>NC_138969.1:167642500-168842500 GCF_055761805.1 Camellia sinensis
AAATTAGAGCTTGGATGGACTTCATAAGGTCCCAAGGTGGCCCAAGTGGTATACAGGTGGAGTAAAAATGACTAACTAAATAACTTGGGCGATTTGTTTGTTTTTCTTTTCTTTTCTTTTCTTTTCTTTTATTTCTATGTATCATATTTAATAAAATGGTATTGGTGTTGGTTATATAGCTTCCAAATGCCTCTAGTGGACGTCAACAAGTCAGGAAGTCTGTAGGAGATCATGATAGTCAAGATGATGAGTTGTTGGGTTCTCCTGTGCAGGTATCTCTATTACATAATGTAATATTCACAATCACACGCAGTTGAGGTTAAGGGTTAGCCTACTGAAAACCCGATTTAGTGTTATTGTTGCTGTTGAACCTATTTTCCTGATGTTGAACCTAAAGTAAGACCGATTAGTGTTGAACCTATTTTGCATTTCTTAATAGTGTTGAACCTATTTTGCATTCCTTTTGAGCAGCCATCAACATTTAATTTCAGCTTTCCTACAGGTGGACAAAACCATTTGATTAGTCTAGGATGAGAGGGATTCGGGTGGAGGATAGATTGGAAGGCCTCATCAATCTCATGGACATAATTTCTCATGTTCTTAAGACTAATTTGAATAGGGGTAATTTGGCTTTCAAAAACAAATTTGTTTCAATCTTTCCATAACTGCCAAAGGGTAACAATGAAAATAGTATATCATTTTTTTACCAAAAAACTCAGTTTTATTTTTCAAGTTCTGAGCAACCCATTCAAAAAGTGGCTGACCACATCCATCCTCCCACCATTTAGTGTCCTTTATTTGAACCCAAATGTATTTGGAGGAGTTGCACTCTCTGAGGAGATGATTCATGTCTTCACTAGCTAATCCACATCTGGAGCACAAGTCAATTGAGGCCATATTCCTTATGAGTCTCATATGAGCAACCTTCCCTTAAGAATAAGCCAGGTGAAATTCTAGATCCAGTTCCAATCCCCACTGCTCATGTCCTGATTAGCAATAAGTTATAGTTAGCAGCAGTAGTGAACTTACCACTAGTGGAACCAACCTAAAAAGGAGCATTTGTAAAGGTCACAAATTTGGGTCTATTTTATTTTGAGAATTTCTAGTATGGTTCAAGAGCACACCTAGTTTTCCAGCACTTCAATGTCCCAATTGCCTTCACTGTCCAGCACTGAGCTAGACAATTTGATTATATTCAGTGAGGCCTAATAGTACTAGCTAGGGAGTGTTCTGCTAAAATTGAGTTTATGACTTGGTGAAGCTATATATATATATATTATATAACCTAATATTTGATTTAATTTGTTTTGGTTTGGTTTTTGTTTTTAGGTTTTGCATGAAGACTAACTAATTAATGACTGATAAATGGATGAATTAATGGTGGCATGGAAGCTAATTTTATTTTTGGACATATTATATTATGGTTTGAGATGTCAAGATTTTTGTACTTCATAGTTATAACATATTGCCACCATACTATTTGTATTGATGTAACAAATTTTTTGTTAATATTTTGATGTCAATGAAGCTAAGATGATGACTGAATTTGTATAAACATTTTTGGATTTTGAATGAATGAATGAATGTCTATTGATTGAATGCATTTTTTTTTATTAGATTTCAACGAACATAATACAGGCATTAATTACAAAAAAGAAATAACTTTTTTATGAAAATATATATTTGGCATTTTTTTTTTTGTGACGGCAACTAACAGTCTCAAAAAACCCATGCAATGTACAGGTGAATTTTGTTAGAGTCGGCACATTACAGACGCAAAAAAGTTTATAGCGACAGTAATGTACCGACATAAATAATAGTATTAGAGACAACATGTGTTGCAGACACTAACCTAAGTGATTTTTGGTCTTTTTTTCCGACTGCAGGACACCATCTCAATTAATACTCTTTGCCGTCGCAAATATGGTGTGACGACACAGTTGCTGACTCAAAAAGTTTTAGCGACCCCCGTACTCTCGTCTCTCACCATGCCGTAGAAAGGTCGTCGCAAAAACTTTTTGCGACGGCAATTATGTTTGTTGCGATAGCAACCTGCCAACTCAAAAAGTATGTTCTCTTGTTGTGGTCCTTTCCATACATTGGATCACCAATGAGGATAAGAGAACAAGGCTAAACATAAGTTTTTATCATTTCTTTTTTTGGTGTTAGGCACAGTTGTAGTAATAGTATTGAATGACCTATGAATAATTTACAGTAATACAGATGAGAGTATAAACCAACCGAAGAGAAAAGTGTCCAAGCTTTTGTTTGTCATGTACTCATAAACCAATAGCTTCTCTTCCCCTTCAATGCAGCAACCCAAAAGCCTAACAAGATTCCAATGTTGCAGTTTGGAAATCAATACGATCTCGTTCTTGAACTCTTCCACACCTTGTCCTGAATGCCTCGAAAGTCTTTTCACTGCCACTTGATGGCCATCTTCTAACCTTCCCTGTAGACCACAATTTTTATTAGTTAGTACATCGGACATACGTCAGCGTAATTCATATATTAAAGAATATAATTACCTTATAAACAGGTCCAAATCCTCCTTCCCCAAGTTTGTTTGTTGTGCTGAAGTTATCGGTAGCGACTAGTATTTTATCAAAGTCAATAATTGGTAGCTCTATAGTGTCCATTGAATCAACCATTTTAAAGTCCTTTCTCATGTTTTCTCTCTTTACTGATGTTCAAAATTTGAACCATAGAACAGAAAATTATTTAGATTTTTCAAATTTGAAATATGTTAAAAATAATCATAGTTGCTTCGCTTGTTGAGCAAAAAACAAACCCAATAACCATTTTAAAGTCCTTTCTCATGTTTTTGCAGGTGATTAAACTTGAAGATTCTTTTAATTAATCTGACTATTAAGAGTACAAAATTGTTGTATTGTTTGAAGAAAACACAAATGAATATTTGCACCACTTTGAACAGAATAAAGAGCTCATCTAATTTTGATGAAACAGAAATCATTATCTTTCCTTGACAGGAGAGAGAAAATTGATGGCCACATCTTTGTGTTACATGTCCATGACAAGTTAGTTTCAGACGCAAATAGATATGTCCTTGTTGATTTACTCTGCATATTAAAAATACCCTTCTTACCTCTTTGACTTGCTCTCCACCTGTGCATACCATACATGAAGGCACCCAAGAGGACAACCCCAGAAATTGTGGTAAAGCTGATGATGAACTTTTTATTTTTCTTATCTTTTCCTAAAAAAATAAAATGAAAAAGATAATGAAGAACAAATTTTAAAATAAAAATGATATTGCTAATCCTAAGATATTAAGGCACAAATCAATTAACTTTACCCAGCTCTAAATATGAAAGGCGAAGGAAGAGGTCGTTCCCGGCAAGTGAAAACTACTGAATATCCACGAGGCCTCCAGGCCAAACCATGCAATGAATTCCAGTCACATATGCATATGCCACACAAGAATAGTTACTCAAGCACCATTGTTGGCAACCTGAGGAATCCTCGGTGTACAAATATTCATCATGATCTGGTAGCTTTATACTGCTCAGCTTCCAAAACCCATCATTTTGAGCCTTTCCGGATGATGCTAAGCTGCTAGTGTTCTTTTCGCAAAGCTGTTCAGTTTTCCTCACACAACCACCTGCCCAATTTCCTTTCCACCAATCCTCAGTTGAATTTGGTACAAACCCTTTCAAGCACTCACAATTTGGAGACTTATTTTTATCGCAAACTCCGAAAGGTCCACAAACCCCATAAATACCACATCGATTGGCTGGAAGCATCCAAGAAACATACAGGTTCTTGACATGTTCATCCATAAACAATATCTTCAAAGTTCCATCTAATGTTAAGAACATAAGTTGGACATAAGAGGTGTTGTACATGTACTGTATGATATACACATTTTCCTGCTGATTATTGTGTACGAGGTTTAATTTATTGGCATAGCCATCGTCAGTGTCCGGAATCCCGATGAACTTCGATCCGTCCCATGGACCACTTCTCCAGTATGGCTTGGAACCATTCCAAATGAAAGCCTGCGGTGGTGTGTCCAGTGAAATCCCGCAAACATATTCTCCAGGCGATGGATCATCTTCAGTCAGCCAGGAAGACATGAAGCGTTTCTCTCCTGTTTTGGTGTTCATTCCTATCATCATTCCCGGTAAAAAAGTGACACAAGGACAGTTAAAGCTCTCCCACAAGATCAATCCAGAGACACTCTCTTTAAGAGTAAGGTCTCCCCTGTCTGAAAGCACAGCAATTGAGTTGTTGGAATGGACAGAAACATTTGTCAACCAGACAGTGTTGTTCATGCCATCAAGTAGTCTCAGATTTCCATTTTTACCAATTGTTAGACTTGAAGAGGCAGAGTCTGTTGCTGTAACTGTAAGTGGATTCTCTCTGTTTGCCACCCATACAACTTGTCGATCATGTATTGGTATGTTCTTGGGCAAATCCCAACATATTTTTTACTGGAATTGCTTGGAATGAAGAAGCCCAACTCAAAGATTTGGCTAGAGGAGATGAGAGTTTGTCCTGCTGAGATTGGTTGCGATTGAGTTGAAGTATCAGTTGCAGAACAAAGTTGTGATGGAATGGTGATGACAATTAAGAGGACTGGAAATGAAAGAGAAGCACTAGGACTTGTGTATTGGACACCCATTTCCATCATTCCTGGCAAAAAAGTATCCTGTGAATAGTTAAATGGTTCTGGTCTAATGACATGGTTCTGCTTTCTTTTGGACACCCATTTCTCATGTAAAATATTCCACACCTTGACTTACCTTTATGCTCACATTTCTTAGCAGTCATAACTAAAATAACATCATAACTAAAAAAGAAAATAATATAACTAAGCCATATGGTACACTCCTTTCGAGGGTGTGTATAGTATAATTTCCGTCTTGAGATTACATAGAAATGTTCTCACTTACAAAGTTCAGAGAACACAAGAGTATCTGTATGATAAAATCAAATTGGGGAGACACATAGAAACAAAAGCGCAAACACATGAAGTGCAAGCTTAAAAATCTATTTCTTAAAAAAAAAAATTTAAAAAAAATGAAGAATCTGAATTTGGGGATGAATAAGCTGTTACAACTCCCCCATTTTCTCAAGGACCGGAATTTGGGTACGAAGCAACGAAGCTGTAGATTCATTATTTGAAAGCTATGTGCTCTGCTTAGAAATTAGTTATTTTTTACTTTGACTTTTTACCCCAAAACGAATGGTTTTAAGTAAAAAAAGTGATGTGATAATCACTTTTTGACTACAAATCCATGTCATCAAAAGAAGCCTACAGTCTCGTTTGGGTACTTAGCTATTTTAGTTACTCTTTTAATTTTTTGACTATGAGATGAAAAAAAGTTATATTTGGGATGATTTATGGATTTTTTTAAAATTTATTTATTTATTTATTTATTTTGTAGTTGAATAGATGGTTGTAAGGAAAAAAAAAATTTATTGATTGATGCGTAGAAAGTGATATTTTGTTTTATTAGCTATTTTAACTTCTTTTTTTTTTTTTTTTTTTGTCTTTATTGACTATTTTAACCAAAACAGCTCTTGCCCATCAAGCCTAAGTGTACCTGCATTATTAAAAAATATTTTTTTCTTAAGCTTAGAAGTTCAAATTTGAACTTAGGAAGAAATTTGAGGCACTTGTAAGGCTCGTCATGAGTCTCATTTCGATTATCTGAATTATTTATTTTGTATGGCTCTTAGTTTATATCATTCACGAAAAAAAATTAGGTTAAACCAGTTGTAATATTTTCATTGTATCGCATATCCCTCTAAAAAAATGAACGACAAGAAAACTTTTAAAAATAGACTGTTCATTTTTTTCTTTCTTTTTTGAAGACAAAAATAAAAAAATAAAAAATAAAAAAATAACGTCCAATTAGTACACATTAATATGTGTTTGGGAGGAGAAAGATTGGAAACAAACATAATAAAATAAAAAGGTTACGAGTATCAGATTGACTTTATTTTTTTATGAATGATATACATCAAAGGCTATATAAAATAAATCATTTAAATCATTGAAACGAGACTCGTGATGAGTCCCACGAGTCCCTCAAGTTCAGATTTAAGCTTGAGAGAACCTCAACCCTTATACAATTTAAGTTACTAAACCTTGATTCATGTTCAGCTAATTAAAATGTCATTTCAAATCAACTTGTCATGTAAACATGTTGTTGTAGTATTTGCCAAAATAAATAAAGAATTGTAAAGTCAAAATGAATATGGGTAAAAATAATCACCATGAGAAGATACATGATTTACATGGTTCAGCAAATCTGCCTACTCCACCAATATTGTAACGCCCTCAAAAAAATACATAAAACCTATCACTTTAGACATGCATTGATATAAAGAAACCAACAATTTCTATTCATCAAAGTAATTCTTACAACTGTATTACATGTTAACAACAACAGCAAAAGCCCTATGGGCTTACAGCTTTCCAAGTCAACACCTGGTTACACAAAAGAAGAGTACTAACTCTATACAAATAAGCCATTGGCTTGATATACATGTAATACAAACAAAATACACAAAAAGAGTCTTCAACTCTCATCATCATCCAAGCTATGTCCTTGGAGGTGGCGTACTACCTTACCTGAAAATAATGTCCCATAAAGGGTGAGCCAACGCCCAGTAGAGATATGCTAAACACAGTATGAGCAATGACTAAGACATTAGCAATTGATAAATGTTCAATTCTCATAAACCAATTCATAACCCATTTCCATTTCATGACCACTATGTTCAGGTTTCATTTCAATTTCCATTTCTTATCAATTTCACAATCTACGTCAATGGCTCAGAACCTGGCCAACCACTTATATGAGACAGTGACTCATATTAAACATTTCCCATTTTACAATAGATAAACATACTGGTTGTATCAACATCTCAACAGATAAGCATACAAGCTGTATCTACATTTCAACAGATATGCATATAAGCTATATCAACACTTCCAATGATAAGCATATGAGTTATATCAACACATTATCTGACAAGCATATGAGTTGTATCAGTGGAGTCCATTCCCTATCTCCTCCCAAACAACATCCGATTTAGAGGTCCATCCCCTATCTTCCCCTAAACTGTGGAGTACATCCCCTATCTCCTCCCACACACACAACGTATATACACAAAGGTCATATACACAATCAATCAATACATAACGTTAATGTATTCTATCAACTGTCATACTCTATGACATATCCAATTGATTAGTTTTAGGTTGCCTAATCATTATGCATTGTCTATAACAATCAAAACTACCCTCCACCGGTAGCCCAAGCAATTATTTCTAAACAGATAATAAAAGCTCCAACAGATAAAATGTCAATGTTTTCAAATGTGAGCGATTTATAAATCCAATTCGATCATTTCACAACTTAATGAGCCAATTTCATTATTTCCAACTCAATTCCATAAGTCCACAATTTTTCCAAATTAATTATACCAATTAATTTATTCAACAAATTAGGGTTTTCCACCCCACTTCCCAATATTGACCCAATGGCCTATATATCAACAACCAACAAGAAAATCATTATTTTGAAACCCAAAATACATATTTAAGAATCAAAATAAGAAACCCTCGTTTATACCCTTTTGAAACCCTAAGTCCCAAAATCAACCAACTTCAACACTTTATCAAAACTACCAATAATCTATGTCGAAGACCATAATAGTGAGTAGGAATCCCTGCCTCAAATTCGGAGCTCAAGGGAAGAAGATGACGAAACTCAACGTGCTCCAAAACTCGAAATTTTCGGATCAAGGTAAAGCCCTCGACGATCAACCCAACTTTTGTGAGGACTAAAGGTGAGAAAAACACCCTAGCTAGATCAATACTTAGAGAGAAGTTTTGCTTTTATAGAGAGGAGCTCTCAAATGGCTTTTTGGAAAAGTAAGAGAGAGAGAGAGAATGCAAAAAGTGATTTTAAAATGTCCAGCTGCCAACTGATATACGACATTCCTGCTCGAGCGGAGAACACAACGCTCGAGCGTCAAGAACAAAAATCTGGACACGCTCGAGCACAAGAAGGCTTGCTCGAGCGCCAAGACACAAGAATAAAGCACATCCGCTCGAGCGCGAAAACCAATCCGCTCGAGCGTATATTTCCCCCTCCCAGAACTTACACCAAAAAGGTACTACCCGCTCGAGCGCCAGAGTACCCGCTCGAGCGCCACTGCTCGAGCGTAAAGAAACCCGCTCGAGCGTAAAAATCACACTTGCAGAAGTTTTGCAGGGACACGAAAAACTGGGAGTGTGCAATCCCCGCTCGAGCGCAAGAAGACCCGCTCGAGCGGACCGCCTAAAAACTGGGCAACAAGGAATTGAAACCAAGGCCTAACCAACCTGTAACAACCCTGCCCAAAACATCCTAAAACTCAATCAAGTGGAATTAAAGGACGACAACAAGATAGATACAACTATCAACTTCACGGAACCGAGTCCGGAATATAACAGAACAATAAATGGACAACCGGGATCGCTATAACCTCTCCCCCTTAAAGAATTTCGTCCCCGAAATTAAACACAAGTTTTTTTTCAAAAACAGGTTTTCTCCATTCTCAACAATATTACAACATAATATTAAACAACCCGACCCATTACCGGTCAATCCCATCTCTTTTCAAGAGGCAAAACACATTATTCATAACAACCTGCATTATCAACATGCATTCTTTTGAAATCTATCAATTTCAACCTGTTTCTCACAATTTCTTAACACATGCAACATTAATATTATGCTTGCATTTCCACAATATACTTAACATACGCAATGTTAAAACAAACTTCCATTAACCAAAACATTAACAATGTTTTACAACTTAAGACATATACAATGCTCTTAACGTTCAACAATATTATAGAATTTCATTACAAAATTACACATCAATAAACATGTCCGGATACTTTTCACGGACTTCTAACTCACGTTCCCAAGTGGCTTCCTCCTCTCCGTGATGTTTCCACAAAACCTTCACCAAGGAAATGGTCTTGCCTCGCAAGACTTGATCCCGCCTATCCATGACTCGAACTGGTCTCTGCTCATACGAGGCATCCTCATCTACCTCCAAGTCGGTCCAATCCAACACATGGGACGAATCCGGCTCATACTTCCGAAGCATACTAACATGAAAGACGTCATGAACCCCGGACAACTGCGGTGGCAAAGCCAAACGATAAGCAACTTCCTCAATCCTCTCGAGGATCTCAAAGGGACCAATAAACTGAGGGGATAACTTCCCACTCTTCCCAAGCCTCATCAAACCTCACTTAGGTGATATTTTTAAGAAGACATGATCACCTCCCTCAAACGCCAAAGGCCTCCTCCTACGGTCGGCATAACTCTTTTGGCAACTTTGGGCTGTAACAAGCCTCCTACGGATAAGTTCAACTTTCTCCGTCGTCTCCCTAACCAACTCCGGACCCAACAAAGGTGCATCACCCACCTTGGCCCAACACACTGGAGACCTACACGGTCGGCCATACAAGGCCTCAAACGGAGCCATACCGATGCTAGATTGAAAACTGTTGTTGTATGCAAACTCCACCAAGGGCAAGTGCCTCTGCCATGTCCCACTAAAGTCAAGGACACAACCTCGAAGCATATCCTCAAGGATCTGAATAGTACGCTTGGACTGCCCGTCAGTCTGAGGATGATAAGCTGTACTAAAGATTAACTTAGTGCCCAAGGCACTCTGCAAACTCTGCCACAGCCTGGCAGTAAAACGAGGATCTCTATCTGAGACGTTCGTCACTGGGACCCCGTGCAATCTTACTATGTCCCGAATATACAAGTCGGCAAGATGATCTACCGAATCTCTCACGTGCATAGGAATGAAATGCGCTGACTTGGTCAACCGGTCTACAACCACCCAAATGGCATCACTACCCCACTGAGTTCTCGGAAGACCTACAACGAAGTCCATAGTGACATGCTCCCACTTCCACTCGGCAATAGGCAAGGGTTGCAACAAACCCGCTGGCCTCTGATGCTTGGCCTACACTTGCTAGCAAGTAAGGCACTTAGACACGAAAACAGCCACATCTCTCTTCATACCCTGCCACCAAAACTGGCGACCCAAATCCTGACACATCATAGTGCCTCCCGGATGCACCGCAAGGCGTGAATGGTGAAACTCTCGGAGTACTTCCTCTCGGCAAGACTCCGGTACAAACAAACGGTCTCGGTATCTCATACTCTGGTCGGGATACACCGTCAAACCCTTCTCAACTTTTCCACTGGAGATCTTCTCTCGGAAGGACTCTACCTCAAGGTCACCTCTCTATGCCTCTAACACTCTAGTCACAAGTGTAGGCTGCGCAACAACAGAAAACAAGGCCGCAGCCTCAATGGATTCGCCCAGAAGCAAATCAAACTCGCCAAGCGCACCCAACATCTCCCATTCCCGGATGGCTATACAAGCTTGAAGACACCCCATTTTTAACCGTCCTCAAGACTTGGACGTCACCATTGGAACACTTGGTGATTACCCTTGTTTGTGTTCGTTTGCAGTTCCTAGAGGTCTCGGCTACGCGCCCTGCTTCAGGATCTCCGAACTTGACCGTTTTGTGTCTGGTTTTGCACCAAACACTTGTGTTTTGCCTTGGAGGGGCAGGGAATGCCTTGTGAGGCATCCCCACACACCACCGGCAGTGGCTAGAGGTCACTGGCTGGTGTTTGCTGCCATCGGCACTTTTTGTTGCCGATCGGCACTCCTTTTTGCCAAAAAGGCATCTTTGGCCGGCCGACTACTGTGCATCTGCTTTTGTAGATATTTTATCACAGCTGTCTTGCTTTTGGCTCCCCTCCATACACGTGTATGGAGGGATCTCCCTCTTTAGAAGCTTGTCTTGTAAGCTTTACAAGACAAAAGGCTCTATAAGAGAGAGCCTTCTCTCTTGGCTTTAGGGTTAGAGACTTGAGACACCTTAGATATTTTTAGACAACCATTTTTAGGGTTTTGAGTTCTAGGGTTAGAATCCATACACTTTCTATCTCTATATGTCCCTCTTTGTGTGTGTTTAAGTGTGTTTGTGTCTTACTATTGCACACAAACACATAGTGTTTCACCTTCACTTAGCTACTGAGGTTCTAAGAGGTTGGTTTTGAAGTTTTGGAGCTATTTTCAACCTAAAAGGAGCTGTTGGAGCATCATTGTTGAAGAAGTCAACAAGGGTAATAATCTTACCTTTATATTCCCCATTTTTGCATTGTATTTTGACTTGTCTTAAAATCGTTTTTGGGCTTGGTGTATAATACAAAAAAGTTTTTTTTTTAACCCTCTTGATTGTTTATTAAGAGTGTTTTGTGGTTTGGAGGTATTTGACCCCTCTTAGGCCTTGAAAGGCCCCATTTTGAGCCATTTTGAGTGAGTTTCGAGACTTTGGTGTTTGGGCCTCTTCACCACTGAAATCTTGAGGGATTTCAGTGGTGGAGATGGTGCCTTGAAGTCTCCAAAAGGGGAGGGCCACCCCCTCTCCTTGTTGTCCTTGAAAGGGACCCTTTTTGGCTTCTTAAGAGAGCATCATGTTAAAGTGTGTATTAATCATGTCTTGGCTGTTTTACATGCTTATTATGCCATGATATAGCCTTGTTGTGTGTTGGTTTTGATACACCATGCATGCTTAGCATACCTACCATGTAATGCCATGTTATTGCCTTAATATGCCTTAGGTTGTTAGCCTTTGCTCTAGCATGTTTTAGGTCTAATTTTGTGAAGCTTGTGTGCTTATTTTGCCATGCTAGAGGTCTGCCCATAGTTTTTTGGGTCGGCCATGGCATGCATCATATGCCCCCTTTGCATTTTAGCTTGTTGGCCTCAAGTGTGTGAGTTTGTAGCATGCACTACTTGCTTTGTTCTAATGATTTGGCGTCATTTATAGTATAATTTTAGACCTTATAGCATGCTTGTATGCTTGCTTTGGACACCTCTTTGAAGCTTTGGAACCTTGACTTGCATGCCCCATGTTTTGGCCTTTGTGCATACTTTTGATTTTTGAGCCATTTAGATGCCATCTAGGTGTCCGTTGGGTGTTGTTTAGGTCTGCACTAGACCTATTTTAAGTCTTCTTAGCCTTATAAGGCTTGGTTGATTTAGTCTTGGTTCAAGCCCCTTTGATTTGCTTCAAGCACTTGGGCCATTTGTTGCATGTTTAGCTTGACTTGTTACTTGGTTTGGCACCGTGTTTTAACATGGTTTTCAATGCTTACCTTGCATGCCATATGTCCATGATTACCTTCTTTCAAATGTGTTTCAGAGTTGTCCCATTTGTGCCTAAGTGTCGGCTCCCTTAACATGTGCATGTTTGCATGTCATTTAGCCCTCATTTTATAGCACCTTGGCCACTGTTTTAGGCCTATTTAGAGTTGCCTAAATCATGTAGAAGTCCACCTTTCATCAATTTGCATTGCCTCATGTTTTCTTGTATGCTTGCATAAATGTCTTGCCATGCCATGTTGCATCCTTAGCTCGCATGCCTAGGTTGCATTGCATCTTGCATGCATGCCTTATTCCTTGACTTGGCGATAGGAATTGGGCCTTAGTTTGTTTGTTTGGTTTGCATTTCATTTGACATGAAAGTTGCACACTTGATTCTTTGGGCCGTCATGCATGGAAATGCGTGATTGGCGGTCCGAGAATCGAGACACATGTCCTTTTGAGTCACAAACATGATAGGGGACATGATTGGTGCATACATTGCTTGAATTGTATTGCCATGCAAGTTCTGTCCTCTGCTGCTGTGAGTTGCAGGTTCTGCAGGCACTCTTTGCCGACCGGCAGTATACATTGCCGACCGGCAGTAAATCACCAGCCGATGGATTCATTTTGTGCCGGTGGGGATTCTACTCAGCCGGTGGTGATTCCCAGTATCCAGAGAGGCATCCTTGAGACTTTGGCAGTCTTCAGAGAGGCGGAGCAGGGAAAACAGAGGCAGACCATACATGGCCGTGCACTTCCGAACGGGACCCGAGCATGCGCTGCATCTGGCTCTCCTCCCGAGGCGGTTTACTGCTTTTCCTAGCTTAATTAGTTTGTTAGCTGATTAGGTAATTTGTAATATTTAATTAGCTTGCGTAGTTAATTAATTTGTATTATTTATTTGGTCCCTCCGGGCGAGGGCAAATCTGTAATAAGCGTGTGTGAGTGGTGTGTATGTCTTCCAACCCCCACTTCTTTCTTCGCTTTTATTTACCTGCTTTGATGGTTAGTATTAGGGCACGTTTAAATTAGCATACCTCATGCAACGCATGCATGCATTCATGCATTTGTATTACATGCACCGGGCTCGGTACATCACGCTAATTGCATTTGCACTTCAATTTCAAATTGAATACGTGCATCAAATTGATTGCATTTCACATGCCATGCTTTGGTCAGCCGAGCCTATTCTAGTAACGTTTTGTATGCGATGCATTAGGCACTTAACATGGACTTGGATCATGCATTGATTGCTAACATGTTCCTGTTTTTAGCACGGAGTACGATGTAAGTACTTATGCTTTAGCATCTCGCATGCGTGTGAATGTTAACATGATAGCATGCTTACCATGTGGCTAAGTGCTTATGTGAGATAAACTGTTTGAATGCCTGTGGGTGAAGGTTGGATTGTTTGAGTTGGAAAAACTCGTTGAAATCTGTGTTTTAGCCTACTTGAGAGTAGCAAATCCCAAAGCGCTTTTCAAAACAAACGGATATGCAATGCTTGTTTCCAAATTAGGCAATCTAGTCTATACTTGTTTGCTGTGCGCATAACATAGTAATTCTAGGATAATAAATGGAATAAGAACATATAATGTTTTCAAAAATGGATATCACGGTTAGTAGAGGCCGATCTTCGGATCGGGCGAGAGGGGGTGCTCATAGCTGACCTTCCCCAATCGTACCCTAGCTCCCGAGCCGAGACAACTCCGGTGATGACGGACATGTGGCCTTCGGCACCGAGTCAGGGTTTCCTAAATTCCCCCATAAAAAATATTTAGGTAGCGACTCTGTATCTGGCAAAGCAGTCCATGTTTGGCACTTCTTTCCTAAAATCTTTTTTCTCAAAACGATTTGCCAGATTTGGACTCTTTGGTTCAAGATTAAGAACCGTGACACGAATCGAGTCCGAACTGTAGCGAGGCCCCACGCGGGCGCGTCTGCAGTTTCTGGCGACTCTGCTGGGGATATTTAGAGAGCTTGACTCGAACTCGTGATATCCTATTTTGATCTCATTTATGTGTCTCTTTGCATTGCATGTGCATAGATGCGCCTAGGAACACAGTGTTTGCCATCTGCCATTCCTGAACGGTTTGCTGGAGGCTTGTCTTGTCAAGGCATGACCATAAGGCTGACCGGTTATGGGCTCTGACAGTGTGGGAACACAAACCCCAGTTTTACCGAGGCACCCTTTTCGACCATTCGACCTAGTGCATATTCGGAATCCATAGTGACCATTCCAAGCTAGGACAGGTTGCTTACCCGATTATAGGTTGTTTGAAACTGCTGCGTGCATAGTGAAACCCTAGCTCCTGACGAAATAGGACAGGGAAACCCTACCCTAACATAGGGGTGTTTTAGCTCTCTTTACTTGCTATGTGCTTTTAGAGTGTTGCTCTACAGGAACGTGCATATCAGTTTACAAGATTGAGTATTAGGCCTGAGGGCATCAGTATCAGTTTATGAGAATCAGTTATCTGTGGGCATCAGGTTCAGTTTTTGGGGACAGTGATTTCTGGGGAACAGTGATCAGCAGTAGAGTACAGTTGTTCAGCTACACCCGTGTTTGATCTGTTTGGGCTGAAATGCTGTTTGTTGTCTCTTTTAGTTCGGACAGTTGGTACAGAATAGCTAGTGCTCCCCTTGCCGAGGCAGGACTTGTGATGACACAGAATTCAGAAGACATCGTGGTTATGACGGCTGCATTAGAGCAAGGGATCACTCTGCAAGGTGAGACGAATATTGATATGCCACATCCACCCAGGTCGCCTGTTGCGCACCCGGTCTGGGTCCCCCCAGATATACCAGGCTCGCGAGCCTACTGCATTTGAACTAATGGGGATAATAGGTGATCTCCAGAGGTCTGTGGCGGATCTCGCCTACTGAATGTCAGCTTCACCGCCAGCCGCACCATATGCCGGGAGTTTTGTGCCCCAGGAGCCCCCGCTGTTGGTGCGAATTGTGATCGAAATAAGCCAACAGGAGATGGCCTCCAGCTATGGTAATGACATATCAACATCAACTCAAACCCTCGATCAGGCTGAGGCCAGAGGAAAAGACAAAATGAAGGCAGATGCCGATCCCATTGAACAACTGCTGTGGGCAGTCGAGGCTTTGAAAGCCGGGGGGATGAACAAACAACAGATATCCGCAGTTGTGGCAAAAACTGTGGAGGATGCTTTCCCCACTCCACCTGAGGGTAGTTCAAGCCAGTCAGAAAATCGGGATAGGCCCCGCCATGCCAGAACAGTTCCTCCTGTTCCCGCCCCTGCACCCGGGAAAGATCAGAAAGCTAAGGTGGCGCCTGCCGACCCTTTTGCTTGTGCGGCTATTAAGAGCGCTCAGACTCCAAAGTACCTGCCCCGGGGGCGCAGGACCTTTCATGCTCTCTACATGCCTCTGTCCAAGGCACTTTAGATCCCTGCTGAGAGGGGACACCTTAAACCCTTGGAGCCTCGGCCTCTCCCGAAGAATCTCCCTGCCACGCATGATGCCGCCCAGTACTGCGCGTACCACCAGCAGACAGGCCATGCAACCGACAATTGCTTCCGCCTCCGTCATGAGGTGCAAGATTTGATTGACAACGAGGTTATCCTCCCGCCTACCTCAGCCAAGTCCGTTACCACCCAGTTATTGGATTTTGAGGACACAGATACTGCAAGTATGTAATCAGAAGGTGAACCACCTGCGGGCAGCATCTGATATATTTTGAATGTGGCGTCTGGCATGCATTTTTGACATTTGTGAATGCTAGCTTTGTAAATTCTGGCTTGGGTATCGAGTCAGTCTTTTGTTTTGAGTCTGTCTCTTTGTCTTGAGTCAGTCTTTTTGCTTAAGGGTCCGTCTTGTTGTAGCGAGTCAGTCCCCTTTGTATAGAATACCAAGTGATTCTGGGGTTGTTGTCCCGAACACCGTTTTGTCTTGTAATTACCCGTCTTTGTTTTTGAGTCTGTTTCTGCCGAGGGGCCAGTTACACCAACAAATCTAAATGAAATAGTTGTTGCTATCTCACTTTCGTGCTTACTTTCAGTATAAATGCCAGAGAATTTGATCGGGCTGACGGTACATCTCGCTGGCTCTCCTGCGTGCCAAACTCATTGCATTAACCTAAGTTTTTCAAAAAACCCCTTTTTGAACACTGCGGTGATAAAAACGAAGAGGAAGGAATTCCTCGGGTTTTGCAAAATTTTGACCATTTTGAGAGAAAAAGAGAGGCATGCTAAGCCTTTAAATGAATGAAACCATGCTTGTTAGCGTGAGTACTGAGAAGGACCCTGGCTTGATCCAGATTGGCTCCGCACTATCTTCGGCACGAGCAATTCGTCGCTTTCTTAAAAACTTTCAAAAACAAATGTTTTACACGACCCTGTGAAGACCTGTGTGGAATCGCTCTTGAGATTGTGCAGCTTAGGATCGCTCTCAGCCTCAAGATTCGACCCCTCACTTTCAAACCTTGAACCCGTTTAGAAAGTTCAAACGGTCAAACGTCATGCAAGGTCTGTATGGCCAGATCAGAAGCAGCCCTCGAACAAGAGGCACCAAAATCGAATCAAAAGATCAGATCTCACCAGAAAGAAGCTCGTGGAACAACCATGATGGATTCTTCCTCAAATCAGTGCAACAGCCGTTCTCCTAGACACAGAGAGGCTTCAACTTCAAAAACCATTTGGCATGGACTTGTTACACTTTTACCCCTTTGAGAGGCTCGCTGGGCCGAAAACCCGGAAGGGCGACCCAGGCAAAAGTTAGAGCAAAAGAAAAATACAAAAAAAATAAGCAAAAAAGAAAAGAAAAGCAAAAAAGGAAAAACTCAGAAAAAGAAAAAGAAAAAAAATAAATCAAAAAAAAAAAGAAGAGAAAGAAAAGCTCGTAAGGTCGAAAACCCGCATCGGGCACCTTGGCAAAAGTTAGAGCATGAAAAGTGAAGGTTAAAATACCCGAGTGTACCTTAACCGGAACTACGTAAGGCTTGATTCCCATGTTTGGGATACGTAGGCAACTTCATCATGAAGTCCAGCCCCCAACGCTTTCATAGCGTCTCAGTCCATGCAATGGTTTCAACTTCATCCCAAAGTCCAGTCGCCAACACCCTCCAAGGCGACTGTGTCCATATATTTGTTGTAGCCGTCTTCGTCATCTCTGTGTCCAAGAGCTCGACCACCGCCAATGAAGACTGTTTGCGGATTGCTGCGGCACCATCCAAACAAGGGGCAACTTTCCGTTGCCACGAGTCGTCGTGAGCCGCCATTCAAACTAGGGGCAACTTTCCGTTGCCATCCACCCCCTTAAGCCAGGGGCAATTTTCCATTACCTCTGATCCGAGGTTGCGCATCTCAAAGAGTAAGTTCCATGCTCATCGAGCATTGACTGTTTGCAAAATAGTTTTTGAAAATTTTTACTGAGGTTGACAATTTTCTCGAAAACTATTCCATTTTCCAAAACTGGACCATTTTCTTGGACCCAAAAGGGAAAATTTTCAGTGCTTATAGCCTGACTTGCATGGTTTTCAAATCAAAAATCGAACAAGTACGTTAATCCGACTCTTATTTTGATCAAAACTGTTTTAGTAGAAAGCGAAAACAAAGAATGGTTAAAATGATGAACTAAGGGCACAGTTGAGCAAGGTGCTCTGTCTCCCCCCCGCTGTCAACATACTTGCCAGAAGGGCACTCTACCCACCAGAAGAAATAGCCGTGAGCTAACGGCATTGGGCATGAACCCGCAACTTCCTATTCATTCATTGATCACCTTGGGGAGGGACGAAAAATGAGAGAATGAAGAATAGAGAGGTGTGAGTTGAGAGAAAAGTGAGGAAAAAGGGTTTTGAGAGAAAAACCGAGCTTGAGGGTCGAGTGATGTGAGAATCACAAATGAGAAAAGGGGGGGAAACGATACCCAGAGAAACTGGCTCTTCGTGATCAGAGGTTCCCCGTCTTCGTTAACGCGTCTGTATGTCGTGTCTTTTGTTTTGTTTACCTCAACCTGTGTTTTAGGTCTTTTCCGAGCGTGTCTCGTTGTGTTTAGGTCGTGCACCCTTTTGTTTGAGTCCTCCCCGCTGTGTTCAGTTGTAGGCTCGATACCCCGGTTTGAAAAACCCTTATTTAATTTCAAAAATCATCTATACTCAGAATGCTGTGCCATTCTCTATATTTGAGCGTGCTTCAACTCCAACCGGTTCTATCTTTGAGCTCCGTCTTGTCAGATTGGGCCGTTCACTCAGGATTTGCTGTGTGCAGAATGAACCAAATGCTGTGTTGTGGGCCGTATGCAGATTAATCCCCAGTAGAGTAAAAGGGCTGTGTGTCCAGAATTAGGCAGTGGGTTGCTTGCGTTTATTTTGCTTTTGGCTGCTTAATTATCTGATTATCACAGTGCAAGTGTTCAATTTTCAGACAACTAATCATATTTCATTTACATTGAGGTGTAACATGGTGCAATGCAATACATGAGATATGTAAATGTAACACTTTTTAAGCAAAAAATTTTGTTCATTTCATAATCTTTTTTTAAGTACAAAGTTTTGAGGAAAACAAAAATCTGCCTGCGGCAGTACAAGGTAATCTAACTACCAACAAAAAGGAAAAGTACAATAAAGAGAGAAAAAAAAACACAACAAAAATCTATGTCAAGCAACTCCGAGGGCTATCAGTCTGTCCTAGTCCTCTTCCTGGACGAAGGTCCAGGAGCGTCATCAGCATGGTCATCAGAGCCCGAGCTAGTGCCACCTCCGGTCTCCTCCTCCGATGACTCCGACTCTGCCTCTGCCTCTGCCTCCGCCTCCGACTCGTCATCCTCATCATCGTCATCATCAGGAATGGGAGCCCGCGAACTACTCCCGGCATGAGTGCGCCCCGCCTTGGAGCGGGGGAATACTCTGCCCTCCTCATCTCTCCCTCAAGCGGGGACGGAAGGTCCAGCTGGAGCACCTCCTACCACGGGGATCTGGAAGGGAGGCTGAAAAAGTACACAAAAGGCAAATGCATCAGTATACTGTGGACAGTTTATCAGTGCAGAATGCAGTGTATGAGTACAGTGTGTGAATACTGTAGACAGTTTATTAGTGCAGAATGCAGTGTATGAGTACAGTGTGAGAATACTGTGGACAGTTTATCAGTGCAGAATGTAGTATATGAGTACAGTGTGAGAGTACTGTGGACAGTTTATCAGTGCCGAGTACAGTATAAATGCAGTGCATGCAGTGTATCAGACGCTATGAGATCAGCGTATCAGGTGTTGTGCCGTGCAACAGATTACGTGAATCAGCTTGTGAGTGATTTGAGGCCGTGATCAGAAGAACATACCGGAATGCTGTAGAGGGCCAGGAGATCAAAGGTCCGCTGTAGCATCCCCATCATGGAGGCATTCATCTCCAATGACTGCCGGGTGTACTCAGAAGAAGCCTGCAAAAATATCAGATGCATCAATATTCCGTGGAATATCAAATAAACTGAAATGAAATGACTGTACAAAAATGCAGTAATACATACCGGAGGCAAGTCGGGGACACCGACAAACTCGTGATCAGCCGGCGGAGGGGCGAAGGGGATCTGATAGGTCGCCCCACCCTGTCCTCGGAAAATCAATGAAGTGGGCAGAACAGGCCAACCGGTCCCCCGTCCCCCCTGAACTCCGCCCCTGCCATGAACTCGGGCCCTTCTCGAAGCTCCTGCTCCAGCTCCTGCTCCTGTCCTAGCCGCTGGCGCCCCAGGCCTGGCTCCCTCAGCTCGACGGCCGCCGCTCAGAGGCCGCATAAGGTACGTTTGCACGTACTCTCGGTAGTCGTCGATGCCTCTGAAGCGGGTCGCCTCCCAACCGATGGTATAATCAGCCATCTGCTCGGTGGTGAGCCTCTCGGTCTCCCTCATATCCTCAGGAGGATGAACCGGGACTATCTGCTCCGGTAACCCTAGGGTCTGGCGTAAGAAACGCTCACCCAGGTACCAAGCCCGACAGACCGGGCCCTCCAATAAGATCCGGAAACGCGAGGTCTCATCGGCACCGGCAAACCGATCTCGCGTCATGGCTGGCAAAGGAGCCCAAGGCTGCTAGGTGATCTGAAAATGAAATACAGTTTGTTATCTACTGTTATTGAAATATGCAGTGGAAAGGCGAAGCTTAAATGAACTGCAAGTAAAACATACCTCTGCGGGGGTGATGGTGTCGAAGAAGCGGTGGAAGAAGCTGAAAGTCTCTCGCGGCCTCCGGGTGCATCTCCTGTCAAAGCGACGTGAAAAGGGGACGACCAGAGGACTCTCCGTGACTGGCACGGGTGCGAGCCTAGGAAAGTAGGCGTAAACCCACAACTGCAGAGAAAACATCAATATGATTATCAGATAAAGCAAAATACAGAATAAAGCAGAAATGGTAGGGCCGTGTGTTGTGCAGTGTATTGTATATTGTGTACAGTGTGAGCAGTGTACAGTCAGTGTAAAGCAGAGTATATGTGTGTGCCGTGTGTACAGTATACAACAAGTATAAAGCAGACTACAGTGTGTGCAGTGTACAGAGTACAGAAAAT
Source organism: Camellia sinensis (assembly GCF_055761805.1). NCBI lineage: Eukaryota > Viridiplantae > Streptophyta > Magnoliopsida > Ericales > Theaceae > Camellia > Camellia sinensis. Next base: position 167,663,238 of record NC_138969.1, read on the forward strand.
ATAGGACGGAAATGAAAAGCGGAGAAGAAACGTACCTCCCAAACACGCCAATAGCCCCCGAGCAACTGTCCGCTGCCGCGGGAAGCTGAGCTCATATACCCATAGAGAGTGGCCAGAGCGGCGCCACCCCAGTCGTAATGCAAGATCCGCCTGACGTCCACCAGTGCGCTGAGCAGGCAGAGAGGCACTGTGTTCGCCCGGTCGGCGAAAATGGTCGTCCGAAACAAGAACATGAGGAAGCCGCGTGCGTATCTCTCCACGGCCTCCGGAGTCATTGGGGCTGCATCAACAAGGGTGGGCTGGACCCGGAACTGCACCTCGAACCAGGAATATCGGACATAGCCTGGACGAGCGAGAGGTGGCACCTCGCCGAGCAAGTGGATCTGAGCGGCAGTCCACTCGTCCATGTCAGTATCAAAGGGGATTGGATCACCCCCTACCCCGATGCCTGTGAGCATCGAGAAATCGTAAGGGGTCATCGTCATGTCCCCTGCCGCGGAGAAATGGAATGAATCGGTGGTGTCCCACCACCTCTCCACCAAAGCGGCGAGGAGAGGTCTACATGTAGTGAGCCTGGAGAGTCCTCTGCAGAATGCGCCGAAGCCCGCCTGATCTACTATGTGACGGACCGTATCGGGAAGCTCGCCATACCAGTCCCGGGCGCCGGTGTTCCCATACCCACGGATGGTATGGGAATCCCCCTGTAATCAAAAGCAACAATTGCAAGGCAATATTCAAAATGCAGTTTTAAGAAGCTTACAGTGAACTACAACGTGTGATGTGTCAACGTGTTCGGGTGGTTCAATACAGTATAGCATGTGTGCGTGTTTCCAGACTCAAGCAAATACTGGGTACCAGTGCATATGCAGTGAAATACAGTGTGCGCCGTGTGTTTGGGTGATTCAGGGCTAGTGCAGTGTGTGTGCATGTGTCAGTCTCAAGCAGATATCAGTTGTACGTATATTTACAATCAACTACAGCATACAGGGTACCTGAACTAAAGTAGTTAAAGAGTACAACTAGCTACGACAGTTTTGTATCCTACATTACAGAAAGTAAATCAGAGAAAGAAAATTACCTCGGAAGAGCCGAAGGACAGGTGGGAGGTAGGCTCACGCAGTAATAGCTCAGGTGGCACGTGCCTCTCGAAGCTCCGAAACTGGCGAAGTCCGTCAGGGGGCAGAACATGAATCGCTGGCCGGTAGGTCGCCGGGTCGAACGGGCGCTCGCTCAAAGGTAGGAGCTCGACCCCGGGATCCATCTCGTGATTCGGGGGAGTCCCGCCCTATGGAATGTCATCCGTCATGTCAAGAATGATGAGAAAATAGCCGGAGGGAGGAAAACCGGGCTAGAATATGGAAAGTCAACCGAAAAGTCAACTCCCGAAAAGGTCGAAAATGGCCGAAAAGGCCGGGATGTGAAAAGGGTACGAAAATCAAGAGGAAAGCGAGGGGAACAAACCCCAAAAAGGTGGGAACGACAAAAGAGGCACCGAAACAAAGATTTGTTCGGTTGAAAATGTCTGAAACGCGAAGAAAATCGCGAATCCGACGACGAAACGGCGTAGAACGCGAAGAAACGGAGAAAAGAGGAGAGGAAAACACTCTAGAGAGAGAGGGTGTGGATTTTCGGCGAAGGAGGAAGTGAGGAATAGGGTTTAGAAACCCTATTTTAAAACACCCATGGTGAAATGTCGAATCTGCCCTGACTCAGGAACTTTTTGCCGGTCGGCAACATTTTGTGCCGGCCGGCAGAATATTGTGCCGATGAGATTATTTTTCAGCCGGTGGCTTCCCCTCCTGGCCGGTGGTGTTCCCACAACCTTGTTTAGGCCATATGAGTAATTTTTGGTCTTCATAGCTCAAGAAAGTGCAAGAAAGTGTATCTCCGATGCTCAACCGGCCTCCGTTTTGACCCCGGACCGCGTCTTCTGTGCGTAGCACTCCAACTCATACAATGTTGTATCCTTTGGTATCCTTTTTGCCTTTTACAAGATCCAAAAGTTACCCCATGTGCGTTGCACGCATTCATTTCACTATTTTGGTGCATTACATCGCGCTATCATGCGCCTCACAGTAGCATTGTTATGCACATACTACATGCATTGTAACACGCACCCCTTGCATTGTCATGCATTCCGAAACACGTGCGTTGTTACGCATTTGAGTCCATTCGCATCATTTTACATTCCGTGTGGCATGCGTGTCACACTTGCATCATTTTGCATTTCCCTGAGGCACGCGTGTCTCATTTACATTTTACATTCCGTGTGGCATGCGTGTCACACTTGTTTCATTTTGCATCTTATGAGGCATGCGTGTCTCATTTGTTTCATTTTGCATCCTATGAGGCATGCGTGTCTCATTTGTATCATTTTACATTCCGTGTGGCATGCGTGTCACACTTGCATCATTTTGCATCTTATGAGGCATGCATGTCTCATTTGTTTCATTTTGCATTCCATGAGGCATGAGTGTCTCATTTGTATCATTTTACATTCCGTGTGGCATGCGTGTCACACTTGCATCATTTTGCATCCTATGAGGCATGCGTGTCTCATTTGTATCATTTTGCATCTTATGAGGCATGCGTGTCTCATTTGTATCATTTTGCATCTTATGAGGCATGCGTGTCTCATTTGTTTCATTTTGCATCTTATGAGGCATGCGTGGCTCATGTGTTTCATTTTGCATTCCATGAGGCATGCGTGTCTCATTTGTATCATTTTGCATCTTATGAGGCATGCGTGTCTCATTTGTTTCATTTTGCATTCCATGAGGCATGCATGTCTCATTTGTATCATTTTACATTCCGTGTGGCATGCGTGTCACACTTGCATCATTTTGCATCCTATGAGGCATGCGTGTCTCATTTGTATCATTTTACATCATGCCCCATTTGCATCGGCACGCGTGCCCCATTTGCATCGGCACGCGTGCCTCATTTACATCGGCACGTGTGCCTCATTCTCATTGGCACGTGTGCCTCATTCCCATTGGCACGTGTGCCTCATTCCCATTGGTACGTATGTCGTCATTTGCATTAGCATGCGTGCCTCATTTGCATTGTCTTACATTCCTTGTGACCTGCGTTGTCTGGCTTTCATTTGCATTGTCATGCATGTTGCTAATAACATTGTACCTGTTAAGTTTGTTTTCTTTTCAGGCATGATATTGTATGTACGGTTCATTTGAGACTGGAGTGACCAGACGAACCGCACAGGTATTCCTACGGTCTAGGAGACCTTAAATCCTTGGAAGGTGCGAAACCTTCGGCACATTGATGTGTGTAGTTCACTTGCATTGTTATGCATTTCTTGTGCAATCTCCACGGTCTAGGAGACCCTAAATCCTCGGAAGGTGCAAGTCCTTCAGTGTTTGTCGTGCCCGAACGACTTTCGATAAGTTGCATTATATATGTGTTTTAAAGCCGCGTGTTGTCGTGCATTCCATGCAACATGCATTTTATACATCATTTGCATTTCAAAAACAAAAAAACACATGCATTGTCATGCATACATTTTGCATCCCGGTCCAGGAGACCCTAAATCCTCTGAAGGTGCAATTCCTTTGGTGTTTGTCGTGCCCGAACGACTTTCGGTGGTCTGGTAAAGCCACCTGCCTATGTTCGCGGTGAGTTCCTAGAAGACCAACTGGGACGGTGGAAACTAGAGTTCGAACGGCTAATGCCTAGAACGCAAAGGTTCGGGAGTTCCGAAACTAAAGTTTGGTTTAAATACCCAGGGGTGTATCCTCGGCTTGAAATCTGTATGGAAGCCCCATAGATTGAGGCAGCATGTCGGCGCCTCAGTTCTGGATACTGAACCAACCTAGTATATCGCCCTGTTGGTAAGATAGGGAAAGTTGCAATCATAGCCGTTGCACCATAGTGCATTGTCATTCATTTCCATTGCAGCTTGCATGCATTCATTGCATTTTCCCCAGTAGATCGCATCATACTGCATTGTCATGCATTTTGTAAATATCCATTCCATTGCATATTTGTAGATATTGCATTGTAGATTGCATCACCTTACATCAATGGCTTGCGCCTTTCCATATTGAGCTTGGTCTGGTATGTGCCCTTACTTTTCACGTTAAAGCACAGTTCTGCATGTGTACGCGCCTATTCCACGCTGGTATGTTGGTTTGAGGGTTGCGGCACCTTTTCTGTGTTAGACATGGCTCGTATGCGTACATGCCTTTCCTAGGCAAGATTTGGTTTGGCTTGCGTGCCATACCCATTATATCCATTTCCATCCCATTGCATATTTGTAAATATTGCATTGTAGATTGCATGCATTCATCGCATCACTTCCATTTATGGCTTGCGCCTTTCCATGTTGAGCTTGGTCTGGTATGTGCCTATACTTCTTGTGTCAAAGCATAGTTCAGTGGACCGTTCTATGTTAGACATGGCTTGTATGTGTACATGCCTTACCTAGGCAAGATTTGGTTTGGCCCGCGTGCCATATCCATTGCCACCTCCCCAGCATACCCATATATATATTGCATTGTAGTGTAATTTTTGCATCCGGCATTAGGATCATTGTCCTTTCTCCAGCGGGTCGTTTCCCCACTTGTGTCAAACCCCCCCAATACTTGTTCTTGTGTCTGTCTACGTTGCTCATAGTTCAGTTGACCGTTCTATGGTAGACAGACTTGTTACCTCCATCAATCTATTTGACATAGGTGTGGTTCCGAACCACTCGTGATTGGATCATGATTCAATTGCTTTAAATATAGTTTGTATTGTTTTATATTACATTGCATTTTCATTTTCGTTTGCATTATTTATACATTGTTTTGTATATACTGCATATCATCTTGCATCCATTTTTGCATTATCATGCATGCTGCTAATAATATTGTACCTGTTAAGTTTGCTTTCTTTTGAGGCACGATATTGTATGTACGGTTCATTTGAGGCTGGTGCAACCAGACGAGCCGCACAGGTATTGTATCCTCCGAGTGAGACGTATTGAGAATTGCATAATTCTCTTACATCCTTTCTAAATTGTAGTGTAGTTTGGTGTATGCCAGCTTAAAACTGTCGCATGTTATGCTTCGTTACAGCTTTCTTTGCATGATCAAAAGTTATGCTCGGCTCTGTGCATTGTCTTGCATTTTGCCCCCTGCCTTCGGGCGCATATCTTGTTTGTCTTGCATGTTTGTCTGAGTCTTCAGCCTTGTCAAAAATGGGTCGTCTCTGGGCTTTGGCATTCACTCCCATCATTGTTATGACTTTCAAGTTCTGTCAAAGAGGGGCAACTGTAGACACCCCATTTTTGACCATCCTCAAGACTTGGATGTCACCATTGGAACACTTGGTGATTACCCTTGTTTGTGTTCGTTTGGAGTTCCCGGAGGTCTCGGCTACGCGCCCTGCTTCAGGATCTCCGAACTTGACCGTTTTGTGTCTGGTTTTGCACCAAACACTTGTGTTTTGCCTTGGAGGGGCAGGGAATGCCTTGTGAGGCATCCCCACACACCACCAGCAGTGGCTAGAGGTCACCGGCTGGTTTTTGCTGCCATCGGCACTTTTTGTTGCCGGTCGGCACTATTTGTTGCCAGTCAGCACTCCTTTTTGCCAAAATGGCATCTTTGGCCGGCCGACTACTGTGCATCTGCTTTTGCAGATATTTTATTACAGCTATCTTGCTTTTGGCTCCCCTCTATACACGTGTATGGAGGGATCTCTCTCTTTAAAAGCTTGTCTTGTAAGCTTTACAAGACAAAAGGCTCTATAAGAGAGAGCCTTCTCTCTTGGCTTTAGGGTTAGAGACTTGAGACACCTTAGATATTTTTAGACAGCCATTTTTAGGGTTTTGAGTTCTAGGGTTAGAATCCATACACTTTCTATCTCTATATCTCCCTCTTTGTGTGTGTTTAAGTGTGTTTGTGTCTTACTATTGCACACAAACACATAGTGTTTCACCTTCACTTAGCTACTGAGGTTCTAAGAGGTTGGTTTTGAAGTTTTGGAGCTGTTTTCAACCTAAAAGGAGTTGTTGGAGCATCATTGTTGAAGAAGTCAACAAGGGTAACAATCTTACCTTTATATTCTCCATTTTTGCATTGTATTTTGACCTGTCTTAAAGTCATTTTTGGGCTTGGTGTATAATACAAAAAAGTTCTTTTTTTTAACCCTCTTGATTGTTTATTAAGAGTGTTTTGTGTTTTGGAGGTATTTGACCCCTCTTAGGCCTTGAAAGGCCCCATTTTGAGCCATTTTGAGTGAGTTTCGAGACTTTGGTGCTTGGACCTCTTCACCACTGAAATCTTGAGGGATTTCAGTGGTGGAGATGGTGCCTTGAAGTCTCCAAAAGGGGAGGGCCACCCCCTCTCCTTGTTGTCCTTGAAAGGGACCCTTTTTGGCTTCTTAAGAGAGCATCATGTTAAAGTGTGTATTGATCATGTCTTGGCTATTTTACATGCTTATTATGCCATGATATAGCCTTGTTGTGTGTTGGTTTTGGTACACCATGCATGCTTAGCATACCTACCATGTAATGCCATGTTATTGCCTTAATATGCCTTAGGTTGTTAGCCTTTGCTCTAGCATGTTTTAGGTCTAATTTTGTGAAGCTTGTGTGCTTATTTTGCCATGCTAGAGGTCTGTCCATAGTTGTTTGGGTCGGCCATGGCATGCATCATATGCCCCCTTTGCATTTTGGCTTGTTGGCCTCAAGTGTGTGAGTTTGTAGCATGCACTACTTGCTTTGTTCTAATGATTTGGCATCATTTATAGTATAATTTCAGACCTTATAGCATGCTTGTATGCTTGCTTTGGACACCTCTTTGAAGCTTTGGAACCTTGACTTGCATGCCCCATGTTTTGGCCTTTGTGCATACTTTTGATTTTTGAGCCATTTAGATGCCATCTAGGTGTCCCTTGGGTGTTGTTTAGGTCTGCACTAGACCTATTTTAAGTCCTCTTAGCCTTATAAGGCTTGGTTGATTTAGTCTTGGTTCAAGCCCCTTTGATTTGCTTCAAGCACTTGGGCCATTTGTTGCATGTTTAGCTTGACTTGTTACTTGGTTTGGCACCGTGTTTTAACATGGTTTTCAATGCTTACCTTGCATGCCATATGTCCATGATTACCTTCTTTCAAATGTGTTTCAGAGTTGTCCCATTTGTGCCTAAGTGTCGGCTCCCTTAACATGTGCATGTTTGCATGTCATTTAGCCCTCATTTTATAGCACCTTGGCCACTGTTTTAGGCCTATTTAGAGTTGCCTAAATCATGTATAAGTCCACCTTTCATCAATTTGCATTGCCTCATGTTTGCTTGTATGCTTGCATAAATGTCTTGCCATGCCATGTTGCATCCTTAGCTCGCATGCCTAGGTTGCATTGCATCTTGCATGCATGCCTTATTCCTTGACTTGGCGATAGGAATTGGGCCTTGGTTTGTTTGTTTGGTTTGCATTTCATTTGACATGAAAGTTGCACACTTGATTCTTTGGGCCGTCATGCATGGAAATGCGTGATTGGCTGTCCAAGAATCGAGACACATGTCCTTTTGAGTCACAAACATGATAGGGGACATGATTGGTGCATACATTGCTTGAATTGTATTGCCATGCAAGTTCTGTCCTCTGCTGCTGTGAGTTGCAGGTTCTGCAGGCACTCTTTGCCGACCGGCAGTATACATTGCCGACCGGCAGTAAATCACCAGCCGATGGATTCATTTTGTGCCGGTGATCACAGGCCACTGCCGGTGGGCATTCTACTCAGTCGGTGGTGATTCCCAGTATCCAGAGAGGCATCCTTAAGACTTTGGCAGTCTTCAGAGAGGCGGAGCAGGGAAAACAGAGGCAGACCATACATGGCCGGGCACTTCCGAGCGGGACCCGAGCATGCGCTGCATCTGGCTCTCCTCCCGAGGCGGTTTACTGCTTTTCCTAGCTTAATTAGTCTGTTAGCTGATTAGGTAATTTTTAATATTTAATTAGCTTACGTAGTTAATTAATTTGTATTATTTATTTGGTCCCTCCGGGCGAGGGCAAATCTGTAATAAGCATGTGTGAGTGGTGTGTATGTCTTCCAACCCCCACTTCTTTCTTCGCTTTTATTTACCTGCTTTGATGGTTAGTATTAGGGCACGTTTAAATTAGCATACCTCATGCAACGCATGCGTGCATTCATGCATTTGTATTACATGCACCGGGCTCGGTACATCACGCTAACTGCATTTGTACTTCAATTTCAAATTGAATACGTGCATCAAATTGATTGCATTTCACATGCCATGCTTAGGTCAGCCGAGCCTATTCTAGTAACGTTTTGTATGCGATGCATTAGGCACTTAACATGGACTTGGATCATGCATTGATTGCTAACATGTTCCTGCTTTTAGCACGGAGTACGATGTAAGTACTTATGCTTTAGCATCTCGTATGCGTGTGAATGTTAACATGATAGCATGCTTACCATGTGGCTAAGTGCTTATGTGAGATAAACTGTTTGAATGCCTGTGGGTGAAGGTTGGATTGTTTGAGTTGGAAAAACTCGTTGAAATCCGTGTTTTAGCCTACTTGAGAGTAGCAAATCCCAACGCGCTTTTCAAAACAAACGGATATGCAATGCTTGTTTCCAAATTAGGCAATCTAGTCTATACTTGTTTGTTGTGCGCATAACATAGTAATTCGAGGCTAATAAATGGAATAAGAACATATAATGTTTTCAAAAATGGATATCACGGTTAGTAGAGGCCGATCTTCGGATCGGGCGAGAGGAGGTGCTCATAGCTGACCTTCCCCAATCGTACCCTAGCTCCCGAGCCGAGACAACTCCAGTGATGACGGACAGGTGGCCTTCGGCACCGAGTCAGGGTTTCCTAAATTCCCCCGTAAAAATATTTAGGTGGCGACTCTGTATCTGGCAAAGCAGTCCATGTTTGGCACTTCTTTCCTAAAATCTTTTTTCTCAAAACGATTTGCCAGATTTGGACTCTTTGGTTCAAGATTAAGAACCGTGACACGAATCGAGTCCGAACTGTAGTGAGGCCCCACGCGGGCGCGTCTACAAAGCTACATCACTAATGGATTTCCTACTAAGGGCATTGGCCACAACATTGGCCTTTCCCGGGTGATAGTGCAACTCAAAATCATAGTCCTCCGTGAACTCTATCCATCTCCTCTGCCTCAAATTCAAGTCTCTTTATGTAAACAGATACTTCAAACTCTTGTGGTCCGAGAACACCTCGAACCTCTCACCATAAAGTTAGTGCCTCCAAATCTTCAAGGCAAAGATCACTGCTGCTAACTCTAAGTCGTGTGTAGGGTAGTTCTTCTCGTGTATTTTCAACTGACGTGAGCCATAAGCTACCACTTTCCCCTCTTACATCAACACACAGCCCAAACCCTCTCGTGAGGCATCACAATAAACTGCGTAACCCGACCCTCTCTCCGGAATAATCAAAACCGGAGCGGTGGTCAATCTAACCTTCAACTCTTGGAACGACTTTTCACAAGTCTCACTCCATACAAACTTGACCCCTTTCCGCGTCAATCTAGTCAATGGCGAAGCTAGCCTGGAGAAATCTTTCACAAACCGACGGTAATACCCAGCTAATCCCAGAAAACTGCGGTTCTCAAACACACTCTTAGGCTGTGCCCAATCTTGCACTGCCTCAACCTTGGATGTATCTACAGACACCCCTTCCCTGGATACCACATGGCCTAAGAATTTGACTTGCCCTAGCCAAAACTCACACTTCCCAAACTTGGCATACAGCCTATGGGCTCTAAGTAACTCAAGCACCACTCTCAAGTGTTCCTCGTGCTCCTCCTCTGAAGGCGAATAAATAAGAATGTCGTCCACGAAAATGACTACAAAACGGTCTAAGAATTCCCGGAAGATCCGGTTCATCAAATCCATAAAGACTGGCAGTGCATTGGTAAGCCCGAATGGCATCACCCGAAACTCATAATGGCCATACCGCGTACGAAATGCCATCTTAAGAATATCCTCCTCCCTGACCCTCAACTAGTGGTAACCCGATCTCAAGTCTATCTTAGAGAAACAATGGGAACCCTTCAACTGGTCGAACAAATCATCTATACGGGGCATAGGGTACTTATTCTTGACCGTAGCCCGATTCAACTTCCAGTAGTCTATACACAATCTCAAGGCACCATCTTCCTTTTTAGCAAAGAGGGCCGGTGCTCCCCACAGTGAAACACTAGGGCGAACAAAACCCTTATCTAGCAATTCCTGGAGTTGGATCTTCAACTGACTCAACTCGGCTGGGGCAAAACGATAAGATGCCATAGAAATCGGCGCTGTGCCGGGCACTAAATCAATAGAGAACTCTATCTCTCGGTGAGGTGGCAAACTAACGAGATCCTCGGGAAAAACATCCGAATACTCACAAACCACCCTCGGCAAAACAATCTGGGTCTCATCACACTCACCACTCATAAAGCTAGCAAGTAGACCACTAAGCTCATTCCGCCCTCTCGGATCATACATCGGTGGCAACACACTACCAACCCGATCCCCCAAGAAATGGAAACACTCCCCGCTCAAGATACAAACCGTGACCCTCTGGCGGTAGCAATCAATAACAGCCCGGTACGACGATAGCCAGTCCATACCCAAAATAACATCAAAACCCTTCATGGGCATGACAACAAAAGGAAAAGGAAGCCTATGGTCGGCGACCTCTATATCACAACCTCTAACACCTTGTTTCAAGATCAACTCACCACCAACAGGCGATACTACACATATAGGAGATGCTAACTGTGCCAACTCCAATTCCAAAACAGATGCAAATGCAGCAGATACAAAAGAATGAGATGCATCCGTATCAATCAATACACTAGCAACCGAGTTGCAAAACAGAAAGGTACCTCTAACTACCGATGGAGCCGGTACTAGGTCCTACGCGGTAACAGCATACACGCGCCCTGTAGGCCCCTGATCCACCTGCTCACCACTTGGAGCAAAAGACTGCTTCACTGACTGGGACGACGAAGCTCCCGGATTGGCCCTCGAGGCCTGCACAGACTGAGCTGGCTGATAACCGTGCGTCTGCCTGGAACCAGACGCGCCCGAAGTGGCACTCAACTGTGGGCAAAACCTCTTCAGGTGCCCAGGCTGACCATACTGATAGCAAGACAAAGGCTGGCCCCTGCTCTGACTCTGGCCCTGAGGTCTAGCTGAAGAAGAAGCAGCTCGCTGACCCCCTCCTTTCTGCGGGCAAACTGAAGACTTGTGACCCAGCTGGCCACACGCAAAACAAGTCAAGCCTCCCTAACTACCTCTCCCAAAGCTCGCACTCGGCACTGGGAAGGTCGATCTAGCCACACCACCCTGAGACTTGTGAGGGTTAGAACCCCTCTGTCTTCTACCGTCACCCTGACCATCTTGGCTCCTCTTGGAGCCTCTCTGCCCCTCATCCTCCTCCTGCATCATGAGCTCCATATGAGCTGCAGCATCCACCGAACGTCTATACTCTCGGATAAATGACCCTCCAACCCTCAGCTTGAGTCCACGTCTCAACTTCCGCTCAAACTCAAAGCAATGGCGTTCCTCGGACGCCACCAGTTCAGGTGCAAACTTGGACAGACTAGTAAAAGTAGCCTCAAACTCGGCCACTGACAAGCCCTGCTATTTAAGCTGGCAAAACTGTTCCCTCAGCTTCTCCCTTGCAGCTGAAGATAAAAACTTCTCATGGAAAGCATTCACAAACGCCTCCCATGTACCACCAACACTGCCCTTCTCGTACTTCCACCATTGACCCGCATCTCCCTTCAGTTGGAAGGATGCCAAGGTCACCTTTAAAGCCCCGTCCCCGATGCTAAGCATCTCGAATGTCTTCTCCATTTGTTCCAACCACTCGTCAGCCTTAAGTGGCTTTTTCGGATCCCCAACAAACTCGTCCAGATTAGACCGGAAGAATTCCCTCTTCAAGAAAGAAGGCCCTGCCTCAACAACCTGATTCTCAGTTTTGAGAATACCCAAGTCTCCCGCTATCTCTCAGGCCAAGGCGTCCATAGCTTGCTGACCCGCTGGCTCGGCCACGTTGGCCTGGCCAACTCCCTCCTGCATTGCCGGAACGTCATCTGGTAAAGGCATCTCCTGCCTACCACGCCTACCACGTCCTCGTCCTAACATCCTAATAAAGGTAACCAAGACTATTAACACATTCACAAATGCGCCGAAGCTATAACACTCGCGTCCTAATGCATGGACAACTGTATTTCACTCCACGTAAGCACATAGTCATGTAAGCAATTACGAATTTCATTTCCGGATAATGATAGTCCCGAGGCGTTACTAGAGTTCCGGTTAGAAACAGCATTGATCAAGTGCTTTTCCAACAAGACTCCCAGAAACCCAAGGATCCAATCAACATCCTAGAAACTAAATCCCATACCCACATAGTCACATAAGCATGTTATCAATTAAGCACATAGCATATGACACTACATCTAAGTCTCTATCAAGCGAGACAAACCCATTGTGATCCTAATCACTTCCCACGTACCCAAAGTATTCGAACCCGGTACGCTCTGATACCAAGTTGTAACGCCCTCAAAAAAATACATAAAACCCATCACTTTAGACATGCATTGATATAAAGAAACCAACAATTTCTATTCATCAGAGTAATTCTTACAACTGTATTACATGTTAACAACAAAAGCAAATTCCCTATGGGCTTACAGCTTTCCAAGTCAACACCTGGTTACACAAAAGAAGAGTACTAACTCTATACAAATAAGCCCTTGGAGGTGGCATACTACAAAAAGAGTCTTCAACTCTCATCATCATCCAAGCTATGTCCTTGGAGGTGGCATACTACCTGTACCTGAAAATAATGTCCCATAAAGGGTGAGCCAACGCCCAGTAGAGATATGCTAAACACAGTATGAGCAATGACTAAGACATTAGCAATTGATAAATGTTCAATTCTCATAAACCAATTCATAACCCATTTTCATTTCATGACCACTATGTTCAGGTTTCATTTTAATTTCCATTTCTTTTCAATTTCACAATCTACGTCAACGGCTCAGAACCTGGCCAACCACTTATATGAGACAGTGACTCATATTAAACATTTCCCATTTTACAATAGATAAACATACTGGTTGTATCAACATCTCAACAGATAAGCATACAAGCTATATCCACATTTCAACAGATATGCATAAAAGCTATATCAACACTTCCAATGATAAGCATATGAGCTGTATCAACAAATTATCTGACAAGCATATGAGCTGTATCAGTGGAGTCCATCCCCTATCTCCTCCCAAACAACATCTGGTTTAGAGGTCCATCCCCTATCTTCCCCTAAACCGTGGAGTACATCCCCTATCTCCTCCCACACACACAACGTATATACACAAAGGTCATATACACAATCAATCAATACATAACGTTAATGTATTCTATCAACCGTCATACTCTATGACATATCCAATTGATTAGTTTTAGTTTGCCTAATCATCACGCATTGTCTACAACAATCAAAACTACCCTCCACCGGTAGACCAAGCAATTATTTCTAAACAGATAATAAAAGCTCCAACAGATAAAATATCAATGTTTTCAAAAGTGAGCGATTTATAAATCCAACTCAATCATTTCACAACTTAATGAGCCAATTTCATTATTTCCAACTCAATTCCATAAGTCTACAATTTTCCCAAATTAATTATACCAATTAATTTATTCAACAAATTAGGGTTTTCCACCCCACTTCCCAATATCGACCCAATGGCCTATATATCAACAACCAACAACAAAATCATTATTTTGAAACCCAAAATACATATTTAAGAATCAAAATAAGAAACCCTCGTTTATACCCTTTTGAAACCCTAAGTCCCAAAATCAACCAACTTCAACACTTTATCAAAACTACCAATAATCTATGTCGAAGACCATAATAGTGAGTACAAATCCCTACCTCAAATTCGGAGCTCAAGGGAAGAAGATAACGAAACTCAACGTGCTCCATAACTCGAAATTTTCGGATCAAGGTAAAGCCCTCGACGATCAACCCAACTTTTGTGAGGACCAAAGGTGAGGAAAACACCCTAGCTAGATCAATACTTAGAGAAAAGTTATGGTTTTAGAGAGAGGAGCTCTCAAATGGCTTTCTGGAAAAGTAAGAGAGAGAGAGAGAATGCAAAAAGTGATTTTAAAATGCCCAGCTGCCAACTGATATACGACATTCCCGCTCGAGCGGAGAACACAACACTCGAGCATCAAGAACAAAAATCTGGACACGCTCGAGCGCAAGAAGGCCTGCTCGAGCGCCAAGACACAAGAATAAAGCACATCCGCTCGAGCGCGAAAACCAGTCCGCTCGAGCGTATATTTCCGCCTCCCAGAACTTGCACCAAAAAGGTACTACTCGCTCGAGCACCAGAGTACCCGCTCGAGCGTAAAAATCACACCTGCAGAAGTTTTGCAGGGACACGAAAAACTGGGAGTGTGCAATCCCCGCTCGAGCGCAAGAAGACCCGCTCGAGCGGACCGCCTAAAAACTGGGCAACAAGGAATTGAAACCAAGGCCTAACCAACCTGTAACAACCCTGCCCAAAACATCCTAAAACTCAATCAAGTGGAATTAAAGGACGACAACAAGATAGATACAACTACCAACTTCACGGAACCAAGTCCGAAATACAACAGAACAGTAAAGGGACAACCGGGATCGCTATAAATATTACCCCTCTTCCACTATATTAAATATGTATTTCATGTCATATCTCCAGATATATGAAAATACAATAAATTGGGTTGAGAAGCAGTAATTTCGCTCTCTTTAAGGAGATTCAAGCCCTTCTCGGTTGGTAAAAACTACCACTTCTTGATGCAACAAAATATGTACCAATACATATCAAACTTGCACATATTTTAAAACTTATAAAACTTTCAAACAAAACTTGAGCAACTTACTATTACACTTGACTTGGGTTGTTTAGATTGTGTTTGGATAATTTCATCCACTTTTTTTCGGTTCTTCTTTGAAATTTCTACCAATATTCATGATTTAAACACTTCCTTATAACCCTAGGTATGTTCACCTTGTTAAACATTTATCTAATACATGTTATTTATTTTTGCAACAAACGTTATGTAAAATAGAGTTACGCAACCAGTAAATTTGAAATAAAGTCATAATTTTTTGTTATAACATTACATGAAAAATCTATTTTTAAACAACGAAACCAAATTTTTCTTTTTTAAGAATTTAGAAATTTTTTTATAAATGTTATCAAACATACTCTAAAAATAAAAAACTATAAATATAAATGTTATCTAATGTACTCTATGTAAATAAACTTTATATATATATATATATATATATATAAATTTATCTTACAAATGGATGGCAATGAATATTTCAATGAATATTTCATGTCAAATATTTAAATTTTATTATTACACCCTATATTGATTTACAAAAAAAAAAAATAGAATTTTTGTCACGCCCCAAGTTTTATTACTCGAAATTATAACCAAAACCTTTAATACAAGTCCATTTAATTAACTACAATTATTATTACAAACACCCATTACATGGGGTAACAACAACAACATTGTTCTCTCTCGAATAATACAACAATAATACATGTACAAAATTCACATTGAAATACACATTAATCTCTCATTTACAACAAGCATTTCTCATTTACACTATGACCAAATCATAGAAAATAAACTCTTCAATCCTCAATCCGGCATTCCAAACTTTGTTCCTGAAAATGGTTAAAATAATTGGGATGAACACGAAGTCCAGTAGGAATCTTCCCTGATTCTAAACAATATAGTCCTTAAATACATGAGATCATGAAGTGCTAAAAAGTGAAATGAACATAAATTCTTTATGCTCTTTTTATACTCAAATTACAATACATATAGGTAACACCATTATCATAAAGGAAATTCGTGAAAACTTTTCAAAGAAAAACCCTTTCGTTTGTTTCTATATCAGTTAAATATATGTTTCGAAAAAAAAAGAGAGTATTTTCAAGAATTCCTTGCTAACTTTATCTAGAATTACAAACATAGCAACAAGTCATTCTCCTACATGTCACAACACATTATAACCCATTATAATCTACATAAAAAGAACCCATACAATTCCATATATTCGACTTTACCCAATCAAGATTATTCACTTTCCATTGTCTCAAACCCATGTACAAATCTTATTATAATCATTCCACACAATCCAAATTGAACACTGGCTCCATTACCAAGCCATAACATCAATCTACACGCTTTACCGGTCACAAGTCGGAAGGAATGCGGAACCTCACGATTTACCGGTCACAAGCCGGAAGGAACGTGGAACCTTAACACATTTCATCAACCCATACGCTTTACCGGGCGTTACTCCGGAAGGAAGGCGGAACCTTTATTAAGCGCCACGCTTTGCCGGCTCAAATACGGCGAGAAACGGACCCCAAGGCAACATTACAATCCATCAATTTCTTAAGTCATTGCTCATTATGAATTATGGGCAAAGCCAACACATTCATTCATCATTTCCATTACTTATTAGCTCAAGAACACGTACTCATTATTTTTCACCATTCTCTAATATTCATCAAGTCATTCGTTGTTACAATCCCAACACAACCAATAATAACATTCATTTTTTTTTTATCACAAAATTCATCCAATAACACATCCACTAATAGCATTTGGCGCATTTTTAGAAGCATTCTCAATTCTTATATTTCAAAGGTCTTTTAACTTTTCCACAAAATTATCAAATCTTCATACTCAATTTCATAACACAATAATCATCATAAATTATCCCCAATTAACTAATTTAATTACTCAACTTAATTTCTTCAAAATAACCTTTCTATACAATAGTTATTTTCTAACCATTATTCATCATAATTTATTCTCATCTTCTACAAAACATGAACTCAATTCCATAAATCAAATGTCAATTGAAGCTTTCTTTATTCCCAACATAGATTACATAACTAGGGTTAAACATAAATTAGGGCTTTTTGCTATTTAACACAAAACCACATTCTCATGACCAAAACATCATATATTCCACTTAAATCATCAATTCAAATTCCATAAATCAAAAACCCTGGCTCCCTTCACATGCCATTTTCAAAAAAATCTCCTCAAAATAAGGGTTTTATGCAATAAAAAGTATCACCCATCTATCCACAAGACAATATTGACGAGAAGCAAGGAAAATTCCTACCTTAAGTAAGGAGAGAGAGAAACCCGAAGTTTTGACTTCAACGAAAACACGATCTGCTTGGATAGATTGAAAGCCCTTGGCGCGCTCTACAACCGTCCTCAAGGGACCTAGGTGAGAAGATGCTTCTAGATGAGTAGATCTAGCAATCTGAGTGGGAAAAAGTTAGGTTTAGAGAGAGATGAGAGAGGCTCACGGTTTGAGAGGAAATGGGAGGAGAAAAGTGAAATGAAACCATGCTTGGAGCCTATTTATAGTAGTAAAGAAGTAGCCCTAAGGTCAATAAAATAATAGGCCCAAAACCCCCCAAAGGTAGGGCCCATTTGAACCCCAAAATCTGGAAAAAAAAAATAAAATAAAATAAAAAATTTAAAAAAACACGCACTAAGAATTCAAACAGGTATAGCTCTCTCGTTCGGACTCCGTTTTAAGTCGTTCTGGTGTCCAAATCGAAGCCCCGGAAACAAGTTTTCCAATGGTTCTAGTCTCACATCCAAATTCAAAGTATGGAAAGAGAAAATGGCAAAATAGTGAAGGCTAGTCAAAAATAAAAATTCAAACTTGGGGCTTTTGATCTAATCTTGCCTAAATATCTTATTAAGGCTTCAATCAAGGTTCCAAACATCACCCAAGGGTCCTTAATTATAATATTTAAAGTTCATTTTCCAACCCATCAATACCAAGAGTCCGACAACCACACAAGTTTTAAGGTGACGAACACCAATTTACACCAATCCGATACGTATTAGAATCCGAGGCACTACAATCTCCCCACCTTAGGAAATTTCATCCTCGAAATTGGAGTTACCGAAACAATAGAGAACCCAACACGAATGGAGCACAACTCTTAACTTAACGCACTTGAGATATATTCCTGAATTTAAAATAACAGGCAGAACGAAAGCTACTCAGACCCAATGGTAAAACATCACCACCCACCTAACGCTATGCTTCACACGAAATAGATTCTCAAATTCTGGTTCATTACCTCAATGTCCCTAAGACACCAGAATAAGAAAAACCACAAGGGAAAGATCAAAAACACCTATCGATCAACACACACACCGGGTTCCAACGGCAAGAAGTGACATCAACCACTTATAATCCCGAAGTCACTATTAACTTCCCAACCAACAACAATGCAGACAATGACTACCGATTGGCCAAAACTCAATTTCAAAATAAAAGGAAGCCACTAGTAAACCAGACACCAGGTCCACACTGGTAACAACAAAAGATACATTATGTTGTACAGTCCAATAGCAATTCTTTATACAATTTGGCATTTAAAGATAGAATAGTGAAAATTATTCATTAACATTCTCAGCTTAAGTATTTAACATTTGGTTTAACCGTGACATCCCAGGCCACACATAAGGAAAATAAATTTTCATCTGCCACATCAATCTCAACATTTTCCCTGTGAATTCCAACCATCACCAAATAACCTCCGCCATTCATCTGGTGACATTACAACACATTTTCCATACATACTTGTATTGACAATGAATAGAAAAATTATGATGCGTCCTGTAGACACCCCATTTTTGACCGTTCTCAAGACTTGGACGTCGTTGATTGAACACTAGATGATTATCCTTGTTTGTGTTTATTTTGGACGCCCAAAGTTCTTGGCAGAGTGTCTTGCCTTTGAGCCTTTGAAACCTGTCTATTTTGTGCTTGGTTGTGGACCAAGAGCTTCTTGTTTCAATCCTGGGGGAGAGGGTGGCCTGTTGGCCAGCCCTACAACCCATCGGCCAGGGCTTGTTCCTATCGGCCATCAGTGGTGGCCGGTCGACTACACTAATGGCTGGTCGGCTACATTGATGGCCGATGACCATTTTTCTCCTTTTTCAGATATTTGTTTGCTAGCTGTGCCAGCTGTTGTTCATTGAAGCTCATCTCCATACACGTGCATGGAGAGATGAATACAAGCTCTAAGCTTGATTTGCTATATATAGGGGGTCTCTCCCCCATTTTGGGAGGATAGAAATTTTGGATCAAAATTTTATCTCTCTCTAGAATTCTCTCTTTCTCTTCTTATTTTGTGCTTGATAGTTAGAATTCTCTACACTTTTGCACTAAGACCCTTAACCAAACATCTTCATCTTGGAGCTGAGGTTCTTTGAGGCTTAGTTTGAGCTCCTAAGGGTGGTTTAAGCTCAGAATTGTGACTTTTTTTGTGCTGTGCTTCAGGAGGTAAAAGTCTAACCTTGTAGGCTTTATTTTAATCACTTGCTTTGCCATCTTTTTACACTATTTTAAACTGGTTTTCAACTGTAAAAACCACTGTTTTTTAGTCCTAAAAATGGTGGTTTGAGCCTATTTTAAGCTAGGGGGTTGTCTCCCATTTTGCTCTTTGGCCTGTGAGGCTTTTTGTGCCGTTTCTTAACCATCTTTAAATCAAACTTTTTGGCCCTTTTAAACACTGAAATCCAGAGTTATTTCAGTGATAAAACTCAACTTTTGAAATCCCAAATCGGAAGGGTTAGCTTCCCTTCCTTGTGTCTTGCTTCCATGCTTAGGTTGCCTCACATGTTGGCTTGATTTTCCAGCTTAACTTAGCTTAATTCAAGCTTTATTTTGGCATGTTTCAGCTCTGTTTTGGGTTGGTTGGTGCACTTGAGGCTTGTTTTTTGTACTTGTAGTGCAATTGTGCTTACTAGTCTAGCATGCTTCATGATTTAGCCTATTATTCTAGCTTGTGTTGGTTTAATTTCAGCATGTTTTTGTTACTCTTTTGGCCTAGTTTAACTCTGTTTTGGGTTGGTTAAGTCCTTTGAGGCTTGTATTGCATGGCTATAGTGTAATGGTCTTAAATCTCAGCATGTTTTGGTCACTGTTTTGACTCTTTCAAGCAAAACGCTACAACGCATGCAATGTGTATAGGAACTTGAACACATATAAGTAAAGCATAATGCGACAACGCATGCAATGTGTATAGGAACTTGAACACATATAAGTAAAGCATAATACGACAACGCATGCAATGTGTATAACAATGCGAGAAGAGGTGCATAAACACATGTAAGTAAAGCATATGCGAAAACGCATGCAATGTGTGTAACAATGCAAAGAAGAGGTGCATAAACACATGTAAGTAAAGCATACGGGAAAACGCATGCAGTGTGTGTAACAATGCAAGAAGGGTGCATAAACACATGGAAGTAAAGCATACGCCAAAACATATGCAATGTGTGTAACAATGCAAGAAGGGTGCATAAACACATGTAAGTAAAGCATACGCGAAAACGTATGCAATGTGTGTAACAATGCAAGAAGGGTGCATAAACACATGTAAGTAAAGCATACGCGAAAACGTATGCAATGTGTGCAACAATGCAAGAAGGGAAGAAAGGGGGTTAGTAAGGGTTAGTTACGTCCACATGCGGCACGCGAGTGGAGAAAAGTTAGATACATCCACACGTGGCACGTGAGTGGAGAAAAGTTAGATACGTCCGCACGCGGCACGCAAGTGGAGAAAAGTTAGATACGGTGCAAGACAATGCACATGAAATATGCGACAATGCCAGAGATTGATATGCATGATAATGCAGAAGAGACATGCATGACAATGCATGATAAGGAAATGCATGACAATGCAAGAGAGAGATATGCATGACAGTGCATGTTGTTGAAATGATAATGCGAATTATTGAAATGCATAACAATGCAAATGAGACACGCATGATAATGCATTGACTGAAATGCACGACAATGCAAACTATTGGAATGTATGTGAATGCAAATGAGACACGCATGAACTGAAATGCATGACAATGCATGAAGTGAAATGCAGACGAAAGATGCATGACAATGCGTGTAATTGAAGTGCATGACAATGCATGATTTATTGAAATGCATGACAATGCAAACTATTGGGATGCACTACAATGCAAATGAGACACGCATGATAATGCATGAACAGAAATGCATGACAATGCAAACCATTGGAATGCATGACAATGCATGATTTATTGAAATGCATGACAATGCAAAGTATTGGGATGCACTACAATGCAAATGAGACACGCATGATAATGCATGAACTGAAATGCATGACAATGCATGATTTATTGAAATGCATGACGATGCAAAGTATTGGGATGCACTACAATGCAAATGAACTCGAATGTATGACAACGCTCGTTTCTTGAAATGCATGACAATGCAAATGAACTCAAATGCATGATAACGCACGTTTGTGTTTTTTTTGAAATGCATGACAATGCGAATGAAATGCGCATGGCAATGCGAGATAAGGAAGATGCATGACAATGCAAGTTGGGTGCGCCTGACAATGCGTGACAAGGAACATGCATGACAATGCATGTGAGGTGCGCATGACAATGCGAGATAAGGGGAATGCATGACAATGCATGTGAGGTGTGCATGACGATGCGACCCAAAAAAAATGTACATAATAATGCAAGCATGGCGTGCGCGACAACGCACAAAATGTGTGCATAACAACGCGAGTGAAATGACGTATAACCAATGCGCGCTCACGACAAAACGTTGTAACGCAATGCATGTAAAGAAAATTCTGGATCTCTCAAGAGACAAAAGGATACAAAAAGGATACACCTCGTGCGTATCAAGTGCCACGCAGAGAAGACACGGCTCGAGGTCAACACAAAGACCGGTTAAGCTTTGAAAATGCACCTTCTTGCACTGTCTTGAGTAATGGAGCTTCCAAACCACATAACTGATCCAACCAAGGGTGTAGGAGATGCATCGGCCACCGAGGAAGACCACCGGCCATCCACCGGCCACGAAATAAGGTCACCGGTCAAATATTTGGCCGACCGGCTAACAATTCGGCCGACTGGCCAAAAATTGATGTATCGGGACAGTTTTGTCCTTTGGCCACGGGTCTTTAAATATGGGGTTCCAAACCCCATATTTTCACTTCTTTCAAACTGGAAAAACCCTCCCCTCTCTCTCTAGGTGATTTTCCCACCTTTGATCCTCGTTTCTTCCTTATTTTCGTCGCTTTTTCGTCGTTCGATTCGCGAAACCGTCCTCGTTTCGCACGTTTTGAACAGAACAAATCTCAGTTTCGGTGTGCTTTTCTCGATTTCCACCACTTGGGGTTTGTTTCTCCTGAGTTTACCTCGATCTTTGTGCCTTTTCGGACTCTGACCTTTCCGCCCAATTTTCACCCCCTCTCGGGTTGACTTTTGAGTTGACTTTTCACATTCTTGCCCGGTTTTCACACTGTCGGCCATTTTCACACTATTCTTGAGATGGCGGACGACATACCGCAGGGTGGGGCTCCCCCAGAGATGGACGTGGATCCCGAGGTCGAGCTCCTACCTCTTCGCATCCGGCCGTTCGATCCGGCGACTTACCGGCCGGCGATACATGTGTTGCCTCCTGACGGCGTCCGCCACTTCCGGAGCCATGCACGAGGCGCGCCACCGGAGCTTTTCTTGCGCGAGCTAGAGTTTCATCTATCCTACGGCGCTTCGGAGGTACACTCTTCCCTTGTTTCATTTCCTGCAATGTAGGACACATAACTACAATAGTCGATTCTGTTCTTTAACTGCTTAACTCAGACACACTAATACATCGCATGCTGTAATTCACTGCGAGCACACCCGCACCCGATATCTGTTTGAATCTGAACACGTGTACACACGCTGCATCTTCAACTAAACCACTCAAACACACTAATACATCATATGCTGTAGTTCACTGCAAGCACATCCGCACCTGATAGCTGTTTGAATCTGAACACGTGTACACACGCTGCATCTTCAACTAAACCACTCAAACACACAGATACATCATATACTGTAGTTCACTAGAAGCACACCCGCACCCGATATCTGTTTGAATCTGAACACGTGTACACATGCTGCATTCTCAACTGAACCAATCAAATACACTAATATATCATATGCTGTAGTTCACTGCGAGCACACCCGCACCAGGTATCTGTGTAGGCTCAGACACATGCACATACACTGCATTTTCATCGATTCTCAATGCACTCATCATTGTATTTCTAACACTGCTTCGTAACTGTTTGTTTTGACCATAGGGAGATTCACATGCCTTCCGAGGGTATGGGAACATTGTCGCCCGAGGTTGGTATATGGAGCTGCCCGATGCGGTTCGTCGTATTGTTGACCGGGCCAGCTTTGGGACCTTTTGCATGGGACTCTCGTGCCTCACTGCGAGCAGGCCCCTTTTTGCTGCTCTGGTGGAGAGGTGGTGAGATACCACCGACTCCTTCCACCTTTCTGCCACCAGGGAGATGACGATGACTCCCTTCGACTTCTTCATGCTCACAGGCATCGGAGTGGGGGGTGATCCGATCCCCTTCGATATAGACATGGATGAGTGGGATGCTGCTCAGATGTACCTGCTTGGCGATCGACCACCTCTTGCTTGGGCAGGGTTCGTGCGGTACTCATGGTTTGAGCATCACTTTCGGATCCAAGCGCCTACCACCCGGGAGGAGGAGGAGCAGTACGCTCGTGGCTTCATTATGTTCTTGCTAGGGACCATGCTCTTCGCCGACCGGGCGAACACCGTCGCCCTCTACCTACAGAGCGCGCTCGTGGATATGACACAGATTCGCCGCTATGACTGGGTGGCGCGGGCTTGGCCACTCTTTACGGGTACATGAGCTCATCTTCCCGCCTCGGTGGGCAGTTACTTGGAGGCTACTGGCGAGCCTGGAAGGTATATGTTTCCTTTTTCTGTCTTTTCAATTCTTGTTTTCATTATCTGTATATTACACACACTGTGCGTGCGCAATCTGCTTTACACTAGTTGTACACTGCACACACTGCACAATTCACTGCACATACCCCTTTCTGCTTTATCTTCATACTGCTTTATCTGTGTATTGCTTTAACTGCCAAGCATGCTCATATCTTGTAACAACCCTCACTTCAACTTAGTCATACTTGCATACATTTATCTTGTTTTGTTATGTGCATTTGCAAATCCTGTCTTGTTTTGCTTGAGTGTTGCTTGCATGCTTTGTTCTTGCCTGGTGTGCTGCCGAGGTCATCTTAAGCCTAGACACCTTGGAACCTTTCCACACTTAGAACTATCTTGGAACCACTTCTGTTGGCCTCCATTTTCAACCTAGCATATTGGCCGAGATGTCATTATCTAGGCCGAGGTGTGCGTCACCTAGGCCGAGATGTGCATCGTCTAGGCCGAGATGTTATTATCTAGGCGTTCTAGATCCTTGATCCTTGCACTTAGTGATTTTGTTCCTGGAATGGTATGACCTAGACCGAGGTGTGGCACATCTAGACCGAGGTGTGGCACATCTAGGCCAAGGTGTGGCACAGCTTAGTCAAGTGTTGTCCTTCCAAGCCGATGTCGTTGTTACCCTACTTGTCGAAGCTTTACCCTTAGCCGAGATCATCACTTGTCGGAGTGCTCCTGCCATCAAGCTTGTTGAATACACTTTCACATGGTCTTGTCTTGTCAGCCAGTCACCTTTTTTAGTAGAGCCAACCAGCCGATGCCACGTGTCCCAGCAGAGGGTTAAGTCAGTGACTGTCGAGAAACATATCATTTTTGTATCAAATCTTGTCTTCTAGAGAGAGAGAGAGACTCTAGGAAGAAGAAGGAGAAGCTTTTGAGTGAGAGAGTGAACCTCCAAGCTTGACCGTGGGAGTTTGAACTGTTAGATCCTAGTTTTGAGGTTAGAATCTTAAACTACTCTTGTTTTTCTTATTGATCGTCTAGCTGCATTGCACGATCGAACCTGTTCTGCATGCCTTGCATAGATTTAAAGTTGGTTTTGTAAGAGAAGATAGTGTTCATGTGTTCTCGAAGAAAAGTCTTGTTTTGATCCGAAAGTTTGCATCAAGAACCATGTTTTTGTGTTTGTTCTCACAAGATCTTTGAGTATGGGTACCCAGGTCCATGTTTTCGAACTCATAGCACGAAATCTCAGGCTTTGTAGTAACGAGTTATGATTTTAGCATACATGTTCTTCATCTTCTCCATCTCCATGTTCTTCTTGTTCTTTAAAGGGAAATCCAGATTTTCCCGACTTCGCTTTTGAATGTGGCCGTCGGGACCACACCTCGGTGAGAAGGTGTGGGACCTCGGCCAAGACCTGGTTGATGGCCGGCATATTTTTCCCCGAGATAAAAAGCAGTGTTTTGTTTTGATTTAACTTGGTTTTGATGAACGCCGAGATCATTCCTTTGCATATGAATCTTGTTTGGAAGTACGTTCAATAGACCTTGCCGTGTGCTTGTAGGACTCAGACTTTTGCCTTGACCCCGACGTTTGAAGAACTATGTGAGTGGTATTTTTAATAAAGCTATGTTATCAATGTTTTGATGAGCTTTGCTTTGCTTTGTTTTGAAAAGTATTTGTTAAGCATGAATGATTGTCCCTATTTTGTATATCAAGTATTATCTTGTTTTGATGACATTCTCGGAAAGTCCTTAGTGCCAGGGGACTATAATGCAACTGCACACCTTGTTTTGAGAGTCTTTAGTGCCAGGGGACTATAATGCAACTGCACATCTTGTTTTGAGAGTCCTTAGTGCCAGGGGACTATAATGCAACTGTACCGTTGTTTGAGATATCTCCCTTGCTTTGTCTTGTTTTGCCGCTGACGGTTTACCGCGTGGGTTTATTTGTCCGGAATGTCATCATTTGTAATATGTTGATGCTAGTAAGCACCCCTCGAAGCTTTGAAGATTTACTAGACGGACGAGGTCCATCCCTTGTTATATAAAGTTTTGATATGTATCGTTTTGAAAAGACTTCGGCTATTATTCATGCAAACCCTTTACTATTTATGTCATTCACTGAGCATCCAAGCTCACCCTCTCTACACATATGTAGGTGATGAGCAAGAAGGCGGTGACGCCTAGATGTGATTCGCGAGCTTGTTTTGGATTTTTGTTATGTCGGCTTGACTTGTATTCATGTCGGCAGTCTTGAAAATTATGCTTCTCGACTTGTAATACTTGTATTTTGCATACGTCGGCTTGAGAAGCCTTTTGATCAAGATGTAATATGTACTTTACTTCATTTGTACTAAGTTGTAACCCATGTGAAAGGTGTTTGCCATTTCATTTGACTTACGCACAGCTCGTATGGACTAATCTGATTTGTATGTATTGCTTCCGTACTTGTGAGCCCCGTATATTTTTACTCTGTCTGTGTGTGGATTTTGAAAATTGGCCTTCGGTAATCTCGAATTACTGGCCATCACGGCACCATCCTACTAGGGGCGGTTTGGGGTCGTGACATATCTGTTCTATCACACTATACAGTTGTGGGTGTATGCCTACTTCCCTAGGCTTGCCCGAGTGCCAGATAAGGAGATTCCTCTCGGTGTTCCATTCTCTCACCGCTTTGACGTGAGATGCGAGCGGAGGCCACGGGAGTCCTTCATGTTCTTCCGCCGCTATTTTGACACCATCACCGCCGCCGAGGTATGTCAAACATTTCAGTTCATTTAAGCTTCGCTTTATATTGTACTCTCAATATTAGTAGATAACAAACTGTGTTTTACTTGCAGATCACCTAGTAGCCTTGGTCCCCGTTGCCTGATGTAGTTCAGGAGTGGTATGCCGGTGCTTGGGAGACTGCCCATTTCAGAGTTCTGGTAGAGGGTCCAGTCTGCCGTGTTTGGTACTGGGGTGAGCGCTTCTTGCGGCAGACCCTCGGCTTACCGGAGCAGGTAATTCCAGTACCTCTTCCTACGACCACGAGGTAGACAGAGATATACACCCCATAGGAGATGGCCGATTTTACGATTGGTTGGGATGCGGAGCGCTTCAAAGGCGAGGGCAACTACACCGAGTTTATCCAGGCCTATATGATGCCGCCTCTGAGTAGTGCTCGTCGAGCCGAGGGGGAAGGTCTACGACGCCAGCGGCTAGAGCAAGAGCACCGAGGGCACTGAGGGTACCTCCGGCTCGAGGCAGGAGTGGGTCCCGGAGGGGACAGGGAGCTGAGTGGCCAGCACTGCCTACGATGATCACATGCTGAGGGCAGGGTGGGGAGACCTATCAGATTCCCTTCGCCCCTCCTTCGGCTGATTCCAAGCTCGTCGGAGTCTATGGCTCGACCCCGGTATGCACTACTAAACTTTGCATTTTGTATAGTCATTTCAATTCCCTTGATATCCCGCAAAATACTAATGACTTCAATACTTTTGCAGGCTTCCGTCGAGTACACTCGCCAGTCCCTGGAGTTAACTGCCTCAGTGGTAAGGATGCTGCAGCGGTGCCTCGACTTGTTGACCATCTACCATATCCCGGTAAGTTCTTTCAGCTGTAGTTTCAAACTCCGCCTAATCTGTTTCATACATAATTTGATGCATCACACTATTGACACGGCACTTGAAACACAGCACTCACGGCACTGATGCACTGCAACCCATATACTCATAGCGTTACTCATGGCATTCATACACTGTATTCAAACACTGCATTCTGTTTTATCTACAACTGATGCATTTGCTATTTGTCCTTTTCAGGCCCCGTTCTAGATTTCGGCCACAGGAGGCGCGTCAGCTAGACCATCTGTTCCTGCTCAGGGAGGAGGGGGAATCAGGCAGAGGATGACCATCCATAGCCAAGGCAGACATAGGCGCACTCACGCAAAGAGCAGTTCTCGAGGGCACACTCCAGATGACGACGAGTCAAATAAGGAGGCGACGAGCATCGCAGGGCAAGGCCGGGGATAGCTCAGACTCTGATTTTGGAGATGGCGGTGGTGATCTTGGACCCTCGTCCAGGAAGAGGATCAGTACCGACCCTCGTACTTGAGATGACTGATTTTGATCCATACTTTCTGCTGCCTTTTTCTTCTTTGCTCTGTTTAGACATTTCGTTGCTTTTCTCTTCTTTTTTGCTTTACTCTTTTTTTGGTAGATTGAGCACATTTGTACTGGTTGAGGCAGGTTTTACTTTCTCAAAACTATGTATTTGAAAAGATGATGGAATGAAACAAGCTTTTTGCTGAAAAGGTGTTGCATTCGTACATTGCATCGCATCGCATCGCATCATATTACATAACCATGTAATCGAATGGAAATTGAACATGCATGTATTACCAGGTCAGGTATACCAACGTAACAAGTAGAACAAATTAAATCAATAAGCAACAATAAGACCTTAACAAGTTTACAACTCGATAAGCAAAGAGCAACAACTCGATAAACAAAATTGTGATAACTTGGTAATTAAATGAGTAACAACTCGATAAGCAAATGAGCAACAACTCGATAAGCAAATTGAAGTAATATAGGTGTGACTTTTGCAAAATCAACACCGGAAGGCACTGAAAGTGGAACTAATCACAAGTTCCCAACATGTTCAACACATAGACTGCTCATTCTGAACACACAGCTCGCAACACAGTACTCTGTTCATACGATTCATGCAGGACACTGCTGATTCTGAACACACAACCCATTCTGAACATTGCTCATTCTGAACTCACAGCCCATAACACAGCATTCTATTCATTTTGGACACATAGGATGCAAAGACAGCGTTTGCAGAAGTCAAAACAACCTCAGATGCTCCGAATCCTTTCTCTTTTCTTTTGCATCACAGCCTGGAACCCATAGCTTCAAATAGGTCCTGGTTCTACTATTCTCACATGACCTGGGTTAAACCCTACGGCTTATGAAGGAAAGGATCTTGTTTTGCATAGATGCGGAGAATGGCACAGCACTCTGAGCACAAAACAACTTATTTTGAAATAAGGAATGAGTTTTTGACTGGGTATTGAGCCTACGACTAAACACAGCAAAAACGACTCGACAGACTATCAAAGGGTAACAATCTGAACACATCAAGTAACACCCGAAACGATTCAAAACAAGAATCGAGATAGAACAAAAGACACGACACTCAGACATGCACCAAAGACGAGAGACATCTCAGTTCGTGAGGAGCCCGTTTCTTAGGGTATTGGTTCCCACCCTTTCTCATTTGTGATTCTCACATTACTCGGCCTTCAATCTCTATTTTTCTGAAAAGCCCTCTTCTCACTTTTCTCTCATTGCACACCTCTCTATTTTTCAATCTCTCATTTTTCATCCCTCCCCTGGGTGGTTGATGGATAAACAGAAATTTGTGGGTTCATGCCCAACAGTATTAGCTCGCAGCTATTACCTCCGGTGACGTTTAGTCGATGTCCTGGATGAGGGAGTGGAGTGTCTTGATCCATTCCGATTCGTGCTTCGCACTTGGTATGATACCTCGCTGCTCGGAGGGTGAGAGAACTTTCAGCCCTTTGTTATTAACCTTAGTTGTGCCCTTGATTACGAATAGAGTGCCCTTCCTTGCAAGTATGTTGGCAGCGGGAAAAAGACAGAACACTTGGCTCAACTGTGCCCCTAGTTCATTATTTAGACCATTTTTTGTTTTTGCTTCTGCTAAACCAATTTTGACCGAGATGAGAGTTAGATTAATATACTTGTTCAACATTTCTAATTTAAAATCATGCAAGTCAGGCTATGAGCACTGAAAATTTTCCTTTTTGGGTCCAAGAAAAGGCTCGATTTTGGAAAAGATGGAATAATTTTCGAGAGAATTAATCAACTTTATTAAAAATTCTCAAAAACTGTTTTTTGCAAATGGCCACTGCTCAACGAGTACGAAACTTACTCTTGAGATGCATAACCTCGGATCCATAATAATGGAAAAAAATGCCCCCCGTCACAACAGCGTTATATGATAGCGGAAAGTTGCCCCTTGTTTGAGTGGCAACTTATGGCAACGGAAAGCTGCCCCTTGTCTGGGTGGCGCCACAGCAAACCGTAATCAGTCCTCAGAGTAACGAACACAACCGAACTACTGGATACAGAGAAGGCGAGGATGATCAAAACCATTACATGGACATAAACGAATTTGAAGTGTTTTACGGCTGGACTTCAGAGTGAAGTTGCCTACGTATCCCAAACATGGGAATCAAGCCTTACGTAGTTCGGGTTCAGGTTCATTCGTGTATTAACCCTCACCTTTTGCGCTCAAACTTTTGCCAAGGCCGCCCTTCCGGGTTTTCAACCTTGCGAGCTTTGTTTTTCTTTTCTTTTCAATTCTTTTCATTCCTTTCTTTTCTTTTCATCTTTTTCTTTTTTCTTTTTTTTCTTTTCGTTTCTTCTTTTCTTGCTCTAACTTTTGCCTGGGTCGCCCTTCTGGGTTTTCGGCCCAGCGAGCCTCTCAAGGGTAAAAGTGTAGCCTTGTCCATGTCAAATGGTTTTGATATCCTGAAATCATCTGAATCTAGGAGAATAGTTATTGTTCACTGACAATGCAAGAGTCCATCCAATAGGGGCTGAATTTGCCCCTAGTGTTGTGGATAGGAACTCGGTTATCCTTCAGCAATACCTTCTTCTTTCCTCCCTTCTGGGGTTTGGCATTCTTGCCGATCTTCATTGATTTGTGGAATGATCCATCTTCGGCTCTTCGAGCACAATCTGGCATCTTTTGCCCTTAGTTCGAGGGGTGCTTCTGATCTAGCTTTGCAAGCTCCTTTTGACGACATCTACTCTTCTTGATCTGACTTCCCTGCCCCTAGATCGAGGGCTGCTTCTGATCTGACCACACAGGCCTTACATGGTGGTTGACCGTTGATCATTCTGAATCTAAGTTCAAGGTTCGAAAGCAAGGGGTCGAGTCTCGAGGCTGAGAGCGATCTTAGGCTGCACAATCTCAAGAGCGATTCCACATAGGTCTTCACAGGACCGCGCAAAACATCTTTTTGAAAATTTTTCAAGGAAGCGACAAATCGCTCGCGCTGAAGACAGTGTAAAACAAATCTGGATCCAGCCAGGGTCCTTCTCAGTACTCACATTAACAAACATGATTTCATTCATTAAGGGCTTAGCATGTCTCTCTTTCTCTCAATTGATCAAATTTTGCAAAACCCGAGAAATTCCTCCCCCTTCGTTTTCATCACAGTGTTTGAAAAGTTTTGGAAAACTTAGGTCAATGCAATGAGTTCGAGGCACATAAAAGTTGGCAAAAAGTATTGCCGTTTCACCCAAACTTCTGGCACAACTGGCACAAGGCTGAAGCAAACACAACAGTGTGAAAATCAATGTTGTTTCATTCATATCTATTGGTGTAACTGGCTCCACGGCAGAAACAAACTCAAAAAGAAAGCAAAAAGACAAACACAAAACAAAAAAGTGATGCCCCGGGGTAACATTCCTGGAATCACCTGACTTCTGTACAACAGGACTGATTCGATTCAACAAGACAGACCACAAACAAAAGACTGGCTCTAAACAAAGAGACAGACTCATCACAACAAAAAACTGACTCAACACCCAAGTCAGAAAGTTTAGAAATTAGCATTCGCAAATGCTCAAAATAGTGCTTGCCATACGCCACATCTGGAATAAACTGAGCGCCGCCCGCAAGTGGTTCAATCCCTGATCACATACTTGTATTATCTTCGAAGTCCATAAACTCAGTGGTGACAGACTTTGCCGAGCTAGGTGGGAGGATGACCTCATCATTGATCAAGTCTTGCACTTCGTGGCGAAGACGAAAGCAATTGTCGGTGGTGTGACCAGCCTATTGATGGTATGCATAGTACTGGGTAGCATCATGTGAGAGAGGGAGATTGTTCGGGAGAGGCTGAGGCTCAAGAGGTTTGAGATGACCTTTTTCAGTGAGTATTCGAAGAGCCTTGGTGTAGACACCCCATTTTTGACCGCCCTTAAGACTTGGGCACTACTGATGGTTTGCTCGGTGTTGAGAGATGTGCAGGGCAAAGATTCAATTTCTTCGGCAAGGAGAGAGGCAAATCCTTCAAAACACTTTGTTTAGGGGTTTGGAGTTGAAGAAAAGAGGAAAGGAGAGGAGAAAACTGGTCTGGGAAAAGTTCGGCATGAATCCGGGTAGAAGCAAGTCGAGCAGCCCTCGCTGAATCGGGCTTATCTATCTGTACACTTGGAGTTTAGCTATGGGGCCACCACCGTCGGAAAGATTACTTCCGGGGCTTCATTTTGCAGTCAAGAATCTCCTAGAGCCAAGTCCGGGTGGGGGAGATATGATCAGTTGAAGTCGGGCATCATCCCGGTTGGATCGAATCTGCGCGGCTTCACGGAAAAGGGCATAACTTTTTGCACAGAAGGAATTTTAATGCAAGGTTTGCGCCATTGGAAAGATAACTTCCGGGGCTTCAATCTGGACATCCACCGGCACTTTTTTGACCTCACCGGCCACCCATTGGCACTATGTTTGTGCCGACCGGCAATTTATTGTGCCGACCGGCCATTTATTGTGCCGACCGGCAATTTAAAGTAGCCGACCGGCATATTTTGCTAGCCGACGACCTTCCGGAGCATTCTACAGATAGAGTGTATGCCAGCTGTGCCAGCTGGAGGGCACAGACAGGATCCTCCATACACGTGTATGGAGGATATGCACTCTTGTTAGCTTCCTCAAGAAGCTTTGCACTTGGTTTTGGCTCTATAAAGGAAGCCCTCTTCTTCCTTATGCTAGGTTAGAGGAAAAACCAGCTGAGGCACCATTATACATAAAAACCTATATCTATACATTCAACCCTCCTCTTCCAAGCTCAAAAAAGTCCATTATCCTTGGCCATTTACACACCAACTCATAGCACAAGGCTTCCATCATCCATTCCAGAAGCTTGAGGCTGATTTTCAGAGCTAGGAGTGCTGCAACTCAAGCCAAGAGGCTGTCAAGACTTGGTCTACAAGGGTGAGCTCCTTTTTTTCTCTTTTCTAGCCTTTTCTTGATCAATACATAAGCCATAGTTTCTTGCATCTTTGGGCTCCGACCCAAACTTCAAACCATCATATTTTGAGGTCCTCTTCATGTTTGATTGAGGACCTCTTGCTGTTTGAGGACAGTAGCTTGCACTTGCTTCAATATCCTCCTTTTATGCCATAATCTTGCATGTATTTTGTTGGCCTGTGTACGATCTGTTTTAGAGCCTGTAGTAAACTGTAGATAGGCTTATTTTGAGCCCTTCTTCAACATTGAAGAAGGGCTCAACACTGTTTGAGACTTCCATGTTGTACTTCCCTTTATATCCTCTTTTTGGTCCCATTTTTGTATGTCTTGGCAGCCCCTGATGTTGCTGTTTTTGGACCTTGGTCCGAACTAAAAGCGGCTTTATTTTGACCTCCTGAACATGTTTTATTTAGGGTCTTTGGCTGTTTGATGAATATTTTGTGTACTTCATGTTATAGCCCTTTTGTGGCCTTAATCTTGTATAAATTGTTTGCCATGCTTGTATCTGTTTTTGAGCCTTTCCATGAACTGTAAATGTGCATATTTTGGGCCCCTCTTCAATGTTGTTGAAGGGCCCTAACCCATTTGGGGTTTGCAGCTGTGAGTTGCTTTATAATCTCATGTTTAGGGCCATTTTCGCATACTAATTTTGCCCCGTCTTTGCTTGCTGTTTGGCCATGTCATAAACTGTAAAAATGCTTGTCTCAGAGCTGTCTTGCTTCTGTCTTCATGCTCCATGTCCATATTATGCATGCTTTGTATAGCTGTAAGCCATTTCGGGTGCCTAATTTCGCATTTCGGGAGGAATTCCATGCATCGGGCGTACTTTCGCCTCATTTCGGGGCTGTTTTGCCCCTCATTTTGCTGCTGAAATCCCATTGGCATGTTTGCATATCATTTCCATGCCATTGCATTGCGTATGCCATTGCCTCGGTTTGCGTGCCCGTGTGCACGCATTTCGAGGCACTCCATTTTCATTCACCGACCTCTCATGTGAGTGTGGCTGAGGTTCTCTCATGTTAGTATAAGTCCATGTTGCATTCTATATGCCATTTTAGCCATTGCATTGCATATGCCATTGCCTCGGTTTGCGTGCCCGTGTGCACGCGTTTCAAGGCACTTCATTTTCATATTATGGCCACTGTTTTGGGCCTAACTAGAGCTGCCTAATTCATGTTTAAGACCATCCTTTGCTTATTTGCATGCTCATCTTGCATGTTTGCTTGTATCGGCATGTTGCATCCTTAACTCGTATGCCTAAGTTGCATTGCATCTTGCATGCATCACCTTGCCTCTTGAGATGAGTATGATAGAGGTTAGGCCTCCTTGTGTGTTTATTTGGTTTGCATTGCATTTGAAATTGAAGTTGCACACTTGATTCTTTGGGCCATCATGCATGGAAATGCGTGATTGGTGGTCCGAGAATCGAGGCACATGTCCCTTTGAGTCATTACAATGATAAGAGACATGGTTGATGCATATATGCCTTGAAATGTGCTGCCATGCTTTGCCTTGTCCTCTGTTGCTGTGGGTTGCAGGTTCTGCAGGAATACTCTGCCGACCGGCAGTGTAAGGTGCCGGCCGGCAATCTTTTCTCTGCCGACAACTTCAATTTTGTGCCGGTGGCAACATCTCAGTGTCGGTGGCAATTTCACCCAGCCGGTGGTGTCTCCCAGCATCCAAGGAAGCAGTCCTGAAATTTTGGCAGCCTCCAGAGGAGCACAGAAAAGAAAACAGAGGCAGCCTACGCATGGCGGCGCGCTTCCCGAGGCGGTTTACTGTTTTCTTAGAATAATTAAATTAGCTAATTTGTAATATTAATTAGCTTGCGTAGTTAGTTAATTTGTAATATTTATTTGGTCCCTCCGAGCGAGGGCAAACTTGTAATAAGTGCGGGTGTGTGTGTGCATGTCTTCCAACCCCCACTTCTTTCTCCCTTTTATTTACCTGCTTATGATGGTAGATTAGGGCACATTTATTTTAGCATACCTTATGCTATGCATGCGTGCATCCATACATTTGTACTGCATGCATTAGGCTCGGTACATCACGCTAACTGCATTCGTACTTCAATTTAAAAATTGACTATGTGATAGTTGATCGCATTTCATGTGCCATGCTTAGGTTAGCCGAGCCTGCCTAGATTGCATTTTTGCATGTGATGCATTAGCCATTTTTTAACATGAACTAGGATCATGCATATGATTACTGACTAGTTTCTGTTTTGGCTCGGAATACTAGGTAAGCTTTTATGCTTTAGCATATCGCATGCGTGTGAGTGTTGCCATGACAGTATGCTTGCCATGCGGCTAAGTGCTTACATGAGATAAACTGCTTGAATGCCTGTGGGTGGAGGTCAAACTGCTTAAATTGGGATAATGCGTTAAAACTGCGATTTTTTTTTTAAGCCCACTAGATAGTGGCAAAACCATCTTTTCCAAAAGCCCACTTGAGGGTGGCAAAATCTGCATTTTAGCCTACTTGCGAGTAGCAAACCATTTTCAAAACAAACATGAAATGTTTTGTTCCAATTTGGGCGATTTGGTCTATACTTGTT
The DNA here is from genome assembly GCF_055761805.1 of Camellia sinensis. NCBI lineage: Eukaryota > Viridiplantae > Streptophyta > Magnoliopsida > Ericales > Theaceae > Camellia > Camellia sinensis. The sequence continues at coordinate 167,698,743 of NC_138969.1, forward strand.
TGCTGTGCGCATAACATAGTAATTCTAGGCTGATAATCGGAATAGGAACACATAAAGTTTTCAAAAATGGATATCACGGTTAGTAGAGGCCGGTCTTCGGACCGGGCGAAAGGGGGTGCTCATAGCTGACCTTCCCCGATCGTACCCAAGCTCCCGAGCCGAGACAACTCCGGTGATGACGGACATGTGGCCTTCGGCACCGAGTCAGGGTTTCCTAAATTCTCCCATAAAAAAAAATATTTAGGTGGCGACTCTGTATCTGGCAAAGCAGTCCATGTTTGGCACTACTTTTTCAAAAATCTGTTTCTCAAAACGATTTGCCAGATTTGGACTCTTTGGTTCAGATTAAGAACCGTGACACAAATCGAGTCCGAACTGTAGCACGAGGCCCCCACGCGGGCGCGTCTACAGTTTCTGGCGACTCTGCTGGGGAGTTTAGAGAGCTTGACTCGAACTCGTGATATCCTGTTTTGATCTCATTTATGTGTTTCTTTGCATTGCATGTGCATTGGTGCGCCTAGGAACACAGTGTTTGCCATCTGCCATTCCTGAACGGTTCGCCGGAGGCTTGTCTTGTCAAGGCATCTCCATAAGGCTGACCGGCTATGGGCTCTGACAGCATGGGAACACAAACCCCGGTTTACCGGGGCACCCTTTTCGACCATTCGACCTAGTGCATATTCGGATCCATAGTGACCATTCCAAGATAGGACAGGTGGCTTACTCGACGTTAGGTTGTTTGAAGAACCGCTGTGTGCGTAGTGAAACCCTAGCTCCTGACAAAATAGGACAGGGAAACCCTACCCCAACATAGGGGTGTTTTGGCTCTCTCTTACTTGCTATGTGCTTTTAGAGTGTATCTCTACAGGAATGCATATATCAGTTTGCAAGTTTGGGCATCAGGCCTGTGGGCATCAGCATCAGCGTTTTGAGAATCAGTTATATCTGCGGGTATCCGGATTCAGTTTTGGGGACAGTGATTCTGAGGAACAGTGATCGGTAATAAAGTACAGTTGGTCGGCTACACCCGTGTTTGATCCGTTTTGGGCTGAAATGCTGCCTGTTTTTCCTTTCAAGGTTCAGAGAGTCGCAAAGTTGATACAGAATAGCCAGTGTCTCCCCTTTGCCGAGGCAGGACTTATGATGGCGCAGAATTCAGAAGAGACTGTGGTTATGACAGCCACATTAGGTCAAGGAATCAGTTTGCAGGGCGAGATCGATGGTGGTGCACCACATTCGCCCAGGTTGCCTGTTGCGCACCCGGTCTGGACCTCCCAGCTATACCAGGCTCGCGAGCCTACTACATTTGAACTAATGAGGATGATCGAAGATCTTCAGAGAACTGTGGCAGATCTGGCCTTTGGGGTTTCGGCTCCATCATCAACCACATCACGTACCAGGGAGTTCATGTCTAAAGGCTCCCCAACTTTGGGACGGGTTGCATTGGAAGAAGGCTAATCTCTTGACAAAGTGGAAGCGACTGGTAAGAACAAGGTAGGAGCAGGCATTGGTCCCCATGAACACCTTCAGTGGGATATTGAGGCTTTGAAAGCTGAGGGACTGAACAAAGAGCAAGTCCTCGCAGTTGTTGCAAAAGCTGTGGATGACACTTTCGCTGCTCAAGTTGGGGGCAGTCTGAATCAAAGGGAACATCGGGAGAAGGACTGTCATACTAGAGACGATCCTGCTATCTCTAATCCTCCACTCGGAAAAGATCGGCAAACCAGGCCAGCACCTGCCAATCCCTTTGCTGGTGCGTCCAGTAAAAATCCACAAGCCTTGAAGTACCAACCCCGAGGTCGGAGGGTCTTCCATGCCCTCTATATGCCTTTATCCAAAGCTCTCCAAATTCTTGTTGGACAAGGCCATCTCAAACCCCTTGAGCCTCGGCCTCTCCCGAACCCTCTTCCGGCTACACATGATACTACCCAGTACTGCGCGTACCATCAACAAACTGGCCATACTACCAACGCCTGCTTCCGTCTTCGCAACGAAGTACAGGATCTATTTGACAATGGAGTCATCCCCGCACCAGGTCCTGCAAAGTCTATCGGCACTGGATCAGTGAACTCGGGGGATAGTACGAATATGTGATCAGGGGATGAACCACCTGCGGGCGGCACTCAGTTTACTCCAGATATGGTGTATGGCACGCACTGTTTTGAGCATTTGTGAATGTTAGTTTTGTACTTTCTGACTTGGGTATTGGGTCAGTCTTGTCGTTTTGTATTTGGTCAGTCTTTTCATGCTGAGTCAGTCGGGTCTGTCTTGTTGTGTCGAGTCAGTCTTGTTTTGTTAAAGTCGGGTGATTCCGGGGGTGTTACTTCGGATATCACTATTTTGCTTTGTGTTTGTCCTTTTGAGTCTGTTTCTGCCAGGGAGCCAGTTGTGCCAACAGATTTGAATGAACAACAGTGATTTTCACACTCTTGTGTTTGCTTCTGCCGTGTGCCAGTTGTGCCAGAAGTATTGAATGGAATGACAGTGCTCTTCGCCTGCCTTTTCTGTGCCTTGAAATCATTGTATCGACCTAAGTTTTTTTCAAAACTTTTTTTGAACACTGTGGTGAAAACGAAGAGGAAGGAATTCCTCGGGATTTGCAAAATTTTGATCATTTGAGAGAGAGAGAGGCGTGCTAAGCCCTTAATGAATGAGATCATGTTTGTTAATGTGAGTACTGAGAAGGATCCTCACTTGATCCAGATTGGTCCCACACTGTCTTCAGCACGAGCGATCTGTCGCTTTTTTAAAAACTTTCAAAAACAAAATGTTTTGCGCAGTCCTGCGAAGACCTGTGTGGAATCGCTCTTGAGATTGTGCAGCTTAGGATCGCTCTCAGCCTCGAGATTCGACCCCTCACTTTCAAACCTTGAACCTGAGTTTAGAAGGTTCAGCGATCAACCACAATGTGAGGCCTGTGTGGCCAGATTCGAAGCAGCCCTCGGACAAGAGGCACCCAAAGTCAGATCAAGAAGATCAGATCAAAGGAAGCTTGTAAAGCTAGATCAGAAGCCCCCCCTCAAACTAGGGGCAAAAATGTCAGATATGCTCGAAGAGCTGAAGATGAGTCCTCTTGCAAATCAACAGCCACTCTCCTGGATACGGATGGCTTCGAAACCCTATAACCGTTTGGCATGGACCAAGCTACACTTTTACCCTTGAGAGGCTCGCTGGGCCGAAAACCCGAAAGGGCGACCCAGGCAAAAGTTAGAGCAAAAAAAGAGAGAAAGAAAAGAACAAAAAAAGAAGAAATGAAAAGAAAAGAAATGAAAAGAATTGAAAAGAAAAGAAAAACAAAGCTCGCAAGGTCGAAAACCCGCATCGGGCGCCTTGGCAAAAGTTAGAGCCTAAAAAGGAGAGGTTAAATACCCGAGTGTACCTTAACCCCGAACTACGTAAGGCTTGATTCCCATCTTTGGGATACGTAGGCAACTTCATTCTGAAGTCCAGCCACAAACACTTCGAATTCGATAATGTCCATGTAATGGTTCTGATAATCTTTGCCTTCTCTGTATCCGAGAGTTCGGTTGCAATCATCGCTTCGAGGACTGATTATAAATGCGCCGCGGTGCCATTCACACAAGGGGCAACTTTTCGTTGCCATTCAATGCACTGCGGTGCCGTTCAAACAAGGGGCAACTTTCCGTTGCCATGCAGCTTCCCTCCAACAAGGGGCAATTTTCCTCCAAATCCGAGGTTGTGCGTCTCAAGAGTGGGTTCCGTGCTTGTTAAGCATTGGCCATTTGCAAAAATAGTTTTTGAGAATTTTTACTGAGGTTGACTGATCCCTCGAAAATTGTTCCATCTTTTCCAAAAACTGGACCATTTCTTGGACGCAAAAAAAAAGGAAAATTTTCAGTGCTCATAGCCTGACTTGCATGATTTCAAATCAAAAATCGAACAAGTGTGTTAATCTGACTCTCATGTTGGTCAAAATTGTTTTAGTAGAAAACAAAAACAAAAATGGTCAAAATAATGAACTAGGGGCACAGTTGAGTCAGGCTTCCTGTCTTTCTCCCATCTGCCAGAAAGGGCACTCTACTTGCCAGAAAGGGCACAACTGAAGTCAACAACAAAGGGCTGAAAGCTCTTCCATCCTCCAAGCAACGAGGTATCAAGCCAAGTGCGATGCACGGACGGGAACGGATCAAGATATTCCACTCCTTTGTTTGGACAGATCTAATCACGTCCGAACTCCCCAGCAGGGCATCATTAACCGATGTTAGCTGCAGATTTGCTACATACCCAGTTGTAGCACAACCCCTCTGTGGGAGAAATTCACTGTTGTGAACAAGAGTCTGGTAAAATACCAGGGGCAAGAGCCCACAATTTCCAGCTTATCCATCAACCACCCAGGGGAGGAATGAAAAAACGAGAGATTAAAGAATAGAGAGATGTGCGCTGAGAGAAAAAGCGAGAAAAGGGTTTTGAGAGAAAAACCGAGCTTGAGAGCCGAGTGATGTGAGAATCACAAATAAGAAAGGGTGGGAATAATACCCGGTGAAACAGGCTCCCTGTGCACGTCTGTGTGTCGTGTGTTTTGTTTTGTTTGTCTCGATTCTTGCTTTGAGTCGTTCCGAGCATGTCTCGACGTGTTTAGGTTGTTTACCTTTTGTTTTCCGTTGTTGAGTCTTTCTCGCTGTGTTCAGTCGTAGGCTCAATACCTGGTCAAAAACTCATCTCTCAATTTCAAAAATAAATCGTTTTGTGCTCAGAGTGCTGTGCCATCCTTCACGTTTGTGCAAAACAAGATTCTTTTTTCCATAAAACTGCAGGGTCCACCCCCGATAAGTGTGAACAGTAGAACAAGGACCTATTTGAAGCTATTTGGGTTCCGGACTGTAAAGCAAAAGAAAAGAGGGAAAATCGAAGCATCTGAGTGTGTTTCACCTTCAGCAAATTCCGTGATCATACTCCGGATGTACCTCTTCAGGCCTTGTCACTACTCCGAAGTATGGGTGTGCCCCTACCTCAAGCTCAAGATCAGGTCTGCTTCAAGCCAGAATGGCAATCAGAGTGCTCCCTCAGAAAACCAGTCCTTGCCAGAAAGGAAAGGTAGTAACTGCGTTTTGGAAGTATAAGCAAGAGTAACCCACTTTCAGCTCAAATTGTTTCTGCGGAATTTTTCAATTCATGTCTCCGATGCGTAGCTCATCGTCAGTCGGCATGCACGAGGTATATCCTTTTGAAATATATATTGTGACCCTTCTGAGAGGTAAATCAGAGGTTGTGTTTGAATTGGTCTTGTTAAGGCTTGTATTCCTTTATTCGGCATTTTGTTCCAAATATGCGTTGTCACGCCCGTTCCACTTGCATTGTGATGCACGTTCCAATTGCATTGTTATGCACCCACTTCACTAGCATTGTTATGCTCATTCATTGCATTGATTTTGCACATCTATCCAGCATTGTCATGCTCATTACATTTGCATTGTCATGCACCTTTTCACTTGCGTTGTCACGCACTTTCCACTTGCATTATTATGCACGCTCTCTTATTCGGAAACACTGGGATACGTCCTTATGCTTTCCCTTCTCATTTGGAAACTCCGGGATACGTCCCTATGTTTCTTTCTCTTTTTCCGAAACTCCGGGATACGTCCCTATGTTTCTCCTTCTTTCCGAAACTCCGGGATACGTCCCTACGTTTCTCTCTCTTTCCGAAACACCGGGATGCGTCCCTATGTTTCTTCTCCTTTTTCGAAACACCGGGATACGTCCCTATGTTTCTCCTTCTTTCCGAAACACCGGGATACGTCCCTATGTTTCTCTCTCTTTCCGAAACACCGGGATACGTCCCTACGTTTCTCTCTCTTTCCGAAACACCGGGATACGTCCATACGTTTCACTCCTCATTTTCCGAGACACTGGGATACGTCCTTATGTTTCTCTCCCTTTTTCCGAGACACTGGGATACGTCCTTATGTTTCTCTCCCTTTTCCGAGACACTGGGATACGTCCTTATGTTTCTCTTCCTTTTCCGAAACACCGGGATACGTCCCTACGTTTCTTTCTCCTTTTCTGAAACACCAGGATACGTCCCTATGTTTCTTCTCCTTTGTCTAACCTTTGGGATACGTCCCTAATCCTTGGGATACGTCCCTAATCTTTGGGATACGTCCCTCATCTTTGGGACACGTCCCTAATCTTTGGGATACGTCCCTAATCCTTGGGATACGTCCCTAATCTTTGGGATACGTCCCTCATCTTTGGGACACGTCCCTAATCTTTGGGATACGTCCCTAAACCTTTGGGATACGTCCCTAACCTTTGGGATACGTCCCTAATCCTTGGGATACGTCCCTAATCTTTGGGATACGTCCCTAACCTTTGGGATACGTCCCTAACCTTTGGGATACGTCCCTCATCTTTGGGATACGTCCCTAAACCTTTGGGATACGTCCCTCATCTTTGGGATACGTCCCTAATCTTTGGGATACGTCCCTAATCCTTGGGATACGTCCCTAATCTTTGGGATACGTCCCTCATCTTTGGGATACGTCCCTAACCTTTGGGATACGTCCCTAATCCTTGGGATACGTCCCTAATCTTTGGGATACGTCCCTCATCTTTGGGATACGTCCCTAACCTTTGGGATACGTCCCTAACCCTTGGGATACGTCCCTAATCTTTGGGATACGTCCCTAACCTTTGGGATACGTCCTTACTCCTTGGGATACGTCCCTAATCCTTGGGATACGTCCCTAACCTTTGGGATACGTCCCTAATCCTTGGGATACGTCCCTATGTTTCTCCCTCTTCAGTTAAAAGCGTTCGGAATACGTTCCAATGCTCACACCACTCCGAAACACCGGGATATGTCCCTATGTTTCTCCCTGTCCCATTTCCCCACACAATTTCAGTGTGTTTGGAATTCATCTTAGGTCGCATTGTCATGCACACCTCTTCACTTGCGTTGTCACGCACTTTCCACTTGCATTGTTTTATCAAACCGGCTTCGCGAAAGCGTATAAGTCCAATTACAAACCGGCTTTGCGTAGCATATAAGTCCAATGTTCAAACCGGCTTCGCGTGGCGTATAAGTCCAATTATCAAAGTCTTCCTGCATATCATTTGCATCCTGCCCCTGAACTACGCTGGTTTGATTCCTTGCAAAGGGATACGTAGGCAGCCTGTGGGCACAACCATTTATTTATCGGTATTTTGTTTGTTTGTCCAAGTCTTCGGCCTTGTCAAAAATGGGTCGTCTCTGGGCTTTGACATTCACTCCCGTCATTGTTATGACTTTCGAGTTCTGTCAAAGAGGGGCAACTGTAGACACCCCATTTTTGACCGCCCTTAAGACTTGGGCACTACTGATGGTTTGCTCGGTGTTGAGAGATGTGCAGGGCAAAGATTCAATTTCTTCGGCAAGGAGAGAGGCAAATCCTTCAAAACACTTTGTTTAGGGGTTTGGAGTTGAAGAAAAGAGGAAAGGAGAGGAGAAAACTGGTCTGGGAAAAGTTCGGCATGAATCCGGGTAGAAGCAAGTCGAGCAGCCCTCGCTGAATCGGGCTTATCTATCTGTACACTTGGATTTTAGCTATGGGGCCACCACCGTCGGAAAGCTTACTTCCGGGGCTTCATTTTGCAGTCAAGAATCTCCTAGAGCCAAGTCCGGGTGGGGGAGATATGATCAGTTGAAGTCGGGCATCATCCCGGTTGGATCGAATCTGCGCGGCTTCACGGAAAAGGGCATAACTTTTTGCACAGAAGGAATTTTAATGCAAGGTTTGCGCCATTGGAAAGATAACTTCCGGGGCTTCAATCTGGACATCCACCGGCACTTTTTTGACCTCACCGGCCACCCATCGACACTATGTTTGTGCCGACCGGCAATTTATTGTGCCGACCGGCCATTTATTGTGCCGACCGGCAATTTAAAGTAGCCGACCGGCATATTTTGCTAGCCGACGACCTTCCGGAGCATTCTACAGATAGAGTGTATGCCAACTGTGCCAGCTGGAGGGCACAGACAGGATCCTCCATACACGTGTATGGAGGATATGCACTCTTGTTAGCTTCCTCAAGAAGCTTTGCACTTGGTTTTGGCTCTATAAAGGAAGCCCTCTTCTTCCTTATGCTAGGTTAGAGGAAAAACCAGCTGAGGCACCATTATACATACAAACCTATATCTATACATTCAACCCTCCTCTTCCAAGCTCAAAAAAGTCCATTATCCTTGGCCATTTACACACCAACTCATAGCACAAGGCTTCCATCATCCATTCCAGAAGCTTGAGGCTGATTTTCAGAGCTAGGAGTGCTGCAACTCAAGCCAAGAGGCTGTCAAGACTTGGTCTACAAGGGTGAGCTCCTTTTTTTCTCTTTTCTAGCCTTTTCTTGATCAATACATAAGCCATAGTTTCTTGCATCTTTGGGCTCCGACCCAAACTTCAAACCATCATATTTTGAGGTCCTCTTCATGTTTTATTGAGGACCTCTTGCTGTTTGAGGACAGTAGCTTGCACTTGCTTCAATATCCTCCTTTTATGCCATAATCTTGCATGTATTTTTTGGCCTGTGTACGATCTGTTTTAGAGCCTGTAGTAAACTGTAGATAGGCTTATTTTGAGCCCTTCTTCAACATTGAAGAAGGGCTCAACACTGTTTGAGACTTCCATGTTGTACTTCCCTTTATATCCTCTTTTTGGTCCCATTTTTGTATGTCTTGGCAGCCCCTGATGTTACTGTTTTTGGACCTTGGTCCGAACTAAAAGCGGCTTTATTTTGACCTCCTGAACATGTTTTATTTAGGGTCTTTGGCTGTTTGATGAATATTTTGTGTACTTCATGTTATAGCCCTTTTGTGGCCTTAATCTTGTATAAATTGTTTGCCATGCTTGTATCTGTTTTTGAGCCTTGCCATGAACTGTAAATGTGCATATTTTGGGCCCCTCTTCAATGTTGTTGAAGGGCCCTAACCCATTTGGGGTTTGCAGCTGTGAGTTGCTTCATAATCTCATGTTTAGGGCCATTTTCGCATACTAATTTTGCCCCGTCTTTGCTTGCTGTTTGGCCATGTCATAAACTGTAAAAATGCTTGTCTCAGAGCTGTCTTGCTTCTGTCTTCATGCTCCATGTCCATATTATGCATGCTTTGTATAGCTGTAAGCCATTTCGGGTGCCTAATTTCGCATTTCGGGAGGAATTCCATGCATCGGGCGTACTTTCGCCTCATTTCGGGGCTGTTTTGCCCCTCATTTTGCTGCTGAAATCCCATTGGCATGTTTGCATATCATTTCCATGCCATTGCATTGCGTATGCCATTGCCTCGGTTTGCGTGCCCGTGTGCACGCATTTCGAGGCACTCCATTTTCATTCACCGACCTCTCATGTGAGTGTGGCTGAGGTTCTCTCATGTTAGTATAAGTACATGTTGCATTCTATATGCCATTTTAGCCATTGCATTGCATATGCCATTGCCTCGGTTTGCGTGCCCGTGTGCACGCGTTTCAAGGCACTTCATTTTCATATTATGGCCACTGTTTTGGGCCTAACTAGAGCTGCCTAATTCATGTTTAAGACCATCCTTTGCTTATTTGCATGCTCATCTTGCATGTTTGCTTGTATCGGCATGTTGCATCCTTAACTCGTATGCCTAAGTTGCATTGCATCTTGCATGCATCACCTTGCCTCTTGAGATGAGTATGATAGAGGTTAGGCCTCCTTGTGTGTTTATTTGGTTTGCATTGCATTTGAAATTGAAGTTGCACACTTGATTCTTTGGGCCATCATGCATGGAAATGCGTGATTGGTGGTCCGAGAATCGAGGCACATGTCCCTTTGAGTCATTACAATGATAAGAGACATGGTTGATGCATATATGCCTTGAAATGTGCTGCCATGCTTTGCCTTGTCCTCTGTTGCTGTGGGTTGCAGGTTCTGCAGGAATACTCTGCCGACCGGCAGTGTAAGGTGCCGGCCGGCAATCTTTTCTCTGCCGACAACTTCAATTTTGTGCCGGTGGCAACATCTCAGTGTCGGTGGCAATTTCACCCAGCTGGTGGTGTCTCCCAGCATCCAAGGAAGCAGTCCTGAAATTTTGGCAGCCTCCAGAGGAGCACAGAAAAGAAAACAGAGGCAGCCTACGCATGGCGGCGCGCTTCCCGAGGCGGTTTACTGTTTTCTTAGAATAATTAAATTAGCTAATTTGTAATATTAATTAGCTTGCGTAGTTAGTTAATTTGTAATATTTATTTGGTCCCTCCGAGCGAGGGCAAACTTGTAATAAGTGCGGGTGTGTGTGTGCATGTCTTCCAACCCCCACTTCTTTCTCCCTTTTATTTACCTGCTTATGATGGTAGATTAGGGCACATTTATTTTAGCATACCTTATGCTATGCATGCGTGCATCCATACATTTGTACTGCATGCATTAGGCTCGGTACATCACGCTAACTGCATTCGTACTTCAATTTAAAAATTGACTATGTGATAGTTGATCGCATTTCATGTGCCATGCTTAGGTTAGCCGAGCCTGCCTAGATTGCATTTTTGCATGTGATGCATTAGCCATTTTTTAACATGAACTAGGATCATGCATATGATTACTGACTAGTTTCTGTTTTGGCTCGGAATACTAGGTAAGCTTTTATGCTTTAGCATATCGCATGCGTGTGAGTGTTGCCATGACAGTATGCTTGCCATGCGGCTAAGTGCTTACATGAGATAAACTGCTTGAATGCCTGTGGGTGGAGGTCAAACTGCTTAAATTGGGATAATGCGTTAAAACTGCGATTTTTTTTTTAAGCCCACTAGATAGTGGCAAAACCATCTTTTCCAAAAGCCCACTTGAGGGTGGCAAAATCTGCATTTTAGCCTACTTGCGAGTAGCAAACCATTTTCAAAACAAACATGAAATGTTTTGTTCCAATTTGGGCGATTTGGTCTATACTTGTTTGCTGTGCGCATAACATAGTAATTCTAGGCTGATAATCGGAATAGGAACACATAAAGTTTTCAAAAATGGATATCACGGTTAGTAGAGGCCGGTCTTCGGACCGGGCGAAAGGGGGTGCTCATAGCTGACCTTCCCCGATCGTACCCAAGCTCCCGAGCCGAGACAACTCCGGTGATGACGGACATGTGGCCTTCGGCACCGAGTCAGGGTTTCCTAAATTCTCCCATAAAAAAAAATATTTAGGTGGCGACTCTGTATCTGGCAAAGCAGTCCATGTTTGGCACTACTTTTTCAAAAATCTGTTTCTCAAAACGATTTGCCAGATTTGGACTCTTTGGTTCAGATTAAGAACCGTGACACAAATCGAGTCCGAACTGTAGCACGAGGCCCCCACGCGGGCGCGTCTACAGTTTCTGGCGACTCTGCTGGGGAGTTTAGAGAGCTTGACTCGAACTCGTGATATCCTGTTTTGATCTCATTTATGTGTTTCTTTGCATTGCATGTGCATTGGTGCGCCTAGGAACACAGTGTTTGCCATCTGCCATTCCTGAACGGTTCGCCGGAGGCTTGTCTTGTCAAGGCATCTCCATAAGGCTGACCGGCTATGGGCTCTGACAGCATGGGAACACAAACCCCGGTTTACCGGGGCACCCTTTTCGACCATTCGACCTAGTGCATATTCGGATCCATAGTGACCATTCCAAGATAGGACAGGTGGCTTACTCGACGTTAGGTTGTTTGAAGAACCGCTGTGTGCGTAGTGAAACCCTAGCTCCTGACAAAATAGGACAGGGAAACCCTACCCCAACATAGGGGTGTTTTGGCTCTCTCTTACTTGCTATGTGCTTTTAGAGTGTATCTCTACAGGAATGCATATATCAGTTTGCAAGTTTGGGCATCAGGCCTGTGGGCATCAGCATCAGCGTTTTGAGAATCAGTTATATCTGCGGGTATCCGGATTCAGTTTTGGGGACAGTGATTCTGAGGAACAGTGATCGGTAATAAAGTACAGTTGGTCGGCTACACCCGTGTTTGATCCGTTTTGGGCTGAAATGCTGCCTGTTTTTCCTTTCAAGGTTCAGAGAGTCGCAAAGTTGATACAGAATAGCCAGTGTCTCCCCTTTGCCGAGGCAGGACTTATGATGGCGCAGAATTCAGAAGAGACTGTGGTTATGACAGCCACATTAGGTCAAGGAATCAGTTTGCAGGGCGAGATCGATGGTGGTGCACCACATTCGCCCAGGTTGCCTGTTGCGCACCCGGTCTGGACCTCCCAGCTATACCAGGCTCGCGAGCCTACTACATTTGAACTAATGAGGATGATCGAAGATCTTCAGAGAACTGTGGCAGATCTGGCCTTTGGGGTTTCGGCTCCATCATCAACCACATCACGTACCAGGGAGTTCATGTCTAAAGGCTCCCCAACTTTGGGACGGGTTGCATTGGAAGAAGGCTAATCTCTTGACAAAGTGGAAGCGACTGGTAAGAACAAGGTAGGAGCAGGCATTGGTCCCCATGAACACCTTCAGTGGGATATTGAGGCTTTGAAAGCTGAGGGACTGAACAAAGAGCAAGTCCTCGCAGTTGTTGCAAAAGCTGTGGATGACACTTTCGCTGCTCAAGTTGGGGGCAGTCTGAATCAAAGGGAACATCGGGAGAAGGACTGTCATACTAGAGACGATCCTGCTATCTCTAATCCTCCACTCGGAAAAGATCGGCAAACCAGGCCAGCACCTGCCAATCCCTTTGCTGGTGCGTCCAGTAAAAATCCACAAGCCTTGAAGTACCAACCCCGAGGTCGGAGGGTCTTCCATGCCCTCTATATGCCTTTATCCAAAGCTCTCCAAATTCTTGTTGGACAAGGCCATCTCAAACCCCTTGAGCCTCGGCCTCTCCCGAACCCTCTTCCGGCTACACATGATACTACCCAGTACTGCGCGTACCATCAACAAACTGGCCATACTACCAACGCCTGCTTCCGTCTTCGCAACGAAGTACAGGATCTATTTGACAATGGAGTCATCCCCGCACCAGGTCCTGCAAAGTCTATCGGCACTGGATCAGTGAACTCGGGGGATAGTACGAATATGTGATCAGGGGATGAACCACCTGCGGGCGGCACTCAGTTTACTCCAGATATGGTGTATGGCACGCACTGTTTTGAGCATTTGTGAATGTTAGTTTTGTACTTTCTGACTTGGGTATTGGGTCAGTCTTGTCGTTTTGTATTTGGTCAGTCTTTTCATGCTGAGTCAGTCGGGTCTGTCTTGTTGTGTCGAGTCAGTCTTGTTTTGTTAAAGTCGGGTGATTCCGGGGGTGTTACTTCGGATATCACTATTTTGCTTTGTGTTTGTCCTTTTGAGTCTGTTTCTGCCAGGGAGCCAGTTGTGCCAACAGATTTGAATGAACAACAGTGATTTTCACACTCTTGTGTTTGCTTCTGCCGTGTGCCAGTTGTGCCAGAAGTATTGAATGGAATGACAGTGCTCTTCGCCTGCCTTTTCTGTGCCTTGAAATCATTGTATCGACCTAAGTTTTTTTCAAAACTTTTTTTGAACACTGTGGTGAAAACGAAGAGGAAGGAATTCCTCGGGATTTGCAAAATTTTGATCATTTGAGAGAGAGAGAGGCGTGCTAAGCCCTTAATGAATGAGATCATGTTTGTTAATGTGAGTACTGAGAAGGATCCTCACTTGATCCAGATTGGTCCCACACTGTCTTCAGCACGAGCGATCTGTCGCTTTTTTAAAAACTTTCAAAAACAAAATGTTTTGCGCAGTCCTGCGAAGACCTGTGTGGAATCGCTCTTGAGATTGTGCAGCTTAGGATCGCTCTCAGCCTCGAGATTCGACCCCTCACTTTCAAACCTTGAACCTGAGTTTAGAAGGTTCAGCGATCAACCACAATGTGAGGCCTGTGTGGCCAGATTCGAAGCAGCCCTCGGACAAGAGGCACCCAAAGTCAGATCAAGAAGATCAGATCAAAGGAAGCTTGTAAAGCTAGATCAGAAGCCCCCCCTCAAACTAGGGGCAAAAATGTCAGATATGCTCGAAGAGCTGAAGATGAGTCCTCTTGCAAATCAACAGCCACTCTCCTGGATACGGATGGCTTCGAAACCCTATAACCGTTTGGCATGGACCAAGCTACACTTTTACCCTTGAGAGGCTCGCTGGGCCGAAAACCCGAAAGGGCGACCCAGGCAAAAGTTAGAGCAAAAAAAGAGAGAAAGAAAAGAACAAAAAAAGAAGAAATGAAAAGAAAAGAAATGAAAAGAATTGAAAAGAAAAGAAAAACAAAGCTCGCAAGGTCGAAAACCCGCATCGGGCGCCTTGGCAAAAGTTAGAGCCTAAAAAGGAGAGGTTAAATACCCGAGTGTACCTTAACCCCGAACTACGTAAGGCTTGATTCCCATCTTTGGGATACGTAGGCAACTTCATTCTGAAGTCCAGCCACAAACACTTCGAATTCGATAATGTCCATGTAATGGTTCTGATAATCTTTGCCTTCTCTGTATCCGAGAGTTCGGTTGCAATCATCGCTTCGAGGACTGATTATAAATGCGCCGCGGTGCCATTCACACAAGGGGCAACTTTTCGTTGCCATTCAATGCACTGAGGTGCCGTTCAAACAAGGGGCAACTTTCCGTTGCCATGCAGCTTCCCTCCAACAAGGGGCAATTTTCCTCCAAATCCGAGGTTGTGCGTCTCAAGAGTGGGTTCCGTGCTTGTTAAGCATTGGCCATTTGCAAAAATAGTTTTTGAGAATTTTTACTGAGGTTGACTGATCCCTCGAAAATTGTTCCATCTTTTCCAAAAACTGGACCATTTCTTGGACGCAAAAAAAAAGGAAAATTTTCAGTGCTCATAGCCTGACTTGCATGATTTCAAATCAAAAATCGAACAAGTGTGTTAATCTGACTCTCATGTTGGTCAAAATTGTTTTAGTAGAAAACAAAAACAAAAATGGTCAAAATAATGAACTAGGGGCACAGTTGAGTCAGGCTTCCTGTCTTTCTCCCATCTGCCAGAAAGGGCACTCTACTTGCCAGAAAGGGCACAACTGAAGTCAACAACAAAGGGCTGAAAGCTCTTCCATCCTCCAAGCAACGAGGTATCAAGCCAAGTGCGATGCACGGACGGGAACGGATCAAGATATTCCACTCCTTTGTTTGGACAGATCTAATCACGTCCGAACTCCCCAGCAGGGCATCATTAACCGATGTTAGCTGCAGATTTGCTACATACCCAGTTGTAGCACAACCCCTCTGTGGGAGAAATTCACTGTTGTGAACAAGAGTCTGGTAAAATACCAGGGGCAAGAGCCCACAATTTCCAGCTTATCCATCAACCACCCAGGGGAGGAATGAAAAAACGAGAGATTAAAGAATAGAGAGATGTGCGCTGAGAGAAAAAGCGAGAAAAGGGTTTTGAGAGAAAAACCGAGCTTGAGAGCCGAGTGATGTGAGAATCACAAATAAGAAAGGGTGGGAATAATACCCGGTGAAACAGGCTCCCTGTGCACGTCTGTGTGTCGTGTGTTTTGTTTTGTTTGTCTCGATTCTTGCTTTGAGTCGTTCCGAGCATGTCTCGACGTGTTTAGGTTGTTTACCTTTTGTTTTCCGTTGTTGAGTCTTTCTCGCTGTGTTCAGTCGTAGGCTCAATACCTGGTCAAAAACTCATCTCTCAATTTCAAAAATAAATCGTTTTGTGCTCAGAGTGCTGTGCCATCCTTCACGTTTGTGCAAAACAAGATTCTTTTTTCCATAAAACTGCAGGGTCCACCCCCGATAAGTGTGAACAGTAGAACAAGGACCTATTTGAAGCTATTTGGGTTTCGGACTGTAAAGCAAAAGAAAAGAGGGAAAATCGAAGCATCTGAGTGTGTTTCACCTTCAGCAAATTCCGTGATCATACTCCGGATGTACCTCTTCAGGCCTTGTCACTACTCCGAAGTATGGGTGTGCCCCTACCTCAAGCTCAAGATCAGGTCTGCTTCAAGCCAGAATGGCAATCAGAGTGCTCCCTCAGAAAACCAGTCCTTGCCAGAAAGGAAAGGTAGTAACTGCGTTTTGGAAGTATAAGCAAGAGTAACCCACTTTCAGCTCAAATTGTTTCTGCGGAATTTTTCAATTCATGTCTCCGATGCGTAGCTCATCGTCAGTCGGCATGCACGAGGTATATCCTTTTGAAATATATATTGTGACCCTTCTGAGAGGTAAATCAGAGGTTGTGTTTGAATTGGTCTTGTTAAGGCTTGTATTCCTTTATTCGGCATTTTGTTCCAAATATGCGTTGTCACGCCCGTTCCACTTGCATTGTGATGCACGTTCCAATTGCATTGTTATGCACCCACTTCACTAGCATTGTTATGCTCATTCATTGCATTGATTTTGCACATCTATCCAGCATTGTCATGCTCATTACATTTGCATTGTCATGCACCTTTTCACTTGCGTTGTCACGCACTTTCCACTTGCATTATTATGCACGCTCTCTTATTCGGAAACACTGGGATACGTCCTTATGCTTTCCCTTCTCATTTGGAAACTCCGGGATACGTCCCTATGTTTCTTTCTCTTTTTCCGAAACTCCGGGATACGTCCCTATGTTTCTCCTTCTTTCCGAAACTCCGGGATACGTCCCTACGTTTCTCTCTCTTTCCGAAACACCGGGATGCGTCCCTATGTTTCTTCTCCTTTTTCGAAACACCGGGATACGTCCCTATGTTTCTCCTTCTTTCCGAAACACCGGGATACGTCCCTATGTTTCTCTCTCTTTCCGAAACACCGGGATACGTCCCTACGTTTCTCTCTCTTTCCGAAACACCGGGATACGTCCATACGTTTCACTCCTCATTTTCCGAGACACTGGGATACGTCCTTATGTTTCTCTCCCTTTTTCCGAGACACTGGGATACGTCCTTATGTTTCTCTCCCTTTTCCGAGACACTGGGATACGTCCTTATGTTTCTCTTCCTTTTCCGAAACACCGGGATACGTCCCTACGTTTCTTTCTCCTTTTCTGAAACACCAGGATACGTCCCTATGTTTCTTCTCCTTTGTCTAACCTTTGGGATACGTCCCTAATCCTTGGGATACGTCCCTAATCTTTGGGATACGTCCCTCATCTTTGGGACACGTCCCTAATCTTTGGGATACGTCCCTAATCCTTGGGATACGTCCCTAATCTTTGGGATACGTCCCTCATCTTTGGGACACGTCCCTAATCTTTGGGATACGTCCCTAAACCTTTGGGATACGTCCCTAACCTTTGGGATACGTCCCTAATCCTTGGGATACGTCCCTAATCTTTGGGATACGTCCCTAACCTTTGGGATACGTCCCTAACCTTTGGGATACGTCCCTCATCTTTGGGATACGTCCCTAAACCTTTGGGATACGTCCCTCATCTTTGGGATACGTCCCTAATCTTTGGGATACGTCCCTAATCCTTGGGATACGTCCCTAATCTTTGGGATACGTCCCTCATCTTTGGGATACGTCCCTAACCTTTGGGATACGTCCCTAATCCTTGGGATACGTCCCTAATCTTTGGGATACGTCCCTCATCTTTGGGATACGTCCCTAACCTTTGGGATACGTCCCTAACCCTTGGGATACGTCCCTAATCTTTGGGATACGTCCCTAACCTTTGGGATACGTCCTTACTCCTTGGGATACGTCCCTAATCCTTGGGATACGTCCCTAACCTTTGGGATACGTCCCTAATCCTTGGGATACGTCCCTATGTTTCTCCCTCTTCAGTTAAAAGCGTTCGGAATACGTTCCAATGCTCACACCACTCCGAAACACCGGGATATGTCCCTATGTTTCTCCCTGTCCCATTTCCCCACACAATTTCAGTGTGTTTGGAATTCATCTTAGGTCGCATTGTCATGCACACCTCTTCACTTGCGTTGTCACGCACTTTCCACTTGCATTGTTTTATCAAACCGGCTTCGCGAAAGCGTATAAGTCCAATTACAAACCGGCTTTGCGTAGCATATAAGTCCAATGTTCAAACCGGCTTCGCGTGGCGTATAAGTCCAATTATCAAAGTCTTCCTGCATATCATTTGCATCCTGCCCCTGAACTACGCTGGTTTGATTCCTTGCAAAGGGATACGTAGGCAGCCTGTGGGCACAACCATTTATTTATCGGTATTTTGTTTGTTTGTCCAAGTCTTCGGCCTTGTCAAAAATGGGTCGTCTCTGGGCTTTGACATTCACTCCCGTCATTGTTATGACTTTCGAGTTCTGTCAAAGAGGGGCAACTGTAGACACCCCATTTTTGACCGCCCTTAAGACTTGGGCACTACTGATGGTTTGCTCGGTGTTGAGAGATGTGCAGGGCAAAGATTCAATTTCTTCGGCAAGGAGAGAGGCAAATCCTTCAAAACACTTTGTTTAGGGGTTTGGAGTTGAAGAAAAGAGGAAAGGAGAGGAGAAAACTGGTCTGGGAAAAGTTCGGCATGAATCCGGGTAGAAGCAAGTCGAGCAGCCCTCGCTGAATCGGGCTTATCTATCTGTACACTTGGAGTTTAGCTATGGGGCCACCACCGTCGGAAAGCTTACTTCCGGGGCTTCATTTTGCAGTCAAGAATCTCCTAGAGCCAAGTCCGGGTGGGGGAGATATGATCAGTTGAAGTCGGGCATCATCCCGGTTGGATCGAATCTGCGCGGCTTCACGGAAAGGGGCATAACTTTTTGCACAGAAGGAATTTTAATGCAAGGTTTGCGCCATTGGAAAGATAACTTCCGGGGCTTCAATCTGGACATCCACCGGCACTTTTTTGACCTCACCGGCCACCCATCGACACTATGTTTGTGCCGACCGGCAATTTATTGTGCCGACCGGCCATTTATTGTGCCGACCGGCAATTTAAAGTAGCCGACCGGCATATTTTGCTAGCCGACGACCTTCCGGAGCATTCTACAGATAGAGTGTATGCCAACTGTGCCAGCTGGAGGGCACAGACAGGATCCTCCATACACGTGTATGGAGGATATGCACTCTTGTTAGCTTCCTCAAGAAGCTTTGCACTTGGTTTTGGCTCTATAAAGGAAGCCCTCTTCTTCCTTATGCTAGGTTAGAGGAAAAACCAGCTGAGGCACCATTATACATACAAACCTATATCTATACATTCAACCCTCCTCTTCCAAGCTCAAAAAAGTCCATTATCCTTGGCCATTTACACACCAACTCATAGCACAAGGCTTCCATCATCCATTCCAGAAGCTTGAGGCTGATTTTCAGAGCTAGGAGTGCTGCAACTCAAGCCAAGAGGCTGTCAAGACTTGGTCTACAAGGGTGAGCTCCTTTTTTTCTCTTTTCTAGCCTTTTCTTGATCAATACATAAGCCATAGTTTCTTGCATCTTTGGGCTCCGACCCAAACTTCAAACCATCATATTTTGAGGTCCTCTTCATGTTTTATTGAGGACCTCTTGCTGTTTGAGGACAGTAGCTTGCACTTGCTTCAATATCCTCCTTTTATGCCATAATCTTGCATGTATTTTTTGGCCTGTGTACGATCTGTTTTAGAGCCTGTAGTAAACTGTAGATAGGCTTATTTTGAGCCCTTCTTCAACATTGAAGAAGGGCTCAACACTGTTTGAGACTTCCATGTTGTACTTCCCTTTATATCCTCTTTTTGGTCCCATTTTTGTATGTCTTGGCAGCCCCTGATGTTGCTGTTTTTGGACCTTGGTCCGAACTAAAAGCGGCTTTATTTTGACCTCCTGAACATGTTTTATTTAGGGTCTTTGGCTGTTTGATGAATATTTTGTGTACTTCATGTTATAGCCCTTTTGTGGCCTTAATCTTGTATAAATTGTTTGCCATGCTTGTATCTGTTTTTGAGCCTTGCCATGAACTGTAAATGTGCATATTTTGGGCCCCTCTTCAATGTTGTTGAAGGGCCCTAACCCATTTGGGGTTTGCAGCTGTGAGTTGCTTCATAATCTCATGTTTAGGGCCATTTTCGCATACTAATTTTGCCCCGTCTTTGCTTGCTGTTTGGCCATGTCATAAACTGTAAAAATGCTTTGTCTCAGAGCTGTCTTGCTTCTGTCTTCATGCTCCATGTCCATATTATGCATGCTTTGTATAGCTGTAAGCCATTTCGGGTGCCTAATTTCGCATTTCGGGAGGAATTCCATGCATCGGGCGTACTTTCGCCTCATTTCGGGGCTGTTTTGCCCCTCATTTTGCTGCTGAAATCCCATTGGCATGTTTGCATATCATTTCCATGCCATTGCATTGCGTATGCCATTGCCTCGGTTTGCGTGCCCGTGTGCACGCATTTCGAGGCACTCCATTTTCATTCACCGACCTCTCATGTGAGTGTGGCTGAGGTTCTCTCATGTTAGTATAAGTACATGTTGCATTCTATATGCCATTTTAGCCATTGCATTGCATATGCCATTGCCTCGGTTTGCGTGCCCGTGTGCACGCGTTTCAAGGCACTTCATTTTCATATTGTGGCCACTGTTTTGGGCCTAACTAGAGCTGCCTAATTCATGTTTAAGACCATCCTTTGCTTATTTGCATGCTCATCTTGCATGTTTGCTTGTATCGGCATGTTGCATCCTTAACTCGTATGCCTAAGTTGCATTGCATCTTGCATGCATCACCTTGCCTCTTGAGATGAGTATGATAGAGGTTAGGCCTCCTTGTGTGTTTATTTGGTTTGCATTGCATTTGAAATTGAAGTTGCACACTTGATTCTTTGGGCCATCATGCATGGAAATGCGTGATTGGTGGTCCGAGAATCGAGGCACATGTCCCTTTGAGTCATTACAATGATAAGAGACATGGTTGATGCATATATGCCTTGAAATGTGCTGCCATGCTTTGCCTTGTCCTCTGTTGCTGTGGGTTGCAGGTTCTGCAGGAATACTCTGCCGACCGGCAGTGTAAGGTGCCGGCCGGCAATCTTTTCTCTGCCGACAACTTCAATTTTGTGCCGGTGGCAACATCTCAGTGTCGGTGGCAATTTCACCCAGCCGGTGGTGTCTCCCAGCATCCAAGGAAGCAGTCCTGAAATTTTGGCAGCCTCCAGAGGAGCACAGAAAAGAAAACAGAGGCAGCCTACGCATGGCGGCGCGCTTCCCGAGGCGGTTTACTGTTTTCTTAGAATAATTAAATTAGCTAATTTGTAATATTAATTAGCTTGCGTAGTTAGTTAATTTGTAATATTTATTTGGTCCCTCCGAGCGAGGGCAAACTTGTAATAAGTGCGGGTGTGTGTGTGCATGTCTTCCAACCCCCACTTCTTTCTCCCTTTTATTTACCTGCTTATGATGGTAGATTAGGGCACATTTATTTTAGCATACCTTATGCTATGCATGCGTGCATCCATACATTTGTACTGCATGCATTAGGCTCGGTACATCACGCTAACTGCATTCGTACTTCAATTTAAAAATTGACTATGTGATAGTTGATCGCATTTCATGTGCCATGCTTAGGTTAGCCGAGCCTGCCTAGATTGCATTTTTGCATGTGATGCATTAGCCATTTTTTAACATGAACTAGGATCATGCATATGATTACTGACTAGTTTCTGTTTTGGCTCGGAATACTAGGTAAGCTTTTATGCCTTAGCATATCGCATGCGTGTGAGTGTTGCCATGACAGTATGCTTGCCATGCGGCTAAGTGCTTACATGAGATAAACTGCTTGAATGCCTGTGGGTGGAGGTCAAACTGCTTAAATTGGGATAATGCGTTAAAACTGCGATTTTTTTTTTAAGCCCACTAGATAGTGGCAAAACCATCTTTTCCAAAAGCCCACTTGAGGGTGGCAAAATCTGCATTTTAGCCTACTTGCGAGTAGCAAACCATTTTCAAAACAAACATGAAATGTTTTGTTCCAATTTGGGCGATTTGGTCTATACTTGTTTGCTGTGCGCATAACATAGTAATTCTAGGCTGATAATCGGAATAGGAACACATAAAGTTTTCAAAAATGGATATCACGGTTAGTAGAGGCCGGTCTTCGGACCGGGCGAAAGGGGGTGCTCATAGCTGACCTTCCCCGATCGTACCCAAGCTCCCGAGCCGAGACAACTCCGGTGATGACGGACATGTGGCCTTCGGCACCGAGTCAGGGTTTCCTAAATTCTCCCATAAAAAAAAATATTTAGATGGCGACTCTGTATCTGGCAAAGCAGTCCATGTTTGGCACTACTTTTTCAAAAATCTGTTTCTCAAAACGATTTGCCAGATTTGGACTCTTTGGTTCAGATTAAGAACCGTGACACAAATCGAGTCCGAACTGTAGCACGAGGCCCCCACGCGGGCGCGTCTACAGTTTCTGGCGACTCTGCTGGGGAGTTTAGAGAGCTTGACTCGAACTCGTGATATCCTGTTTTGATCTCATTTATGTGTTTCTTTGCATTGCATGTGCATTGGTGCGCCTAGGAACACAGTGTTTGCCATCTGCCATTCCTGAACGGTTCGCCGGAGGCTTGTCTTGTCAAGGCATCTCCATAAGGCTGACCGGCTATGGGCTCTGACAGCATGGGAACACAAACCCCGGTTTACCGGGGCACCCTTTTCGACCATTCGACCTAGTGCATATTCGGATCCATAGTGACCATTCCAAGATAGGACAGGTGGCTTACTCGACGTTAGGTTGTTTGAAGAACCGCTGTGTGCGTAGTGAAACCCTAGCTCCTGACAAAATAGGACAGGGAAACCCTACCCCAACATAGGGGTGTTTTGGCTCTCTCTTACTTGCTATGTGCTTTTAGAGTGTATCTCTACAGGAATGCATATATCAGTTTGCAAGTTTGGGCATCAGGCCTGTGGGCATCAGCATCAGCATTTTGAGAATCAGTTATATCTGCGGGTATCCGGATTCAGTTTTGGGGACAGTGATTCTGAGGAACAGTGATCGGTAATAAAGTACAGTTGGTCGGCTACACCCGTGTTTGATCCGTTTTGGGCTGAAATGCTGCCTGTTTTTCCTTTCAAGGTTCAAAGAGTCGCAAAGTTGATACAGAATAGCCAGTGTCTCCCCTTTGCCGAGGCAGGACTTATGATGGCGCAGAATTCAGAAGAGACTGTGGTTATGACAGCCACATTAGGTCAAGGAATCAGTTTGCAGGGCGAGATCGATGGTGGTGCACCACATTCGCCCAGGTTGCCTGTTGCGCACCCGGTCTGGACCTCCCAGCTATACCAGGCTCGCGAGCCTACTACATTTGAACTAATGAGGATGATCGAAGATCTTCAGAGAACTGTGGCAGATCTGGCCTTTGGGGTTTCGGCTCCATCATCAACCACATCACGTACCAGGGAGTTCATGTCTAAAGGCTCCCCAACTTTGGGACGGGTTGCATTGGAAGAAGGCCAATCTCTTGACAAAGTGGAAGCGACTGGTAAGAACAAGGTAGGAGCAGGCATTGGTCCCCATGAACACCTTCAGTGGGATATTGAGGCTTTGAAAGCTGAGGGACTGAACAAAGAGCAAGTCCTCGCAGTTGTTGCAAAAGCTGTGGATGACACTTTCGCTGCTCAAGTTGGGGGCAGTCTAAATCAAAGGGAACATCGGGAGAAGGACTGTCATACTAGAGACGATCCTGCTATCTCTAATCCTCCACTCGGAAAAGATCGGCAAACCAGGCCAGCACCTGCCAATCCCTTTGCTGGTGCGTCCAGTAAAAATCCACAAGCCTTGAAGTACCAACCCCGAGGTCGGAGGGTCTTCCATGCCCTCTATATGCCTTTATCCAAAGCTCTCCAAATTCTTGTTGGACAAGGCCATCTCAAACCCCTTGAGCCTCGGCCTCTCCCGAACCCTCTTCCGGCTACACATGATACTACCCAGTACTGCGCGTACCATCAACAAACTGGCCATACTACCAACGCCTGCTTCCGTCTTCGCAACGAAGTACAGGATCTATTTGACAATGGAGTCATCCCCGCACCAGGTCCTGCAAAGTCTATCGGCACTGGATCAGTGAACTCGGGGGATAGTACGAATATGTGATCAGGGGATGAACCACCTGCGGGCGGCACTCAGTTTACTCCAGATATGGTGTATGGCACGCACTGTTTTGAGCATTTGTGAATGTTAGTTTTGTACTTTCTGACTTGGGTATTGGGTCAGTCTTGTCGTTTTGTATTTGGTCAGTCTTTTCATGCTGAGTCAGTCGGGTCTGTCTTGTTGTGTCGAGTCAGTCTTGTTTTGTTAAAGTCGGGTGATTCCGGGGGTGTTACTTCGGATATCACTATTTTGCTTTGTGTTTGTCCTTTTGAGTCTGTTTCTGCCAGGGAGCCAGTTGTGCCAACAGATTTGAATGAACAACAGTGATTTTCACACTCTTGTGTTTGCTTCTGCCGTGTGCCAGTTGTGCCAGAAGTATTGAATGGAATGACAGTGCTCTTCGCCTGCCTTTTCTGTGCCTTGAAATCATTGTATCGACCTAAGTTTTTTTCAAAACTTTTTTTGAACACTGTGGTGAAAACGAAGAGGAAGGAATTCCTCGGGATTTGCAAAATTTTGATCATTTGAGAGAGAGAGAGGCGTGCTAAGCCCTTAATGAATGAGATCATGTTTGTTAATGTGAGTACTGAGAAGGATCCTCACTTGATCCAGATTGGTCCCACACTGTCTTCAGCACGAGCGATCTGTCGCTTTTTTAAAAACTTTCAAAAACAAAATGTTTTGCGCAGTCCTGCGAAGACCTGTGTGGAATCGCTCTTGAGATTGTGCAGCTTAGGATCGCTCTCAGCCTCGAGATTCGACCCCTCACTTTCAAACCTTGAACCTGAGTTTAGAAGGTTCAGCGATCAACCACAATGTGAGGCCTGTGTGGCCAGATTCGAAGCAGCCCTCGGACAAGAGGCACCCAAAGTCAGATCAAGAAGATCAGATCAAAGGAAGCTTGTAAAGCTAGATCAGAAGCCCCCCCTCAAACTAGGGGCAAAAATGTCAGATATGCTCGAAGAGCTGAAGATGAGTCCTCTTGCAAATCAACAGCCACTCTCCTGGATACGGATGGCTTCGAAACCCTATAACCGTTTGGCATGGACCAAGCTACACTTTTACCCTTGAGAGGCTCGCTGGGCCGAAAACCCGAAAGGGCGACCCAGGCAAAAGTTAGAGCAAAAAAAGAGAGAAAGAAAAGAACAAAAAAAGAAGAAATGAAAAGAAAAGAAATGAAAAGAATTGAAAAGAAAAGAAAAACAAAGCTCGCAAGGTCGAAAACCCGCATCGGGCGCCTTGGCAAAAGTTAGAGCCTAAAAAGGAGAGGTTAAATACCCGAGTGTACCTTAACCCCGAACTACGTAAGGCTTGATTCCCATCTTTGGGATACGTAGGCAACTTCATTCTGAAGTCCAGCCACAAACACTTCGAATTCGATAATGTCCATGTAATGGTTCTGATAATCTTTGCCTTCTCTGTATCCGAGAGTTCGGTTGCAATCATCGCTTCGAGGACTGATTATAAATGCGCCGCGGTGCCATTCACACAAGGGGCAACTTTTCGTTGCCATTCAATGCACTGAGGTGCCGTTCAAACAAGGGGCAACTTTCCGTTGCCATGCAGCTTCCCTCCAACAAGGGGCAATTTTCCTCCAAATCCGAGGTTGTGCGTCTCAAGAGTGGGTTCCGTGCTTGTTAAGCATTGGCCATTTGCAAAAATAGTTTTTGAGAATTTTTACTGAGGTTGACTGATCCCTCGAAAATTGTTCCATCTTTTCCAAAAACTGGACCATTTCTTGGACGCAAAAAAAAAGGAAAATTTTCAGTGCTCATAGCCTGACTTGCATGATTTCAAATCAAAAATCGAACAAGTGTGTTAATCTGACTCTCATGTTGGTCAAAATTGTTTTAGTAGAAAACAAAAACAAAAATGGTCAAAATAATGAACTAGGGGCACAGTTGAGTCAGGCTTCCTGTCTTTCTCCCATCTGCCAGAAAGGGCACTCTACTTGCCAGAAAGGGCACAACTGAAGTCAACAACAAAGGGCTGAAAGCTCTTCCATCCTCCAAGCAACGAGGTATCAAGCCAAGTGCGATGCACGGACGGGAACGGATCAAGATATTCCACTCCTTTGTTTGGACAGATCTAATCACGTCCGAACTCCCCAGCAGGGCATCATTAACCGATGTTAGCTGCAGATTTGCTACATACCCAGTTGTAGCACAACCCCTCTGTGGGAGAAATTCACTGTTGTGAACAAGAGTCTGGTAAAATACCAGGGGCAAGAGCCCACAATTTCCAGCTTATCCATCAACCACCCAGGGGAGGAATGAAAAAACGAGAGATTAAAGAATAGAGAGATGTGCGCTGAGAGAAAAAGCGAGAAAAGGGTTTTGAGAGAAAAACCGAGCTTGAGAGCCGAGTGATGTGAGAATCACAAATAAGAAAGGGTGGGAATAATACCCGGTGAAACAGGCTCCCTGTGCACGTCTGTGTGTCGTGTGTTTTGTTTTGTTTGTCTCGATTCTTGCTTTGAGTCGTTCCGAGCATGTCTCGACGTGTTTAGGTTGTTTACCTTTTGTTTTCCGTTGTTGAGTCTTTCTCGCTGTGTTCAGTCGTAGGCTCAATACCTGGTCAAAAACTCATCTCTCAATTTCAAAAATAAATCGTTTTGTGCTCAGAGTGCTGTGCCATCCTTCACGTTTGTGCAAAACAAGATTCTTTTTTCCATAAAACTGCAGGGTCCACCCCCGATAAGTGTGAACAGTAGAACAAGGACCTATTTGAAGCTATTTGGGTTTCGGACTGTAAAGCAAAAGAAAAGAGGGAAAATCGAAGCATCTGAGTGTGTTTCACCTTCAGCAAATTCCGTGATCATACTCCGGATGTACCTCTTCAGGCCTTGTCACTACTCCGAAGTATGGGTGTGCCCCTACCTCAAGCTCAAGATCAGGTCTGCTTCAAGCCAGAATGGCAATCAGAGTGCTCCCTCAGAAAACCAGTCCTTGCCAGAAAGGAAAGGTAGTAACTGCGTTTTGGAAGTATAAGCAAGAGTAACCCACTTTCAGCTCAAATTGTTTCTGCGGAATTTTTCAATTCATGTCTCCGATGCGTAGCTCATCGTCAGTCGGCATGCACGAGGTATATCCTTTTGAAATATATATTGTGACCCTTCTGAGAGGTAAATCAGAGGTTGTGTTTGAATTGGTCTTGTTAAGGCTTGTATTCCTTTATTCGGCATTTTGTTCCAAATATGCGTTGTCACGCCCGTTCCACTTGCATTGTGATGCACGTTCCAATTGCATTGTTATGCACCCACTTCACTAGCATTGTTATGCTCATTCATTGCATTGATTTTGCACATCTATCCAGCATTGTCATGCTCATTACATTTGCATTGTCATGCACCTTTTCACTTGCGTTGTCACGCACTTTCCACTTGCATTATTATGCACGCTCTCTTATTCGGAAACACTGGGATACGTCCTTATGCTTTCCCTTCTCATTTGGAAACTCCGGGATACGTCCCTATGTTTCTTTCTCTTTTTCCGAAACTCCGGGATACGTCCCTATGTTTCTCCTTCTTTCCGAAACTCCGGGATACGTCCCTACGTTTCTCTCTCTTTCCGAAACACCGGGATGCGTCCCTATGTTTCTTCTCCTTTTTCGAAACACCGGGATACGTCCCTATGTTTCTCCTTCTTTCCGAAACACCGGGATACGTCCCTATGTTTCTCCTTCTTTCCGAAACACCGGGATACGTCCCTATGTTTCTCTCTCTTTCCGAAACACCGGGATACGTCCCTACGTTTCTCTCTCTTTCCGAAACACCGGGATACGTCCATACGTTTCACTCCTCATTTTCCGAGACACTGGGATACGTCCTTATGTTTCTCTCCCTTTTTCCGAGACACTGGGATACGTCCTTATGTTTCTCTCCCTTTTCCAAGACACTGGGATACGTCCTTATGTTTCTCTTCCTTTTCCGAAACACCGGGATACGTCCCTACGTTTCTTTCTCCTTTTCTGAAACACCAGGATACGTCCCTATGTTTCTTCTCCTTTGTCTAACCTTTGGGATACGTCCCTAATCCTTGGGATACGTCCCTAATCTTTGGGATACGTCCCTCATCTTTGGGACACGTCCCTAATCTTTGGGATACGTCCCTAATCCTTGGGATACGTCCCTAATCTTTGGGATACGTCCCTCATCTTTGGGACACGTCCCTAATCTTTGGGATACGTCCCTAAACCTTTGGGATACGTCCCTAACCTTTGGGATACGTCCCTAATCCTTGGGATACGTCCCTAATCTTTGGGATACGTCCCTAACCTTTGGGATACGTCCCTAACCTTTGGGATACGTCCCTCATCTTTGGGATACGTCCCTAAACCTTTGGGATACGTCCCTCATCTTTGGGATACGTCCCTAATCTTTGGGATACGTCCCTAATCCTTGGGATACGTCCCTAATCTTTGGGATACGTCCCTCATCTTTGGGATACGTCCCTAACCTTTGGGATACGTCCCTAATCCTTGGGATACGTCCCTAATCTTTGGGATACGTCCCTCATCTTTGGGATACGTCCCTAACCTTTGGGATACGTCCCTAACCCTTGGGATACGTCCCTAATCTTTGGGATACGTCCCTAACCTTTGGGATACGTCCTTACTCCTTGGGATACGTCCCTAATCCTTGGGATACGTCCCTAACCTTTGGGATACGTCCCTAATCCTTGGGATACGTCCCTATGTTTCTCCCTCTTCAGTTAAAAGCGTTCGGAATACGTTCCAATGCTCACACCACTCCGAAACACCGGGATATGTCCCTATGTTTCTCCCTGTCCCATTTCCCCACACAATTTCAGTGTGTTTGGAATTCATCTTAGGTCGCATTGTCATGCACACCTCTTCACTTGCGTTGTCACGCACTTTCCACTTGCATTGTTTTATCAAACCGGCTTCGCGAAAGCGTATAAGTCCAATTACAAACCGGCTTTGCGTAGCATATAAGTCCAATGTTCAAACCGGCTTCGCGTGGCGTATAAGTCCAATTATCAAAGTCTTCCTGCATATCATTTGCATCCTGCCCCTGAACTACGCTGGTTTGATTCCTTGCAAAGGGATACGTAGGCAGCCTGTGGGCACAACCATTTATTTATCGGTATTTTGTTTGTTTGTCCAAGTCTTCGGCCTTGTCAAAAATGGGTCGTCTCTGGGCTTTGACATTCACTCCCGTCATTGTTATGACTTTCGAGTTCTGTCAAAGAGGGGCAACTGTAGACACCCCATTTTTGACCGCCCTTAAGACTTGGGCACTACTGATGGTTTGCTCGGTGTTGAGAGATGTGCAGGGCAAAGATTCAATTTCTTCGGCAAGGAGAGAGGCAAATCCTTCAAAACACTTTGTTTAGGGGTTTGGAGTTGAAGAAAAGAGGAAAGGAGAGGAGAAAACTGGTCTGGGAAAAGTTCGGCATGAATCCGGGTAGAAGCAAGTCGAGCAGCCCTCGCTGAATCGGGCTTATCTATCTGTACACTTGGAGTTTAGCTATGGGGCCACCACCGTCGGAAAGCTTACTTCCGGGGCTTCATTTTGCAGTCAAGAATCTCCTAGAGCCAAGTCCGGGTGGGGGAGATATGATCAGTTGAAGTCGGGCATCATCCCGGTTGGATCGAATCTGCGCGGCTTCACGGAAAGGGGCATAACTTTTTGCACAGAAGGAATTTTAATGCAAGGTTTGCGCCATTGGAAAGATAACTTCCGGGGCTTCAATCTGGACATCCACCGGCACTTTTTTGACCTCACCGGCCACCCATCGACACTATGTTTGTGCCGACCGGCAATTTATTGTGCCGACCGGCCATTTATTGTGCCGACCGGCAATTTAAAGTAGCCGACCGGCATATTTTGCTAGCCGACGACCTTCCGGAGCATTCTACAGATAGAGTGTATGCCAGCTGTGCCAGCTGGAGGGCACAGACAGGATCCTCCATACACGTGTATGGAGGATATGCACTCTTGTTAGCTTCCTCAAGAAGCTTTGCACTTGGTTTTGGCTCTATAAAGGAAGCCCTCTTCTTCCTTATGCTAGGTTAGAGGAAAAACCAGCTGAGGCACCATTATACATACAAACCTATATCTATACATTCAACCCTCCTCTTCCAAGCTCAAAAAAGTCCATTATCCTTGGCCATTTACACACCAACTCATAGCACAAGGCTTCCATCATCCATTCCAGAAGCTTGAGGCTGATTTTCAGAGCTAGGAGTGCTGCAACTCAAGCCAAGAGGCTGTCAAGACTTGGTCTACAAGGGTGAGCTCCTTTTTTTCTCTTTTCTAGCCTTTTCTTGATCAATACATAAGCCATAGTTTCTTGCATCTTTGGGCTCCGACCCAAACTTCAAACCATCATATTTTGAGGTCCTCTTCATGTTTGATTGAGGACCTCTTGCTGTTTGAGGACAGTAGCTTGCACTTGCTTCAATATCCTCCTTTTATGCCATAATCTTGCATGTATTTTTTGGCCTGTGTACGATCTGTTTTAGAGCCTGTAGTAAACTGTAGATAGGCTTATTTTGAGCCCTTCTTCAACATTGAAGAAGGGCTCAACACTGTTTGAGACTTCCATGTTGTACTTCCCTTTATATCCTCTTTTTGGTCCCATTTTTGTATGTCTTGGCAGCCCCTGATGTTGCTGTTTTTGGACCTTGGTCCGAACTAAAAGCGGCTTTATTTTGACCTCCTGAACATGTTTTATTTAGGGTCTTTGGCTGTTTGATGAATATTTTGTGTACTTCATGTTATAGCCCTTTTGTGGCCTTAATCTTGTATAAATTGTTTGCCATGCTTGTATCTGTTTTTGAGCCTTGCCATGAACTGTAAATGTGCATATTTTGGGCCCCTCTTCAATGTTGTTGAAGGGCCCTAACCCATTTGGGGTTTGCAGCTGTGAGTTGCTTCATAATCTCATGTTTAGGGCCATTTTCGCATACTAATTTTGCCCCGTCTTTGCTTGCTGTTTGGCCATGTCATAAACTGTAAAAATGCTTGTCTCAGAGCTGTCTTGCTTCTGTCTTCATGCTCCATGTCCATATTATGCATGCTTTGTATAGCTGTAAGCCATTTCGGGTGCCTAATTTCGCATTTCGGGAGGAATTCCATGCATCGGGCGTACTTTCGCCTCATTTCGGGGCTGTTTTGCCCCTCATTTTGCTGCTGAAATCCCATTGGCATGTTTGCATATCATTTCCATGCCATTGCATTGCGTATGCCATTGCCTCGGTTTGCGTGCCCGTGTGCACGCATTTCGAGGCACTCCATTTTCATTCACCGGCCTCTCATGTGAGTGTGGCTGAGGTTCTCTCATGTTAGTATAAGTCCATGTTGCATTCTATATGCCATTTTAGCCATTGCATTGCATATGCCATTGCCTCGGTTTGCGTGCCCGTGTGCACGCGTTTCAAGGCACTTCATTTTCATATTATGGCCACTGTTTTGGGCCTAACTAGAGCTGCCTAATTCATGTTTAAGACCATCCTTTGCTTATTTGCATGCTCATCTTGCATGTTTGCTTGTATCGGCATGTTGCATCCTTAACTCGTATGCCTAAGTTGCATTGCATCTTGCATGCATCACCTTGCCTCTTGAGATGAGTATGATAGAGGTTAGGCCTCCTTGTGTGTTTATTTGGTTTGCATTGCATTTGAAATTGAAGTTGCACACTTGATTCTTTGGGCCATCATGCATGGAAATGCGTGATTGGTGGTCCGAGAATCGAGGCACATGTCCCTTTGAGTCATTACAATGATAAGAAACATGGTTGATGCATATATGCCTTGAAATGTGCTGCCATGCTTTGCCTTGTCCTCTGTTGCTGTGGGTTGCAGGTTCTGCAGGAATACTCTGCCGACCGGCAGTGTAAGGTGCCGGCCGGCAATCTTTTCTCTGCCGACAACTTCAATTTTGTGCCGGTGGCAACATCTCAGTGTCGGTGGCAATTTCACCCAGCCGGTGGTGTCTCCCAGCATCCAAGGAAGCAGTCCTGAAATTTTGGCAGCCTCCAGAGGAGCACAGAAAAGAAAACAGAGGCAGCCTACGCATGGCGGCGCGCTTCCCGAGGCAGTTTACTGTTTTCTTAGAATAATTAAATTAGCTAATTTGTAATATTAATTAGCTTGCGTAGTTAGTTAATTTG
Source organism: Camellia sinensis (assembly GCF_055761805.1). NCBI lineage: Eukaryota > Viridiplantae > Streptophyta > Magnoliopsida > Ericales > Theaceae > Camellia > Camellia sinensis. Next base: position 167,730,775 of record NC_138969.1, read on the forward strand.
TAATATTTATTTGGTCCCTCCGAGCGAGGGCAAACTTGTAATAAGTGCGGGTGTGTGTGTGCATGTCTTCCCACCCCCACTTCTTTCTCCCTTTTATTTACCTGCTTATGATGGTAGATTAGGGCACATTTATTTTAGCATACCTTATGCTATGCATGCGTGCATCCATACATTTGTACTGCATGCATTAGGCTCGGTACATCACGCTAACTGCATTCGTACTTCAATTTAAAAATTGACTATGTGATAGTTGATCGCATTTCATGTGCCATGCTTAGGTTAGCCGAGCCTGCCTAGATTGCATTTTTGCATGTGATGCATTAGCCATTTTTTAACATGAACTAGGATCATGCATATGATTACTGACTAGTTTCTGTTTTGGCTCGGAATACTAGGTAAGCTTTTATGCTTTAGCATATCGCATGCGTGTGAGTGTTGCCATGACAGTATGCTTGCCATGCGGCTAAGTGCTTACATGAGATAAACTGCTTGAATGCCTGTGGGTGGAGGTCAAACTGCTTAAATTGGGATAATGCGTTAAAACTGCGATTTTTTTTTTAAGCCTACTAGATAGTGGCAAAACCATCTTTTCCAAAAGCCCACTTGAGGGTGGCAAAATCTGCATTTTAGCCTACTTGCGAGTAGCAAACCATTTTCAAAACAAACATGAAATGTTTTGTTCCAATTTGGGCGATTTGGTCTATACTTGTTTGCTGTGCGCATAACATAGTAATTCTAGGCTGATAATCGGAATAGGAACACATAAAGTTTTCAAAAATGGATATCACGGTTAGTAGAGGCCGGTCTTCGGACCGGGCGAAAGGGGGTGCTCATAGCTGACCTTCCCCGATCGTACCCAAGCTCCCGAGCCGAGACAACTCCGGTGATGACGGACATGTGGCCTTCGGCACCGAGTCAGGGTTTCCTAAATTCTCCCATAAAAAAAAATATTTAGGTGGCGACTCTGTATCTGGCAAAGCAGTCCATGTTTGGCACTACTTTTTCAAAAATCTGTTTCTCAAAACGATTTGCCAGATTTGGACTCTTTGGTTCAGATTAAGAACCGTGACACAAATCGAGTCCGAACTGTAGCACGAGGTCCCCACGCGGGCGCGTCTACACTTGGACAAAGGCATGTAGAGGGCATGAAAGACCCTGCGCCCACGGGGCAGATACTTTGAAGTCTGTGGACCTTTGCTGGACATACTAGCAAAAGGATCAGTAGGCGCTGCCGCCTTGGCTCTCTGAGCTTTCCTAGGTGCAGGGCTATGATGGGAAGGAACTGTTCGGGTATGACAGTCCCTGTCCCGATTTTTCCTTTGGCTTGAACTGCTCTCGGCCTGAACGAGGAAAATGTCATCCACAGTCTTAGTTACAACGGCAAGTACTCGTTGCTTATTCAACCCCCCGGCTTTCAGAGCCTCAACAGCTTGCTGGAGTTGTGCATAGGGATCTGTGTCTACCTTCATCTTGTTCTTTCCACTAGCCTCAGCTTGGTGGGCGGTTTGGGTTGCTACTTCAATGCCATGTCCCATCGTCGTCGACGTGTCATTGCTGGAGTTTGAGACAGCTTCAGGTTGGCTGATCTCAATTACAATTTGCCCTAGTAACGGGGGCTCTTGCAGCATGAGGTTCCTAGTATACGATGCAGTTGGTGGCAGGGCTGACATTCCATAGGCTAGATCAGCCACAGATCTTTGGAGGTCGCCAATCATTCTCATTAACTCAAACGTGGTGGGTTCACGAGTTTGAAACAACTGGGGTTCCCAGATCGGGTGCGCGGAAGGTAACCTAGGCAGGTGTGGTACCTCAACATCGGTCTCATCCTGTAAGATGATCCCTTGGTTTAATGCGGCTGCCATAACCACAATTTCCTCTGAATTTTGTGCCATCAAAAATCCGCTGAACTGAACGGAGGTGATGTGGCCGGTGACTGACGGATCAAATGTCTGCCTTGCTTCAGTGAAAGAGAACACTGGCTATTCTAAGCTAAATGTCTGAATCCCCCCCTGAAAGAGAAAACATGGGGCATCTCAACCTAATTTTTACCCAAACAATCGTAAGCACAACTGAACAACTGTATTCGATCACTGATCACTGTTCCCAAATTACTTATCCGAAAACTAAATCTGATACCCGCAGATATAACTGATTCTCAAAACACTGATGCCCGTAGGCCTAATACCCAGACTTGCAAGCTGATATGTACATTCCTGTAGAGGTCAACTCAAAAAGCACATAACAAGCGAGTAAGAGCCAAAAACACCCCTATGTTGGGATAGGGTTTCCATGTCCTATTTTGTCAGGAGCTAGGGTTTCACTACGCACGCAGTGGTTTCAAACAACCTACAATCGGGTAAGTAACCTGTCCTAGCTTGGAATGGTCACTATGGATTCCGATTATGCACTAGGTCGAATGGTCAAAAAGGGTGCCCTAGTAAAATCGGGGTTTGTGTTCCCATCATGGCAGAGCTTGTAACCGGTCAGCCTTATGGCACACTTCTCGAAGCGAGCCTCCGACAAACCGTTCAGGAATAGCAGACGGCAAACACTGTGTCCTAGGCGCACCAATGCACATGCAATGCAAAGAAACACATAAGTGTAGTCAAAACATGATATCATGAGTTCGAGTCAAGTTCTCTAAATCCCCAGCAGAGTCGCCAGAAACTATAGACGTCCCCGAACGTCTCAGAAGGGAATTCCGTTCTCTTCATTTTGGGTTCACTACAGTTCAGGACTCAATGTCACGGTCCTGTATCTAATCTCGCAGAGTGTAATGCAAGACCGATGAATCATCAAAGAGTCTAAATCCGGCAAATCGTTTTTGGAAAACTGATTTTTGAGAAAGAAGTGCCAAACATGGACTGCTTTGCCAGATACAGAGTCGCCACCTAAATATTTTATTTTGGGGAATTTAGGAAACCCTGACCTGTGCTTAAGGCCACGTGTCCGTCACCACCAAAGTTGCCTCGGCTCGGGAACTTGGGTACGATTAGGGAAGGTCAGCTATGAGCACCCCACTCGCCCGATCAAAGATCGGCCACTACTAAACATGATATCTCGTTTTTGAAAACACATGCGTTCTTATTCCGGTTAATTAACTAATCTTACTATGTGATGCGCACAGCGAAACAAGTATAGACTAGATCGCCTAATTTGGAACAAAGCATCGCGTATCCGTTTGTTTGGAAATGGTTTGAATTTTTCTACTCTCAAGTAGGCTAAAACACGGATTTCAATGAATTATTCCAATTCAAGCAATTCAACCTTCACCCACAGGCATTCAGGCAGTTATATCACATAAGCAATTAGCCTCATGGCAAGCATGCTGTCATGTTAACACTCACATACATGCAAGATGCTAAAACATAAATACTCACAGTGTATTCTGAGCCAAAACAAGAAACTAGTTAGTAATCATGCATGATCCTAGTTCATGTTAAGATGGCTAATGCAACGCATACAAAATGCAACTAGAATAGGCTCGGCTAATCTAAGAATGACATGTGAAATGCAACAACTCGATACACGTATTCAAATTGGAATTGAAATATGATGCAGTTAGTATGATGCGCCGAGCCCGGTGCATGCAATACAAATGAATGAATGCAAACATGTGGAGCATAAGTATGCTAATTGAAACATGCCCCAAACTAACCATCAAAAGCAGGTAAGTAAAAGGGAGAAAGACGTGGGGTTGGAAGACATTCACACACTCACGTACACTTATTACAAAATTCTCCCTCTCGATAGAGGATCCAAAAGAATAATACAAACCAAATAAATAATTAACTACTCTAGCTAATTAATTATTACAGACCTTTAATTAATTAACAAATTAATTACAAAATAATCTTAGTGTGGAATTCAAAAGGCCACTGCAGCTCCGCCCCGAAATGATTGGATGATGCATGCTCGATTCGCCTCGCTCGGAAACCCGTTGCCATGCCACATGTTGTCTCTGTTTGCACTGTTCTGCACCTCTGAGAATTGCACAAGTCCCAAGTGTGCTTCCAAATTACTCCTTGAACACTGTGGGATGCCACCGGCCAGAAGATAATACCACCAGCCCTTGGATAAGGGTTATCGACCATTTATAGAGCCATCGGCTGGATAATGATGGCTGACCGGCACTGAGGATGGCCGACCGGCCATTTCTTCCTGCAGAACACTGGTTTTGCTGCAACAGAGGACAGACAGTGCATGGCATGGAATTTACAAGCCAAATGTATGCACGACCACCCTCCCTATCATGCTATGAACTTAAGGGAGTATGGCTCTCGACCCTCGGGCCACCAATCACGCATTTCAATGCATGATGGCCAAAGGTGCCAAGTGTGCATTCTAATATCAAGTGAAATGCATACAAAACACATAAAGGGGTCCCAACCTCTATCATGGTTGATCAAGAGGCAAGGAATGCATGCTTAATGTTGTGCAACCTAGGCATTGAAAGCGAGCTAATGCAATATGAACACGCAAACAAGCAATGTGCAATAGGTATACAACCTAAACAAATGAGCACACGAGGCATGTAATTACAATGCTAATGACAAACATGCAACAACATGTTAGGGGACTATCATGGAAACATGCAAAGCAACTTATCAAAGAAAATGCATGCCAAATGCAATGTGACTCAAGCATGCGACAACATGCGATAAGCCAAGTATGCAACAACATGCAAGGCGAGCATGCAACAGCGTGCAAAGGATAGACTTACACCAAGATGGACAGCTCTCTAATAGGTCCAAAACAATGGCCATAATGGTGAAACAAAAGCATGAAGTACATATACAAACATGCACGTTTTGATGTCTTAACACCTAGGCATGAAAGAGCAGCTTTCAAGAGCACTTAAAAGGGGACAAAGATGGACAAATGACATACATTGTAAGCAAGAAAAGCATGCAAGGAGGCCTGACACTTGAAATTAGCCACGAGACTCAAACCAAGGTTGCATGAAGCAAACCCCAAAGGGTCAAGGGGACCTAAAACAGTCCCAAGGCAGGTCTAAACAAGACCAAAAACACACTTAGATGGCGTCTAAATGACCTAAGCATGATGGCATATGCAATGACACATTCATGAGGCATAAAACACAAACTCTTTAAGACATCAAAGGAGCGATAAGTGCAAGTATAGGAGCATAGTATATGGACTGAAATATCATTATAAGTGATCCCAAACCACTGAAATGATGCAAATAGAGCATGCTAGAGGGTTCAACACTCAAAGCCTCCAAGCTAGATTGCATGGTAGCTATACAAAGCAAGTCATGGATGACCCAAGCAACCAAAATCAGAGCTCAAGCATACCAAAACATGGCTAAGAGCTTCTTGAAGCCAAGCCAAAATCATGCTAGAAAGACATGTTACAACATGATGCATGTTAAGGAAAATCAAGGGATTAGAAGACAAGCATATGGTGCATGCAAGAGACCACTAAACCAACTTTGGACAGAGGTAAATCATGGAAAAATAACACCAAATACTAGCTAAGACATGGCCAACATGAACTTAACAAAGGTGCTCACATATGAGGCAAATATGACAAGTATTGGAGACACCAAGGAGAGGGGATAGCCCTCTCCTTTTTAGGACCTCAAAGAACCTCTTCAAGAACACCACTCCAGCAGGTTTCTTGAGTTCAAACCAATCCAAGAACCCTAAAATCAGCCTCAAGAGACCTCAGCTCCAAGGGGATAGTGTTACACTAGGTGTCTTAGTGCATAACTAAGAACAAAAAACCCCTTTAGGGCACAAAACACACACACAAATGTAAAGAGGGGGAACTATAGAGATAGATAGATACAAAATCCTCTAACCTAAATTCCAGAACCTCTGGAAAGGAAGGGGAGGCTTCCCTCTTATAGGAATTCAATTCCTAAGCTTCTTGAAGAAGCTAACACAAGGGAGCAAATCCCTCCATACACGTGTATGGAGGGGGGAAATAATGGGTGCTAGCTGTCCTAACTGGCACAAAATATCTGCATAAAGCAGATGAATAGGGTTCGGCCAGCAAAAATAGCCGATCGACCAACACAATGGCCGGTCGACCAAATACAGTGCCGACCGGCCAACACTCTTGACCGGTGGCAAGAAAAAGGAGCCGATGGCCTCATGCCATGGCCGGTGGGGTGTAGGGATGGCCAACAAGCCACCCTCTTCCCTCAGAAGTAAAAACACAAGTGTTTGGTCCATGACCATGCACAAAACAGGTAGGTTGAGAGATCTTGAGGCAAGGCGCGTAGTGGAGACCTTCGAGAACTCAAAACGAACACGAACATGGATGATCATCGAGTGTTCAAACGATGACGTCCAAGTCTTGAGGACGGTAAAAAATGGGGTGTCTACAATAGGCCTAATCAAATGGACTTAATTAAGTCAAATTAATATAATTATTTTGATCCGAATCAATTTTTAATTAAATGTCACCATAGGCTGTTAAAATTATGCTAATCACAATAATACGGCCAATTTTGTTTTCTGTGGCCTCTACGGCCTTCAATTTAAATTTTGTAGCAGAAAACAGATACAAATTCAAAAACTCTTACAATCACGTAATTAACATTCAAAATCATATCGAGCTTAGAATTATAATCATAACTAAGATTAATTAACATAACACAGAGTGGGGTTGTTACATTCTTCCCCCCTTTAGGAAGTTTGGTCCCCTAAACTTATGTTACCTTCGGTTGGAAACAAATGTGGGTAGTGCTGTCGCATTTCTTTTTCTTTCTCCCACGTGGCATCCTTACCATAATGTTCTTTCCATTCCACTTTTACTATTGGAATGGATTTGTTCCTCAGTTGCTTTACTTGTCGGTCAATGATCCATTCTGGCCATTCTTCGTACTCCATATTTTCATCAAGTGCTACTCAGTGATAGTCAATCACGTGGAACAGATCTTGAAGATAGCCCCTAAACATTGACATGTGAAACACATTGTGCATTTGTTCCATTCCCGGTGGTAAGGAAACTCTATAAGCAACTGGACCAAGCCTTTCCAAAATTTCAAATGGCCCAATGTAACGAGGTGATAGTTTACCCTTCTTGCCGAACCTTAATTGGCCTTTCATCGGATTTACACGAATGAACACATGATCACCGACCTCATATTCAAGAGGCCTTCTTCTAACATATGCATAACTCTTTTGTCGGCTCTGAGCTGTCTTAAGCCTTTGTTGAATAACTTTGATTTTATCAGTAGTTGTCTGCACAAGTTCGGGCCCAAGCAAGACTCTATCCCCAATTTCAGTCCAGTATATTGGAGATCTACATTTTTGACCATACAAAACTTCATATGGTGCCATGCCAATGCCGGAGTGGAAACTATTATTATATGCAAATTCGGCCAATGGTAGGTAAGTCTCGTAACTACCTTGCAATTCCAAAGCACACATTCGGAGCATATCTTCTAAAGTCTATATAGTTCGTTCCGATTGTCCTTTGGTTTGTAGATGGAATATCGTACTAAGCCTCAACTTTGTTCCCATGGCCGCGTCAAGACTCTTCCAGAATCTAGATACAAATTTCGGATCTCTATCCAACACAATAAACACCAGAACTCCATGTAAACAAACAATCTCATCAACATAAATAGCAGCTAATCGGTATGCATCATATGTGGATTTTATAGGCAAAAAGTGTATAGACTTAGTTAGTCTATCAACTATAACCCAAATGGAATCCACACCTCTAGGTGTCCGAGGAAGGCCAACAACAAAATCCATGGTTATATGTTCCCACTTCCATTCCGGAATAGGGAGAGGCTGGTGTAGGCCTGCTGGTTTCAGCCTTAACCTGCTAGCATTGAAGACATTTAGACATATATTCTGCAATCTCACGTTTCATATTTGGCCACCAATAACTCTGCTTTAGGTCCTGATATATTTTGTTGTTACCCGGATGCATAACAAACATCGATTCATGAGCTTCGTCAAGAATCCTCTTTTTTAACTCGGGAATATTCGGAACACACAATTTGTTTTGGAATTTCAACACTTCATTTACAACATTGTATCCCGATTTTGGATTTGTTTCAAATTCATCAACTATCTTTTTGAGGAATTCATCCTCCTTCTGTTTCTGTTTGATGTCATTGATGATTGTTGGTTTGGCTAAAATGGCGGCTATCAATTTGTCTTGCTCATGTAATACCACTTCAATCCCGGATTTCTCAAAATCTTGCAAGATCTCTTTCTATTCAGTAAGTAAGCAAGCCAAACTCCACATCAATTTTCTGCTCAAGGCATCAGCAACTGTATTGGCTTTCCTGGGGTGATACTGAATTTGAAGATCATAATCTTTTATCAGTTTGAGCCATCTTCTCTGCCACATATTCAACTCTTTCTGAGTAAAGAAATACTTCAAACTTTTGTGATCTGTATAAACTTTGTACTTTGCCCCATACAAGTAATGCCGCCAAATTTTTATGGCAAATACAACTGCGACTAATTCTAGGTCATTTCGGGTAGTTCTTCTAGTGTGGTCTCAATTATCGAGAGGCATAAGCAATTACCCATCCATCCTGCATTAACACACCCCAAACCCTTATAAGACACATCACTGAAAATCACAAAGTTTTCCATACCTGTAGACAATGTCAACACTGGTGCAATGGTTAGTCTCGTTTTCAGCTTAGGAAAAATAGATTCGCTTTTGTCATTCCATTAAAATGGTTGTCCCTTGCGTGTAAGTTGGGTAAGAGGTACAACTATTTTTGAGAAGTTCTTGACAAACCTTTTGTAGTACCCAACTAAGCCCATGAAACTACAGACTTGTGTCACATTTGTTGGTGTAGGCCAATTTACAATTGCCTCAATTTCTGTGGGTTTACTGAAATTCCATCTCTGTTGATGATGTGCCCTAAGAAAACTCCATCCAACCAAAATTCACACTTTGTAAGTTTAGCAAATAACTTCTTTTCTCTAAGTGTTTGCAAGAAAGTTCTCAAATGTTGTTTGTGTTCAAATATATTCTTTGAATATATCAAAATATCATCGATAAAAACCACAAAAGATTCATCAAGAAAAGTCTTGAAAATCCAATTCATAAGATCCATAAATGTTGTAGATGCGTTAGTCACTCCAAATGGCATAACAAGAAATTCGTAGTCTAACAAGAAATTCGTAGTGACCGCACCTTGTTCTAAATGCAGTTTTCTTAACATTTTCTATCTTTACCTTCAACTAGTGGTAGCTGGATCTCAAATCAATCATTAAAAAGACTTGCGAACGTTGTAGCTGATCAAATAAATCATCAATTCAGGGTAATGGATATTTATTTTTGATCGTTACCTTATTTAGTTCCTGGTAGTCAATGCACAAACGTAAGGTTCCGTCTTTCTTCTTTATAAACAACACGGGAGCGCCCCATGGAGAAGTACTTGGTCGTATAAGCACTTTGTCTAATAAGTTCTACAACTGTTTTTTTATTTCTTTCATTTCAGTAGTGGACATTCTATAGGGAGTTTTTGAGATAGGTTGGGTGCCTGGGACAACATCAATAGTAAACTCTATTGCCCTGTCTACTAGTCCACCTGGCAGTTCATCAGGAAATATATCCAGAAATTCTCAAACAACAGAAATATTATTCAATTCAACATTCATAGACTGTTCGGACAACACACCACACAAGTAACCCTGACACCCTTTCCTGATCAATTTACATGCTTTCATTGTAGATATCAAATAAGGTGGAGGCACTACCCCATTACCTACAAATTCAAATTCAACATGCCCTGGCGGTTTAAACACAACCCGTTTTGTCACACAATTGATAGTGGCACAATATTTCAATAGCCAATCCATACCCAGAATTATATCAAAGTGCCGAATGTCCAAAGGTAACAAATCCATATATAAGATCGTATTGCCAATTCACATATCACAAACACGATACACAAATGTACATAATACAGATTCCCCAGATAGAGCAGATACACATAGTAAATATGGCAATGGTTCTAAGGGTTTAGTCAATCTAGATGCAAATATAGTAGACACAAAGGAATGTGTTGAGCCAGAATCAATTAACACAAAAGCATCTTGATTACATATAGGGCTAGTACTTGAGACAACGGCTTCAGTATTTCGCGCGTCACTTGGGACAAGTGCAAAGACTCTTCCCTGTCTCATTGTGTCTCTAGTGGCAGCAAGTCTCATAGTATTACTCGATTTTGGGATAGATCCGGTCAAACTAATAGCTAGTCTCCCATCTTTTTATTGTTCAACTCAGGTGCAATCCCTTACCATATGCCCCATTTCCCCACATCTGTAGCATGCCCCAGAAATATGGTAACAAACTCCACGGTGCTTCCTACCACATTAAGTACATGTTGGTGCCGTATTTCTAGTGGAGCCCGAAATGCTTGAAGACCCCATGTTTTGTTTCTTTGATGGCTTCTTTCCTGTGAAAAACCCTTGCCTTTTAACCTTCCAGTTGGCTGGTGGCTTGCCTCAGTTGGCCATGTTAGTTTCTGACATCAAGGCTTAATCTAACACATCAACATATGTGGGCAATTTCAGCGCATTACCCTCTCCAGAATGTCGTTGCGAAGATCATTTTCAAACTTTCTCGCCTTTTTATAGTCGGTGTCAACCTATATATGGGGAAAATCTATTCAATTCGGTGAACTTGGTTTCATACTTGGTTACAGTCAAATTGCCTTGTTTCAGTCCTTCAAATTCTGACACCTTTCTATCACAGACACATTTGGGAAAGTATTTCTCATAAAAGAGTGCAATAAATTGTGCCCAGTCAATGCCCTTATTATCATCACGAACCAGCATCCACCACCTCCTTGCTTCATCTTCCAATGTAAAGGTGGCCAACTATACTTTATGTGTCTCCAGGCATGGAAACACCTCAAATAACTTCTCAATGCCTAAGACCTTCAGTGGGTCTACATCCCCATGGAACATTGATGGCTTCATTTTCATAAACTCTTTAGTTAGGGCTATTGTTCGATCATCGTTTTGCAAATTCAGTATGGGTTGCACCGAAGGCGGGGGTTGCAGGTGTTGCCACTGTTGTTGCCATTACTGTTGTTGCCTTAGTCTTTTTTCCATATCTTGTATCATTCTCTCCGTTCGGTCTAGCTAGTTAGTGGAGGACTCTTCTAGTTCATCGGCTTTTGTTCTCACCATTATCTAATGAGACTTGCATTATATTTCACATAGAAGATATGCACAATATTCATATACAATAGAACAAAAGTCCACATTTATACAATCAGGCAACCGTTATATATTATCATATAATTACATACTTCGAGTCACTTAGCAACTCTTTAATGCATTTCACACATTTATGTATCACATGAATGCAACTTATGTCTTTTCTAGACACTCTATCGCCCATTGGGACAAGTGTTTGAGTTATTACTCATGCTCTGATACCACTCTATCATGACCCGAACCCGCCCCTATGGATTAGAGTCATAACCGGCCAGTAATCATGAGATTACCTACGGCCTCAGTCAGGAATCAAACCATATTTAATAATAAGGGGCCAAATAGCAGAAGCATCACATACAAGAATTGTCCAACGAGCTGTGCATGCATGGCTTAATCAAAAAATTTCTCATATACATGAAATAACTCTCACCATGCAATATTTACGTTATGTATGTACTACGTATATCCAGGATCATTTTACAGTTTCAACACCAAGTTCTAAGGATATACACAACGTTGGTCATACCTAACCAGAAGGGAACAAAAACAAAAGTAAGGCCTCTGCATGAGGCAACCTTGGTTGACCTCACAAAACTTGGTTTCTCAACGCTCTCTGGGGCTGGGGTTGGATGTCCCGCTGCTCACCTACATATATATAAATAAAGAGTGAGCTAATGCCCAGTGAATAATACCAAAGTAAAGAGGTTAATGAATGAGTTTCGTTCACAATGAGTCATACTTATAAATTAAACATTTGAACTACTATTCCCATTCTCATACAAATTTGTAGATCACAATAAGGCAAAACGACCTCGGGTCCAATACATCATAGCCATATGCACAACGACCTCGGGTCCATTACTCATTCATAGACCAACTTTAGGTCTAATGGATCCATGTACCAAGGATCACCGATCCTCCATATCATATTACAAAACGACCTTAGGTCCACCATTCTTATATTCATAATTATGCGCATATGATCTCAATCACATCCATACTCAAATTCAAAACGACCTTTGGTCCAATTGATTCTTTATTCAAAACGACCTGTGGTCCAATTTGTATATAAAATGACCTTTAGTCTATCTTGTTAAGCATTCAGAATGGCCTTGTGCCCAATCCGTGTCCTCATCAAATATACCAAATGGCCTTAGGCCCAATATGTGTCCTCATCAAACATGCCAAACGGCCTAAGGCCCATTTCATACTCATATAACAATCACTTCACATACTTTATTACGAATCGAGCGAATAGAATACTCATTCATAGTACAAGTTCATAGAGTCAGAAATTTACCACATAGGTAACATTTAGAAAACAATGCATACATAAAAATATCTTTACTAAGATATTACTCACAGTGTTCCGGTGCTTTATTCGTCTTTGCGCTTGACTCTATAATTCATAACACATTGGGTCATAATACAATTCATTATGTTCCTTAATTTGCTTAACGTTCTTAGGCTTCTTTCATGCTCTTTAATTCATTTAGTGTACTCAATGCATGCCTAAAAGTGCTTAGAAGTGAAAAAGAACGGAAAACAAAGCATAAAATGTCTTTTCAAAATTTCTGAAACAGGGCTCTCTGCTCAAGCGCAGCTTCCTTCGCTCGAGCGGGGATTGAAAAATAAGGGAGGTCGCTCGAGTGTAACTTCTGTCGCTCGAGCGGTCTGCAAAAGTGCTGGTTGCGTGAATTTCCCTCTCGACGGTCGCTCGAGCGGAAGACTAAGTAAAAAAGGTCCTCGCTCGAGCGCCACTTTGGTCGCTCGAGCGATCTTTAAGATTTTGTAATACTTCTGGGAGCTCGATTTCCATGCTCGAGTGACACTTTCCTCGCCCGAGCGGACAGATTAAATTTGGGTTTTCCAGAACTCTGTTTGAAGCTCAAAACGCATCTTCTAATATTCAAAACCATATTTTCGGTCGAAAATTATGGAAAACCATCATATCACATAGGAACATAGATAATTTGAGACTAATTACTCAAAATCATGAACTATTTTTCCAAATTCAAACTCAAAACATGAAGTAGAAACCATATATGATATGAATTGTATTCTCTTCTTTTCAAATCTTTCCAATACTTCCATACATGAGGTGAAAAGTGGTAAAATCATGGAACATCACAAAAAATGTCAAGTGTAGCTTCATGCATGTGAAAATTCCATGAAATTCAAACTCAATTTGGTGATTTATACATGCATGTACACAATACAATTCAATTCTTCCATTCCTAAGTAATTCATGCTTCCAATGTACAATTCCATGCAAATGAGTTCAAGAACAAGATGAATCCAACGTTTACATGTTTTATTTACAAGGATTAAGGTAAAAAAAATCATCCCTAAGGTTTGAATTCAAGTGTAATCTAGCTCAATTCCTCCAATCTCCTTTAATTTCTTCTCAACTCTCTTCTCTCTCTCTCTCTCTCTCTCTAAATGTAGAGTTTGCTCTCTTGAAGTGTATAACTTAGCCAAATGGTGAGAAATGAGTTGAAAATAAGAGCCAAGTCACTAATTAACATATATATATATATATATATACATCTCACTAATTACATTGGCTAATCAAGGCATAGGCCTAATCAAATGGACTTAATTAAGTCAAATTAATCTAATTATTTTGATCCAAATCAATTTTTAGTTAAATTTCACCATAGGCTCTAAAAATTATGCTAATCACAATAATATCGTCAATTTTGTTTTTCGTGGCCTCTACGGCCTTCAATTTAAATTTTGCAGTAGAAAATCAAATAGAGTTTCTATGGTGAACAGATACAAATTCAAAAAAACTTACAATCACATAATTAACCTTGAAAATCATATCAAGCTCAGAATTATAAGCATAATTAAGATTTATTAACATAGCACAGTGTGGGGTTGTTACAGACATGCTGACAACAAACTAGTACCTTCTTCCAAGATTGACCTCCTTCCCATCGCAAGTATCATCACCACAGGCTTCGGTTGAGGTTTGAACGTGTCCATCAAGCACAAATCTGCGCCTTTAGGCATGAACAATGTTGGTTTTGGTAAGTGGGAGGGGGTAATATATATTTTGGGGTCATAGAAGATAGGCAATGTGTGAATGAGATGGAGATTTCAGGGTTGGGGGGACTTGATTGTGGGTTGGTAGCGGGTTAGTAGTTGTATTTGGCCTTTGCGGTGGCTGGGGGGGTGTGATGGCCTTGTGGTTGATGAGATCCTGAATCTCATGACGTAAGCGGAAGCACTGGTAAGTGTCATAACCATGCTGCTGGTGAAAAGCACAATACTTTGCAGGGTTATGCTTGGGTAGAAGAAGATCAGGAAGTGGGCGAGGTTCTAAGGGTTTTAGGTGCCCTTTTTCAATCAACACATACAGGGCTTTGGATAGGGTCATATATAGTTGGTTGAAGGTCCTCTGAGGTCAGGTAGAGTTGGATGATGTTTGTGGGCCTGTGTTGGCAAATGGGTCAGCGATCTTGGTTGGGGTGACAACACTTATATCCGATGGCCTCGCAGCTATGCTACCACTAGCAGTATTGGAACTGCGAACAAATGGCCTCTTAGCCGGCTTCTTCTCCTCAGTAATAAGTCCTTGTTTCATAGCATCCTCAATTTGAACCCCTATCTCATAGAGCTCTATGAATGTAAATAGAGGTAAAACAATTATCTTCTACAGTAACTTGCCATGCAGATTCCGGAGAACCATCCTTATCTAATCCTTCTTTGAAGGTCGAGTGGTCATTATCGAGGCTTTAGCCCTTCACTTTGTCACAAACTCAAAGAAGCCCTCCTTCGGCTCTTGACGTGTTGCCTCAAGATCACGAGTTGTGACCTCGATCTGTGTGTCATAAGAGTACTGAGCAATAAAGGCTTCGGCCATCTCCTCCCAATTCTATTTGATAGAATCTTCTAACTTAGCATACCAAATGGGTGCTATACCCAACATGGTGCGACCAAAGAGAGACAACTTCTGCAGTCTAGTTAAGCCCATCGGCCGCAAGATATTTAAAAATAGTCGTAAGTGAACCATCGGATCTCCAGATTCGTCAAAGCGATCAATGTGCGGCATTTTAACCCGATCTGGTAATGTAACCGCAAAATTAGTGCATCCATCCTCTATGTCTGGAATGGAATTAACCCCTTGCGCTCTCTTGAACAATTTCTCCAGTTTGTTGACCTTAAAAGAAGTTAGGTCAACCTCAAACTCGAACGGTGCCTTAGTCTAATATGCCAGGGCCTTCGAAGCTTGTGCTGGAATGGATTCCACTGGGACAGGGAAAATCGAAACACCCTAATTTTGTGGATCCTGAGCAATGGCAGTATTAGCAGTGGCACCAAGCACAGGGATAGTCGTAGTGGATATATGAGATGCAGAGGTTGCGGCCGGTTGCGGTTACTGTTGTTGTAGCCTTGTTATAACCTCGACCTGATGGGTAGTAACCTCGGCCTCACGGGCCGCATCATGCTGTAGTGCCTCCATTGTTTGCTGCAACTAGAGTATTAAGTCCTCCATATTGGTTGGGTGATACTGTGTCATTGGAATAGGTGACCGTTCTCATACTGGAATGGAAATAGATGACCGCTCTCGGACTTAACTGAACACAAGTGAGCTAAGAGGTGACTGTTGAAAGAACGAGATTGGTGAATTATGCCTAATCCTACTTCACCTTGTGACTGGTGGTAGCGAGGTAAACATTGGTTGTCCCCGAACAAGATCCCCGACTTTGCAAAGTCTTCCAACTCGGGTCTAGAGTACTTTGGGGATATCCGAACTTTTTGAAGCTATGGTTTTAAACTACCTAGCAAAAGAAATAAAGCAAAACAGCAGCAATCAGAAACCGTATAGCACCTCAGCTAAGATGTTATCAACATAGACATGATCAAAGTTGCAAGATGGTACTCCACACTGAATTCTACTCCAAATCAGATACCAACTTGCAATTGATATGCACATTCCTGTACAGTTTCACTGTAAAGCACATACCAGTTAAGAGAGAGCCAAAACACCCCTATGAGGGGGGTAGGGTTACCATGTCCTAGTTTCGTCAGGAACTAGGGTTCACTATTTCAATCAAGCAGTTTTACGCAATCCTATAATCAGGTGAGCATCCTCTCCTAGTTTGGAACAGTCACTATGGCTTTACTATATGCAACTACGCCAAATGGTCAAAAAGGGTGTCTCAAAAGTTAGAGGATCAAATGGTACAGCGGCAGTCTAGATCCAAGGGTTGTGTTCCCATCATGGCAGAGCCCACGACCAGTCAGCCTTTTGGCAAGCCTCCAGCAAACTGTCCAGGAATAGCAAATGACAAACACAGTGACTTAAGCACACCGATGCAAAGAACATATATAGGTAGATAAAATTTCACATGATGAATTTCAAGTCAAGTTCTCTATTTCCCCAGCACGGTCGCCAGAAACAGTGGCTCACTTTTCATACTCCTTTCAAATATGACTAGCCCCACAGTTCGGACTCCCGTGGTTTCTGAATCTGATTTCACAAGTGCAATATGAAATTGATAAACAATAATGAGTCCAAATCTGGTAAATCTTTTGGAAAATCGATTCTGAATCAAAATGCCAAAAAACAAACTACATTACTAGATACAGAGTCGCCACCTAAATATTTTTTGAAAATTTAGGAAACCTAAGACTCTTGCTAAAGGCCACTTATCTGTAATCACCAAGAGTGTCTCGGCTCGGGAACTTAGGTACAAGAGGGAAAGGTCATGGATTGAACACCTCACTCGCCTGATCAAAAATTGGCCTCTACTAATCATGATGTGATTCTTATTTACAATATATGCTCTTGTTTCGATATATTAGGCTAGCATTACTATGTGTTGCACACAAGTATAGACTAATTTGCAAAAGTTGGAACACTTTGTTTTTAAGCTTGTTCGAAAAATGTTTTCAATATGTTTTAAATAAAAGTGAACTCATATGTACTTTGATCAAACTATTCCAATTTAAGTAACTAGCCTCCATCCACGGGCATCCAAGCAAGTATATCAATGAAGCACTTAGCCTCATGGTAATCATGCTTTGCATGGCAACAATCAAACGCATGCGACATGCTAAAGCGAGAAATGCTCAACGTGTACTCTAAGGCAAGCCAAAATAAAGAAAAATAATTAGAAAACATGCATGTCTCTAACTAATGCAACATGACTAATGCAACACATGACATAAGCAACTAATAAATATGATATTTAAACCAATTTGATAGCATGTGGTTTAAACACGTATTCAACGAAGTAATAAATGACAATGCTTGTTAGAATGATGAACCGAGCCTAATGCATGCAAGACAATAGATGCAAATCATGAGAAATGCTAAAAAGAAACATGATGTCCTAAGCTATCCATCGTAAGAAATTAAATAAAAGGGAGAAAGACGTGGGGTTGGAAGACATACACATTATTACAATCTTGCCCTCGTGCTGGAGGATCCGAATGAATAGCCCTAGCTAATAAAACTAATGAACTAGCTATTACAAATCGAATAAAATAAATTAACTATACTAGCTAATTATTTACAATTTGAAGCTAACTAATTAATTACAACACGAAATTAATTAATTAACTAATCTAACCAAATAAAACAACACCTAGCTATTCTAACTCATTACCCATTACAAATCCACAAGGCAATGAGACCCGAGGAATGAGGGTAGGGCTTATGCATGCACATGAAGTTCTCCTGAAAATGCTCTCTGTTCTGCTGCCAAAATGCTTCTGTCATGTAGTCAGAAAATTGGACTGATTTTCCACCTCCATTTCTGCTCTGTTCTATAAGAAAAAGGTACTGCCTGGTTGAAAAAAGTGGCCAGCAGGCCAGAAGTGGTGGCCAGCAGGCCAGAAGTGGTGGCCGGCTGCCCACTAATGGTGGCTACCGCCTAGTAAAAGTGGTTTGCCGGCCACTAATGTTGGGTTTCTCTCGTTGCAATAGACAACAAACAGAGCACAAACAAAGCATCCTCAGGGGATATTTGTCCACCCTACCCCTCCTTATCAGTGAACGGCTCAAAGGAGTGGTAAGCTCAATTTGCAAGCCATCAATTGGTGCAAATTCATTGCGTGACGACTTATGAATCAAGGGATACAATTTCAATAAATGGTAAGGAAAGACCAACAAAACCTCCTCCCTATCATGGGTTGATCAAGACAAGTGGTTGACCTTGGAAACTTGAACCATTTCATCACTAACAAGTATGAAATGACTCAAGTCTCCATGTGTTCAATTAACGTCCGATTGAACACCAAATTATGATATTATCTTGCTCCATTTTACTCCAATATTAACACCCTTTTTTAATTACCTTCCATTCATTAGTCAATTAAGTCCAATAATGAGCTTTAAGTCCACTATTAGAGAGAAGTGTCAAACCAAATGTTGTTTTAGGCAAGAGAGGGAGATCATGTCGTTGGTAATGAACCCCCAAAGGGATTAAACCATTAAGCACAATCTTACCCTTTAAGCTTAAACAACACTCCTTTTGGAGCAACTCTCAAAACAAAGAAAAAAGGCTAAGAAATTAGGGAGATTGCAGAGATGCTTAGAGGTGAACACAAGTATAAAAAGCGAGAAGTAAATGCTATCAACTCAAATAGGTTGGTGGCTAAGGCCTAAACCACCAAGCTTATGAGGACCATTACACTACAAGCATACAATACAAAATATAAATGAAACTAACACACAAAAATAGCCCTAAATTAGCTCAAAATAGTGTTGGAATTACAAAAAAAAACAGCTAAATGAGTAAGCTAAAAAAACATGGAGCAATTAAGCAAACAAACAAGCACAAGAAGGGGAGGCTACCCCCTCAATTTTATTACTTCAAAACATGATTTTTAGCCTCTGGAAAACTCTGAAAACTAGTGGTAAAATGGGGGGAAAAAAGATGATAAGAAGATGGGGAAACACAAGGGTAAAAGCCTATGAAACAAGGTCCAAAGAATGGGTGATCCACCCTCTACCTTTAATGGCTTTAAACCACAAGTTTTAGCCCAAAAATACAGGTGATAAACAACTCAACAACAGTAAGAAAAGTTCAGAAAGAGATGGTACAAAAGAACTAAAATGTATACCTCTTGAAGAGGAATGATCCCTTGAATTTCCAAACCACTAATTTCACACTCTCAAGTGCTAAAATGCAAGCTTAAGCACCTCAGGAAAGATTCCTCAAGGTTTGGTTTAGAGTGTATAGGCAAAGGTTATGTAAGTTGCAAGGGAGAGGAGAGAAATGTAGAGAGAGAAATATTTTCCAAAACTTTTGCACTCCAAAATTTTCTAACCCTAAAAAAATGAGAGTGAGTCATCTATGTATAGAAATATATGAGACTACATCAGAAATATCTATAGAAACACAACTGGTGCAGTGCATGCATCTATAGAGATAGTTGGCACGGCTGGCAAAAAGATCTTAAAATTTACACAAGTGGCCGGCAGGCCACTAATAGTGGGCTGTAGGCCACACTAGTGGGTCTGCAGGTCCCTGGATAATCAGGCTTGAAAAACTACTACTTTGGTCCAAAACAAGGAACAAGGTTTGTGGGTAAAAACAAAGGTTTCCTACTGAGGAAATCAAGCATTTGACAAGCGTACACATTCATCATTGAGTGATTAATTAGTGGCGCCCAAGTCCTAAGGGCCGTCAAAAAATGGGGTGTCTACACCCTTGGCTATACAAATTAAATACAACAAAAATGAGCTCTTGCTCCAAGTCTCTCCAAGCTATTGTCTTAGCGGAGGCATGTCATCAACGCCTGCAAATGGTTTTTCCCAATAGGGTGAGCCAAAACCTAGTAGAAACAATCTAACACGATATATGAATCTTAACAAAGGTATAAGACTGGAGTGCATGAACAATGCCGTTATACAATCAATCATATCTTACAAGATCATAACATGCCAAATTTCATATCCCAATCCATTTTATCTCAATTCTATTCATGTCCATTAATTTCACCTCAATTCCTGAGTCATTTTCATTATTATCCAGTCAACCCAACTGAGACTACAACTCAGTGGTTCTCAAACATACATAATCAATACACAACACTTCAATTTACCATTTTACGAAAATTTTGTCCACGGGAATCGGCACCCATGTATATGCGCGGCTTTCGGGTCTTGCACCCAGGACACACAAGCCAACTTAATTCAATGGAGTCCATCTCCTTTTTCCTCCCACACATGGAGTATATACCCTTTCTCTTCCCAAACATATACATATACAATGTATTAAAACACAGTCATATTTAATGACAACCAATAAGAGATTAGTTTCAATTCACCTAATCCTCATGCAATTTCTACATCAATTATAGCTATCCTTCACCGATAGCCCAAAAAAGATATTTCTAAACGGATATACAATCTTCACAACAGATAAACTATTTAAATTTCCATAAGTGAGAGATAACACGTATCCAACTATACCATTTATATAACCGTCCATTCAATTTCATATTCTCAATATCAATTTCACTATTTGTACAAAATAATTATTTGAAACTTTCTAGAGCAAAACCCCATTTTCCTCAAATTCCAAACCTTGTGTCAAAATCAACAAATTTAACACAACACATCCTCATTTTCACACCCACAACCATTTCCCATAGTTTCACTTGAAAACCCCTGTTTTGATTTTAACCCCAAATCCTAGGTTTGTCTAAAACTTCCCGCAAACCTCAATATTGTTTACACAACAACTAATAGCTAAGTTAAAAACCATATGAGAGTGTAGAAAATCCATACCTCAATCTTAGAAGACCAAAGCAACAATGAAAGAACTTCAAAGATGCCGAAACCAAATTTTGTTCGGACCAAAATGGAGCTCTTGAGAAGATCTACCTTTTTAACAAATGAAGTAGGGTAGAGAAATCACTAGATCTATGTGAAAATGCAGAGAGAGGGAGAGTTTTAGAGAGAGAGGCTCTTAGATCTAGGATTTTTGAAAAGTAGAAAGGGAATGAGAGGTAAAAGTAATGTAAAATGTCACTTTTACGAAATGATATACGTACAGTCCGCTCGAGCACAAGAAGTGACACACGAGCGTCAGACAGAAAAAGTTGTTCCGCTTGAGCACAAGAAGTGACGCTCGAGCGCCAAGACACAATGAGAAAGAAGCTCATCGCCCGAGCTCAAGAAATGACACTCGAGCATAGAATACACACTTCCAGCAGTTTTGCAGACAGAAGATCATCGCTCGAGCGTAGAATACATTCTCCTAGTAGTTTTGCAGGCCTACAAAAGTACTGAGAGTTTGCAAAACCCGCTCGAGCGGCACTTCTTGTGCTCGAGCGGAAGACTGAAAATCTGGCAACTAAAGTTTGAAAACCAAGTAACCAACCTACTTCAAACGCAACACGACAGTCCACAAACCAAACTCAAGGAAGTATAAGGGAGAAAAGACATGAACAACATTCAGAAACTATGAAACTCGAGTCCAGAATATAAAAGGGCCGGGTCTAAACTATAAACGCTATACTCGTGATGCTCTGTTCTTCAGACAGTAAAATTTTACTCTGATTCATGACACAACACTCACTTGTTTCGCCATTTTCGCAACTTGTTTCAGAGTAAAATTTTACTCTATAATAAAAAAAATAAAAAATAACAAAAAGAAGAGAGTAAAATTTACTATGATTCAAAGTAAAATTTTACTGTCATCAAGCAAATCAACATATTGTTAAGCAGAGTAAATTTTTACTGTTACAAAAAACAAAGTACATACTAAATGAATGAACTAGAGTCAAATTTTACTTTTAAATCCGTGAACAAACAAATAAAAAAAACTCTTTGATTTTTCATTGCAATATCTTGATTTTTCATTCTTCTGTCAAATCTTAGTGCTTTTTTTTGTTTTTTAATCTTAAATATGAAGTTATTGATCTCAAATATGAGGTTGTAGGTATCAAATATGAGATGGTAGTGGTTTGATAGTAAAAATGGTAGATGCCGGCTGACAGTGAGGATGAGTGACTCCAGACGATGAAAATTGTGGAGATGATGAACAACCATCAAGTTGGAGAGAGAGAGAGAGAGAGAGAGCGCATGTGTGTGTGTGTGTGTCTGCGCGCACGCGCTGTAAAAGAAAAAGAAGAAAGAGAAGGTATAATGGTTAAATAAAATATTTAAATAATAAATTTTATCCTTTATACATGAATTTATAATTATGAGAATGTTTTGAAAGTACTATTTTTTATTTTTTTTAATGTACTTTTAACAAGAAAGGAAAGTTAGAAGGAATTTATGGCCAAATTTCTTTTTTTCTTATGCCAATGATATGCTTGAAAGTGGAGGTTTTTTTTTTTTTTTTGGGAATTTAGTTGGTCATGTTTTCAATTTTGACTTGGAAGACACGACGCACAATGGAATGGGTGCATCTGTTGACATGAATTTTAATTCTTTCCATTTCATATATATAATACGAAATTTTTATTACATATCTTGCGATCATAAAATAAAAATAAATTTATAATTAATTTAAATTAAAATAGATCAGTATATTTACTATTGAATGGTATAATATAATCTGTCCATTATAAATATATAAGGGAGAGGATTACAATCCTGTTCACATCCGTTAATGTTCCAAACGGCACATTAAAAATTTGAGAAGGGTATTTTCGAAAGTATAAAAGTAGACAAACACCCAAACCACCCTCTCGTTTTTCATAATTATAATTATATATAGTTTAGATTTAGATTTGGATGCGCTCTATAATGTCTTAATAGTTGTTGATCTCTTTCTGTTGGTTGTTGATGTTAGAATTACGAAATTATATTGTTATAATTTTTTAAATTGTTGATAATTCAATTTGACTTAATTCTCTTGATAATTAATTGAAAAAAAAAAAAATTCCTTGATGTTACTACTAGTACAAGCTCCCATTGATTTTTATTTTATTTTTTGTTTTTTAAGTTTTTAGTAAATAGGGAGCATTTTGTAGAAACTCCCTCTTAAATTTTTATTAGATTTTTAGAATTTACTCAACCAGATAACTAGAAAAGTAAAACTAAAAAAATAAAAAAATAAAAAATTGAAAAAAAAACTTTGGCATCTTTTTGTCTTTCGTATTTTTTTTATTTATTTTTTTTATTTTTTTAGGTTCCCCTACACTAGAAAAATTAAAAAAAAAATTATGATACAAATTGTAAAAACAAAAATCTCTAAAAAATCTATATATAATTTTTTTGACTAAATGCGAAAAGGATGCTTTAATCTTCAAAATTGTGTCTTGAGTTCATCCTCATCCACAGCGTGATGACTGGAGTCCCTAAAACTAATTCTACCTCATAAAAAGCTTGACTTCGTTGACTTGAATAAGCTCAAAAAGTGAGTGGAGTAGAAACATCCCAATAATTTACATCCTAGGAATATGTTTGCGATCCTACAAACAGATGGCTCCCATAACCCTCGCTGATATATTGATTATTGATGTGTTTAAATTTTTTTTGATAATTATATCTAACAGTGACATAAATAATTCAAATTATTTTGAAGATTGTGGGGTTATATTTTATGGGGTCTTTATCATTACTGTTACAATCTATTAAAGCATGGAAAATTCAAAAAAAAAAATTGGGGACCAACTACTTTTCTAAATCAATATAGGGTGCAATAATAAAATTTAAATATTTGAAATGAAATATTGATTGAAATAATTCATTGCCATCCATTTGTAAAATAAATTTAGGGTGTTTTTTTGATAAATCTTATTTTTAAAAGTTTTATTCTATCAAATTCATATTCGTTTTTACTATTTCAATAGATTTTATTTGAGATAAGAAGATCAAAAGACTCTCAATCTTTCATGCCCCTATTAATGTTGATATTTAATGCTGATTGTTATTATGTTTTGGTAGTTCCCATGTATCAGGATGTTGACTGTCATCATATTCATATCAATTTATAATGAATTTTTGTCATTGCGTTGTCAATTATATAATGTGAATATTCACATCATGTAATTAAAATGAATATTCACATAATTATATTCACATCAATTTAAAATTAATTTTTATCATTATATTATTAATTACATAATATGAATAATCATATTAAAATATATGAATGTGTATGTTCACGTCACCACATTAATGAAACGCTAGGCAAGGAACTTGCTAGGATGGAGTTGCAAGACAATGATGGACATAGGCTGACAAGCAGGAACGACCGTCACCTTTTACGATTTAAAAAAATACATATTATATTAATTATCAATTATCTAAAAGTGTTATTTATAAATATTATGATAGCTCAGGTTTTATTTAAAAATTTTGAAATTGTCTTATTTAGTAAAGTTGATAATATTATCCATTTTTCTCAATTTTTAAAATTAATAACATTTTCAATCTTGCATGGTAATGTTCCAGATAGTTGTTTCACTAATTGATGGAAAAAAAAAAAAGACTATCAGATTAAATGTTTTTGCCCTTCTACTTATTGGTTTGATTCAACTATCCAATAAAATCGAGAATATTATCAGTTTTTTTTTTTCAGTTTTAAAACTAAGAAAATTATCAATTTTTTCATTTTAATTTTAATTTTTTTTTAGTTTTGCACATCAATATTCTATCATCATGCTCTTTTATAGACACAAAATTTTCAATTTTGCACAAAAAAAATAATTCAATTTTTTCAGCTTTTTCAAAAAAAAAAAATTTTTTGCACATTTTTTTTATAGTTTTTTTAAATTTGAAAGTTGATATTTTAAAATTTTGAAAACCAAAATATCAAATTATCATGTTTCTTCATAGATAATCATAAATGATGAACAATCATTGTTTGAATGGTAATTCCGACTATTGAAAATCTAACGGGATTTGAAGGTCTAAAAAATCTTAGTCAGGATTTAATGAAGTATAAGTTCATAAATTAGGACATGTATGTTAATGCCTCTTATATTAATTTTTTTTTTTAATTGACAAAAGAAAAGGATTTTGTTGATGAAAAGATTAAATAGAACATATAAAATTACATTAATAAAGAGAAGGCAATAGTAAAAAATATCAAAGTATAAATTCATAATCTCAACTAGGTTGGCACCAAGAAAAACACTCAATCATCTACTAACTCAAGCCAAAAGAGTTAGTGAGATATTATATTAACACTTGCTATTAATTATTTTTAGGGGAAGGATTCCCTTCCAGTCTATGATTCCCTTCAGTCCATAATCTAGACTGGAAGGTGCTATTTCGGACTCGTAGGACTTATCACCAGTATCATTTTGATGATCTGAACCATTCATTTAGTGAGCACTTCATGTATTTCACCCAAAAATAAAAAAGTTAATCCTATAATTGTAACCTTTTCAATTTATCATGTTCCTCACCAAAAATAAAAAATAAAAATAAAAAATCTATAGTTGATTTTAAAAAACACAATTGTCGTTTATTTTTTGGTGATAAACACGATAAATTAAATTGATTACAATCATCGAATTGACCTATTTTTGTGTGTGAATGAAATACACGAAGTGTCCGACAAAATAAATGGTTTGAATCATCGAAATTAGACTCATGATAAACCCTACAAGTCCAAACAATATCATCCAATCCACTTTATGGACCGGAGATGAGTTGCCTTCTGACTTCTAAATTCACTAGTTCTTCGCTTCTAATTGTTTTTCTTTTTTTCAAAAAAAAAAATTATCTATTCTACCTTTTCCTCTCTATATCTATACATAATGCATTATTATTTAAGGAAATTGTATCATACACGCCCAAAAAAAGGAGTTACCATATGCTTACTTTTGTAGCCTTTAATTATGATTGACTCGAAACAAAGGGATAACTTAAGTGTAGGGGTGTAAATTTGGCTCAGCCCGACCTGACCTACCTGGGCCTAGGCTCGGGTCGGCCCACAGTTGAGCCTTGCAGGATCCCTCCAGTTTTCAGGCCAGGTCGGACCGACCCATGTAAGAAAAATCTCAGTCTAGATCTAGGCCCAACCCCACTCAAAATCGGCTGCAAGTTGGGCTCAAGCTTGGACCTAGGCCTGGGTTCGGGCTTGGGGCAAGTCTGGGTCGGGCCTAACTACTATTTTATTTTTTATAATTTTTTTTCTACCAAAATAGTTTGAAAATGACATTAGGTCTTAGGTAGGCCGGGGCTCTAGCGAGCCTTGGAGTAGGCTTTTCAGCGGGCCAGTGGGCCTGTTTCATGGGTCAGGTTATGCATCAAATCATATGACCTAGCCTAGGCCCAGGGCCTCGGGATGGGCTCGAGCCCAGGCTTGGCTGGGCCGCACCGAGCTTCAGGTGGGCCACGGGCCGATGGGCCGAATTTACACTCCTACTTAAGTGGTAAATTATGACTAATTGGAAACAAAGGGTTAACAAAGCTGTGGTTTATTATGATAATATGTAATGTGTCTTTTGTTTGCTAATATTCTGTTTTAAATTAATAAGGAAACTTATGTATGTATATAAGTTTCAAGTTTGAGATTTGGGTTTGGACCCTTAGGGAACCCAAATTTTGTGTGGTGAGGAGTTATGGACAAAATGAATTCAAGCCAAAATTACCACACAAGCGTTGTTGTCCCGCATCGAACTAAAATGGGCTGGGCACGTTTGTGTGGTTGTATGTTTGTGCGTTGGGTATTATGTTTGTGCGTCGGGTATTATATTTTTTGATCAAAATTCATTTGAAAATTTTCAATTTATTTTGAGCGAAAACAAAATTTAAATTTGAATTTGAATTTGAATTTGAAATTGTTTTTAGCCAAATTTTAATTCGAGTTTCGAATTTTCTATCTCTGAAGTCCAGTCACCTCCGTTTTGATCGGGTGCATTTTCTAGTCACGTCTTTCCAACCAATTCCAAATAGGCATGAAGCCATTTCCGAATAGCTACCAAGCAAGCTATAAGTAGCCCCTTCCTCATTCCAGAATTAATTCATTCCTTCAATCGTTTTTGCTTTTTGCTCTCTGTTTTCTGCATATTTTTGCATAGTAGTAGTATATTTAGGATTTCTAAGAAAGAGAAAGTTTCAGCATCTGTTTGGTTTGCCAAACTTGGAGGTGTAGTGCTACATCTTTAAGTGTAAGTTATTGCACCCTGGGAAGCAAACATTGGTCAAACTCGAAGCATCGGATTAAAGGTGAAATCTACTTAAGGAGATTATGTTCAACACAAACCTTGACTATCAATTCTGTTTTCTAAAATATTCTCCTGGAGCGCTCTAAGAATGTCATTTGGTGATGGTTTAATAGAGGCCGATCTTTTGATCAGGTGAGTTGGGGTGCTCAATTAATGACCTTTTCCCGGCATACCTAAGGTTTCGAGCCATCTATCCTTGGTTATGATGAACAGTGACCTTGGCATGAGTCACGGGTTTCCTAATTTTTCCAAAACATTAGTTGGCGACTCTGAGATTTGATGACGCAATCCATTTCTGGAAAAGATTTTTGCAATAAAATGGATTTGCTATAAAAATTGTCAAATCTGGACTCTCATCTACATTTCACATTGTACTCATGAGACTAGATCGAAGAAATCGACGGTCCGAACTGTTAACGCGCACAAGTACCCCCTGGGTTTTGTTATAGTTTCTGGTGACTATGCTAGGGATATTAAGAAACCTTAACTCAAACTCTATAATAGAACTTTTATTTTCAATTATATGTTCATTGCATTTTATGCATTGGTGCACTTAAGTCTCATGCCCGTTACTTGTTATCCAAGACTACTATTCGGCTTCGGGCAGATAGATGGTCAGGGGCTCTAATATGGTGGGAGCACAAGCCTTGGAATTGGGATCACCACGTATCGTTCAATCCGTCGAATTGGGTAGGTATATTAGTGTCTCGTTGAGGTACTTTTTTTGAGCAAGACTGACCTAGTGCATGTAGCAAGCTCTATTAACTTCCAACATTAGGGCAAGATGCTAACCCATTATAAGATGTATGATGCCACTTGTGTGAATAGTGAAACCCTAGATCATGTCAAATCTAGGACAGGATAACCCTACCTTTCATAGGGGTGTTTATTCTCTTTCCTACTATATGTAATGTATAGGATTTGTGCTTCTCAAGTCTGATTAGCGGGTCAGGCATATCAGTTTGAGGGGTTGAGTTCAGTGTGCATAATGATCAGTGGAGTCGAAATGTTGCTGAAATTCTGATTTGGGAATTCCGTTTTGTTTTTTGCTAGGTAGTCGTAGCACTATAGCTTCAAAACGGTCTAATATCTCTCAAGTTTTGTGGACTTGAGCTGGTAGACTTAGTAGAACTGCAAATTTGGTTTAGGGACAGCCAGTGTTAGTTTCTCTACCGCCAATTACAAGGAGGAAGGTTAAGACCTCACTATTAGTACCTCGCCAGTTGGAATCTCTAGAATTTGTGAGGAATCCACCTCCAGTAATGACAGATCCACTTCCAGTAATAACCGACCCACTTCTAGTAATGACGGACCCACCTCCAGTAATGACAAGCCAACCTCTAGCAGTAACGAACCAACCTCCAATAGTTATAGCAAACATGTTTTTGGCCCTTCAACGAATCATAGATGCTATTACCAACAGGGTTGCCGCCTATAGGGAGGCTCTCGCCGAATTGCAACGTTCATCTGGGGCATCCACATCTCATCCACCTCCAGTGGTTCATCTGGATCTAGAACCACCTCCTCCATAAAATGATAATTTTAATCCTAGCAAAAAATATATAAAAGCAAAAGAAGAAACAAAAATAGAAAAGAGGAAAAAAATCAACCTTCGACTAGGACCAAAAAATTACTATTCATAAGAGATCAACACCTTTATATATAGTGAATGGCTAGTCAAGGTAGTATAGCCATGATAATAAATGTGCAAAATTTATATATTGTGTTTAATTGGTATGTACAGGCTTGGCCAATAACCTTGGGATTAGGCAAGATGCAGTTTTGCCAAGCATGGCCCATAATTTGCAAATCTAACATACGTAGATTGGGTGATTCTCTTTGCACCTCAAAAATCATTCAGTACATTTAATTTTTCAATACTCTCTACTGAATTATTTAGGGTTATAGTTTACTATCAATACACCCTATGTTTTTTTTCACAAATTAATCTTTAAGATAAAATCATATTTTATGGTACACCCAAATAATAAGCAAATCAATTAAAAAAAAGTCTCTTTCTCCCTCTCTTCCTCTCTTCTCATCTCTTCTCAGGCACGGTACTCAATCAATTCAATTTCAGATCTTCGCTCACCTCCTTCATCCCACCATCACGTCACACCTCTTCCAAAGAAAAGGAAATAAATCGTAAAAAATGTATTGGGTTCGAATTGGTGGCTGATTTGGGTTAGGATAGTGAAACCCTAAATGAAAACTGCTTGTCTTAATGCTTCATAATATAATACAAAAAAGAAAATGAAAGCAAAATGATCGTTGATTCTGCGGATGCGGAGCATACATATATAGCAAACCTCGAGGATGCCTGTGATGAACAAAATCTTTTCTATTTTGTTATACCAATTTGTCCCCTAACAAAAACTTTTCCTCGATTCAATTATTATTATTTTTTTCCTGAGGATTGTTCCGTTCATGTTTAGTGGGGTGAATTGGAGTTTTGGAGTGATGAAGAAGATAAAGAGAAAATAGTTTAAACTTGGAGAAGAAGATGAAGAGCCTTGAATATGAAAAAAAAAAAGTATAAATGATTAGGATGTGTCATGAGAAAAAAATAATACTTTATTTTAGATTTTAACATGTATTGTCGTTATTAGTAAATTTATAATAGGGTATAATATAAACTAAAAATTCAAAAAAATTATTGGTCGTACTTAGTTACTAGTTGGATACAAATAAAATCATCCGAGTACACACTCCGCCTACATTAAAGTCATTTTCATGGGGGAAAATGGGAGCACAAGCTTAATTCGGAAAGAGATGTATGCAACAACACGTCGAGTTTGAATAAGCCCAATTAGGGATCATGCAAGGACTTTCGAGTTAAGTATCAAATAACTCAATTCATTTGCAATCCTAATTAGGACTATAAGTAGGAACAGTTTACTTCATCGAGACTGACTATTTAATTCATTTGTGAAAGAACAGATTTTGTGCATACAATGTCTTTATTCCTGACCACCTCAAAAAGGAGACCACATATTTTGTTTGTTTTTCTCCTTTCAAAGTAAAAAACTAACACTAATACTACAAATTCAAACTTAACTATTTAGAAATTATTTAAAATTATCATCTTACAGCTCAGATTTTGTAGCGATCCCAGTTTTGCCACTTTGCTGAGTATGTCGGGGATCGAGCTGCCTGGTCAGCTCGTGGGGGTCCAAGGGGCAGCGCCCCTTGGCGGGTCCTAGGGCAGCGCCCTGGTGGGGTTGAGCGGCAGCATCCTCGAAGTAAAAATGCAAAATACATTAGAAGTTGCTTCTCCGCTCGAGCGACCGTTTATGCGCTTAAGCGGAGAATGTTTGGTTCCAGAAGTTTGACCTGTCTGCAAAAGTACTGGGAAAGTGTATTAGACGCTCGAGCGGGGCTTTCCACGCTCGAGCGGACCATGTTATATCAGTTCGTGAATCTGATATTTCAGATCACTTTTGAATATCTTTCTCTCTCTCTAAAAAACCTTTTCTCTCTCTCTTCTCTCTACATTTCCCTACACCAAATCGGATCAAAACCTTGATTTCTCAATATCCATTAGAGTTCTGCCATAAGTTCTTCATCAAAGTTGGTTAATTTCTCAGGGGCTTCGTTGTGCGCAGTGAAAATCGAGTTTCGACACCGTTGATTTTAGGGGTTTCATCTCATTTCTTCTTCAAACCTTGAGGTAGGGATTTTCTTAGAATTATATATATATATTTTTGCAAGATCTATATGATTTTCGAAATCATCTTTCGATAGCTTTGAAAATTGATTGTTGATTCAAAAAGTTGAACGATTTTGAAAGTGGGTTTCTCTTGTTCTTTTAAATTGATCTTATGGGTTTTGATCTTCATTGATTGAAGAAAAGATGATTTTGGAAAGTTTTCTTTCAAAGGATTTGAGTTGTATAGTTTTTGTGAGAAAACCTAGAATTTGGAGATTTTTTAAAAGAGACTGAAAATCCATGAATGATATTGTTATATTTATTTTGTGTGTCAAAATAAATGGATGTTTGGAAAATTTCTTTTTTATATTTATATAAATGATGAATTTCAGGGAATATGAGAATTGTTGTTCATTTTGAAAATTTTTGTTCTAAACGTTCAAATAGTCTTGAAATGACTAATTGTTGAGGATACTTGAGAAGATGGAATTGTGTTATTCCTTGGATGATGAATTGGAATAAAAGTATTTATATTCATCTTGTGTAATTGGCATATCAATTCATTTAATTACATTAAACTTTGAAAGCTGATAAACAAGTTTTCATGGAATGATTTTGGGGTAAATACGTTGGTAAGTCTTGATAGGTGGTGTAGATGATATTGAATAAGTTGGCCTGAGAGTCCACGGTGAAAGACCACAAACCCGCACGGATAGCTGTCGAGCCTTCCGGTTAATACCGGTAAAAATGACAAATTGGTAGTACTTGTATAGTCTACTTGCAGACACCGACATAGGGATTACCAGAGTCGTATTTTCCACCCTTGAAATAAATCGTTAAGTTTTGAACAATTGAAATTGCATTATATCATTGAGCATGATGGTTTTCAAAAGATGAAAATGTGATTTATCTTCAAAAAGGGCATAGCATGGCATGTGCATTTCATTTATTCAGACTTGTATAAAATGTATATACTTTGTTAAGAATTTTCTACTGGGCTTTATGCTCACCGTACGGGATTTTTTGTGCAGGAAAAGATATGGTAATCCCACCCAACTAGGGGCGTGGAAGTATGTGTGTTGGGAGTACAATGCTCTCATTTTGCTGTAACTCTGTGTGTAAGCCAAGGGCTATGTTTGTGTGGGTTTGAATAACCGTTTTGTGTAACCAGGTTGAAGCCTTGAAAACTTGTAAACCCTTGGGGGAATTTATTTGTTTATTTACTTCTTGTTGGATTAATGTATTGTTGCATGAAAAACTATTGTATCATGTAATATAAGTTTGGAGATTTATATTCTGTTTTTGTTGAAAGAGCCATGATTGTTGTCTTATCATTTGGGCTAGAAATTTGGGGCATTACAGATTTATTCTACACATAGACACTTCACAAATTCAATCCCAATCATACACTCTCATTCGGAGTAAATTTGAAATAACTAACTGGGGTTGCTAGAATTATTCAAAAACTAATCATCTTCTAATTGATTTAGAAAGCAGAAATGTATGGCTTTATTAATTTGGAAAATCAGTTTTTGTTAAAATATTTCATTGGGTTAAAAATATTATTGATCTAGAAAGTATGAGAGAAGTTTTTAGTATTCGTAATTTTAATTTGAACAATTTAATTCCTACATTTTCAATTTTGTTGCAATGTGGTCATTAGGTCATGCGTTATTAATATTTTAAAGGAGAAATTAGAAAAAAAAAATCTTAGAGTTTGAGCTTTGCAACAAAATAATTTATGATTTTTTTTTTGTTAATTTAAACTATTTATCTATTTTTGTCAAGAAAAAGAAAAATGGGTATTTTAGTCATTAAACTTAACAAAAACAAAAATGTTATTTTTCACATTTTATGTATATCTACATTAAATTTAATGACTAAAATATTTTTTTCCGTCAGTTTTACTTAACGAAAATAAGCAATTGATTTAGATTAAAATAAATTAAAAAATGATTTAAATTGATAAAATTGAATAGTCATGGTTTATTTTGTTACAAGACTCAAATCTTATGCTTTTTTTTTTTTTGGGTGTAATTATCCCTACTTTAAATGAAAAATATCACAAGCAAAATGAGATGAACTAAAGTGAAATTCAAAACAAAGTAGAAGAATCAATATTACACTTGTGGTTCATGTTGTTGGTTTTGAATGTCACTTTAGTTCATCTAATTCTACACAGATAAATCATAGTACAACAAAATTAAAATATGGAGTCTAAATAAAAACTACAATAATTAAAATGACAATTCACTTAAATTACAAATACTAATGATATAATT
Source organism: Camellia sinensis (assembly GCF_055761805.1). NCBI lineage: Eukaryota > Viridiplantae > Streptophyta > Magnoliopsida > Ericales > Theaceae > Camellia > Camellia sinensis. The sequence continues at coordinate 167,763,993 of NC_138969.1, forward strand.
TATTTTGTTTCAATTCGAATCGGTTGGTTTTTAAGTCACATGACGACGTCAGGCCCCACTTTTACTAGTTGCTTGAGCAAGATGGTTTGAAAAGAAATGGGGACAATATCATGTGGTGTTTTAACTTGTTATTTATTGATTAAAATAATGTGATATAATATTTTTTGTTATATTTTTGAGAAGGGTAAATTACAAATACATCTTCTAAGGTTTGATTAAAATATGAATAGTCTTTGTGGTTTTAGAAATTACATTTCATCCCCTGAGGTTTCTAATTTTATAATAAATTGACCCTTTTATTAATAAATCATCAAGTCAATTAACAGTTTTTAATGATGTTAGAAATATGTTTCAATTAATAATTGAGATAATTTTATTATTGCATAGGAAAACAATTATGAATTTCACTTTTTTAGTTAATTTTGTTAAATAAAAAATTTTACGAAGGGGATATTTGTAATTTTCCAAACTACGGGAGACAATTTGTACTTTAAGAAAACCTTAGGGGTTGTATTTGTAATTTACCATTTTAAAAAATAACTTGGCAAATATCAAGTAATTAATGGTGCGAAACAATACTCTAAGACCACCAAATAATCACTCTAATTTGGAACAAACAACACCACTCTTGAATAGAGACTACCAATTCCTCTACACTCACTCTCTCCATGACCAAAAATAACAAGGCAAATTACACTAGTTGTCAGAAGTAATATTTATAAAAAATAAAAAATATTAATAATATTAAAAATTAAAAATTACAATTTTTTTCATTAATGTATAATTATTTTTAAAAATTCCCCTGAATAGTAATTTATCCTAATAGCAATTCTACGTAAGGTCACTTTCTTTATATTTGCTAGTTAATGATTTCCTTATTTTTGGCTTCCGTAATTTTTTTTATTATTTAGAAATTATAGAAAAATGGTAACAAATGCAAAATATTTCAAAAAATGAGAATCTAAAATATTTACACTTGACATGAAAATTTAAAGAATACTAACAATTACATTATTATTGTCCTCTAACTCTTTCCATTTTCCTTATTTTTTTATGTACTCACTGTAAACCTTAATCTCGTGCCAACCATTCCTTCATCCTCCTCCACCTCTGTCCTTACCCTCTCTCTTTCTCCTCACTCTTCTCACTCTCCTCTCTTTTCGCTCTCTTCATTCTCTGCAAACCCTAACTTGTAATTTCACCATTCCATCAATCCAAATCAAACCAAACTCACCTTTGAAGAATATGTTTGTAACAAAATTGACTGGATATAAACAGAGTTTCGACTTACAACAATGGAGAAACATAGAGTTTCAAACACAGAGTAACAATGGACGAACACAGAATTTCGAACACATGATAATCAAGGAAAACAAAGTTTTACCGCAACAATGGAGGAACATAATATTATTTCACCACCATGTGTAAACTAGAGTTTCTAAGTCCTACTAAATAGAAAGTTTTGAAACCTTAGCACAATGAAACAATACCACAAATGTGAATGAAACTGATCAAAAAGAAAAACGTGAATAATAGTAATTACCAAAATAGAGGTAGCAACAAAAAGAAATTGTGTATATCCTTTTGTTTATGTAATACATATTAGTAATAGATATAATGGTATAATAGTCTAACAAACAATATAAATCAGGAAAAAAAGACCTCATGAAATAAAAGTATAAATACATGGAACTAACTATGTTATAATTTTTCTTGGTGGACTCATTGGGTTAGAACACCTCTAAATAGGATTTATCAATCAAAAAAACCCTTAATGAAATATATTCGGTGATAGATAATAGGGTTAATTGGTGATAAATTCAATATAAAAAGGGTGTAAGGCATTAAGTTCAAAAGATATTTTTTATTGATGAGAGGTCTACCCTTTGTGAAATAATTTGATGAGAAATCCTGAAAAACATTTTATTTTCAAGTTTATCCCTTGACTTTTTTTTTTTTTTAATCTTTTTGACTTTTCTTTGACTATCTGTTGAAATTACTTTTATCTGTTGAAATTTTTTATTTATTAAAGTTTCCATATGTTCAAAAAATTTTATCTGTTTTAATTTTTTTATCTGTTCAATTTTTTTGAAACTGTTGAAATCTTTCCTTTTCTCTCTCTCTCTCTCTCTCTCTCTCTTTTTTTCTGTCTGTCTCTCTCTTTATTTTAACCCTTTTCAACAATGGCCACCATTATAATTTTTTATCTGTTGCAATCATCATCATAACCATCAAATTTTTTTTTCCAGATCTGTCGCATACACACTCACATTCACAGATATATACACTCAAGATGTACATACATATACACAGATATACATACCTCAAAACCTCATAAACAGTTTCAACAACATTACCATAAAATTCCCAAACCCTAGCACCATCCATATTCTCATCCTAGCCATTCTCTTTCATCATATTCACACTAAAAAAAAAAATTACAATATTTTTTTTTTATCTGTTGCATTATGTTTCTTAATAACATTTTTTTATCTATTACACCATAGATTAATATACACCATGTAATTTTTTTTATCTGTTGCAATATGTTTCTCATTAACAATAAGAACAATCAACAATAACAAAAATTACACACAAAAAAATGCAGCGAGCATTACACTAATTATCAACCATAGATCTAACACATCATCATCATCTTCATCAACAACAGATCGAACATAGATAGAAAGAGAGAGGAATAGAGAGAGAGAGAGAGGAATAGAGAAAGAAAGAAAGGTAGAAACTCCAGATCTATGGCGGAGGAAGGTAGCGGCAAATATTGGTGAATGAGTGTTAAGGAAGTGACCTTGGAGCCCGATTTCGTCTCCCGAAGAGCTTCATTTCGACATCGGATCGGACTGTGAGTACCTTTCCATTACACCACCAAACGATACAAACAATATACATATATATATATAGCTTCGTTCTATGTAGCTTCGGTGGAGGCGATGGTGGAGCGGTCGTGAGAGAGTGAGGGGAGGCGAGCTAGGCGCTATGCTGCAATAGTGACGGAGAGAGAGAGAGAGAGAGAGAGAGAGAGAGAGAGAGAGAGATGGGGCTTGTGGGGGAAGCCTAGAGGGAAAAAAGTTATTAAAAAAGTCAAAAAGTCGATACTATTTGAGGGAAGCTTGTGGGGGAAGCCTAGAGTGCAAAATTATTATTTTGCCATTTGAATTCAACTACCCAAAAGACAAAAAGTTAAAAGTTAAAAAGTCAACAAGGGTATAATAGTCATTTTGATTTTACTACAATATTTTGTTACACATCTTTTCGTAAAAAGTCAAAAAATTATCCCAAACATACATATTTTTTCTCTACTTTTTTAGTCAAAAAATGCACTTATACAGCACATCACAGGCAGCCACTAAGTGTAAATGACTGTATTAACATATATATAATGGATAGTTTGGTCATTTTACACTAATTTGTTCTTATGGACAAAGTGTTTTAATGCTTGAACCTACGGACAACAAAAATTTGAATTTGGATTTTTGAGCTGAGCGCCCTAGATAATATTTATGATATTGTATATATTATTAGAAGTAGTATTTTTTTAAAATTTTTTCTCTCTTATGGGGCATATTTCCTTTTGTTTTTTCATTTATCAAGTGTCACATCAATATATCTTTTTACCAAAATTATTTCTAAAATTTAATAGTTAAAACACTTATATTTAATCTAAATTATTCATAAACAAAACCTAATGGAATTAAACATATTAAAAATACTTTTCCAATTAATTTTATTATACTTTTTTCACTTTTTTTTTTAAAAAAAAACATTAAAATTATTTCTTATTTTTATGTCTATCTTATTTATAATATTAATTATATTAAAATTTTTAAATAATTAGAATCACTTTTAATTTTATAAAAAATATTTCTAATATCAAGTTATAATTTAGGCCTTATTGGGGAGCAGGCTATTTTAGCTCCTTTTTTTTTTTTTTTTGGCTTTTTGACTAAAATATGAGATAAAAAAAAATAGTATGCTTGGAATGACTTTTTGATTTTTTACGAAAAGATATGCAAATGGTTGAGAGAAAAGAGAATCTTTAGCGTTTTGATATAGGTTATAGGCTTTTTGATTTTTTTAATAACTTTTTGACATTCAGACTATAACTATAACATGCCAAATGAGGCCTTAATATCATATAAATTTATTTTAGTTACATTTTTGTTGTCCGAAAGTTTAAAATTATCAATTGAATGTTTCTTTTATTGTGTTATAATTTAATATAAGTTAAAATTATTTTATATATATATATATATATAATTTATATTTTTATAGTACGATAGAACTAAAATTATTAAAATATACAAAAATAATTTATTTAAAATTATTATATGTTGATTGGAATAACACTTTTATAAAATGATACGACTAAAATTGTCAAAATAAATAAATAAAAAAAAATATTGTTTACCTTTAACTTTTTTCTCTCTTTTATGTGAGGCATCTCCCTTTTTTCTTTTTCTTTTCGATTAAAAGTCCATATCAATATACCCTTACCAAAATTCTTTCTAAAATTTAACATTAAGGCCAAGTTTGGGAAGTTTCAAAAAAGTTAAAAAGTTAAAAATTACTCAAAAAGTTAAAAAGTTATCACTATTCACCAAAAGTCAACAATTACGACTGCACAACTCCCAATACTAATTTTTCCCTACACATTAATTTATTTAATTTTTTAATACACATTTTCTCATAAAAAGTCAAAAAGTTAACCCAAACATTTATATTTTCAACCTCAACTTTTTAGTCTAAAAAGACAAAAAATGCACTTATTTAGGACACCCCAAACAACCCCTAAATTACCTTTACATACTAAAAATATTTTACCAATTAATTTTATTCTACTTTTTTTTCACTTTTTTTGAAAATTAAATATTAAAAATATTTATTTTATGAAATGTATTATATATATATATATATATATATATTTATGTAAGTTACATTTTTATAACACGATAGAGATAAAAATTATTAAAAATGCATATAAATAATTTATTTAAAATTAATATATGTGTTAATTTAGGTAACATTTGTTAATTTAGGTAACATTTTTATGGAATGATACAACTAAAATTATTAAAATAAATAATTAGAATCATTATTTAAATTTTAGATTATTACTTCTTTTTTTCTCCAATTTAATGATTATTTTAAATATTTTATACATGCAAAAATATAAATAATTGAACTAAATTTTATTAGAAAAAACATTTTAAAATAAATATGTTTAGCTCGTGCATCACATGGTCATCTACAAGTGGTTTAAAAAAAAATACAAAGGGATGGTCAGGTTGATAACTTGGTAATTGATGCCACGTGTCCTTTAATTTCAAAATTGTAAATTTTAAAATATGATGCAAAACAAAAGCAAAAAGAATACAGTTTCCATATCATTGTGATGAATGATTCTGTAAAATAATGTTACATATCAAAGCTTTGAATACTGTAGTGCAAAATACTTGTGAAAAGTTGACTTCTTATTGAAGAAATCAGAGACCTAGTTTAAATAGGCTTACAAAAACAAATTAAACCGAAAATCAAGAAAAATAATATCCCACGAATACTAGCTAAGTCCCCAACAAATAGGGATTACTTGACAAAGCAAAACAAAAACAACGGCTAAATATCTAACACTTTCCCTTAAACTGAATGCTACTCAAGCAATCAGTTTACAAAGGAAATTGAACAGACTCCAAGAAAACCTCGTCGTTTCACAAATGCTTCCAGCTTCAATGGTTTGGTTAATATATTTGCGATCTAATCTCGACTCTGACAATACACCAGCTCAACCACTTCTTTTGTAAGGTCACGAAGAAAATGAAACCTGGCATCTATATGTTTGCTTCTTCCATGTAGCACTGGATTCTTGGAGAGTTTAATAGTTGAACTATTATCACAATAAATCAATGTTGGTCCAACCTGATTGCAATATAACTCTTTGAGAATTCTTCTTAACCAAACAGCTTGGCAAGCACAAGAAGCAGCTACTATGAATTCAGCTTCAGTTGTGGATAAAGTGACGACATGCTGCTTCTTTGAGGACCATGAAACAGCTCCTGAACTCAACATAAAAACATAGCCATATGTACCCTTTCTATCTTCCAAATCCCCAGATCACTAAAACCAATTAATTTATTCCATTCCCCCTTCTTGTAAAACACTCCATAATCAACAGTACCTTTCAAGTATCGAAGTACTTTTTTTGCAGCTTGAAGATGAAGTTCAGTTGGAGCTTCCATGAATTTGCTGATGAGACTAACCACAAACATCATGTCTAGTCAAGTGGCTGATTAATCCATCAAGCTACCAATAATTTCTTTGTAATGAGTGCTGTCAACTCTTACTCCTTTTGTATCTCTTGTGAGCTTACAACCTAGAACAATTGGATTCTGAACAGGATTGCAATTAGTCATCCCAAACCTTTCTAAAACTTCTTGAGCATACTTTCTTTGGCCGATGAAAATTCTAGCTAGTGATTGTACCACCTCAATACCAAGAAAGTAACGCATCTTTCCTAGATCAGTCATATCAAACTCATCCATTATTGACTTTTTAAACTGAATAAACATTGTTTCATCATTTCCAGTGAATATCAAGTCATCTACATACACACAAACAATCAGACGGTTACCTCCCTCTCCAGATTTGACGTACAATGTATGCTCATAGGGACATTTTTGGAAGCCAGCACTTGAGAAGTACGAATCTATACAATTGTACCAAGCCTGGGGTGCTTGTTTCAGTCCATATAGAGCCTTTTGCAGTCTATAAACTTTTTACTCATTCTCTTTATTTACATAACCTGGAGGTTGATCAATGAAGACTTGCTCATTCAACTCACCATTAAGAAAAATGGATTTTACGTCAAGCTGATAAATGGACCAAGAATTTTGTGTTGCCAGTGAAACCACCAAACGAATGGCATCATGCCTTGCAACAGGTGCAAAAACTTCAACATAATCAACGCCATATTCTTGTGCATATCCTTTAGCCACTAGCCGAGCCTTAAGTTTGTCAACCTCTCCTTTCTCATTTAGCTTTGTTTTGTAGATCCATTTAACACCAATGGTTTTCTTTCTTTCAGGAAGATCAGTTAATTTCCAGGTATCATTCTTTTCAATTGCTTCTATCTCTGCATCCATGGCTTTCTTCCATTTTAAGTTCTTGACAGCTTCAGTAAATACTATAGGATCACTATCTGCAAATAGAGCAAGATGAGCAAAAGTTTCATCATCAGATAATTCATTCACACTTACATAGTCTGTCATCCAATAGGGTCTTTTTCTTGGACTTTGAACATTTTCACTTGAAGGTTCAATTTCAGCTGGCTGATTTAATGGAACATCTGATAAACTGTCTCCAACAGATTGTACTTCCTCTTCAGTGTTGTTTTCATCTTTTGCATCTAAATCAACTTAAGCAGATTTATTTCTTGTGATACTCTAATCCCAGTTACTGTCTTCATCAAACACCATGTCACAGCTAATGATTATTTTCTGAGTGAGTAGATTAAAAAATCTATACGCTTTGGATTCTTCACTGACACCGAGCAACACACATTTCACCCCTTTGTCATCAAGTTTGCTTCTCTTCTCATCAGGTACATGTGCATAGGCTAAGCATCCAAATATCTTGAAATGATCAACTATTGGTTTGTGCCCTGTCCATGCTTTCTCTGGTGTCATGGTCTTTATAGAAAGTGTAGGGCTTTCTATTCAACACATGAACGCTCTAGTTTACAACTTTAGGCCAAAAACTCTTAGGAATATTCTTCATTGCAATCATGTTTCACACCATATTTAGGATCGTGTGATTTTTCCTTTATGACACACCGTTCTGTTGTGGTGTGTATCCGACAATAAGCTGTCTACGAATGCCATTTCTCGCACACAAGTTAGTGAATTCATGTGAAGTAAATTCACCTCCACGATCAGTACAAAAAACCTTTATAGACTTGCTAGTTTCTTTTTCAACTTGAGCTTTAAATCTTTTAAATACAGCAATAGCCTCAGACTTTTCTATCAAAAAATAAACCCATGTTTTTCAACTATAGTCATCAGTAAAGGTAACGGAGTACCTTTTGTTGTTGTTCGATGTTAGATTAATTGGCCCGCAAATGTCTGAATGGATTAGCTGCAATGGTTGGGTGGCTCTCCATGCGCTTTTCTTAGGAAATGGGTCACGATGCTGCTTGCCAATGATGCAATCCTCACAAACCTTTGAAGGAGATTAAATATGTGGAAGTCCTTTTAGCATTTTCTTTTGTTGCAAGATTTTTAGCCCATTAAAGTTCAAGTGCCCATATCGATAGTGCCACAACCATGCAAGATCTTGTACTGTTGATTTGTGACATATCTAATCAGCATGTTCAGTTTGAGTTTGCAAAGGAAACATCTGATTTCCTCTCATTTTGACCTCTGCAATAAAGCCCTTCTGTGGATGATGAATTTGATAGCAACCCTTTTGAATGATGATGAAAAACCTTTCTTTTGTAACTGACCAAGACTAATCAAATTACTTTTGAGTAATGGAACATAAAACACACCAGTAATAATGTGCATATTGCCATTCATCAGAACTTTGATGTTACCCTTTCCCATGACACATATATTAGTACTGTTTCCAAGTTTCACATTTTCTCTAAAAGTCTCATCCAAATCAGAGAAGAGGAGTGTGTTACCACTCATGTGATTGTTGCTGCCAGAGTCTAAGTACCATGCATCATCTGATTTAGTCTCCCTCTTGTCGATGTATGCCATCAAAAGTAGCTCTTCTTCATTTTTAGCAAAAATTCATCTTTGTATCTTTCTCTTTGTCAGAGTATTCATATTGGAAATGGCCAAGCACTTATGATAGTGATACCATTCCATACTTTCCTTGTCAAATGGTGCTCCTTGATTGTAGGGAAGCTGGCGTCCTCTACCTCTTCCTCTTCCTCAAAATCTGCCATGTCCTCTGCCTCTCCCAGGGGATGTTTCTCCATGAATTGTAACTTGCAAGGCTTGCTCCTCCACAACATGACTAGTCATCCTCTGTTCATGTACCAGCAATGAGCTCTGCAACTCATCAATCGAAAGACTATCAATGTCATTCGATTTTTCAATGGAACGTACAACATAATCAAATTTGGGAGTCATTGAGCGAAGGATTTTCTCAATGACTGCAACATCTCCCATTTTCTAGCCATGAATATGCATTTTGTTTGTAATTGCCAGTGTTCTTGCAAAATAATCATTGACTGACTCCTCTTTCTTCATGTGAACAGTCTCAAACACTTGGCGAAGAGCTTGAAGTTGTGCACATTTGACCCTTGCCGTGCCTTGATACTTCTTTTTTAGGGAGTCCCAAATCTCTTTAGCAATGTCCTTTTTGTGGATAGTTTCCAGGATGGCACGATCTATTGCCTGGAACAAGTAATTCTTTGCCTTCAAATCCTTCAGCTTTTGTTCTTCGAGAACCTTCGTTTGTGCATCATGCATAACTACATCATCTACTGGTTCAGCAATACCATTCACTATAAGACCCCAGTACTTTTTAGATCGCAAAAAGTTTTCCATCAGCATGCTTTAATGGTGATAGTGACCATCAAAGCGAGGGATTGCTAGTTGCACAAAACTACTATTTTCTGATGCCATGTAATTTTGCTGCTGCAAGTGGGAAGACTACTGCTTCTTTGATAATCAAGCCCCTTGATGGAGCTCCGATACCAAATGTTAAATATCAAAGCTTTGAATATTGTAGTGCAAAATACTTGTGAAAAGTTGACTTCTTATTGAATGAAATCAAAGACCCAGTTTAAATAGGCTTACAGAAACAAACTGAACAAAAAATCAAGGAAAATAATATCCCACGTCTAATAGCCCTAGACTTATGGGATTCTCCAAAGGAATAGATCAAATGCTAACTAGTCCCTAACACATAGGGATTATTTAACATAGCAAAACAAAAACAACGGCTAAATATCTAACAAATAATTCTAAAAAAATAGTATTTTCATTACTTATTATATGTGGAAGGAAAAAATGCATGAACTCAGAATTAGTCGAAGCAAAGCCTGAATTTAAAAAAAAAAATTAATAATATGAGGTGGATTTTAGTTGTTATAGTCTGGTCTGATGAAAAATAATGAAGGTCATTTAGGGGTTGTTTGGGGTGTCCTAAATAAGTATACTTTTTGTCTTTTTGGATTAAATAGTTGAGGGAAAAAATATGGATGTTTGGATTAACTTTTTGACTTTTTATGAAAAATGTGTATTAAAAAATTGTATAAACTAGTGTGTAGAGGAAAATTAGGATTGGGAGTTGTGCAGCCGTAATTTTTGACTTTTGGTGAATAGTGATAATTTTTTAACTTTTTAAGTAATTTTTTGACTTTTTGACTTTTTTTACACTTCTCAAACTTGGCCTTAATAGCCTGGTGCAATATATAGACCAGAAATTGACTTGTTTTTTTAAACACAGAAGCAATTAAGGAAATTATTTAAAAGTCCTAATAACAAGAAGTGTGGTAGTTCAAGTTTTTGAACAAATAAGGTTTATTTAAAATCTATCTATATATATTAAGGAAAAAGAGGTTTTTAACCACCAAGGATCCTCTAGAGTGAAATTTCCCTAAAGTTTCCTAGAGTGCTATATTGTGTGATTGAGATTTACTGGCAAGTCACATCAGAAAAATTGAGTGCTATATTGTGTGATTGAGATTTACTGGCAAGTCACATCAGAAAAATTGATGTCACATCAGAAAAATTGATGTGACTTGCCAGTAAATCTCAACCACACAATGTTGCACTCTAGAAAACTTTAGGGAAAAATCACTCTAGAGGATCCTTGCTCGTTTTTAACCCCCAAATCTTATGGAAGTTCTAATATCTCAATCTAATTTTCTTGATTTTTTTATTTAAAAAAAATCTTAATAGTTATTAACTTTTCCCAAACACCTACGTAGACTTCTTGATCATTGTCATAAATGTATTTGAATAATGCAAATCTAGTTGCTTGGATTGCGGACAATAAAAGGCTTACTTGTGGCAGATTTGCCAAATCAAGCTCTCAACTAGCCTGAAAAAAAAAATTCCAAATATGGGGTACCATAAAAACTGCTTCTCTCTCACTTTTACAAAAAAAATACAAAATACAAAATTGTTTCAAGTTTCTTAGCAAATAATATTAACAGTAAAAAAAAAAAAAAAAAAAAAAAGGTTTACATTTATTTGTTTAGATTTTTTTAGAAGGTATTTTAATTGTTTAATTTGAACACACTTTTAATGAGTGTACGAGAAAGAATCATGGTGTGTAAAAAACAAAGAAAGCACGTGGTTTCTTGTTGACCCCCCAATGTTACTTAAATGGCACACCAGTCTCGTGACAAACTAGTGTTTGGCAAGTTTGATAGTTGGGTTTTTTTTTGATTTTTTACATTAAAAGACAAACTTTTTGTAAAATAAAAAAAATAAATTCAAACAAAATATTACATTCAATCTCATAATCATTTCACTTTTTCTTTTACAAATATCACATCCAATCACAAAAAAATCCAACTATCTTCCCAAATACCAAAATTTTTTTATCTAATAATATCTTACAACTAAAAAAATTTACATAAAATCTCACTTCCCAAACACCCACTGTATATTCGTACAAAAACAGGCACAGATTTTTCATGGGAGTTTTTTAATTTAGGTAACAAATTAAATTTAAATTTTAAGAACTTTTTAAGATAAGATAATTTCTTTTTTTTAATAGTAAAAGAAATATACAAAATTTGATCACAAAGTTCTAAACAAAGAGCTCTATATGTGTGTATATAAAAGAATGTGTCTCAGATTTCTTGCACTTAGAAAAAGTGAAAGAGAACCTCCAAAAATCAAAATGAAAATAAAAAATATTATCGGTAAAACATTTCCTACTAGCAAACCAAAACTGGATTTAAAGAAACAAAATTACACAAATTATACATACTGTACGGGAAAGAAATAAACCTTATCGTATAATGCTGTTGATCAAGTCTGCGTTCCTCCGTACGACGTCGCTTTACTCCCTGAAAATACAAACGTGACCTAGCCAGCAGGTGTGTGCCGGATACCTCTCTGATGTCTAAGTCAGCAAAATAGACAAATAGACAAAAAGCTCTGTGTATTCGGGAATCAAAGTTGTGTTACCTCTCCATAGGTGATGTTATGAGCTTTTATAGGTTCCGTGTGGCACAATCCTAGTAGGACTCTTACTCCTCCATGTAGAGTCCTCCTAGGAATCACATTCTTGAAAGATAATGTTTATCCTTCAACACTCCCCTCATTGCTTAAACCAAGTGAGATGGTTTTACCATTGTTGGATGTCAATAGGACCGAGATAACATAGCCATGCTAAAACCGCAGACTAGATCGAGCTCCCACTAGCTCAGTTCTTCCTTTCACTGCGTGTACCTCGGTTTGACATATTCCAACTGGGTTGTCCGAGTCTGCACTAACCACAATGAGCTTGGACCGAGCTAACCAATAGCAAGGTTCTGAGGAAAGCTTAACATACTTCGGCTCAATATGGTATGACTGAGCTCACTGTTACCGCTCTGAGTGTGGTGACCGAGCTAACGGTAGAGCTCTCTTGGACCGAGCTAACCCTTGCTAGGTCACTACATACCTGGACCGAGCTAACACCTGGACTACGGTCCACTTACTAAGCCCTTCTTACTACGGCCCCTAGAACGGCCCATTACCCAGCTCGGCCCAATTTACTCATAAATTACCCTCTCAATTGCCCCTTAATTCCATCTGCGCAGCATGATAGGGATTACCTGTTATCAGCCGAGCTCAAACTTTAGCCTTCCAACCGAGCTAAATTCACACCAGGCTACTTTAACATGTTCGGTCAAAACGTCTCTTTGGTTGCTATACTGAACCGCTTCCCATTCTATGGCCATGTGGCAAAATGTCATTGGCGCAGCGTAGCTGTCACACCGTCTTCGTACTTCGTGTATTTTGAACAGTCCCGCCTTTTTGTCCTTCCCTCTACACAAAACACCCCTTCGTTTTGAATCATTCATTCCACTATTCATCTCATTCTCTCTTTCTTCGAACCACCATTTCTCCCAAACATAGTGCCTACCAAGAGCTTTCTCTCGTGGCTTTGATCATCATTAGCTCGTCTTCAAATTTGTAAGTAGCCCAATCTTATTTCCTTTTTGTTGATTTTGCATCTGTTTTTGTACGTTTTTCAAAACACACGCCACTTTCACTTTCAGCTTTCTGGTAAAACCTTGTGATAGAACCACTGCATTCATGAATAGTGTGAAAAAACACTGTATTTGATCCAAAATCACATCCCAACTGAACTAGGATATTGTTTGCATTAGGTGCAAGCCTAGCCACACCCAACAACCGAACTAAAACCCGCGCCATACTTGTAGTTTCCATAAGTTAGGGACCCTCTGCTTCTTTTAACCGAGCTATCGAACCGCACTAAGTTTGCGCAATGCCGTGCTAGAAAGCCTTAACCACCGACCGGGATAAAACTTGGGGCTAAACCAGCTCCCTTAGTTCAGACCGAACTAAGAATGCTGCCCCAAAGACTTAACCGGGCTAAGGACCCTTGTTCAAACCGAGCTAAGAAGGGGTAGTGGCCCACGTAGCCGAGCTAGGACTTCATTTATTTTGCCTTTGTTTCTTTTAGCACTGTCCAACGATCTATGCTTAACACCTCTCTTTTTTCACTTTGCAGACTTAGGTTGCCAGGCACTCCCTTGAACGCTCAACCGAGCTACTCAGCGTCATTTCACGACCGAGCTAATACTCGTTTATTTATTCATAACTTAAAACCTCATGGGTAAATATAGCTATTTGGTAAACACCCCAGGTGCTATGGCTGAGTTCCGAAGGGACTACCATATCCCTGATGATGTCCATCTCACCCTAGCCGAACTAGATATCATACCTTGGGGAAACCCTGGTTTTGTTCCTTTTACCCTTTTTTCCATTGTAGAAACCAGATTAAGATTCCCTGTACAGCCTCTTCTCTGTGAATTTCTTAGGCAAACCAACCTCTGCCCCACCCAGCTTTCCACAAATTCATACCGTATAATAAATGGTATCGCCGAGCTGGCCTTAACCTCAGTTTAGCCGAGCTTTTCCACCAATATTCCTTAGGTTCAAATGAAGATGGGTGGGTTTATTATTTAAGAATAAGGCGCCGGCGTGAAAAGATAATAAAGAATACCCCGGAAAAAGATATGAATGATGATGATTTTCTCTGGGTATCTGGGAACTTTGAGGACCAACAAGCCCAGATCCCGGGCGACAGAACAAATTAGAACAAGGGTGTAGCCGGTAGGACTATCTTGGCTAAATTCCATGCTTTGTTTTACCTCGGTTTTCTGATGTTAAACCGCACTGACTGTCTTCTCCTTGTATACAGATTTGAACTTTCTCAAGTCTCAATATAGCTATCCCAACTTAAACACACTTCGAGACGCACTGCGATATCCAAACAGAGGCTAGGCTGAACTACTGAATTTCGAACCGACCTACCGATATAGTAGCCATAGGAAGACCAGAGTGACTGATTCCCTCCTTGAACCTTCGCCAGAGCTAGATCCATCCTTGCCTCAAATCAATCTCATCCCACTAACAGCCGAACAAGAAATGGCCAAGAAAAGAGCAATGAGGGCCCTTCTAACCGAAACAAACCAAGCCGAGGTACCACCAGCAAGGTAACCCCAAGAGACTGTGTTGGCCTTACCAACCGCTCAGCCCTTATCATCTCGTCCCAGCAAGCGTGCTCGGACTTTCGTAATCGAGCCACGCCTTGTCGACGAGGATGAAACTGTGGTGCCTCGAATCACTTCACCAAGCCCTCTACCTGAGCGCTCAGACCGAGCTAGCTCCTCAAAGTGGGTACCAAAGATCACGTTTCAAAACCGCGCTATCATGGATTCTGACTCAGTGGTCGCAGAAAAAGACCACTTGATGGCCTTTAACCTTGCTAAAGGCGTTTGTCTTCCAGCCGACATGAGGCACCACGACCCCTAACCGAACTGAAGGCCCTTTGTTCGTCCACAAAATCAATGGTGTTGGTAAGTTGCTCCTTTGCTTATTTTTCAGAAATTCTTATGACTTTTGGCTCGGTTTTACTAAAAATTGTCTTACCATCCTTTTGCAGGCCATACCAAAAAACCACATCGCTCACAAGCGAGTGTTGGAACTTCGAAAAACCACCAGGCAGGCCATGGCCGAGGCTAATGAAAAAATCGCCGAGCTAGAACAGGCCAGGAAGCAGATAGCCGAGCTACAAACCGAGAATGGTCGTTTGACCGATCTTGTTAGCTCGGCTGAAGCAGACAAGCAAAAGGCTGCAGGCGTAATAAAAGATAAATATCTACGCGAGCTGGCCAAGCTTGAAGGAAAAAAAAATGACGAAATAACAAAGCTCGAGAAGAAGCTGGAGGATGCGGAGGACCGTGGTTTCAAAGAAGGCGAAGCCTTGTACATCAAGCAGTGTGAAGCTGCGAAGGACCTGTTCTTTAAATGCGGGTGGAGGGGGGCTGTGGTGCAGCTCGGTCATGGACCTGAGACTGAGGTCTTCAATCCTCCTTCATATTTCATACCGAGCTCACTGGCGGAGTATGCTGCTACCGTTCAACAACAATTTCTGGAGAAGGAGGATGAAGATGAAACTCCAGAGAACAACACTCAATCCGGTCGCCAGTCTACCTCCCCAAACCCAGAGGTCTCCATCCCACCTTTGCCAACTATGTCTGATGTTGTGCTTTCAACCGAGCTTAACCAGGGTTTGGTTGCCACCACCGAGCTACTTCTGGGTGAAGACCGGGTGGTTTTAGATGCCGACTTAGATGACCTGTTTGCTTGACTTATGTATTTTTCGTCTTTTTTGTCTTTTGGAAAGAGACTGTAACCGGGCTAAAGTCCTCTCTCTTGTACTTTGACTTTGTATGATCAATGAAATCTCTTTTGTACCAACTGTTATTTCGGTTAACTGCCATGCATGCAACTTTCTAATTGTAATCTGAACGAAGTATAACATTCTCTGGCCCAGATACTTTTATCCCGGTCTTAGCTTTGCAATCTGTCTGGCCATACTTGCCAACCTCTTTAGCCTTGATCCTTATCTCGGCTAGAGAACAATAAGCTTTGGTTTTTCCAGCCAACCACTCTTCAACCTAGATCCTTACTTTGGCTGAAGAGTACTAAGTGTTGGTTTTTCCAGCCAACTTCTTCAGCCTAGATCTGTATCTCGACTGAAGAACAATAAATGTTGGTTTTTCCAGCCAACCACTCTTCAGCCTAAATCCTTACTTCGGCTAAAGAGTACTAAGTGTTGGTTTTTCCAGCCAACCATTCTTTAGCCTAGATCCTTACTTCGGCTGAAGAGTACTAAGTGTTGGTTTTTCCAGCCAACCACTCTTCAGCTTAGATCCTTACTTCGGCTGAAGAGTACTGTGTGTTGGTTTTTCCAGCCAACCATTCTTCAGCCTAGATCCTTACTTCGGCTGAAGAGCACTGTGTGTTGGTTTTTCCAGCCAACCTCTAAGTTGGTTTTTCCTGCCAACCTAGAGTAAAGTGTTTGGTTATTCCGACCAAACGTCCTGCAACCTGGATCCTTATCTTGGGTTAGGAGGGGTGTTGGTTTTTCCAGCCAACCTCTAAGTTGGTTTTTCCTGCCAACCTAGAGTGAAGTGTTTGGTTATTCTGACCAAACGTCCTGCAGCCTGGATCCTTATCCTGGGCTTAGGAGTGGTGTTGGTTTTTCCAGGAAACCTCTAAGTTGGTTTTTCCTGCCAACCTATAGTGAAGTGTTTGGTTATTCTGACCAAACGTCCTGCAGCTGGATCCTTATCCTAGGCTCAGGAGGGGTGTTGGTTTTTCCAGCCAACCTCGAAGTTGGTTATTCCTGCCAACCTAGAGTAAAGTGTTCGGTTATTCCGACCAAACGTCCTGCAGCCTGGATCCTTATCCTGGGCTTAGGAGGGGTGTTGGTTTTTCCGGCCAACTATGCTTTCAATGCCCCGAGCTCACTAAAACAATCTTTTACAGAAGGAAACAATCTATGCTGAAAAGAAACTACTTATTTTATGGAGAAAAGAAAACTACAACTGAGTTTACAGAAAAGCTAAAAATAAAATAGTTTGAGATTGGCCGTGCTCCATGGCCTGGGAATGACTTTGTTGTCTTCATCTTCCAAGTGGTATGCCCCTTTTCTTGCTAATCCAACCACCTTGTAGGGTCCTTCCCAGTTGGGCCCTAACTTTCCGTCTCCGGGTACCAGGGTGTTTCCCATTACTTTGCGTAGTACCCAATCTACAACCTTGAATTGCCTTGGATGTACTGTCTTGTTGTATTTTCTGGATAACTCTCGCTGGTATGAGGCAATGTGAAATAGTGCTCTTTCTCTTCTTTCTTCCGCAAGGTAGAGTTCCAAGGCTATGGCTTCCCCATTTAAGTCTGGATCGAAATTTTCACTTCTAATTATGAGGAGGCCAATTTCTAGTGGGATTACCGCCTCCATGCCGTAGGCTAAAGATAATGGCGTTTCTCCGGTTGATTGCCGAGGTGTGGTACGGTAAGCCCATAAAACATGAGGAAGTTCCTCGGCCCACTTGCCTTTTGCTTTCTCTAACCTTTTCTTCAATCCATCCAAGACGACCTTGTTTGATGCTTTTGCCTGGCCATTTGCTTGGGGGTATGCCGGTGTAGAGTTGTAGAATTCTATCTTATATCCCTCATAAAAGTCTCTAAAAATTTTACCGTCGAACTGAGTGTCGTTGTCTGATATTAGCGCCTTGGGTATGCCGAACCGTGTGATGATATTCTGCCAGACAAACTTCTTCATATCTTTCTCTTTTATTGATGCTAGTGCTTCTGCCTCTACCCACTTTGTGAAGTAGTCTGTTGCTGCAAGGAAGAACTTTCCGTTGCCGGGTGCAGTTTGAAGTGGTCCTACTATGTCCAAGCCCCACATTGCAAAGGGCCATGGGCTTGTCAATGGTAGGAGTTCTCTGGCTGGCTGATGTATGTGGTGTGCGAACTTCTGACATTTCTCGCACTTCTTGACATACTTCTCTGAATCTGCTTGCATGTATGGCCACCAATATCCTTGCGAAATGGCTCTGTAAGCTAACCATCTTACTCCTTGATGGCTTCCGCATACGCCTTCGTGAATTTTGAACAAGAATGCTTTGACCTTGCTGGGATGGACACACTTCATGTAAGGTCCTGTGAAGGATTTCTTGTACAAGGCCATTGATGGGGAGAGCCAAAATCGCTGTGAGTTTGCTCTTATTTTATTGGCCTTTTTCTTCTCTTCTGGTAGGACGCCGTCTTTAAGAACATTATAATGGGATCCATCCATGAAGGGCCTAGTTCAGCGCAACATACCTCTTTTACTTCGGGTTCTTCAATGCTTGGTCTTGGTAGGTAGTCAATCAGTAACGGATGAGGGATGGATGTATCTGCCATCAAAGTACAGCCTGCTAGTTCGTCCGCTCTATTGTTTTCTTCCTTGCCGATCTGCTCTATCCGCACTACTTCAAATTTCTTGATCTCTTTTCTGACTAACTCTTGGTACTTAGCCATCTTGTCATCTTTTGCCTCGTAGTCTCCTGAAATTTGGTTTACCACCAGCTGTGAGTCACTGTAGACCATTACTTCAGTTGCCTTCATATAGAATGCTGATTTCAGTCCTGCTAAAAGTGCTTCATACTCCGCCTCGTTGTTTGATGCTGGGAAGCCGAGGTTGACTGTTTACTCTACCACAAGGCCATCTGGTGAGATGATGACTATGCCTAGTCCTGCACCGTGCCTGTTGGACGCTCCATCCTCGAAGAGCTTCCACATCTCTCCAACGAACAGTTTCCAGCAAGTGGAGGGATCAGATGATGCCGAGGGATCAAGAGTGTTGCTGGTGTTTTCTTCAAAGTCCATGCTTGCTGTTTGCCCCTCATTATCTGATTGTACCAAGTCATCATTTGTTGATGAGTCTTTGCTTGGTGTGGCATGGTTTGCTTCTTCCTCCCTTACTTTACTCTGGTCTGCCTCAGGGTCTAATTGGGTATCCTGTACCAGGGGTTGCGCTATTCCGGCGTCAACTTCCAACCCTAGTTCGGTTGTATCAGTCAGGTCGACTGGGCAGATATGATGACTTCCTAGGGTGAATTCTGCGACAAAGTTTGCCAAGGCTTGGTGTAGACACCCCATTTTTAACCGACCTTAAGACTCAAGCGTCACCAATTGAGCGCTCGGTGATGATGAATATGGTGGTCGCTCTGAGGTTACGGAGTCTCGGCTGCGAGCCTTGCCTCCGGACTTCGGGGCTCTTTTGTGCTTTACCTCGGTTTGCGAACCAGGTCCTGTTTTCTCTGTCTTCTCTTCCCGAAGGGAGGGAGAGGTCTTGTAGACCATCTCTCAGTGGCCGTAGGCCGGTTTTTCCGTTTAGAGCCCAGTTTTCGGTTTTTCGGAGCCGTCGGCCGTGTGCCTCAGTTCGGGACTGCCGAACCACCTCCGTTTGCTCTGGTTTTTGGTATACACCTTATTTCCTCCCTTTTGAGGAACATTGTGGGCCGAGAGACCAACTTCGTGGTCGAATGCCATCTTCGGTGCTTAATAACCCATTTTCGGGGCCCCAGGCCGCGCGTTTTGGTCCCTGAACCTCCGTTTTGGTTCATTTTTGGTGGAGACCTTATTTTCATTGTTAGGAAGCTTGTAGGAGGGTGGGAGGCCAGCAATTTTTTTGAAAAGCCAGCTTTATTTCTTCATCGCTCTCCGTTGCCCGTTTTCCTCACTAAAAAGCTAATGTTGACCACCCCGGGGCCACTTTCTTTAGCCCTAAACCCCATATTTGTGTTGTACACACCTGGGAGGCCACCAATATGTATAGGTCGGCCAGTAATTGTCCTTGACCCTTTTGAACCCCTCTAAAAAGTTGGCTTTTCTCTCTCCCGGTTTACATTTTCTGGGTTTTGACCACATAGTTGTGTTGTGCACACATGGAGGGCCATCTTTTTGAGGTGGCCGGCCAGCAATCTTCATTGACCCTTTTGACCCCTGGCCGGCTAGCCATGGGGGGTGGCCGGCCGGCCACTTGAACCTTTTTTACCTGGCCGGCCACAATCCTCTCTCCAAGTGCCTTCCAGCTGTACCCTCTGTTTTCCCCCAGATTTTGTATCCGGGGGGGGGGGGGGTTGCCTTTTGGGGGAAAATTTGAATTTGATTTTCCCCCCTTTCCTTGCCTCTCTCCCTCTATAAAACCAGCACCCCAGCTCCATTTTGAAGGGTTGACAAAAACCAGCTGGGGCATTGCATACAACTCTCCCTCTCCCTCTCTTCCAAACCCTTCAAACCCTAAGGTTCTTGCCCCCCTTTACACTACCACTCATAGCACCACACCTCCACCCTCCATTCCAGCCCTTTGAAGCTGATTTATAGAGGCTAGGAGCATCATTCCTTGGACCAAAAGTTGTTGAAGACATAGGCTACAAGGGTAAGTCTCTTTTCCCTCTCTTTTAGCTCTATTTTGCATGCTTTCTTAGCCTTTGTTGCTTGCATTTTTGGGCTCCGACCCAAACTGGAAATAATCATATTTCGAGCTCTTCTCCATGTTTGATCAAGGGTCTTTCTCTATTTGAGGTCTCCTCCTCCCCCTTTGTGTCTAAACTCTCTTTTAGGCCTATTTTTGCATGATATTTTAGGCTTATTTTTTAGCTGTTTTGGACTTGGTCATAAACTTTGAAATGTATTTTTTCGAGCCCCTCTTCAACTTTGTTGAAGGGCTCTCCTCTGTTTGAGGTCAGCTGCTACCACTTGCCTCTTTATCCCTCTTTTAGGCCTTTTTCTTGCATGTTGTTTTAGCCTCACTTGTGTTTATTTTTGAGACTTGATATAAACTATAAAGTGCCTTGTTTTGAGATCCTCTCCAACTTTGTTGAAGGGATCTCCTCTGTTTGGGCCAGCTGCTGTCCCTTGTCTCTAATCTCTCTTTTAGGGCCATTTTTGCATAATAGATTAGCCCTATTTGTGTTCATTTTTGAGATTTGTTATAAACTGGAAAAAGACTTGTTTTGACATCATCTTCATGTTTTATTAAGGGTATTTTCTTGTTTGAGGTCATATGCTTCCTTGTATGCTTGATTGTCCCTTATTTTGAGCCTTACACCTAAGCTCTTGTTGCATGCTTTGTTTGGCCTTCTAGCCACTAAAATCCAATGGATTTTCAGTGGCTAGCACACTATTTTGAGCCTCCAAATCAGAGGGGGGTGACCCCCTCTCTCCTTGACTTGTTCGGTGGTCATATTGGCCTTCCAAAGAGACCCTACCTTGCATGCTTTGAAGTCACTTTCCAGGGTCAATTTGGTGAGTTTTAGGACTACCATATTTGATTTTAATAGTTGTTTATGCCATGCTAAATGTCTACCTTGCATGTGCTTAATAACTCCTTGCATGGCCTTCCAAAGTAATTCATTATTTTTGCATACCATGGTTGCATATCAGTGGTTATTCAGGCCTATTTTCACATGATTTATTCACTGATTTTTTCCTGGTTTGGTGAGATTACATTTGCTTCATATACTTGCCATGTAAACTATGATTGCTAGTCAAGATTGCATGCTATTTTGTCCACCATGCTAGCATCTTTTGGCCATGCTTTGAACTGGAAATGTTCATGTTTTGGGACTGCCTTGGCTCTTTCTTCATGCTTCATGATCAAATAATGCATGCTTTGTATAGCTATAAGTCATTCCATGTGCCTAGTTTCGAGTTTCGGGTTTCATCTCATGCATCGGGTGCTATTTTTTCATGTTTCGGGGTTGTTTAGCATCATATTTCAGTGCTGGAATTTGTGAGTTTGGATGCCATCTTGCATCCCTTGCCATGCCTTGTTAGAGTTACATGTTATGCCTTAGGTTCGGTCCTCAGTTTGCGTGCATGCGTGCACGCATTTCGAGAGTCTCATTTTCAACTAATGGCCACTGATGTGAGTGTGGCTGAGGCCCACTCATGTTGGTGTAAGTCCATCGTGCATTGTGTATGCCATTTCATTTCGCAGCATTGTGTATGCTAGGTTGTATGTTAGAGCATTGTGTATGCCTCGTTACATCGTGCATTGTGTATGTCATTTCATAGCATTGTGTATGCTAGGACGCATGTTAGGATCGCATTCATGCATGTCATGCATATTGCATAGTGCTTGGGATAGGAGTTAGCCCAAGCACGGAAAACGAGGGACGTTTCGTACTCCGAGTGACGGAACGTGTCTCAATTCCCTGTCGCCGACACTCCGGATTACCCATGATGGAGTGTAGGCCTTGTTGTGTCCATATGTGCATTCATTTCATATTGAGTCGTGCAAATCGACTCCTCGACCATCATGCATCGAGATGCGTAATTGGTGGCACGAGGATCGAGGGCTACACTACTCAAAGAGTAGTCATGTATACATATGTGAAAATACTTTGCCATGCCCTTGTGTTGCTCTTTGTTGCAGCAAATCAGAAATCGTCAGCCTTCTAGAGCTTGGCACGCATCCCGAGAACAATTGCAAACAGAGGCGAACCGAGGCATTGCAATGGATTTTCGCGCAAGGCA
Source organism: Camellia sinensis (assembly GCF_055761805.1). NCBI lineage: Eukaryota > Viridiplantae > Streptophyta > Magnoliopsida > Ericales > Theaceae > Camellia > Camellia sinensis. The sequence continues at coordinate 167,786,591 of NC_138969.1, forward strand.
ACTCGAGCATGCATCATCCATCATTCGGAACAGAGCTGAGGCAGTCCATGGATTTGCGTGCAATTTACTGCTTTCCTAGATTAATTTGTTAATGAATTAGGATTTTGTATTTATTTGGACTGTAATTATTTATTTGGGACTGTATTATTTATTCGGACCCTCCGAGTGAGGGCACAACTGTAATAAGTGTGCGTGTGTGTGATGTATGTCTTCCAACCCCACGTCTTTCTCCCTTTTATTTACCCGCTTATGATGGTTAGATTAGGGCATGTTTCAATTAACATACAGTATGATAGCATGTTTGCATTCATTCATCTGTTTTGCATGCACCGGGCTCGGGCATCATACTAACTGCATTATAGTTCAATTCTAAGTTGAATACTTGTTAGTTGTAGCATTTCGCATGCCATCTTTAGAATAGCCGAGCCTTCTATAGTTGCATTTTTGCATGTGTTGCATTAGGCATTTCTGTATAGTTAGGATCATACATGGGTTTCTAATTAGCTTCTGTTTTGGCTTGGAGTACTCGGTAAGTTTTATGCTTTAGCATCCTTGCATGCGTGTGAGTGACAGCCATGATAGCATGCTTACCATGAGGCTATGTGCTTATGTGATATAAACTGCCTGAATGCCTGTGGGTGAAGGCTGGGTTATTTGAATTGGAACAATTCGTTGACTGTGAGTTTTAAGCCCACTAGATAGTGGCAAAATCATGTTTTCTAGGCCCACCCGAAGGTGACAAATCCACGTCTTAGCCTACTTGCGGGTAGCACCATCAAACCATTTTCAAATAAACAAACATGAAATGTTTTGTTCCAATTCAGGCGACCCAGTCTATACTTGTATGCTATGCGCATCACATAGTAAAATCTAGGCTAATAACCGGAATAAGAACGCATAATGTTTTCAAAAATAGATATCATGGTTAGTAGAGGCCGATCTTTGATCGGGCGAGCGGGGGTGCTCACGAAGTGACCTTCCCCAATCGTACCCAAGTTCCCGAGCCGAGGCAACTTTGGTGATGACGGACACGTGGCCTTAGGCAACGAGTCAGGGTTTCCTAAATTTCCCCAAAATAAAACATTTAGGTGGCGACTCTGTATCTGGCAAAGCAGTCCATGTTTGGCACTTCTTTCAAAATCTGTTTTCTCAAAATAATTTGTCGGATTTGGACTCTTTGGTTCAGATTTAGAACCGTGACAATTTGAGAGTCCGAACATGTAGTGAGCCCAAATGAACAGAACGGGACTCATCCTGCCGGGGCGTTCGGGGATGTCTACACTTGGGCTTTTATCGCGGTTCTAGGTTGGAACTTGATGTCAAACTGTCCCAACTCCACTGCCCACTTCAAGATTCACCCAGAAAAGTTCGCCCTCTCAAACAGAGCTTTTAATGGAAAACCTGTGAGGACGATTATGGTGTGGGCGTTAAAGTAGTGCGACAACTTCCTTGATGCCATCATCAAGGCTAAGGCCAATTTTTCCAATGGTAAGTACCTGGTTTCCGCACCCAGCAATGTCTTACTGACATAAAAGATGGGAAGATGTTGGATTCCTTCCTCTTAGACCGACACTGCGCTGATTGCGTGCTGTGAAACTGCTAGGTACAAGAATAGTTTTTCTCTAGGTATTGGGGTTACTAGCAACGACGGAGAAGACATGTATTCTTTCAAACTTTCTAGGGCGCGGGCGCGGTCGCATTCTTCATCCCACTCAAACTTGGCCTTTAATGCTTGAAAAAATGGTCGACATCTGTCTGACGACCGACTGATGAACCGGTTGAGCGCAACTGCCATACCGGTGAGATGTTGTACTTCTTTTACTGAGTTGGGCCTCTCCAGATCTTGAATTGCTTTGATCTGAGAGGGGTCTGCCTCAATACCTCGGTTAGTCACCAGGAAGCCCAGGAATTTGTCAGATCCTACACCGAATGCACATTTGGACGCATGAAGGCGCAGCTTGTGCTTCTTCCGGATCTGAAACATCTCACCTAGGTCCTTGAGATGGTCATTCTTATCCTTGCTCTTGACCACCATGTCGTCGATGTAGGTTTCCATTGTTCTGCCTAACAATGGTTCAAACATCTTGGTGACTATCCGTTGAAATGTTGCCCTTGCGTTCTTAAGGCCAAAGGGCATGACCTTGTAACAATATAGTCTTCTTGGCGTCGTAAAAGATGTAACCTCCTGGTCTGGCTCATACATGGCATCTAATGGTACCCTCTGTACGCATCAAGAAAGCTAAGACAGTTGTGTCCTGCCGTCAGATTTACCAGTTGGTCTATCCGTGGAAGAGGAAAGCTGTCTTTTGGGCATGCCTTGTTGACCATTTTGTAGTCCACACAGACACGCCATTTTCCATTCTTCTTAGGCACCACTACGGTATTGGAGATCCATTTAGGGTAGTGCACCTCTCTGATAGCTCCTGCTTCTAGCAGGTTTTCTACTTCTTCTGCCACTATTTTGGCATGGTGGAGTGCCAATCTGCGAGTGCGTTGTATAATTGGTCTGGCAGTTGGGTGGACATTCAATTGGGGACAGATGAAGCTTGGGTCAATGCCAGGCATGTCATACGGCGTCCAGGCAAACACATCGATGTTAGAGGTCAAGAATTCCATGACCTCTATTCTCTCAGTGCTGGACATGGATGAGCCAAGCAAAAAGAATTTATCCGGGTTCTTTTCATCTATTTTTACCTGTACCAAGTCTTCCACTGCCTTTTGTTCAGCGGCTTTGCCAACATCCGCAAACAATTCATTACTCTCGGGCTCTTCCACTATCTGAACAAATCCCTTGGCAGCTCGGCTGCCATTTACTATGACGAAGCATTGCTTGGACATAATTTGGTCTCCATAGACCTCTTCAATTACCCCGGCTTCGTTGGGGAATCGCATTACTTGATGGTAGGTTGATGCTACTACTCTCATGGCATGCAGGCATGTCCTTCCCAAGATTATGTTGTAAGTGGAGGGCACTTTCAATACCCAAAATTCCACTTGTTTAGTCATGTTTCCTACTCAGACTGGGAGGATTATCTTGCCGACTGGCCATTCTGGCATTAAGTTGAACCCGATCAGGGGAGATACGGCAGGTGCCAAGTCTTTGTCCTTCAATTTCAGTTGTTTGAAGGTTTCGTAATACATTATCTCGCACGAGCTTCCTTGGTCGATCAAAATCCATTTGATATCGTAATCCATGATGCGGAGTGTGACGACCAGTGCATCATTGTGAGGGCAGTATATCCTTGCGAAGTCTCTGTCTGAGAAGGATATGACGTTCGTAGCTTCTGTTTTCCCCTTTTTGATGGTAGGTTGCGCACTCAATACCTCTCTTAAGTGTTCAGCCTTCTTGATCGTTCCCCTGAGCTCACATACTCGCTCAGGTTCGAATACCCCATGTATTACATTAATCACGCCTTGAGGTGGGGCGTCGATCGGCATTACATCTGGGTGATCGTGGTTCTGGGGGGCTGGTTGTGTCCCTCCTTCTATGTATCGATCAGCTGCCACTAACTCCTTATAGCACGCGCCCGTGGGCCTCCCTACAGCTCAGACTCGATTTGTGTCACGGTTCCTAATCTGAACCAAAGAGTCCAAATCTGGCAAATCGTTTTGAGAAACAGATTTTTGAAAAGAAGTGCCAAACATGGACTGCTTTGCCAGATACAGAGCCGCCACCTAAATATTTTTAAGGGGGCATTTAGGAAACCCTGACTCAGTGCCAAAGGCCACGCGTCCGTCATCACCAAAGTTGCCTCGGCTCGGGAGCTAGGGTACGATTGGGGAAGGTCAGCTATGAGCATCCCCTCTCGCCCGATCCGAAAATCGGCCTCTACTAACCGTGATATCCGTTTTTGAAAACGTTATGTGTTCTTATCCCGATTATTAGCCTAGAATTACTATGTTATGCGCACAGCACAAAAGTATAGACTAGATTGCCTAATTTGGGAATAAGCATTGCATATCTGTTTATTTTGGAAAAATATTTTGGAATTTGCTACTCGCAAGTAGGCTAAAACACGGATTTGAATGAGCTATTCCAACTCAGACAATCCAACCTTCACCCACAGGCATTCAAGCAGTTATATCACATAAGCAGCTAGCCTCATGGTAATCATGCTATCATGGCAACACTCACACGCATGCAAGGATGCTAAAGCATAAATACTTACATCGTACTCCGTGCCAAAACAAAGAACTCATTAGCAATCAATGCATGATCCAAGTCCATGTTTGAATGTCTAATGCAACGCATACGGAATGTCACTAGAGTAGGCTCGGCTAGTCTATGAATGACATGTGAAAATGCACAAGTAGCATGTATTCAAGTTAGATTTGAAATACTAATGCAGTTAGCATGATGCGCCGAACCCGGTGCATACAATACTGATGAATGATGCACGCATGCATAGCATAAGGCATGCTAAATTAAACATGACCTATTACTAACCATCAAAGCAGGTAAGTAAAAGGGAGAAAGAAGTGGGGGTTGGGAGACATGTACACACGCACCCACACTTATTACAAATTTGCCCTCGCTCGGAGGGACCAAAAGAATAATACAACTCAAATAATGAATTAACTAACCTAGCTAATTAATTATTACAGACCAACTAAATTAATTAAACGAATTAATTAATTTAAGAAAACAAGAAAAAGGGCCTCGGGAAGAGGGCTCAATGCACTCGTGCTCGGGTCTTGCTCGGAAGTCCACTGCCATGCTCAAGCTGCCTCTGTTTTCACTGCTCTGCCCTTCTGAAAACTTCCAAAGTCTCAGAATTGCTTCCCTGGACATTGGGAGACACCACCGGCTGGGGAGAATGGCCACCGGCAGTGAGATGTGATCATCGGCTATTGATGAAGCTATCGGCCCAGGATGGATTGCCGGTCGGCACTCTGTGCAGTCGATCGGCAAAAAGTTCCTGCAGAATCTGTTTGACAGCAGCAGAGGACAGAGCTTTGCATGGCAATGCAATTCAAACAATGTATGCACCAATCCTATCCCTTATCATGTGTTTGACTCAAAGGGACATGGTCCTTGGTTCTCGGACCGTCAATCGCGCATTTCAATGCGTGGTGGCCCAAGAGACCAAGTTGTGCATTTTCATGTCAAATGAAATGCAAACCAAATAAGCACATAAAGACCCAACCTCTATCACTTGACTTCAAGAGGCAAGGTATCCATGTGCAATGCGATTCAACCTAAGCATGTTAGCTAATATGCAACATGGCATGAAAGAGAGCATACAAACATGCAATGCACATTAGGTGCGCAAACTAAGCAACAAAGCAAACAAGCATGCCACAATTATGCAAACCACTAGAACGTGCAAGATGTAATCCAATCACGCAACATGCTAGCAACTTGACCAATGGAATGCAAGGCGAATGCAAGTGATTTCAAGCATGTAACATGTGCAACCAAAGCATGCAAACATGGGATGATGTAACAACACTTGAATGACATGCAAGGGATGGACTTACACTAATTGGACAGCTCTAAGTTAGGTCCAAAACAGTGGCCAAAAGCTTAAGAAAATGGGACCAAACACACATACACACATGCACATGTTAAGGCCTAACGCTTAAGCATCAAAGGAAAACTTTTAAGCACACTTAAAAGGGAATAATCATGGACATATGGCATGTATTATAAGCCTTGAAAATCATGCTATAAGAGGTGCCAAACCAACTTAAACAAGGTAAACATTAGCATGCAAATGGTCCAAGCATTTAAAGCAAGTCAAAGGGGACTTAAACCATGGCTAAGCCAACCGAGCCTCACAAGGCCAAGAAGGCTTAAAACAGGTCCAGGGCAGACCTAGACCATGCAAAGGGACCCTCTAGATGGCATCTAAGTGGCTCAAATTCAAAAGCATGCACAAGGGCCAAAACATGGAGCATACAACATAAGCTTTCAAAGCATTAAAGAGGTGTCCAAGGCAAGCATACAAGCATATCAAAGGGACTGAAATAACATGGAAAATGATCCCAACCCACTAAATCGAAGCAAGTGATGCATGCAACACACTCATACACTTAAGGCCAACAAACCAAAATGCAAAGGGGCTATCTAATGCATGCCATGGTCGACCAAAATGGCTAAGGACAGACCTTAAACATGGCAAAATAAGCATGAAAGCTTCACAAAGCTAAGCCTAAAACATGCTAGAATAATGGTTTACAACCTAAGGCATGTTAAGGCAACAAAATGGCATTACAAGGCATTTATGCTAAGCAAGGATGGTGTACCAAAACCAACTAAAAACAGAGGCATATTATGACATAATAAGCACGAAAATCAGCTAAGGCATGGTCAACAAGAGCCTAAGCTAGGTGCTCCCTCAAGAGGCAAAAATGGTCCTTTTCAAGGACAACAAGGAGAGGGGGTGGCCCTCTCCTTCTTGGGACCTCAAGGCACCATCCTCACCTCTGAAATCCCTCAAGATTTCAGTGGTGAGGAGGCCCAAACACCAAGGTCTCGGAGCTTACACAAAATGGCACAAAATGGAGCCTTACAAGGCTTAAGAGGGGTCAAAGATTCTCAAACCACAAAACACTCTAAACAAACTATTTAGAGGGCCTAAAAACAGAACTTTTTTATGTTATACACAAAACACAAAAACAGTTGCAAGGTAAGAAAAAATACAATGCAAGAAAGGGGTAAAAAGGAGCAAGTTTCTTACCCTTGAAGACTTTCTTCACAACTGAAGCTCCAGCAGCTTCTTCAGCTCCAAACCAGCTTCAAAACCTCCAAAACAACCCTCAAGAGGCCTCAACTCCAAGGGATGGTGTAATGGTGGGTGCTTGTGAGCAAAAGTAAGACAAAACACACACACTAAGCTCAAGAGAGGGAAATATAGAGATGGAATAAATACAAATTCCTAACCCTAATATTAAAGCTCTCTAAAAATATTGTCTAACCTAAATCCAAGAGAGGAGACTCTCTCTTATAGAGCTCTCTCTTGTAAAGCTTGTCAAATAAGCTTGTCAAGAGAGAAATCCCTCCATACACGTGTATGGAGGGGAGAAAATGTGGGTGCCAGCTATCACAGCTGGCACAAAATATCTACCAAAAGTATATGAACAGTGATCGGCCATTCAAAATTGCCATTTTGGAAAAATAAATGGCCGACCGGCAACAAAGAGTGCCGACCGGCAATATACATTGCCGATGGCAAAAAATCACTGGCCGGTGGCCTCAAGCCATGGCCGGTGATGTGTGGGGATGCCTCACAAGGCATTCCCTGCCCCTCCAAGGCAAAACACAAGTGTTTGGTGCAAAACCAGACACAACATGGTCGAGTCGAGAGGTCCTAAGGCAAGGCGCGTAACCGAGGCCTCCGGGAACTCAAGACGAACACAAACAAGGGTAATCACCAAGTGTTCCAATGGTGACGTCCAAGTCTTGAGAACGGTCAAAAATGGGGTGTCTACACTCCTCCAGATGCTATCTCAACAGCGTGCAATTTTCAGTACGATGCCCATTTTCCTTATGGAAGGTGCACCGAGATCTTTCGTCGTAGTCCGTTTGTGCTTCTCCCAGCTTAACTGGCCATCTGACGAAAGGTTCATCACGTATCTCACTGAGAATTTGGTAGATTGGTTTCTTAAATACCGTGGTAATGGTAGTGCGGACTCTCAACCATCTTTTATCTCGGTCCTCTTCGTTGTCTCGCCTGCCTCGTTCATTCTTGCTTGGACGTTCTATCGTGTTGATTTTTGCCATAGTCTTCTTATCTGGTGTTACTGTTGTACCAGATTTTGCCTTTGCACGGGCGCCATCCTCCTCCACCCGAATATGTTGGTGCACTCTCTCCATCAAGGCTTCCATCGTGAGGGGTGGAGTCATAGTAATCGAATCCCTCAATCTGTTTTCGACTGGAAGTCCTCTTTTGTATTGTGCGACGGCGAGATTGATGGGGCAGTCCCCTATCTGGTTGAACGTCTCCCAGTAGCGATTGTTGTAGGATTTCAACGTCTCCTTGTCGTCCATATCAATGGAGAGTGGCTGATCAATCTCTACTGGCGTCTTAGTGTTCGTTCTAAACCTTGTCACGAACGCCTCCACTAATTGCGCCCATGAGGCTATGCTGCCTTCTGGTAGCCTTTCGAACCAGGTTAAACCTAGGTCGCCAAGGCTGGATGGAAATAGGATGCACATCAAAGCTTTGTTCTGCCGGTACACTGCCATGACCTGGCGAAAGTGGCTTAGGTGCATATAAGGGTCTGTCTTCCCCTCGTACGTGGTAAATTTAGGTTGGATGAAGCCTGAGGGTAATGGTGTGTTCTCAATCGCCGGAACGAACGGCGAGCTATGTAGTCTTGCTAATGCTTTATTTGTTGGTTCGTAGGCAAGGTGCAGTATTGGCATTCCTACCTCGACGCTTCCATGCGTTCGAAGAGCCAACCGCTGAAGGGCTGAAACTCTGTGCGGGTCGCGTGCCCTGGCATCCTCCTTGCGTCGTGCCCTTTCTTCAAGTACAGTCTGTAAGTCGGACGATCTAGGCAACTCCGTTTGCCTGGACGATGTCTGGTGCGTATGTGAGGGCCGATAGGTGCTTCCCTCAGTGTAAGACCTCAATGATCTCGTTCTCTCAGACCTGGAGTAACGAGTTCTGGAAGTCCTTAATTGAGTGTCGCCTGTTCTAAGGCTCCTACTCTCTGCTTACGATGGCGTGGTATGCCTACCACGATCTTTAGAGTGGCGAGGGGGCACATTGCTTTTGCGCCCCTCTCATGTCGCCACCTCTTTCCCTTTTATCTAGCGCTTCATCAATTCCATGCCCGCCGCCATCTTCCTTATTAGTTCATCTTGCTCTTTTACGCGATCCTCCAGAGCTTGAGGGTCGATTCTTCGCCTCTGCCTTTCAGGACTTTGTGAGTGAGAGCGACGAGGGCTGTTACCCGCCTCCCCCTTGCATCCCTCCGGGGGTTCTGTCGCTATGGCTCTAAATCTTCCATGGGTGGGATGGAAGGCAGACCATCGCGCCTCCCACCGCCCTACGGGGTTTGTCCGTCAATGGCGGACTGCGGCAAATCTTCATTGTGCGCCATTTAACTAGCGAGGGAAACTTGATCAAGAGGTTTTGTTCTTTGCCTGATATTCCCACAGACGGCGCCAATTGTACGGGAAAGAAATAAACCTTCTCGTATAATCCTGTTGATCAAGTCTGTGCTCCTCCGTACGACATCGCTTTACTCCCTGAAAACACAAACGTGAGCTAGCCGGCGGGTGTGTGTCGGATACTTCTCTGATGCCTAAGTCAGCAAAATAGACAAATAGACAAAAAGCTCTGTGTATTCGGGAATCGAAGTTGTGTTACCTCTCCATAGGTGATGTTATGAGCTTTTATAGGTTCCGTGTGGCACAATCCTAGTAGGACTCTTACTCCTCCATGTAGAGTCCTCCTAGGAATCACATTCCTGAAAGATAATGCTTATCCTTCAACACCCCCCTCACTGCTTAAACCAAGTGAGATTGTTTTACCATGGTTGGATGTCAATACGACTGAGATAACGTAGCCATGCTAAAACCGTAGACTAGACCGAGCTCCCATTAGCTCGGTTCTTCCTTTCACTGCGTGTACCTTGATTTGACATATTCCAACTGGGTTGTCCGAGACTGCACTAACCACAATGAGCTTGGACCGAGCTAACCAATAACAAGGTTCTGAGGAAAGCTTAACATACTTCGGCTCAATATGGTATGACCGAGCTAACTGTTACCATTCTAAGTGTGGTGACCGAGCTAACGGCAGAGCTCTCTTGGACCGAGCTAACCCTTGCTAGGTCACTACATACCCGGACCGAGCTAACACCTGGACTACGGTCCTTTTACTAAGCCCTTCTTACTACGGCCCCTAGAACGGCCCAGTACCCAGCTCGGCCCAATTTACTCATAAATTACCCTCTCACATACATAACATCACAACAAACAACAAATTATCATTGGAATTATAAATAGAAAAATCGTTCACAATCTCTTGTAACCACAACTCACTAATGGATCTCAAGTAGTCCACACTAGTACACTTGACAAATTAAAAATACTCTCTCTCTCTCTCTTTCTCTCTCTGAATTAGGGTTTTGGGGCTGCAGCAGCTGGAGAAGTAGGTTGATGGGATGGAGACTTGGGGTTCTTCTTCACATACTTGCAAGCCCAAACATGCTTCCCATTAATGGATGCAAAGAGCAGCATAGCCAATGGGCCTGCAATCCACCCCAACTGAGACATGCTCCATGCTAGTCATAGTACCCCTGATCCTATCACTCCTGTCATTATGCACGCCACACCGGTCCATATGTTCCCTTCATCATCATATAATCAACACATACCAATCTAAGTACCAAAATACATAATCCATATATGTGTATATATAACAATTCCCATCTGACGGTTGTAAGCCACTGCCCCTTATAATTGTGGCAAGCATGGATACTCTGTTCTTAAATTTCTTTCTTTCAATGCATTTCAAGTCACATAATCATGTCAATATATGCCAATCTAAGTACCAAAATACATAACACATACATATGTGAACCAAGAAGAAATGTCAAAATTGTCCTCTTCCATTATACAAGTTAACAGACACAGTCAGATAGTTAAAATTGATAATTGATAACATTTTAAATGTCTAAAGTTCAAATTGAAAAAAATAAAAATACTAGTTTAATTTGTTACAATGTTAAATTTTGAGATTTTTTTTTTAATTTTTTAAAAAATGTTCCCAATTATTTTATTCCAATGCATTTCAAGTCACAGGATCACTAAATAACATTTCATGAACTCACACAAAGTTCCCAGGATCACTAAAACAGAAATCACAAAGTTCCCAAGTGAATGTTTTTTATATAAAAAAAGAGAAAAAAAAATTTATAAAGTGAAGTGCACGAGATTTGAACTTAAGATCTTGAGTTTGGAAAACAACACCCTTACCACTAAATCAACAAATATTACTTACATTTTTAATTCAAAATTAAAATTTATATTTTATAAATTTAATAGCAGACCCGTCGGGTGGGCTTATGCCCCTAGTGTGTGTGTATATATATATTGTGTCCTGATATTTAAGGGCTGGAGAATTGATGATGCTGTGTAAAAAAGTGGGTGTGGAAAATTTTGACTTTTGGGCATTAAACACTTACATTATATACTTTCTTGGAAATTCTTGTGGATAAAAAATCATTGGTTTATTAGATCACGAAATGAAAAATTCATGGTTACTGTTAGAAAAAGGGAAAAAAAAAACAAAAAAACAAGGGAAGAGAAAGAAAGTGAAAGAAAGACAACCAGTTCTGTCGATGGAAGAATCAACCAAAGGGGTCTGATGATCTTGACCTTCATCTCTCTCTCTCTCTCCCTCTCCCATGGCCTTCTTCCAAACTACCCTTCAATTCAAATTTACAAATTCAACAATAAACCTTTTTAGCATATATACATACACACATATATATAGATGGTTGGTGGGTCTCACAAGTCATGATAGTGGACTACTTTTAGAGCCAGAGACAACTACGATCGGAGTCTTTGTGTTCCATCAACGATGCCCCAATTTACTGTTTAAAGTCGTTCTAAAAACTGAAATAATCATACATGTACCAAATAAACATACATGTATCGTGTTCAAAATGGACCAAAAAGATTATTGTTTTCAGAAGATTAAAAATGTGAGAATGGTGATGTCCATCGACATTAGTAAACTGGACAGAAAAAGATGAGCAAAGAGGGACAATTATAGAAGTATTACCGGTACCCATGATTCATCATTTTCAACATGTCCATGATTCTGATGGTGAGTTCTGTGGCTAATTCTCCTGTAATTATATATCAGTCATATGCACAAACACCATTTCTTCACAAACTCAATCTAGACAGATATACAAATATCAGGATCAAAGAGTTAAGATCAAGAACACACCATCCATGATAAGGCACAAGAATTGACGAATGCAGGAGATGTCCAGCAACACTGTTCAACAAAGGGTCGTCAGAAAAGCTTATGTGGCCACTGCAGATTCAAAAAAAAAAAAAAAAAAAAAACAAACCCAAACACAAAAATGAGCCTTCAAATTTAATTCCAAAATAGGAATTGTAAGCATGTTATGTCTATTACCAATCATGACCAAGAACAAACAGTGCCCAAAACATTGTCCCCTGGGCAGCCCAATAAAAAGGCCAAACAACCCAACTTTCAAAGAAATTTGCCAATGCAGCTAATCCAAAAACCACAATAACATCCCTAATCACATAACTAATAGATCGCCATGGGTTCTTGACCCAACAGTGGCTAGGAATGGCAGCTCGAATCTCCGCTATCCTAAACGGAGGAGGTGCCACGGGTTTTTGAATACAATTGTTAAAGATTGAACTTGCCAAGCAAAATCAGAAACGGAACGGTGCCGTTTGGTAACACTTACGTTTTCAGTTTTCTGTTTATATCTACAAAAATTTAAAAAACTCAAATAAAAACTTGTTTGGTAAAAATTTTGATTTATAAATCAGTGGTCTCAGTTTATAAATTTGGCCAAAAAATAAAAACACAAAAAATGTGTTTTCGTTTTGAGTTTTAAGTTTTTTTTTTTTTATCACCCAACACTAGCCACCACCCGCCACCATTTTCTACCATCGTCTTCCGCCACCACCCGCCACCATTTTCTACCACCGTCTTCCGCCACCACCACCCACCCCCCACCACCACCTGCCACCACCACTCACCACCCACCTGCCACCCACTCGCCACCACTACCCACCCCTCGCCGCCGCTACTACCCCCACCCACCACCCACCTGCCATCCACCCGTCACCCGCCATTACCATCCACCACTGGCTGCCACCACCCGCCACCTATTTGCCACCACCACTCACCACCCACCTGCCACCCACCCGCCACCACCACCCACCACCACCACCACCATCACCCGACACCCACCTACTATCACCACCCACCACTACCCACTCGCTACCACCTACCACCCGCCACCGTCACCCACTCACCTACCACCACTACTACCCGCCACCACCCACCACAACCTACCATCCGCCACCCACTTGCCACCACAACCCACCACCTGCCACCACCACCACCCACCACCCACTCGCTACCACCCATCACCCGCCACCGTCACCCACCCACCCACTATCACCACCCATCCGCCACCACCAGCCATCCACCACCCACCACTCGCCACCACCACTACCACCACCACCACCGACTCACTACCACCCGCTACCGTCACCGACCCACCCACCACTACCACCACCCGCCACCTACCCACCACCACCACCCACCCGCCACTACCCATCCACATCCGCCATCCGCCACCCATCTGCCACCACCATCCACCACCCGCTACCACTACCACCATCACCTACTCGCTACTACCCACCACCCGCCACCGTCACCCACCCACCCACCACCACCACCAGCTACACACCACCCACCGTCACCACTTTCTACCACCGTCTTCCCTCGCCACTTGTCACCACTTGTCATTTCTCACTCTTTTTTATATTTTTAAAATTTTTTAAACATTTTGTCAATTACCAAACACGTTTGTAGTTTATGTTTTTCTAAAAATAAACAAAAACCAGTTTATAAAATTTTTATAAATATAAACTGAAAACGTAAACGTTACCAAACACAGATTTAAAGGATAATTTTGAATTCTGATTATTCTTTATCGATGAGATTATGTAATCATGAACATGAGAATATGGGGTTAACTTGAGCTAGACTGTGAATTATGTGGGTATAGTTGCTTCCTTATCTGCTACCAGGAAGCAACTGTATTGATTTCTTGCATTTCTTGTGTGTCTTTTTGGTGTAACAAACTAACAAGTGCATTTTTGTGTCTCTTTTTGTATTTTGGGTGCAGTGAAAAATAATAGAAAAATAGAAATCTAACAGAGAACAAGAAAGAGAGAACTTCAACTTAAGCTGGGCATATAAACAAACATGTAATATACACAAATAAATCCAAATATACATACACAAAAGATTTGAAGGTATAGAAAGTGAAAAGATTGGAGATCTGTACCTCAAGCTAAAGAGAATCTGGAAAAAGGAAAGTAACTGTACATATGGGATTGTAAATGGGCAAGTGTATATTCAGAGATCTTTCAACTTTTTCAACATAACAGATCAAAAAAGGATGCGTTCAGACACAAATCAACTCCTCCTCCTCCACATCCTCTCTCTCTCTCTCTCTCACATCCGGACTTGAAGCAAAGACTTAAATCTAGTTCAACGAAGCAGAGAGCGAAGAAAAGAAGAAAATGATGTGTTTAGCCACAAATCAACTTTTAGTTTCTTGCTTACAATTTCAATTTCAATAACCAAATCGAGAGAGACGGGAAGGAAGAGCTTGAGAGAGACAGAGAAATCGATACCTCGCTGGTGGAGATAGTGGTGGTGGTGGAGCTTTGAAATCAAAATTGAAATCATAATCGAAATCAGAGAAATCGAGCCGGTGCAGACGGTGGTGGCGGTGGAGCTTCGAAATCAAAATCGCTCTGAATCTCAAAGATGAATCTGTGAGAATAATAACGGTTTAGAGAGGGTTGAGAGAGACGAGATTTGAAGGCATGATGATTCTAAATAAGGGTTTACAAAGGGCTTTAACAATTATTCTCAGATTCAAAATAGACTTTGAAATTGAGAGAGAGAATCACCGAAACATAAATTTCGAAATCAAAATCGAAATCGAGAGAGAACTTCGAAATCAGAATCGAAATCGCCAAGATGAATCACCCAGATTGTATCATTCTGAGATGAATCAGCGAGAGATGAATCGATCCATTGAGAGGGTTTAGAGAAAGAGAGAGCGAACGAGAGACTAAGTAAGAGATAAGGGCTACAAAATGAGTGAGTGAGAGAGATTGGGGCTTCAGAGGGTTGCCCATTTAAGGGAGAGAGAGAGGACATTCGAAGGCGCTTTTAACGCTTGAAACGGTGCCGTTTTTATTTTTTAAAACAGCGACATTTAAGAAACGTCGTTAAATATTATAAAATGTGACGTTTAATAAAACGTCGTTAAATAAACGTCACTAAAACTCATTTTTGACATTTTAGTTATTTTAGGTTATTGTCAAACTTGTCCTATGAAAGAGAAAAAAAAAATTAATTACAAGTTGTATTATCAAAATATCTTTATATGTTTTTATATTTTGAAAATTACTATATACAATCATATTTTTTACTTTATTTTCTCACGGTGAGACACAAGTGAGTAGGCCTCTTATATATATATATATATATATATATATATTAAGAGGGAGATTAATGATCTGGTACTGGGCTGGACGGATCTAGGCCAGACAGTTTTGCCGGACAGATTTGGGTCGGGCAAGTGTTGGGCCGAGGATGTGTGGCCTAGTTTGGAAAGAAGTTGCTCGGTTAAGACAACGCTTAGTTGGACCAAGCTACATGTTTGGCGGAGGCGAAGCCAGTCAAGTTAAGTGACCGGCGCCCGGAAAGGCAAGGTTAGACCGAGGTACCTGTTTGTTCGGCAGGTAGGTCGACCGCAGACAAGTGAGTAGTCCCGAGCTCGGCTTTGCCGAGATGCCGCCGAGTCCGGCCCTTCTCTGAGCTTAGCTGTTGGAGTACTTGGGCATGAAACGCAGCATGGCAGACGATGGCCGAGATGATACTGCCCGGCTGCCGAGCTCCCTGGAGCATGGGCAGGCAGTTGGGTTAGGTGGTGCTCAGCAAGGTTTATGCTGACAGATGGGATAGCAGTGCCACGTGTTGAGAGATCACTGGGAGTAAATTTGGGGCGCAGAAGGTATATAAGCATGACTGCGGCCCCCATACGTGGACAGATGAACATTTGGTGAGACATACACTAAACACTCGACACTCTCCATTCTCTCTATCTTTCCCTTGTGTGTGTGTTCTAACTTGATCGTCGGAGGGGTTTTCCGGCCACACACCGCCGGGTAGCTCATCGTTATTTGCTCGCAGGTGATCGGACAGTAACGGAGCTCGGAAGAAAGGAGTATAGGCTTGCCGGAATATTTGCTCCCCGTACAATTGGCGCCGTCTGTGGGAAACTTGACAGGCAAAACCTTGTTTTCCAGGCTTGTCTGATCGTCGTCCATGGCGAGCAACGACGAGTTTCCGTTGTCTGCCATAGACAGAGCCACCCTGGAGTTCACCCGAAGGAGAGAAGGACCTCTCGCCATCCATCCAATGGCGACTTGGAGACACCCACCGGAGGACAGTCAGGAGACGCGCGGGATAAGCGCGGAAGAAGTTATGGTCACTCACGAAGTCCGGACGGTCATCAGCGGCGAAGAGAATCACATGCCCGACGACTGGAACACAAGTTGAGGGACCAAGACGCTGTCATCCGGCGAATGGCGGCGGAGATGGAGGAGCTTAAGTGGCATGTCAAAGGGAAGGGTGTAGCTGGAGTGGGTGACCACAGTGAGCGCAACCCATCCCGCCGTTTAGGCGGTCAGAGTCAGCGACGCACTCCATCCATCTCTATTACCAGAAGTTACCAGGTTGGTGATTTCGACGTGCATGCAGAGAAGTCTAGCGCGCAAGATAGCACTTACCGGCCCTCATGTCCGATGACGACGTCGAAGTACTCTTATTCTGCTCATTCAGAGGATTTGCGGGCGGTCTTAAAGGAGCGGCTCACCGACGTGAAGCTCAGAGGATACCGGCGTTCCAGCGGCTATCCTACGGGGTTCACACCAGCGAGGAGGTCGGAATGCCTCCACCCCGCCAGGCAGTGCCACTCCCAGTGGATTCAGATTTGGCCAGGTTAAGTGCCACCCCTTTTTCCCTAGAAATAGAAACAACACCGCTTCCGGCAGGCTTCCACCAGCCTAAGTTCACACTCTACGACGGAAAAACCGATCCTTACATGCATGTGAGCCACTTCCGACAGGTTATGGCTGGACATAGGCAAAATGACGGACATATGTGCCTGATCTTCCCGTCGAGTTTAGGCGAGCTGGGCTTGAAGTGGTTCGAGAGGTTGCCGGAAGGGAGCACACAACAGTGGCATCAGTTGGCCGAAGCCTTTGTGACACGCTTCAAAACCAACACAAAAACACCAAAAGAAGTCAATCATTTACTTAGTGTCAAGATGGAACCAAGCGACACATTGAAGGCATACAACTCAAGGTATTGGGAAACCTTCAACGAGATCTTGGATTGCCCGATCAACCTTGCAATCACGCAATACAAGCGTGGTCTTCCGGTCGGACATAGACTGCGGGACTCGCTTACCATGCACCAGCCGACATCCATGGGCCAACTCATGCAACACATCAATGAGCATATTCGAGTTGAGGATGACGCGTCGGCGTCTACCGCGAAGTCAGTCCCGGCAGCGATAGACAAGAAGGCTGGAAAAGTGCATACAGTCAGACAGGAGTCCGGCCGATCTTCTGACTGCGCTGAGGAATCGGACCGTGGATTGAATCGGAAAAACCGGGGTAGAGGACGTCGGAATGACCAAGATGACTACCCCCGAGATGACGTAGCGGACGCAAGCAGAAGGTTGAAGGCAAGGACTGGCATAACCACGGTCTTCAAGATTCCAATCTATCGCATACTTAGTGAAATCCGAGACGAGGAGTATGTCCGGTTTCCTGCTAAGTTGGGCGATGGACAAAAGGGCTACAATCTGTGGTATCGTTGTACGTTTCATCGGGAGCGAGGCCACTGGGCTGAGGATTGTTTGCCATTAAGGCAACACTTGGAAGAGCTAGTCGCGGCCGGGCACCTGGATCTTTACATTGATGGGGGCGTCAAGGCAAATCAAGTTCCGGTTGATCTGTGGGGACCGGATGACCGAGATGCACCTCAAGGGGTTGTGAATGTCATCCACGGCATAGTGGAACCGGCGCGCGTTTGCGAGCTCCGTGGTATGATCAAAAAGGCAGAGCACATGAGGGAAGTTTTGTCAGTTCAGCCTGCGCTCAAGAGGGGGAGGACGGAAGCGAAAGAAGTGATTAGTTTCTCCTCGAGGGACTTGGAGCGCATTCAGACACCGCATAATGACGCCTTAGTCGTTACACTCCGCGTCAAAGACTTTGAAGTGAAACGGATCTTGATCGATCAGGGAAGCTCGGTCGAGATCATGTACTACGACGCTTTCCAACAACTCAAGCTCCGAGATACGGATTTGGCCCCGGCGACATCGCCGTTGGTTGGTTTCAACTCACAACCTGAGTGGCCTTTGGGAAAGATTATCCTGCCAGTCAAAGCGGGATCTGTGGCCAAACAGGTGGAGTTCTGGGTGTTACAGGTGCCATCTACTTACAATTTGATCCTTGGAAGGGGTGGCTTCACGCTATGCAAGCCGTGGCATCGATTTTCCACCAAGTAATAAGATTCCCCTCGGCTATGGGGGCAATCGAGGAGATTTGGGGCGATCAGGTCATGTCCAAGCAGTGCTTCGTGGCGGTCAACGGGAGCCGGGCTGCCAAACGATTCGTTCAAATGATTGAGTGTAGACACCCCATTTTTGACCGTCCTCAAGACTTGGACGTCACCGTTTGAACACCCGGTGATCATCCATGTTTGTGTTCATTTGGAGTTCCCAGAGGTCTCGGCTACGTGCCTTGCCTCAAGGTCTCCGAATTCGACCGTTTAGTGTTTGGTTTTGCACCAAACACTTGCATTTTTCCTTGGAAGGGCATGGAATGCCTTGTGAGGCATCCCCACACACCACCGGCCATGGACAGAGGCCACCGGCTGGTTTTTGCTGCCACCGGCAATGTATACTGCTGGTCGGCAATATTTATTGCCGGTCGGCACTCCCTTTTGCCAAAATGGCATCTTTGGCCGGCCGACCACTGTGCATCTGCTTTTGCAGATATTTTATCACAGCTGTCTTGCATTTGGCTCCCCTCCATACACGTCCCTCTTGAGAAGCTTGTCTTGTAAGCTTTACAAGACAAGAAGCTCTATAAGAGGAGCCCTTCTCTCCCTTGCTTAGGGTTGGTTGGTTAGACATTTTAGGGATAAAAAACACAGAGGAAAGCTCTGGTTTTAGGGTTAGGGTTAGATACATATCCTATCTCTATTTCCCTCTCTTGAGTGTTCTAGGTGTTTTAGTCCATACTATTGCACACAAACACCTAGTGTTTCACCTTCCTTTGGCTACTGAGGTTCTAAGGGGTTGATTTTGGTGTTTTGGAGTTGGATTCAAGCCAAGGAGGGCTGTTGGAGCACCATTGTTGAAGGGGTCTTCAAGGGTAAGAAACTAGTCCCTTTATTCCCCATTTTTGCATTGTATTTTTACCCATCTTTGAACTGTTTTTGTGCTTAGTGTATAACATAAAAAAGTTTTTTTTTTTAGCCCTCTTGATTGTTTATTAAGAGTGTTTTGTGGTTTGGGTTTGTTTGACCCCTCCTAAGCCTTGTAAGGCTCCATTTTGTGCTATTTTGTATAAGTTTCGAGACTTTGGTGTTTGGGCCTCTTCACCACTGAAATCTTGAGGGATTTCAGTGGCGAAGATGGTGCCTAGAAGTCTCCAAAAGGGGAGGGCCAGCCCCTCTCCTTGTTGTCCTTGAAAGGGACCCTTTTTGGCCTCTTGAGGGAGCATCATGTTAGAGTATGTATTGATCATGTCTTGGCTGTTTTCCATGCTTATTATGCCATGATATAACCTTGTTGTGTGTCGGTTTTGGTACACCATGCATGCTTAGCATACCTACCATGTAATGCCTTGTTATTGCCTTAATATGCCTTAGGTTGTTAGCCTTTGCTCTAGCATGTTTTAGGCTTAGTCTTGTGAAGGTTTTGTGCTCACTTTGCCATGCTTTAGGTCTATCCATAGTTGTTTGGGTCAGCTTTTGCATGTTTAGTATAACCCCTTTGCATTCTGGCTTGTTGGCCTTAAGTATGTGAATGTGTAGTATGTGTTGCTTGCATCATTTCGGTGGTTCGGAACCACCCCACATGTTATTTCAGTCCCTTTGGCATGCTTATATGCTTGTATTCCATGACCCTTTTGATGTTTCAAGAGTTGATGTTTCATGCTTCATGTTTATGCCATGGTGTATGCCTCTAGGATTAGGTTACTTGGATGCCATCTAAGTGGTTCTTGAGGCTTGATTTTGCATGATTTGGGACTGTTTTGATTCAATTTGGTCATTTGCTTCATGAGTCATATGATCATGCTTTAGGTCCTTGGGTCTCGTTGCATGCATAGTTTGCATTGATAGGTTAATTTGGCATCATTTCCTACATGTTTTCAAGGCTTATAATGCATGCCATTAGTCCATGTTATACCCTCTTGAGCGTGCTTGAGAATTGCTCTTTAATGCTTAAGTGTTGGCCCTTGTGTACATGCATGTTTGCATGTCATTTAGCCCTCATTTCATAGCACTTTGGCCACTGTTTCAGGCTTATTTAGAGTTGCCTAAATCATGTATAAGTCCATCTTTTCATCCGTTTGCATTGCCTCATGTTTGCTTGTATGCTCACATAAGTGTCTTGCTATGTCATGTTGCATCCTTAGTTTGCACGCCTAGGTTGCATTGCATCTTACATGCATGCCTTGCTCCTTGACTTGGTGATAGGAATTGGGCCTTGGTTCGTTTGTTTGGTTTGTATCTCATTTGACATGAAAGTTGCACGCTTGATTCTTTGGGCCATCATGCATGGCAATGCGTGATTGGTGGTCCGAGAATCGAGACACATGCCCTTTTGAGTCACAAACATGATAGGGGACATGATTGGTGCATACATTGCTTGAATTGTATTACCATGCAAGTTCTGTCCTCTGCTGCTGTGAGTTGCAGGTTCTGCAGACACTCTTTGCCGACCGGCAGTATACATTGCCGACCGGCAGTATGTTACCAGCCGATGGATTCATTTGGTGCCGGTGACCACAATTCACTGCCGGTGGTAATTCTACTCAGCCGGTGGTGATTTCCAGTATCCAGAGAGGCATCCTTGAGACTTTTACAGTCTTCAGAGAGGCAGAGCAGGGAAAACAGAGGCAGACTATGCATGGCCGTGCACTTCCGAGCAGGACCCGAGCATGCGCTGCATCTGGCTCTCCTCCCGAGGCGGTTTACTGCTTTTCCTAGTTTAAATTAGTTTGTTAACTAATTAGGCAATTTGTAATATTTAATTAGCTTGTAGGTTAATTATTTGTAATATTCTGTCGGTCCCTCCGAGTGAGGGCAAATCTGTAATAAGTGTGCGTGAGTGTGTGTATGCCTTCCAACCTCACGTCTTTCTTCCCTTTTATTTACCTGCTTATGATGGTAAACTAGGGCATTTTTAAAATCAGCATACCTTATGCTATGCATGCGTGCATTCATGCATTTGGTATTGCATGCATTAGGCTTGGTACATCACGCTAACTGCATCTGTATTTCAAATTCCAAATTGAATACGTGCATCAATTGATTGACTGCATGTCACATGCCATGCTTAGGTTAGCCGAGCCTACTCTGATTGCATTTTTGTATGCGATGCATTAGCCATTTTTAACATGAACTAGGGCATGCATGTTTGCTAACTAGTTTATTTTCTTGGCAAGGAGTACTATGTAAGTATTTTCCTGCTTTAGCATCTTGCATGCGTGTGAGTGCTATCATAATAGTATGCTTATCATGTGGCTAGATGCTTACGTGTTATAAACTATTTGAATGCCTGTGGGTGATGGTTGGATTGTTTGAGTTGGAAAAACTCGTTGAAATCCGTGTTTTAGCCTACTTGCGAGTAGCAAATACCAAAGCGCTTTTCAAAACAAACGAATGTGCAATGCTTGTTTCCAAATTAGGCAATCTAGTCTATACTTGTTTGCTGTGGGCATAACATAGTAATTCTAGGCTAATAACCGGAATAAGAACACTTAACGTTTTCAAAATCAAATATCACGGTTAGTGGAGGCCGGTCTTCGGACCGGGCGAAAGGGGGTGCTCATAGCTGACCTTCCCCGATCGTACCCAAGCTCCCGAGCCGAGACAACTCCGGTGATGACAGACATGTGGCCTTCGGCACCGAGTCAGGGTTTCCTAAATTTCCCCATTAAAAAATATTTAGGTGGCGACTCTGTATCTGGCAAAGCAGTCCATGTTTGGCACTTCTTTTCAAAAAATCTGTTTCTCAAAACGATTTGCCGAATTTGGACTCTTTGGTTCAGATTAAGAACCGTGAAACAAAATCGAGTTCAAACTGTAGCATGAGGCCCACGGGCGCGTCTACAGTTTCTGGCGACTCTGCTGGGGACTTAGAGAGCTTGACTCGAACTCATGATATCCTATTTTGATCTCATTTATGTGTCTCTTTGCATTGCATGTGCATTGGTGCGCCTAAGAACACAGTGTTTGCCATCTGCCATTCCTGAATGGTTTGCCGGAGGCTTGTCTTGTCAAGGCATGACCATAAGGCTGACCGGTTATGGGCTCTGACAGTATGGGAACACAAACCCCGGTTTTTACCGGGGCACCCTTTTCGACCATTCGACCTAGTGCATATCGAAATCCATAGTGACTATTCCAAACTAGGACAGGTTGCTTACCCGATATTAGGTTGTTTGAAACCGCTGTGTGCGTAATGAAACCCTAGCTCCTGACAAAATAGGACAGGGAAACCCTACCCCAATATAGGGGTGTTTTGGCTCATTTTACTCGCTATGTGCTTTTAGAATGTATCTCTACAGGAAAGTACATATCAGTTTGCAAGTTTGAGTATCGGACCTGAGAGCACTAGTATCAGTGTTGTCGAGAAGTCAGTTATCTGCGGGTATCAGACTCAGTTTTTGGGGACAGTGATTTCTGGAGAACAGTGATCAGTAGTAGAAGGCAGTTGTTCGGCTACGCCCGTGTTTGATCTGTTTGGGCTGAAATGCTATTTGTTTTTCCTTTCAGTTCAGAGGGTCGGAGAGTTGATACAAAATAGCCAGTGTTCCCCCTTGCTGAGGCAGGACTTATGACGACGCAGAATTCAGAAGAGTTCGTGGTTATGACGACTGCATTAGATCAAGGGATCACTCTGCAAAGTGAGACCAACATTGATATGCCACATCCACCCAGGTCACCTGTTGTGCACCCGGTCTGGGCCCCCCAGTTGTACCAGGCTCGTGAGCCCACCACCTTTGAACTAATGGGGATGATAGGTGATCTCCAGAGGTCTGTGGCGGACCTCGCCTACGGAATGTCAGCTTCACCTCCAGCCGCACCGTATGCTGGGAGTTTTGTACCCCAGGAGCCCCCGCTGTTGGGACGTATTGTGATTGAACTTAGCCAACCGGAGATGGCCTCCAGCTATAGTAATGATATGTCAGCATCGACCCAAATTCTCAATCAGGCTGAGGCCAGAGAAAAAGACAAAGCAAAGGTAGACGCCGATCCTATCGCACAACTGCTGTGGGCAGTCGAGGCTTTGAAAGCCGGGGGGATGAATAAGCAACAGATATCCGCAGTTATGGCAAAAACTGTGGAGGATGCTTTCCCCACTCCACCTGAGGGGAGTTCAAGTCAGTCAGAAAATCGGAATAGGCCCCGTCATGCCGGAACAGTTCCTCCTATTCCCGCCCCTGCACCTGGGAAGGATCAGAAAGCCAAAGTGGCGCCTGCTGACCTTTTTGCTTGTGCGTCTAGTAAGAGCGCTTAGACTCCAAAGTACCTACCCCGGGGGCGCAGGACCTTTCATGCTCTCTACATGCCTCTGTCCAAGGCACTTCAGATTCTTGCCGAGAAGGGGCACCTTAAACCCTTGGAGCCTCGTCCTCTCCCGAAGAATCTCCCCACTACGCATGATGCTGCTCAGTACTGCACGTACCACCAGCAGACAGGCCATGCTACCGACAATTGTTTCTGCCTCCGTCATGAGGTGCAAGATTTGATTGACAACGAGGTTATCCTCCCGCCCACCTCAGCCAAGTCTGTTACCACACAGTTACTGGATTTTGAGGACACAAATACTGCAAGTATGTAAAGTGAACCACCTGCGGGCGGCATTCGGTATATTTTGGATGTAGCGTCTGGCACGCATTTTTTTGAGCATCGGTGAAACCGAGTTTTGTAAATTCTGGCTTGGGTATCGAGTCAGTCTTTTGTTTTGAGTCTGTCTCTTTGTTTTGAGTCAGTCTTTTTGCTTAAGGGTCTGTCTTATTGTATCGAGTCAGTCCCTTTTGTATAGAATACCAGGTGATTCTGGGGTTGTTGTCCCGAACACCATTTTGTCTTGTAATTACCTGTTTTTGTTTTTTTGAGTCTGTTTCTGCTGAGGGGCTAGTTATACCAACAAATTTGAATGAAACAGCTGTTGCTATCTCACTTTCATGCTCGCTTTCAGTATAAGTGCCAGAGGATTTGGACGGGCTGATAGTATATCTCGTCTGCTCTCCTGCGCGCCGAGCTCATGGCATTAACCTAAGTTTTTCAAAAACCCCTTTTGAACACTGCGGTGATAAAAACGAAGAGGAAGGAATTCCTCGGGTTTTGTAAAATTTTGATCATCTTAAGAGAAAGAGAAGCATGCTAAGCCCTTAATGAATGAAACCATGCTTGTCGGCGTGAGTACTGGGAAGGACCCTGGCTTGATCCAGATTGGTTCCACACTATCTTTGGCATAAGCGATTTGTCTCTTTCTTAAAAACTTTCGAAAACAAATGTTTTACACGGCCCTGTGAAGACTTGTGTGGAACCGCTCTTGAGATTGTGCAGCCTAGGATCGCTCTCAGCCTCGAGATCCAACCCGTCCGTTTCGAACCTTGAGCCCGTTCAGAAAGTTCAACGGTCAACCGCCATATGAGACTCGTATGGCCAGTTTAGAAGCAGCCCTCGGGTAAGAGGCACCATAGCCGAGTCAAAAGAGTAGATCTCACCAAAAGAAGCTCGTGGAGCAACCGGGATGGATTCTTCTGCAAATCATTGCAACAGCCATTCTCCTAGATACAGAGAAGCTTCAACTTCCGAAACCATTTGGCATGGACTTGTTACACTTTTACCCTTTGAGAGGCTCGCTGGGCCGAAAACCCGGAAGGGCGACCCAGGCAAAAGTTAGAGCAAGAGAAAAATAAAAAAGAGCAAAAAAAATACAAAAAAAGAAAAGAAATACAAAAAAATACAAAAAAAGAAAAGGAAAGAAAAAAATGCGAAAAAAAAGAAAAGAAAAAGAAATGAACAAAAGAAAATGAAAAGAAGCTCATAAGGTCGAAAACCCGCATCGGGCACCTTGGCAAAAGTTAGAGCCTGAAAAGTGAAGGTTAAAAGACCCGAGTGTACCTTAACCGGAACTACATAAGGCTTGATTCCCATGTTTGGGATACGTAGGCAACTTCATCCTGAAGTCCAGCCCCCAACGCTTTCATAGCATCTCGGTCCATGCAATGGTTTTGACTTCATCCCAAAGTCTAGTCACCAACACCTTCCAAGGTGATTGTGTCCATATATCTGTTATAACTGTCTTCGTCATCTCTGTGTTCAAGAGTCCGACCATCATCAATGCAGACTGTTTGCGGACTGCTGCAGCACTATCCAAACAAAGGGCGACTTTCCGTTGCCGCGAGTCGTCGTGAGCCGCCATTCAAACCAGGGGCAACTTTCCGTTGTCGTGCAGCGTTCTTCAAACCAGGGGCAATTTTCCATTGCCTCCGATCCGAGGTTGCGCATCTCAAAGGGTAAGTTCCATGCTCGTTAAGCATCAGCCGTTTGCAAAAATAGTTTTTGAAAATTTTTACTAAGGTTGACTATTTTCTCGAAAACTATTTCATTTTCCAAAACTGGACCATTTTCTTGGACCCAAAAAGGAAAATTTTCTGTGCTTACAGCCTGACTTGCATGGCTTTCAAATCAAAAATCGAACAAGGACGTTAATCCGACTCCCATCTTGATCAAAACTGTTTTAGTAGAAAACCAAAACGAAAAAATGGTCAAAGTGATGAACTAGGGGCACAGTTGAGTCAGGTGTTCTGTTTTTCCCCCGTCGTCAACATACTTGCCAGAAAGGCACTCTACCCATCAGAAGAAATAGCTGTGAGCTAACGACATTGGGCAAGAAGCCACACCTTCCTATTCATTCATGAATCCCCCTGGGGAGGGACAAAAAATGAGAGAGTAAAGAATAGAGAGGTGTAAGTTGAGAGAAAAAGCGAGCCAGAGGGTTTTGAGAGAAAAACCGAGCTTGAGGGTTGAGTGATGGGAGAATCACAAATCAGAAATGGTGGGAAACAATACCCAGAGAAACTGGCTCCTCGTGATCTGAGGTTCCCCGTCTTCGTTGACGCATCTGTATGTCGTGTCTCTTGTTTTATTTACCTCAACCTTTGTTTTAGGTCTCTTCCGAGCGTGTCTCGTTGTGTTTAGGTCATGTACCTCTTTGTTTGAATCCTCCCCACTGCGTTCAGTTGTAGGCTCGATACCCCGGTTAAGAAAACCCCTTCTCCGAAAGTTAATCGTTTATGCTCAGAATGTTGTGCCATTCTCTATATGCGATTGTGTTTCAACTCCAGCTGGTTTCACCTCCGTAGTCCGTCTTGTCAAATTGGGCTGTTTGTTCGGGATTTGCTATGCGCAGAATGAACCGAATGCTGTGTTAGGGGCTGTATGCAGATTAATCCCCAACAGAGTGAGGGCTGTGTGTCCAGAATCAGGTAGTGGGTTGCTTGGGTTATTTTGCTGTTGGCTGTTTAGTTATCTGATTATTACAGTGCAAGTGTTCAATTTTCAGACAACCAATCAATTTCATTTACATTGAGGTGTAATATGGTGTGATGCGATGCAAAGTATGAAATGTAAAGATATACGGATGTAAACACTTTTTTAGATAAAAAGCCTGTTTCATTTCATTATCTTTTCAAATACACAAGTTTTGGAAACAAAAATCTGCCTGCGGCAGTACAAAGTGTCCTAACTACCAACAAAAAGGAAAAGTACAAGAAAGAAGAAAAATAGCAAAAATCTGTATCCATGTCAAGCACTCCGGGGGCTATCGGTCTGTTCTAGTCCTCTTCCTAGACGAAGGTCCAGGAGCATCATCAGCATCGTCGTCAGAGCCCGAGCTAGTGCCGTCTCCGGTCTCCTCCCCCGATGACTCCGCCTCTGCCTCTGACTCCTCGTCATCATCATCGTCAGGGACTGGAGCTCGCGAGCTACTCCCGATATGAGTGCGCCCAGCCTTGGTGCGGGGAAATGCTCTGCTCTCCTCATCTCTCCCTCGGGCAGGGACGGAAGGTCCAGTTGAAGCACCGCCCACCGGAGGGATCTGGAAGGAAGGCTAAAAATCACAAAAGGCAAATGCATCAGTATGTCGTGAGCAGTTTATCAGTGCAGAATGCAGTGTATGGGTACAGTGTGAGAATGCCGTGAGCAGTTTATCAATGCAGAATGCGGTGTATGAGTACAATGTATGAATGCCGTTAGCAGTTTATCAGTGTAAAGTACAGTGCAGAATGCAGTGTATGCAGTGTATCAGATGCTGTGAGATCAGTGTATCAGGTGTCGTGCCGTGCATCAAATTATGTGAAGCAGTGTATGAATGGTTTGAGGCCAGTGTCAGAAGAACATACCGGAATGCTGTAGAGGGCCAGGAGATCAAAGGTCCGCTGGAGCATCCCCATCTTGGAGGCATTCATCTCCAATGACTGCCGGGTATACTCAGAAAAAGCCTGCAAAAGTACCAGATGCATTAATATTCTGTGGAATATCAAATAAACTGAAATGAAATGACTGTACAAAAGTGCAGTAATACATACCGGAGGCAAGTCGGGGACATCGACAAACTCGTGATCAGCCGGCGGAGGGGCGAAGGGGTGAAGGGGATCTGATAGGTCGCCCCACCCTACCCTCGGAAAGTCAGTGAAGTAGGCAGAGCAGGCCAACCGGTCCCCCGTCCTCCCTGAACTCCGCCCTTGCCCCGAACTTGAGCCCTCCTAGAAGCTCCTGCCCCAGCTCCCGCTCCTGCCCCAGCTGCTGGCGCCACGGGCCTGGCTCCCTCCGCTCGACGGCTGCCGCTCAGAGACCGCATAAGGTACGTCTACACGTACTCTCTGTAGTCGCCGATGCCTCTGAAGTGGGTCGCCTCCCAGCCAATAGTATAATCGGCCATCTGCTCGGTAGTGAGCCTCTCTGTCTCCCTCATATCCTCAAGAGGGTAAACCGGGACTATCTGCCCCGGTAACCCTAGGGTCTGGCGTAAGAAACGCTCACCCAGGTACCAAGCCCGACAGACCAGGCCCTCTAGTAAGATCCGGAAACGCGAGGTCTCCTCAGCACCGGTAAATCGGTCCCGCATCGTCGCCGGCAGCGGAGCCCAAGGCTGCCAAGTGATCTGAAAGTAACATACGGTCTGTTATCTACTGTTATTGAAATATGAAGTGGAAAGGCGAAGCTTAAATGAACTGCAAGTAAAACATACCTCGGCAGGAGTAATGGTGTTGAAGTAGCGGTGGAAAAAGCCAAATGTCTCTCGCGGCCTCCGGGTGCATCTCCCGTCAAAGCGACGCGAAAAAAGGACGACCAGAGGAGTCTCTGTCGCCGGCACGGGAGCGAGCCTAGGAAAGTAGGCATAAACCCACAACTGCAAGGTAAATACCAGTGCATTTATCAGATAAAGCAGAATATAGAGAAAAAGCAGAAATAGCAGAGCCATGTATTGTGCAGTGCATTGTGCAGAGTATGCAGTGTGAGCAGTGTACAGTCAGTGTAAAGCAGAGTATGTGTGTGTCGTGTATACAGTATACAGCAAGTATAAAGCAGACTACAGTGTGTACAGTGTACAGAATACAGAAAGCAGAAAGTAGAAATATAAAAAGGGAAGAAGACGTACCTCCCAGACACGCTAATAGCCCCCGAGCAACTGTCCGCTGCCGCGGGAAGCTGAACTCATATATCCGTAGAGAGTGGCCAGAGCGGCGCCACCCCAATCGTAATGCAAGATGTCTCTGACGTCCACCAGTGCGTTGAGCAAGCAGAGAGGCACGGTGTTCGCCCGGTCGGCGAAAATAGTCGTCCCAAACAAGAACATGAGGAAGCCGCGTGCATACCTCTCCACGGCCTCCGGAGTCATCGGGGCTGCATCAACAAGGGTGGGCTGGACCCTGAACTGCACCTCGAACCAGGAATATCGAACAAAGCCTGGCCGAGCAAGAGGTGGCACCTCACCAAGCAGATGGATCTGAGCGGCAGTCCACTCGTCCATGTCGGTATCAAAGGGGATCGGATCACCCCTTACCCCGATGCCTGCGAGCATCGAGAAATCATAGGGAGTCATCGTCATGTCTCCCGTCGCAGACAAATGAAATGAATCGGTGGTGTCCCACCACCTCTCCACCAGAGCAGCGAGGAGAGGTTTGCATGTAGTGAGCCTGGAAAGTCCTCTACAGAAAGCGCCGAAGCCCGCCCGATCCACTATGCGACTGTAGACACCCCATTTTTGACCGTCCTCAAGACTTGGACGTCACCGTTTGAACACTCGGTGATTATCCTTGTTTGTGTTTGTTTGGAGTTCCCGGAGGCCTCGGCTCGCGTGCCTTGCCTCAGGATCTCCGAACTCGACCGTTTAGTGTCTGGTTTTGCACCAAACACTTGCATCCTGCCTTGGAAGGGCAGGGTGGGGGTTGTAGACCATCCCCACCCATCACCGGCAGTGGCTAGATGCCATCGGCTGGTTTTTGCTGCCACCGGCAATATAGTTTGCCGGCCGGCACTCTTTGTTGCCGGTCAGCACTATTTTGTGCCGGTCGGCACTTTGTTTGGCCAAGATGGCATTTTTTGCCGGCCGATTGCTGTTCATCTGCTTTTGCAGATATTTTTGGACAGCTGTATAGCTTTTGCTCCCCTCCATACACGTGTGTGGAGGGATCTCCCTCTTGCAAAGCTTGTCTTGTAAGCTTTACAAGAGGCATATAGGGAGAAGCTCTCTCTAAGGCAAAAAAGGAGGGGCTTTAGACATTTTTGAGGAGAGAAGACAGAGGAGAGCTCTGGTTTTTCCTAGGGTTAGGGTTAGATACACTCACCTATCTCTCTTTTCCTCCCATTTTGTTCACTAGGTGTTTTGTGCCTTACTATTGCACACAAACACCTAGTGTTTCACCTTCCTCTTGGAGCTGAGGTTCTAAAGAGTGTGTTTTGAAATTTTGGTGTTGGATTCAAGCCAAAGGAGGCCATTGGAGCATCTTTGTTGAAGAAGGCATCAAGGGTGAGAAACTAGTCCATTTTTCCCCCATTTTTGCATCAATTTTCTACTAGTCTTAGAGCTGTTTTTGTGATTATTGTATAACATAAAAAAGTTCTGTTTTTGAGCCCTCTTTGTTGTTTATTAAGAGTGTTTTGTTGTTTGAGGGTTGTTGACCACCCTTAGGCCTCAAAAGGCCTCATTTTGAGCCATTTTGTGTTAGCTCCGGGATTTTGGTGTTGAGGTCTCTTCACCACTGAAATCTTGAGGGATTTCAGTGGTGAAGATGATGCTTTGAAGTCCCAAGAAGGAGAGGGCCACCCCCTCTCCTTGTTGTCCTTGAAAAGGGCACATTTTGGCCTCTTAAGGAAGCCTATGCTTGAGTGTGTGTTGAGCATATTTGGTTTGTTTTTCATGCTTATATATCCATGATATAACATGATTTCAAGTTGGTTTTGGAACTCCATGCATGTTTAGCATAGTTGCCATGTAATGCCTTATTTGTGCCTTAACATGTTCTAGGTTGTTAGCCTTGTTGGAGCATGTTTTAGGCTTGCATTTGTGAAGTTTATGTGCTTATTTTGCCATGTTTTAGCTCTGTCCATAGTCGTTTGGGTTGATCTTTGCATGCATTATATAGCTCATTTGTATTTGGGCTTGTTGGCCTTGTGTATGTGCATGTGTAACATGCCATCTTTGCATTGTTTTGGTGATTTGGAATTATCCCACATGCTATTTCAGTCCCATTTCCATGCTTGTTTGATTGCCTTGCATGCCTCTTTAACGCTTTGGAAGCATGTGTTGCAATGCTCCATGTTTTGGCCATGGTGTATGCCTTTGTATTTGGGCCACTTAGATGCCATCTAAGTAATCCTTTAGCTTTGTTTTAACATGCTAAACCCCTGTTTTTGGTCCTTCTGTGCATGCCATGTTTGGTCATGTTAAGTGTAGTTCAATGCCTTATTGATTTGCTTTGAACACTTGGACTATTCGTTGCATGTCTTGGCTTGATTTTGTTGCTTGGTTTGGCACCATCCTAACATGATTTCAATACTCATGTTGCATGCTAACTTGTCCATGTTTCCTTCTTTCAAGTGTGCTTGAATGTTGTTTGATTCATGCTTAAGTGTTGGTCCTTATGTGCATGTGTGTGTGCATGCCATTTAGCTCTCACTCTTTAGCACTTTTGGCCACTGTTTTAGGCCTATTTTAGAGTTGCCTAATTCATGTATAAGTCCATCTTGCCATCCATTTGCATTGCCATATGTATGCTTGCATGATTGCATAAGTGCCTTGCCATGTCATGTTGCATTCCTAGCTTGTATGCCTAGGTTGCATTGCATTTTGCATGCATGCCTTGTTCCTTGAATTGGTGATAGGAATCGGGCCTAATTTGTTAGATTGGTTTGCATGCATTTGAAACCAAAGTTGCATGCTTGGTTCCTTGGACCATCATGCATGGAAATGCGTGATTGGTGGTCCGAGAACCGAGGCACATGTCCCTTTGAGTCATTACAATGATAAGAGACATGGTTGATGCATACATGCCTTGAAATATGCTGCCATGCCTTGTTTTGCCCTCTGTTGCTGTGAGTTGCAGGTTCTGCAGGAATACTCTGCCGACCGGCAGTGTAATGTGCCGACCGGCACCATTTTCTCTGCCGACAGACCCTATTTTGTGCCGATGGACATACTACATTGCCGGTGGAAGTTTCATTCAGCCGGTGGTGATCCCCTCTGTCCAAGGATGCAGTCCTGAGGTTTTGACAACCTCCAGAGGAGGAAAGGGAGGAAAACAGAGGCAGCTTGGGCATGGCGGCGCGCTTCTCGAGACGTTTTACTGTTTTCCTAAATTAGTTAATTTGTTAATTAATTAATTTGTAATATTTAATTAGCTTGCGTAGTTAATTAATTTGTAATATTTATTCGGTCCCTCCGAGCGAGGGCAAATCTGTAATAAGTGTGTGTGGGTGGTGTGTATGTCTTCCAACCTCACTTCTTTCTTCCCTTTTACTTACCCGCTTTAATGGTTAGTATTAGGGCACGTTTAATTTAGCATACCTTATGCTATGCATGTGTGCATCCATGCATTTGTATTACATGCATTAGGCTCGGTACATCACGCTAACTGCATCAGTACTTCAATTCCGATCTGAATATGTGTTAATTGTGCATTTTCGCATGACATGTTTAGGATAGCCGAGCCTATTCTAGCAACATTTTGTATGCGATGCATTAGGCACTTAACATGGACTTGGATCATGCATGTTTGCTAACAAGTTCTTTGTCTTGGCACGGAGTACTATGTAAGTATTTCCGCTTTAGCATATCGCATGAGTGTGAATGTTACCATGACAGCATGTTTAACATGTGGCTAGATGCTTATGTGTTATAACTGCTTGAATGCCTGTGGGTGAAGGTTGGATTGTTTGAGTTGGAAAAACTCGTTGAAATCCGTATTTTAGCCTACTTGCGAGTAGCAAATTCCAAAGCATTTTCAAACCAAACGGATATGCAATGTTTATTTCCAAATTAGACAATCTAGTCTATACTTGTTTGCTGCGCGCATAACATAGTAATTCTAGGCTAATAAATGGAATAAGAACACATAGCGTTTTCAAAATTGGATATCATGGTTAGTAGAGGCCGGTCTTCGGACCGGGCGAAAGGGGGTGCTCATAGCTGACCTTCCCCGATCGTACCCAAGCTCCCGAGCCGAGACAACTCCGGTGATGACGGACATGTGGCCTTCGGCACCGAGTCAGGGTTTCCTAAATTTCCCGTTTTAAAAATATTTAGGTGGCGACTCTGTATCTGGCAAAGCAGTCCATGTTTGGCACTACTTTTTCAAAATCTGTTTCTCAAAACGATTTGCCAGATTTGGACTCTTTGGTTCAGATTAAGAACCGTGACACAAATCGAGTCCGAACTGTAGCACGAGGTCCCACGCGGGCGCCGTCTACAGCGACGAACCGCATCAAGAAGCTCGGCGTACCACTCCTGAGCGCCGGTGTTCCCATACCCGCGGATGGTATGGGAATCTCCCTATAAACAGAAAATAACAATTGCAAGGCAACATTCAAAATGCAGTTCTAAGAAGCATACAGATGTAGCATGCGTGCAAGTTTAACAGATTTTGACAAATACCGGGTGCCGGTGTGCTTACAGTGAACTACAGCATGTGATGCATCAGCGTGTTCGGGTGGTTCAGAACAGATGTAGCATGCGTGCAAGTTTAACAGATTTAGACAAATACCGGGTGCCAGTGTGCTTACAGTGAACTACAACGTGTGATGCGTCAGCGTGTTCGGGTGATTCAGTACAGTATAGCATGTGTGCATAGTTTGACAAATTCAAGCAAATACTGGGTACCAACGTGTATGCAGTGAAATACAGTGTGTTTGAGGGATTCAGGGCTAGTGCAGTGTGCGTGCATGTGTCAATTTCAAGCAGATATCAGTTGTATGTATGTTTACAATCAACTACAGTAGACAGGGTATCTGAGCTAAAGCAGTTAAAGAGCACAAGTAGCTACGACAGTTTTGTGTCCTACATTGCAGAAAGTAAAGCAGAGAAAAAAGAGTTACCTCGGAAGCGCCGAAGGACAGGTGGGAGGTAGTCTCACGCAGTAATAGCTCGGGTGGCACGTAGCTCTCGAAGCTCCGAAACTGGCGGAGTCCGTCAGGGGGCAGAACATGAATCGCCGGCCGGTAGGTCGCCGGGTCGAACGGGCGCTCGCTCAAAGGTAGGAGCTCGACCCCGGGATCCATCTCGTGATCCGGGGGAGTCCCGCCTCATGGAATGTCGTCCGCCATGTCAGTAATGATGAGAAAATAGCCGGAGGAAGGAAAACCGGGCTAGAATACGGAAGGTCAACCGAAAAGTCAACTCCCGAGAAGGTCGAAAATAGCCGAAAAGGCCGGGATGTGAAAAGGGTACGGAAATCAAGAGGAAAGCGAGGGGAACAAACCCCGAAAAGGTGGGAACGGCAAAAGAGGCACCGAAACAAAGATTTGTTCGGTTGAAAATGTCCGAAACGCGAAGAAAATCGCGAATCCGACAACGAAACGGGCATAGAACGCGAAGAAACGGGGAAAAGAGGAGGGGAAAACACTCTAGAAAGGGAAGGTTTGGAATTTCGGCGGAAGAGAAAGTGAGAAATAGGGTTTAGAAACCCTATTTTAAAACACCCGTGGTGAAATGTCGAATCAGCCCCGACTCAGGAACTTTTTGCTGGTCGGCAACATTTTGTGCCGGCCGGCAGAATATTGTGCCGATGGAATTATTTTGCAGCCGGTGGCTTCCCCTCTCAGCCGGTGGTGTTCCCACAACCTTGTTTAGGCCATATGAGTAGTTTTTGGTCTTCATAGCTCAAGAAAGTGCAAGAAAGTGTATCTTCGACGCTCAACCGACCTCCGTTTTGACCTCGGACCGCGTCTTCTGTGCGTAGCACTCCAACTCATACAATGTTGTATCCTTTGATATCCTTTTTGCCTTTTACAGGACCCAAAAGTTACCCCCGCGTGCGTTGCACGCATTCATCGCACTATTTCGGTGCATTATATCACGCTATCATGCGCCTCACAGTTGCATTGTTATGCACATACTACATACGTTGTAACACGCCCCCCCTTGCATTGTCATGCACATCTCTCATGCATTGTCATTGCATTTTTATTACAAGCATTGTCATGTATTTCAATGCATACGTCGCCTCGCGCATCGTTCGCGTTGTTGTGCATTCCCTTACCATGCATTCCGAAACACGTGTGTCGTTACGCATTTAAATCCGTTCGCATCATTTTACATTCCGTGTGGCATGCGTGTCACACTTCGCATCATTTTGCATCTTATGAGGCATGCGTGTCTCATTTGTATCATTTTGTATCTTATGAGGCACGCGTGTCTCATTTGTTTCATTTTGCATCTTATGAGGCATGCTTGTCTCATTTGTTTCATTTTGCATCTTATGAGGCACGCGTGTCTCATTTGTATCATTTTGCATCTTATGAGGCACGCGTGTCTCATTTGTTTCATTTTGCATCTTATGAGGCATGCGTGTCTCATTTGTTTCATTTTGCATCTTATGAGGCACGCTTGTCTCATTTGTTTCATTTTGCATCTTATGAGGCACTCGTGTCTCATTTGTTTCATTTTGCATCTTATGAGGCACGCGTGTCTCATTTGTATCATTTTGCATCTTATGAGGCATGCGTGTCTCATTTGTATCATTTTGCATTTTATGAGGCACGCGTGTCTCATTTGTTTCATTTTGCATCTTATGAGGCACGCGTGTCTCATTTGTTTCATTTTGCATCTTATGAGGCACGCGTGTCTCATTTGTATCATTTTGCATCTTATGAGGCACGCGTGTCTCATTTGTTTCATTTTGCATCTTATGAGGCATGCGTGTCTCATTTGTTTCATTTTGCATCTTATAAGGCACGCGTGTCTCATTTGTATCATATTGCATCTTATGAGGCATGCGTGTCTCATTTGTATCATTTGCATCGGCACGTGTGCCTCATTTGCATCGGCACATGTGCCTCATTTTGCATTGGCACGTGTGCCTCATTCTCGTTGGCACGTGTGCCTCATTTACATCGGCACGTGTGCCTCATTTTCACCGGCACGTGTGCCTCATTCGCATCGGCACGTGTGCCTCATTTTTCACCGGCACGTGTGCCTCATTTGCATCGGCACGTGTGTCTCATTCCCATCGGCACGTGTTCCTCATTTGCATCGGCACGTGTGCCTCATTTGCATAGGCACACGTGTGCCTCGTTCTCATCGGCACGTGTGCCTCATTTGCGTCGGCACATGTGCCTCACTTGCATTGGCATGCGTGCCTCATTTGCATTGTCTTACATTCCTTGCCACCTGCATTGTCTTGCATCCATTTTGCATTGTTATGCATGTTAATTACATTACCTACGTAGACCGCATGTTTGTAATCAATTTCATTACTTGCGTAGACCGCATGTTAATTACATTACCTGTGTAGACCGCATGTTTGTAATCAATTTCATTACTTGCGTAGACCGCATGTTAATTACATTATCTGCGTAGACCGCATGTTTGTAATCAATTTCAATACTTGCGTAGACCGCATATTAATTACATTACCTGCGTAGACCGCATGTTTGTAATCAATTTCATTACTAGCGTAGACCGCATGTTAATTACATTACCTGCGTAGACCGCATGTTTGTAATCAATTTCATTACTTGCGTAGACTGCATGTTAATTACATTACCTGCGTAGACCGTATGTTTGTAATCAATTTCATTACCTGCGTAGACCGCATGTTTGTAATCAATTTCATTACCTGCGTAGACCGCATGTTTTGCTTGCGTAGACCGCATTATTGTTCAATTTCATTACCTGCGTATACCGCATGTTTTGTTTGCGTAGACCGCATTATTGTTCAATTTCATTATCTGCGTAGACCGCATGATTTGCTTGCATAGACCGCATGATTGTTAAATTCATTACTCGCGTAGACCGCATATTCTACTTGCGTAGACTGCATGATTGTCCAACTTCATTACTTGCGTAGACCGCATGTTTTGCTTGCGTAGACCGCATAATTGTTCGAATATCATTACTTGCGTAGACCGCATAATTGTTCGAATATCATTACTTGCGTAGACCGCATGTTTTGCTTGCGTAGACCGCGTTATTGTTCAATTCCATTACCTGCGTAGACCGCATGTTTTGCTTGCATAGACCGCATTATTGTTCAATTTCATTACCTACGTAGACCGCATGATTTGCTTGCGTAGACCGCATGATTGTTAAATTCATTACTCGCGTAGACCGCATATTCTACTTGCGTAGACCGCATGATTGTCCAACTTCATTGCTTGCGTAGACCGCATGCTTATGATCAAATTCATTGCCTGCATAGACCGCGTGCTCTATTTACACATCTGTACCTTCACAGCATTGTTATGCTCTCCACTTGCTTTGCGTTGCCACACATTTCGAGTACACTACTATGCATGTTGTTAACAATATTATACCTGTTAAGTTTGTTTTCTTTGCAAGCACGATATTGTATGTACGGTTCATTTGAGGCTGATGCAACCAGACGGGCCGCACAGGTATTGTATCCTCCGAGTAAGACGTACTGAGAACTACATAATTCTCTTACATCCCTTCTGCATTGTAGTGTAGTTCGGTGTATGCCAGCTTAAAGTTGTCGCATGTGTGCTTCATTACAGCTTTCTTTGCATGATCATAAGTTATGCTCGGCTTCGTGCATTGTCTTGCATTTTGCCCCTGCCTTCGGGCGCATACCTTGTTTGTCTTGCATGTTTGTCAAAGTCTTCGGTCTTGTCAAAAATGGGTCGTCTCTGGGCTTTGACATTCACTCCCATCATTGTTATGACTTTCGAGTTCTGTCAAAGAGGGGCAACTGTAAACACCCCATTTTTGACCGTCCTCAAGACTTGGACGTCACCGTTTGAACACCCGGTGATCATCCATGTTTGTGTTCATTTGGAGTTCCCGGAGGTCTCGGCTACGTGCCTTGCCTCAGGGCCTCCGAATTCGACCGTTTAGTGTCTGGTTTTGCACCAAACACTTGCATTTTGCCTTGGAAGGGCAGGGAATGCCTTGTGAGGCATCCCCACACACCACCGGCCATGGACAGAGGCCACCGGCTGGTTTTTGCTGCCACCGGCAATGTATACTGCTGGTCGGCACTATTTATTGCCGGTCGGCACTCCCTTTTGCCAAAATGGCATCTTTGGCCAGCCGACCACTGTGCATCTGCTTTTGCAGATATTTTATCACAGCTGTCTTGCATTTGGCTCCTCTCCATACACGTCCCTCTTGAGAAGCTTGTCTTGTAAGCTTTACAAGACAAGAAGCTCTATAAGAGGAGCCCTTCTCTCCCTTGCTTAGGGTTGGTTGGTTAGACATTTTAGGGATAAAAAACACAGAGGAAAGCTCTGGTTTTAGGGTTAGGGTTAGATACATATCCTATCTCTATTTCCCTCTCTTGAGTGTTCTAGGTGTTTTAGTCCATACTATTGCACACAAACACCTAGTGTTTCACCTTCCTTTGGCTACTGAGGTTCTAAGGGGTTGATTTTGGTGTTTTGGAGTTGGATTCAAGCCAAGGAGGGCTGTTAGAGCACCATTGTTGAAGGGGTCTTCAAGGGTAAGAAACTAGTCCCTTTATTCCCCATTTTTGCATTGTATTTTTACCCATCTTTGAACTGTTTTTGTGCTTAGTGTATAACATAAAAAAGTTCTATTTTTTATCCCTCTTGATTGTTTATTAAGAGTGTTTTGTGGTTTGGGTTTGTTTGACCCCTCCTAAGCCTTGTAAGGCTCCATTTTGTGCTATTTTGTATAAGTTTCGTGACTTTGGTGTTTGGGCCTCTTCCCTACTGAAATCTTGAGGGATTTCAGTGGCGAAGATGGTGCCTTGAAGTCTCCAAAAGGGGAGGGCCAGCCCCTCTCCTTGTTGTCCTTGAAAGGGACCCTTTTTGGCCTCTTGAGGGAGTATCATGTTAGAGTATGTATTGATCATGTCTTGGCTGTTTTCCATGCTTATTATGCCATGATATAACCTTGTTGTGTGTCGGTTTTGGTACACCATGCATGCTTAGCATACCTACCATGTAATGCCTTGTTATTGCCTTAATATGCCTTAGGTTGTTAGCCTTTGCTCTAGCATGTTTTAGGCTTAGTCTTGTGAAGGTTTTGTGCTCACTTTGCCATGCTTTAGGTCTGTCCATAGTTGTTTGGGTCGGCTTATACATGTTTAGTATAACTCCTTTGCATTCCGGCTTGTTGGCCTTAAGTATGTGAATGTGTAGTATGTGTTGCTTGCATCATTTCGGTGGTTCGGAACCACCCCACATGTTATTTCAGTCCCTTTGGCATGCTTATATGCTTGTATTCCATGACCCTTTTGATGTTTCAAGAGTTGATGTTTCATGCTTCATGTTTATGCCATGGTGTATGCCTCTAGGATTAGGTTACTTGGATGCCATCTAAGTGGTTCTTGAGGCTTGATTTTGCATGATTTGGGACTGTTTTGATTCAATTTGGTCATTTGCTTCATGAGTCATATGATCATGCTTTAGGTCCTCGGGTCTCGTTGCATGCATAGTTTGCATTGATAGGTTAATTTGGCATCATTTCCTACATGTTTTCAAGGATTATAATGCATGCCATTAGTCCATGTTATACCCTCTTGAGCGTGCTTGAGAATTGCTCTTTAATGCTTAAGTGTTGGCCCTTGTGTGCATGCATGTTTGCATGTCATTTAGCCCTCATTTCATAGCACTTTGGCCACTGTTTCAGGCTTATTTAGAGTTTCCTAAATCATGTATAAGTCCATCTTTTCATCCGTTTGCATTGCCTCATGTTTGCTTGTATGCTCACATAAGTGTCTTGCCATGTCATGTTGCATCCTTAGTTTGCACGCCTAGGTTGCATTGCATCTTGCATGCATGCCTTGCTCCTTGACTTGGTGATAGGAATTGGGCCTTGGTTCGTTTGTTTGGTTTGCATCTCATTTGACATGAAAGTTGCACACTTGATTCTTTGGGCCATCATGCATGGCAATGCGTGATTGGTGGTCCGAGAATCGAGACACATGCCCTTTTGAGTCACAAACATGATAGGGGACATGATTGGTGCATACATTGCTTGAATTGTATTACCATGCAAGTTCTGTCCTCTGCTGCTGTGAGTTGCAGGTTCTGCAGACACTCTTTGCCGACCGGCAGTATACATTGCCGACCGGCAGTATGTTACCAGCCGATGGATTCATTTAGTGTCGGTGACCACAATTCACTGCCGGTGGTAATTCTACTCAGCCGGTGGTGATTTCCAGTATCCAGAGAGGCATCCTTGAGACTTTTACAGTCTTCAGAGAGGCAGAGCAGGGAAAACAGAGGCAGACTATGCATGGCCGTGCACTTCCGAGCAGGACCCGAGCATGCGCTGCATCTGGCTCTCCTCCCGAGGCGGTTTACTGCTTTTCCTAGTTTAAATTAGTTTGTTAACTAATTAGGCAATTTGTAATAATTAATTAGCTTGTAGGTTAATTATTTGTAATATTCTTTTGGTCCCTCCGAGTGAGGGCAAATCTGTAATAAGTGTGCGTGAGTGTGTGTATGCCTTCCAACCTCACGTCTTTTTTCCCTTTTATTTACCTGCTTATGATGGTAGACTAGGGCATTTTTAAAATCAGCATACCTTATGCTATGCATGCGTGCATTCATGCATTTGGTATTGCATGCATTAGGCTCGGTACATCACGCTAACTGCATCTGTATTTCAAATTCCAAATTGAATACGTGCATCAATTGATTGACTGCATGTCACATGCCATGCTTAGGTTAGCCGAGCCTACTCTGATTACATTTTTGCATGCGATGCATTAGCCATTTTTAACATGAACTAGGGCATGCATGTTTGCTAACTAGTTTATTGTCTTGGCAAGGAGTACTATGTAAGTATTTTCCTACTTTAGCATCTTGCATGTGTGTGAGTGCTATCATAACAGTATGTTTATCATGTGGCTAGATGCTTACGTGTTATAAACTGTTTGAATGCCTGTGGGTGAAGGTTGGATTGTTTGAGTTGGAAAAACTCGTTGAAATCCGTGTTTTAGCCTACTTGCGAGTAGCAAATACCAAAGCGCTTTTCAAAACAAACGGATGTGCAATGCTTGTTTCCAAATTAGGCAATCTAGTCTATACTTGTTTGCTGTGGGCATAACATAGTAATTCTAGGCTAATAACCGGAATAAGAACACATAACGTTTTCAAAATTAGATATCACGGTTAGTAGAGGCCGGTCTTCGAACCGGGCGAAAGGGGGTGCTCATAGCTGACCTTCCCCGATCGTACCCAAGCTCCCGAGCCGAGACAACTCCGGTGATGACGGACATGTGGCCTTCGGCACCGAGTCAGGGTTTCCTAAATTTCCCCATTAAAAAATATTTAGGTGGCTACTCTGTATCTGGCAAAGCAGTCCATGTTTGGCACTTCTTTTCAAAAAATATGTTTCTCAAAACGATTTGCCGGATTTGGACTCTTCGGTTCAGATTAAGAACCGTGAAACAAAATCGAGTTCGAACTGTAGCATGAGGCCCACGGGCGCGTCTACATTGAGGGACCGGAGGACCAGGGTGTCTTGGATGATGTGGGCACCAAGGCCAAAGACAAAGCTGTCGAGGAATTGGTGGAGGTGCGAATTGATACAGAACAGCCGGACAAGTTCTTCTTGCTCAACTCAAGCCTTACGGCCATAGAACAGACCGAGATGGTTGAGTTTTTGATGGCCAACATCGAAGTTTTTGCATGGTCGCCTTACGACATGCCCGGCCTCGATCCTAGTTTTATTTGCTATCATCTCAATGTCTTCCCCGGTGCCAAGCCAGTTATTCAGCGGACAAGGAGATCGGCGCTGCATCACGCCGAGGTAGTTGCGGAAGAAGTCAAGAATTTGCTAGAGGCACGAGCAATTCAAGAAGTACACTATCCTCGTTGGATCTCAAATACAGTGGTGGTACCGAAGAAAAATGGGAAGTGGCGGGTTTGCGTTGATTACAAGACCGTCAACCGAGCTTGTCCGAAAGATAGCTTTCCCTTGCCTAGAATTGACCAGCTTGTGGATTTGACGGCTGGACATAACAGGCTAAGTTTCTTGGATGCCTACCGCGGCTATCATCAGATTGCCATGCATGGCCCCAACCGAGAAATCACCTCCTTTACTACACCGAGGGGACTCTTTTGCTACCGAGTCATGCCTTTTGGTTTGAAGAACGCCGGGGCGACTTTTCAGAGGATGGTGACCAAAATGTTTGCTCCTTTGCTTGGCCGGACAATGGAGGCTTACATCGATGAGATGGTGGTAAAGAGCCGACATGAGGCAAACCATTTGTCCGACTTAGCCGAGATGTTTGCCATTCTAAAGAAGCACAAGCTGCGCTTGAATGCGTCAAAGTGTGCCTTTGGCGTGGGATCCGAAAAATTTTTGGAGTTCCTAGTCACGAACCGAGGCATCGAAGCAGACCCTACTCAAATCAGAGCCGTGCAAGAGTTGAAGCAGCCCAGCTCGGCTAAGGACGTGCAGCATCTGGCCGGGATGACCGCCGCGCTTAATCGGTTTATAAGCCGGTCATCAGATCGCTGCCGCCCTTTCTTTCAAGCATTGAAGTCAAAGTTCTCGTGGGACGAAGAGTGTGACCGAGCTTTGGCCGAGCTCAAGGAATATCTGTCTTCTCCGCCACTGTTGGTTACACCAAGGCCGGGTGAGGAACTCTACCTTTACCTTGCCGTTTCCCAGCACGCAGTCAGTGCGATGCTAGTTCGCGCTGAAGGAATCAAGCACCTCCCAATTTTTTATGTCAGTAAGACCTTGCTGCCGGCTGAGACGAGGTACTTGCCGCTGGAAAAGCTTGCGTTGGCGTTGATGATGGCTTCAAGGAAGTTGGCGCATTATTTTCACGCCCATACCATCATCGTACTGACCGAGTTTCCCCTTAAGGCCTTGTTTGAACGGGCGAACTTTTCAGGCCGAATTCTCAAGTGGGCGGTCGAATTGGGACAGTTTGATGTAAAGTTCCAACCGCGCACAGCCATAAGGCCCAAACTTTGGCCGATTTTGTTGTTGAATTCTCGCCAGGAACTCATCCGGTATGCCCGGTCGATATTGCAGCGGCAGAAGAAGAAGGGACTGCAAGCCTAACCGAGATACCACAACTGGGTGGAGTTGCCGACGCGAAATTTGCGCGACCCACCGTAGTACCCTCAACTTGTACAATCTAACCAACCGGTGACGCGATGACGGAGTCGGGTATTGTTGTCCCACCCACTCTGTCCGGTACCGCGTCGTCAGAGGGTGAAGTAATGGAACTACTCAGCACAGAGCCTGCGGCCGACATAATACCGCAACCTGGTGATTCGCCTACGGACTTAAGCATTGTAGACCGACTTGCTGAGTCCGGTGCCGAATCACCAAGGGGGGCTGGAGTGGAACCAATCAACACAGAACTTGAAACCAGACAGCCAAGAAACGTGATCCCATTGCCCTTCGCAACTCTCAGGACCAATTAGACTGCTGGAAGCTTTTTATGGGGGAAATGTGGAAGCTTTTTGTTGATGGAGCGTCCAACCGTCACGATGCCGGCCTAGGTATCGTTCTTATCTCCCCGGATGGCCTAACCATTGAACATTCTATCACGCTTGGCTTCCCAGCATCTAACAACGAGGCTGAGTACGAGGCCCTTCTCGCCGGGCTCAAGAGCGCTATTCAAATGAAGGCTGCCGAGCTACTGGTGTACAGTGATTCCCAGCTTGTGGTTAACCAAGTCTCTGGGATTTACGAAGCAAAGGATGACAGAATGGCGAAGTACCAAGCTCTGGTCAGGGAACACATCAAGCAGTTTCAGGCAATCCATGTCCAACAGATTGGCCGTGAAGAAAACAGTCGAGCTGATGAGCTGGCCGGCCTCGCTTCGATGGTAGATAGTACGTCTCCAAACCCCCTGTTAATTGACTTTATTCCACAGCCAAGCATTGAAGACGCCGGACAGACGGATGTACTCTGCGCCGTGCTAGGTCCTTCCTGGATGGACCCCTTAATCTTGTTCCTCAGAGACCAGACTCTACCAACTGACAAGAAAGAAGCACACAAA
This sequence comes from Camellia sinensis, assembly GCF_055761805.1. Classification (NCBI taxonomy): domain Eukaryota; kingdom Viridiplantae; phylum Streptophyta; class Magnoliopsida; order Ericales; family Theaceae; genus Camellia; species Camellia sinensis. The sequence goes on from NC_138969.1 coordinate 167,830,365, forward strand.
GTCCGGGTGAAGTCAGAGCTGTTTTGGCTCTCTCCATCTGGTGCGTTGTATAAAAAGTCATTCATTGGTCCTTATCTAAAGTGCATGCACCCGAGCAGTGTGGAGGCCTTCTTGTACGAAATTCACGAAGGCATTTGTGGCAGCCACATAGGGGGCAGGTCCTTGGCCTACTGTGCTATTTCGCAGGGATACTGGTGGCCGTGCATGCAAGCTGACGCACAAAAGTACGTCCGCAAGTGCGAAAAATGCCAGAAATTCGCCCATCAGATCCATCAGCCTGCTAAGGAACTTCTTCCACTCACCAGTCCTTGGCCCTTCGCCATGTGGAGGCTAGATATAGTGGGGCCCCTGCCAACAGCACCGGGCAACCGGAAGTTCTTCATTGCGGCCACAGATTACATCACGAAATGGGTTGAAGTTGAGCCCTTGGCAACAATCAAAGAGAAAGACGTGAAGCGGTTTGTCTGGCAGAACGTGGTCACGCGATTTGGCGTCCCCAAGATCTTGATCTCTGACAACGGCACCCAATTTGACGGTCTCCTATTCAGAGGATTTTGTGAAGATTTGAAGATTGAATTCTACAACTCCACTCCGGCTTACCCGCAGTCCAATGGTCAAGCCGAGGCATCGAACAAGACTATACTGGATGGGTTGAAGAAACGACTGGAGAAGGCAAAGGGAAAATGGGCTGAGGAATTACCCAGCGTCCTTTGGGCATACCGAACAATCCCGCGACGATCTACCGGGGAAACTCCATTTGCTTTGGCTTATGGCATGGAGGCGGTCATACCTTTGGAAGTTGGCATGCCCACCCTAAGAAGCGAGAGTTTTGAGCCCAAACTGAATGCCGAGGCTATTGCCTTGGAGCTGGACCTAGTGAAAGAGCGTCGGGAGAAGGCCCTCATCCATGTGACCGCCTACCAACAAGAGCTCTCAAAGAAGTACAACAAGACGGTGCACCCCAGACCGTTCAAAGTTGGTGATTGGGTTTTGAGGAAAGTTATGGGCAACACCCTGGTGCTAGGTGAAGTCAAACTAGGGGCAAATTGGGAAGGACCCTACAAGATCACCGGTCTGGCGGGCAAGGGGGCTTACCACTTGGAGGATCTAGAGAGAAGAGCAATACCCCGGCCATGGAATGCGGCCAACCTGAAACTGTATTATTTCTAAGCTTTTGCTTTCTTTTCTTGTGCAAAGGAATTTTTTAGCTTGCACTTCAGAATGTAATTCTTTTTGTCAATATATAGAAATAATTTTACTTTAGCACTTGGACTGTTGCTTTAATGTAAAAACCGAGATGATTTACTCCGGTTGGAAGAGTTGGTGTTTTGCCCAACTTCGAATTCACAACCGAGATGATTTACTCCGGTTGGAAAAGTTGGTGTTTTGCCCAACTTCGGATTCCCAACCGAGATGATTTACTCCGGTTGGAAGAGTTGGTGTTTTGTCCAACTTCGGATTCCCAACCGAGATGATTTACTCCGGTTGGAAGAGTTGGTGTTTTGCCCAACTTCGGATTCCCAACCGAGATGATTTACTCCGGTTGGAAGAGTTGGTGTTTTGCCCAACTTTGGATTCCCAACCGAAATGATTTACTCCGGTTGGAAGAGTTGGTGTTTTGCCCAACTTCGGATTCCCAACCGAGATGATTTACTCTGGTTGGAAGAGTTGGTGTTTTGCCCAACTTCGGATTCCCAACCGAGATGATTTACTCCGGTTAGAAGAGTTGGTGTTTTGCCCAACTGTTATTTCCAGCCGAGATGCTTTACCCCTGTAACGGCCTCAAAATAACAACTTTAAACCCATCAGATAAGACATGCATTTACATATAAACTAACCACATTCTTTTATACACTAGAGTTCCGTTACATAAGTATTACATGTTAACATCAAAACAAAATGCCCTACGGGCTTACAGCTTCCCAAGTTAAAACTTGGTTACAACAAAAGAGTACTAACTCGTTTACACATTAAGCCCTTGGCTTGAAGTTACATGTAATACATCAAAAGTTAGGCGACAAAAGTATGTCCGCCTCTAGCCTCCAGCTATGTCCTTGGAGGTGACATGCTTCCTGCACCTGAAAATGATATTCCCATATAGGGTGAGCCACAGCCCAGTAGAAATACACTAAACCAACCATGAACAATGACTAAAAGATTAGCAATTGATAGATGGCTAACACAGATACATTCACATAAATTACACATTTATGTCATACAACTTACGAGTCCAAGTTACCTTTCATTTTCCCTTTTTCAACAGATATGCATGCTAGCTCTATCATTATTTCAACAGATACGTATAAAAACAATATCCACATTCACAGATAAGCATATGAGCTATATCCACATACTACACAGATATGTATAACCACAATATCCACAGATAAGCATATAAGCTATATCCACACTTCACAAAGATAAGCATATCAGCTCTATCTTCACTTCTCTAGACAAGCATATGAGCTGTATCTACGGAGTTCATCCCCTATCTTCTCCCAACACTATCCGGTTTAGAGGTACATCCCCTATCTTCCCTTAAACCGCGGAGTACATCCCCTATCTCCTCCTCTACACATAACGTATACAAACACTATGGTTCTATATACAATCACCCAATACATACAGTTAATGTATTCTATCAACCGTCAAGTTCCATGACACATTTCATTGATTAGTTTCAGTTTGCCTAATCATCATGCATTGTCTACAACAATCACGACTATCCTCCACCGATAGCCCAAAGCAGTTATTTCTAGACAGAAAATAAATGCACAAATGGATATTCAATCAACATTTCATTTCCTCATTTCTCCCAATTAATTATCCCAATTAATTAAACAATGTAATTAGGCCATTTTCCATAATTACCATTTCAACCCTTAGGTTCCATTTTCATCAATGATTTAACATTCATTCAATTTCTCTATGCCAAACATGCATCCAGGTTTATTATGAATAAAACCCCAACTTTTGTAAAATTACACAAAAGCCCCAAACTTTCACAAAATTACCAAACCAAGCCCAACATCTCAAAATACCAAAATTTAAAGACAAAATCCATAGAGAGGAGTAGGATATCCCTACCTTGAAGTTTTAGCCAAAAAGGAGATGAAGACTCGAAGATCAACTTGCTCCAAATCCAAACTTTTTCAGATTAAATCAAAGCTCTCAACGCCCTCTATCTTTTTAACAAAGGCCCTAGGCTAGATTCACACTCTAGGGAGATCAAATCTTAGAGAGAGTGTAGGTGTAGAGAGAGAGAGTCTCGGATTTAGGTTTTGGATCAAAAAGAAAGTGAAAAAGTGATGTTTAAAATTGCTACTGTCCGCTGATATAAAACACTCTCGCTCGAGCGAAGACTTGGTCGCTCGAGCGACCAGACACAGAAAACTCTCGCTCGAGCCAAGAAGTTCTCGATCGAGCGAAGAAAAACCCAGACCGCTCGAGCGAAGGAAGCTCGCTCGAGCCAAGAAAGACAGCTCTCAGGTCCAGAACCAGGTGCAACCGCTCGCTCGAGCGAGCCACTCTGGCTCGACCCACCAAACACGAACCCCACTCTCGCTCGAGCGACCAACTCCTCGCTCGAGCGAAGGTCCAAAATTCTGGGCAGCAACACTAGGCTCCCAAACACAACCAACCTGTAACAAACCTGCCCAACACATCCTATAACTCAATATACAAAGTAAAGAGGATACAAACATGATAATAAACAACTACCAACATCCACGGACACATGTCCGGATCACTGTACAACAAGGGTAAACCCGGGATCGCTATAACCTCCCCCCCTTAAAGAATTTCGCCCCCGAAATTAAGCACAACTTTTCAAAAACAGGTTTTCCTTCATTTTAAACAATGTTACACTTGAACATTCAACAATTCGACCCATTACCGGTCATCCCATCCCTTTAACAAGAGACATATCACAATATGTAAACAACATATGTACTTTCAACATGCATCACCATTATGCATTATCTTTCCAATTTCAACAATATATTCAACATATACAATGTTACATTCAACTCCCATATGAGGCAAGTTCCCAAAACATACTTCCAATAAACCAAACATTTTCAATGTTTCACAACTTAAGACATATATAAAAGCTCTTAAGTTCAACAATAACTCAAAATTTAAATACAAGATTACATATCAACAAACAAGTCCGGATATTTCTCTCGGACTTCCAACTCACGTTCCCAAGTGGCTTCCTCCACTCGTGATGTTTCCACAAGACTTTCACCAAAGGAATGGTCTTGCCACGCAGGACCTGATCCCGCCTATCCAAGACCCGAACCTGTCTCTCCTCATACGAGGCATCCTCATCTACCTCTAAATCGGTCCAATCCAACACATGTGATGGATCTGGCTCATACCTCTGAAGCATACTCACATGAAACACGTCATGCACTCCGGACAACTGCGGCGGTAAGGCTAACCGATAAGCAACCTCACCAATCCTCTCAAGAATCTCAAAAGGACCAACAAACCGAGGGGATAACTTCCCACTCTTCCCAAACCTCATCAGACCTCCCCTAGGTGATATCTTCAGAAAGACATGATCACCTACCTCAAACGCCAATGGTGTCCTCCTACGGTCAGCATAAGATTTCTGCCGACTCTAGGCTGTAACAAGCCTCCTACGGATAAGCTCAACTTTCTCCGTCGTCTCCCTAACCAACTCCAGACCCAACAAAGGTGTATCACCCACCTCGGCCCAACAAACTGGAGACCTACACGGTCGGCCATACAAGGCCTCAAACGGTGCCATACCGATGCTAGACTGAAAACTGTTGTTGTAGGCAAACTCTATCAAAGGTAAGTGCCTCTCCCACGTCCCACTGAAATCAAGGACACAACCCCGAAGCATATCCTCGAGGATCTGAATAGTACGCTCGGACTGCCCGTCTGTCTGAGGATGATAGGCCGTACTAAAGGTCAACTTAGTGCCCAAGGCATTCTGCAAACTCTGCCACAACCTAGCAGTAAAACGAGGATCTCTATCTGAGACGATCGTCACTGGGACCCCGTGCAATCTCACTACGTCCCGAACATACAAGTCGGCAAGATGATCTACCGAATCTCTCACGCGCATAGGAATAAAGTGCACCGACTTAGTCAACCGGTCTACAACCACCCAAATAGCATCACTACCCCGCTGAGTCCTCGGAAGACCTACAACGAAGTCCATAGTGACATGCTCCCACTTCCACTCGGCATTAGGCAAGGGTTGCAACAAACCCGCTGGCCTCTGATGCTCGGCCTTCACTTGCTGGCAAGTAAGGCACTTTGATACGAAAACAGCCACATCTCTCTTCATACCCCGCCACCAAAACTGGCGACCCAAATCCTGATACATCTTAGTACCTCCCGGATGCACCGCAAGGCGCGAATGATGAAACTCTCGGAGTACTTCCTCTCGGCAAGACTCCGGTACAAACAAACGGTCTCGGTATCTCACACTCAGGTCGGGATACACCGTCAAACCCTTCTCAACTTTCCCACTGGAGATCTTCTCTCGGAGGGATTCTACCTCAAGGTCACCTCTCTGTGCCTCTAACACTCTAATCACAAGTGTAGGCTGCGCAACAACAGAAAACAAAGCCGCAGCCCCAACAGATTCGCTCTGTAGCAAATCAAACTCGCCAAGTGCTCCCAACATCTCCCATTTTCGGATGGCTATACTAGCAACATCACTAATGGTCTTCCTACTAAGGGCATCGGCCACAACATTGGCCTTTCCCGGATGATAGTGCAACTCAAAATCATAATCCTCGATGAACTCCATCCACCTCCTCTGCCTCAAATTCAAGTCTCTCTGTGTAAACAGATACTTCAAACTCTTATGATCCGAGAATACCTCGAACCTCTCACCATAAAGGTAGTGCCTCCAGATTTTCAAGGCAAAGATCACAGCCGCTAACTCTAGGTCGTGTGTGGGGTAATTCTTCTCGTGTATTTTCAACTGACGTGAGCCATAAGCTACCACTTTCCCCTCTTGCATCAACACACAACCCAAACCCTCTCGTGAGGCATCACAATAAACCGCATAACCTAGCCCTCTCTCCGGAATAATCAACACCGGATCGGTGGTCAATCTAACTTTCAGCTCTTGGAACGACTTTTCACAAGTCTCACTCCACACAAACTTGACTCCCTTCCGAGTCAGTCTAGTCAACGGTGACGCTAACCTGGAGAAATCTTTCACAAACCGACGGTAATACCCAGCTAATCCCAGAAAACTGCGGATCTCAAACACATTCTTAGGCTGTGCCCAATCTTGCACTGCCTCAACCTTGGATGTATTAACAGACACCCCTTCCCCGGATACCACGTGGCCTAAGAATTTGACTTCCCTCAGCCAAAACTCACACTTCCCAAACTTGGCATACAGCCTATGGGCTCTAAGCAACTCAAGCACCACTCTCAAGTGTTCCTCGTGCTCCTCCTCTGAAGGTGAATAGATAAGGATGTCGTCCACAAAGACGACCACAAATCGGTCTAAGAACTCCCGGAAAATCCGATTCATCAAGTCCATAAAGACTGCCGGTGCATTGGTAAGCCCAAATGGCATCACCAGAAACTCATAATGGCCATACCGCGTACGGAAAGCCGTCTTCGGAATATCCTCTTCCCTGACCCTCAACTGGTGGTAACCCGATCTCAAGTCTATCTTAGAGAAACAACGGGAACCCTTCAACTGGTCAAACAAATCATCTATACGGGGCATAGGATACTTATTCTTAACCGTAGCCCGATTCAACTTCCGGTAGTCAATACACAATCTCAGGGCACCGTCTTTCTTTTTAACAAAGAGGGTCGGTGCTCCCTACGGTGAAACACTAGGGCGAACAAAGCCCTTATCTAGCAATTCCTGGAGTTGAACTTTCAACTCAACCAACTCTGCTGGAGCAAAACGATAAGGTGCCATAGAAATCGGCGCCGTGCCGGGCACTAAATCAATAGAGAACTCTATCTCTCGGTGAGGTGGTAAACTAACAAGATCTTCGGGAAAGACATCCGAATACTCACAAACCACCCTCGGCAATACATGCTGGGTCTCACCACTCTCACCACTCTTAAAGCTAGCAAGTAGACCACTAAGTTCACTTCGCCCTCGCGAATCATACCCCAGTGGCAAAACACTACCAAACCGGTCTCCCAAGAAATGGAACCACTCCCCGCTCAAGGTACATAACGTGACCCTCTGGCGGTAGCAATCAATAACAGCCCGGTATGACGATAACCAGTCCATACCCAAAATAACATCAAAACCCTTCATGGGCATGACAACAAACGGAAAAGGAAGCCTATAATCGGCGACCTCTATATCACATCCTCTAACACCCTGTTTCAGGATCAACTCACCACCCAAAGGCGATACCACACAAATAGGAGATGCTAACTGTGCTAACTCCAATTCCAAAACCGATGCAAATGCAGCAGATACAAAAGAATGAGATGCACCCGTGTCTATCAACACACTAGCAACTGAGTTGCAAAACAGAAAAGTACCTCTCACTACTGATGGAGCCGGTACTAAATCCTGCGCGGTAACAGCATACACACGCCCCGTAGGCCCCTGGTCTACCTGCTCACCTCTCGGAGCAAAAGACTGCTGCACAGACTGGGATGACGAAACCCTCGGATTGGCCCTCGAGGCCTGCACAGACTGAGCTGGCTGAAAACCCTGCGTCTGCCTAGAACCAGACGCTCCCGAAGTGGCACTCAACTGCGGGCAGAACCTTTTCAAGTGCCCAGGCTGTCCACACTGATAACAAGTCAAGGGCTGCCCCCTGCCCAAACTCTGACTCTGCGGTCTAGCTGAAGAAGAAGCAGCTTTCTGACCCCCACCCTTCTGCGGGCAAACCGAAACCTTGTGACCCAGCTGGCCACACTTGTAACAAGTGAATTCCCCCTGACCACCTCTCCCGGAGCCTACACTCGGCACTGGGAAGGTCGATCTAGCAACACCACCCTGCGACTGCTGAGGGTTAGAACCCCTCTGCCTCCTGCCATCACTCTGACTATCCTGGCTCCTCTTGGAGCCCCTCTGTTCTTCCTCCTCCTCCTGCATCATAATCTCCATATGAGCAGCAGCATCAACTAGGTGTCTATACTCTCGGATGTAAGACCCACCAACTCTCAACTTAAGGCCCCGCCTCAACTTCCGCTCAAACTCATAGCAACGGCGTTCCTCAGACGCCACCAGTTCAGGTGCAAACCTGGACAGACTGGTAAAAGTAGCCTCAAACTCGGCCACTGACAAGCCCTGCTGTTTAAGCCGGCTAAACTGATCCCTCAGCTTCTCCCTAGCTGCTGCAGACAAAAACCTCTCTTGAAAAGCATTTATAAACGCCTCTCAAGTACCACCAACACGAGCCTTCTCGTACTTCCACCATTGACCCGCATCTCCCTTCAGCTGGAAGGATGCCAAGGTCACTTTCAGTGCTCCGTCCTCGATGCCAAGCATCTCGAGCATCTTACTCATTTGCTCTAGCCACTCATCAGCCTTCAGTGGCTCCTTCGGATCCCCGATAAACTCATCCGGATTAGACCGGAAGAACTCCCTCTTCAAGAAAGAAGGCCCTGCCTCAACGGCCTGATTCCCAGCTCTAAGAATACCCAAAGCTCCTGCTATCTCTCAGGCCAAGGCACCCATGGCCTGCTGACCCACTGGTTCGGCCACATTGGCCTGACCAACTCCCTCCTACACTGCCGGAATCTCACCCGGTAACGGTACTTCCTGCCTCGCAGGTCTACCACGCCTAGCTCCTCTTCCTCGTCCTGACATCCTAATAAAGGCAACACAGAACGTTAGCACATTCACAAATGTGCCGAAACTAAATACTCACGTCCTAATACATGGACAACTGTAATTCACTCCACATAAGCACATAAACACATAAACACTTACGAATTTCATTTCCGGATAATGATAGTCCCAAGGCGTTACTAGAGTTCCAGTTAGAAATAGCATTGATCAAGTGCTTTTCCAACAAGACTCCCAGAAACCCAAGGATCCAATCAACATCCTAGAAACTAAATCCCATACCCACATAGTCACATAAGCATGTTATCAATTAAGCACATAGCATATGATACTACATTTAAGTCTCTATCAAGCGAGACAAACCCATTGTGATACTAATCACTTCCCACGTACCCAAAGTATTCGAACCCGGTACGCTCTGATACCAAGTTGTAACGGCCTCAAAATAACAACTTTAAACCCATCAGATAAGACATGCATTTACATATAAACTAACCACATTCTTTTATACACTAGAGTTCTGTTACATAAGTATTACATGTTAACATCAAAACAAAATGCCCTACGGGCTTACAGCTTCCCAAGTTAAAACTTGGTTACAACAAAAGAGTACTAACTCGTTTACACATTAAGCCCTTGGCTTGAAGTTACATGTAATACATCAAAAGTTAGGCGACAAAAGTATGTCCGCCTCTAGCCTCCAGCTATGTCCTTGGAGGTGGCATGCTTCCTGCACCTGAAAATGATATTCCCATATAGGGTGAGCCACAACCCAGTAGAAATACACTAAACCAATCATGAACAATGACTAAAAGATTAGCAATTGATAGATGGCTAACACAGATACATTCACATAAATTACACATTTATGTCATACAATTTACGAGTCCAAGTTACCTTTCATTTTCCCTTTTTCAACAGATATGCATGCTAGCTCTATCATTATTTCAACAGATATGTATAAAAACAATATCCACATTCACAGATAAGCATATGAGCTATATCCACATACTACACAGATATGTATAACCACAATATCCACAGATAAGCATATAAGCTATATCCACACTTCACAAAGATAAGCATATCAGCTCTATCTTCACTTCTCTAGACAAGCATATGAGCTGTATCTACGGAGTTCATCCCCTATCTTCTCCCAACACTATCCGGTTTAGAGGTACATCCCCTATCTTCCCTTAAACCGCGGAGTACATCCCCTATCTCCTCCTCTACACATAACGTATACAAACACTATGGTTCTATATACAATCACCCAATACATACAGTTAATGTATTCTATCAACCGTCAAGTTCCATGACACATTTCATTGATTAGTTTCAGTTTGCCTAATCATCATGCATTGTCTACAACAATCACGACTATCCTCCACCGATAGCCCAAAGCAGTTATTTCTAGACAGAAAATAAATGCACAAATGGATATTCAATCAACATTTCATTTCCTCATTTCTCCCAATTAATTATCCCAATTAATTAAACAATGTAATTAGGCCATTTTCCATAATTACCATTTCAACCCTTAGGTCCCATTTTCATCAATGATTTAACATTCATTCAATTTCTCTATGCCAAACATGCATCCAGGTTTATTATGAATAAAACCCCAACTTTTGTAAAATTACACAAAAGCCCCAAACTTTCACAAAATTACCAAACCAAGCCCAACATCTCAAAATACCAAAATTTAAAGACAAAATCCATAGAGAGGAGTAGGATATCCCTACCTTGAAGTTTTAGCCAAAAAGGAGATGAAGACTCGAAGATCAACTTGCTCCAAATCCAAACTTTTTCAGATTAAATCAAAGCTCTCAACGCCCTCTATCTTTTTAACAAAGGCCCTAGGCTAGATTCACACTCTAGGGAGATCAAATCTTAGAGAGAGTGTAGGTGTAGAGAGAGAGAGTCTCGGATTTAGGTTTTGGATCAAAAAGAAAGTGAAAAAGTGATGTTTAAAATCGCTACTGTCCGCTGATATAAAACACTCTCGCTCGAGCGAAGACTTGGTCGCTCGAGCGACCAGACACAGAAAACTCTCGCTCGAGCCAAGAAGTTCTCGATCGAGCGAAGAAAAACCCAGACCGCTCGAGCGAAGGAAGCTCGCTCGAGCCAAGAAAGACAGCTCTCAGGTCCAGAACCAGGTGCAACCGCTCGCTCGAGCGAGCCACTCTGGCTCGACCCACCAAACACGAACCCCACTCTCGCTCGAGCGACCAACTCCTCGCTCGAGCGAAGGTCCAAAATTCTGGGCAGCAACACTAGGCTCCCAAACACAACCAACCTGTAACAAACCTGCCCAACACATCCTATAACTCAATATACAAAGTAAAGAGGATACAAACATGATAATAAACAACTACCAACATCCACGGACACATGTCCGGATCACTGTACAACAAGGGTAAACCCGGGATCGCTATAACCCCGGCTGAAGACGTTGATGTTTTGTCCAACATAGTTATTTCCAGCCGAGATGGGTATTCCGGTTGAAAAAGTTGGTGAGTTCAACTTGGGTGTTACGTTCAATTTTACAATGTATACCGAGATGTTTTGCTAAAAAAGGAATTGATGACGACCGTCCAAACACTTGATGAAATCAAAGCTTTCATTGATAAAAAGTTAATACAAAATGTGGGGAACTTAGCCCGGTTACATTTACAGAAACGGAAAAAAGAAACCTAAGCTAGGGGGGAGAGATCAGGGAATTCCTTATCAGCCTCCAGGTTGACCGTGGTAGTTGGGTCCTGGACACCGGTCCCAGTCTGGCCGGCCTGCTCCTGTTCGGTTTGGTCCTCTCCTCCAGCGCCTGCCTCGCCCTCTTCTTCAAGTCCTTCCTCGGCCTCAGCTTGCAGCGCGCTGAAGACGTCATTGGCATATGGAATGAGGTAGGTCGGTAAGAAGACAGCCGGCGGAGAGGCAAACACGTCAGTGTCAGGACCCTGACCGAGCTATTGACAGGCAGCCTTCCATCCAGCCTGGAAGTAAATGTCCTGGGTAGCGAAGACTTGTTTCTTGTAGTTTTCCTCGGCTTCGTTGAAGCCGGCGTTATTGGCATCCTCGCAGTCTTTTTTCCTGGACTTCTTAAGCGCGTCAAGCTCGGCCTGGAGCCCATCTTTCTGTTTCTCGGCTGCTTCAAGTTGGCCGAGCAGCTTGTTGTTGTCGGAATTGGCGGCTTCGAGCGAGGACTTTGCTCAGCCAAGCTCAGTTTGGAGGCTTTCGACTTGGCTGGCGGTATCACTAGCCTTCTACCGAAGTCTGTGGATGCGCTCCATGACCAAGTGCTGCTTTTGGATGGCCTGCAAAATAAGAATTTGATCAGAGAAGAAACCATGCAAACACTTGTAAAAATTGAAGCAGAAGATTGAAATTCTTACCCTAGTCATGGACTTCACAACGGATTTGACCAGCCGGGTGTCAGGAACGTGGTCGCTGCCAACCACGTCGCTGGGCAGCAACAGAGCCTTTGAGAGGTCGACGGCAAGCAACTGCTCCTTGTCGCCTTTGACCGAAGTATTCGCCGGGATCTCTTTGCCCCGGTGCTTCAGCTGCGGCCGCCATGCTGGGATGGGGCTGACCGTGCCGACAGGTTGCTCGGTTGTTAGTTCGGTGACGAGCTCGGCAGAGGGATCTACCCGTGGTCTTTTGCCAGCCCGGCGTGTTTCTTTGCTAGACTACCCGACGGCTGGAGAAGCTAAGGAGACCACGGCGGCACTTGATTGACCGGCAGCCGGGGAGCGGGCTACGTCGCTCGGTATCTCGGCCGAGGTCGCAGTGAGAAGGTTTTTTATTCGGCTTTTTTTGGCCATTTCTTGTTTGTCTGTCAACCGAATTAACGGGACGTCTAGCAGAGTTGGATCTCGGGGAGGAGTTGGAGCACGGAGAAAGTCTGTAACTTTACTCTGGCGTGGTGCTGAGTATCTGTAAGTTGGCACATAGTCGAGCAATTCGTTGCAATCTCGGTGGCTGTAGCGGAGCACGGTCCGGATTGCTTCTGCGTTGGGGTATTGGTAGTTCGCTTGCAAGGCTTGAATTACTGCATGAGGAACAGGTAAATGGTTAAGCACAGAATAGTTAAAACGAATTGACCAAACAAGACAGCATGGCTTACATGTGGAACCGAACTTCTTGCTTATGAACCAACCTGGTACGTCGGTTGTTTCGTAATTACCGGTTACCCAGAAAAAATCATCATCGTGCAAGTCTTTGTCCGGTGTTCCGGTCACAATTTTTTCTTTGCCCGACCTGATCTTCAGATAGTAAGCGAGACCATCGCCGGTGTGACCGAGAGTATATTGTCGCAATATCTCGGCTAAGCCTAAGTTTGTGCCTAGCCGGTTGTTAAGTTCGTGCACACCGTTTATTATTCGGTAGGTGTTGGTGGACACTTGAGTGGGTGCAAGCCCGGTACGGTGGAGGAACTCGGTGATCAATGGGTTGAGTGGGAAACGAAGGCCCCCTTCGACGATGGATAGCATGGTGAAGGGGCATTCCTCCCTGCCCCAAGGCGTTGTCTCAATTTCTGCAAGTTCAAGGTGGACATCGGCCGGGATGCCATACTCCTCCCTGAACGCAGCCAGTGCAGCCGGAGTATCTACGAGAAATCGAAATTTCCCCATTTGTGGCCAGCCTAGGATAGCTCGGCTGAGGGGTTTGGCACTATGGTAATTGGTTGTTGCTTGGCCTTGAGAGCCTCAGGAATGGACAGTGGTCCCCTTGGACTCTGCAGGAAAATGATGGCAAGTGTAAGTGTGAGCGCGGTCGCACGAAGGGAGCTGGACTTTAGCTCGGTCATTAAGAGTGCCAAACCACCTCGGTCGTCTAAGCTAACTAAGGAGCTCGGTCGCCTAAGCAGACCAGATGTTAGCCCGGTCGAGCGACCGATTCCTTTTGCTATCTCGGTTTTTGCTGGGGTTGAGACAAACATGTTATTTGCTCGGTTAGATTGGTTTTTTGGATCAAATGAAGACCAGGAGCCCGGTCCGCCCCAGTTCTTCAGTGTTCTTCAGGAAAAATGAAGAGCACCGTTAACAATGGAGGGTTTGGGATGGTTTTAGGTGCCCAAGGCCTAAAAGCTATGATTTCATGCCCTAATATGTGAAATATCAAAGAAAACGACAACAAAAAAGAAGTTTGAGGACTTACGAGCGTAGGGCAGAGTCCTCTTCTTTAAGCACAAACTCAACGTTGGCAAGGAACAAGGGGCAGGAGCTCTGTGAAGCTTGATAAGCAAGAGAGGCAGTAAGAACGGAAGGAAGAGGGCAGGGGCATGTATATAAAGGGTAAGAAACCGCCCAAATTCAAATTTGCAAAGACGGCTGGGTTAGCTGCTCGAGAGCGAATAGAAGGACGACACGTGTTCCCATTAATGCAGCGTCAGAGTTGAAGCGACAGGAAGGTCAGGCGAGACGACGACCGAGGAGTCAACCGGGCTGGTCTTGAAGACAAGAATGAAAAATCGAGAAGTTGAACCGGGCAAGTTCTGAAGCCAGGAATAATAACCAGCCTGATCGCCATTCTGCAAACTACAGACCGAGGAAAAGATTATCCCGGTCGGTATAGGTAATCCCAGTCACGCTCGCGCGGACGGAATTAAGAGGCAATTGAGAGGGAGATTAATGATCGGGTATTGGGCCGGACGGATCTAGGCCAGACAGTTTTGCCGGACAGATTTGGGTCGGGCAAGTGTTGGGCCGAGGATGTGTGGCCCAGTTTGGAAAGAAGTTGCTCGGTTAAGGCAACACTTGGTTGGACCGAGCTACATGTTTGGTGGAGGCGAAGCCAGTCAAGTTAAGTGACCGGCGCCCGGAAAGGCAAGGTTGGACCGAGGTACTTGTTTGTTCGGCAGGTAGGTCGACCGCAGACAAGTGAGTAGTCCCGAGCTCGGCTTTGCCGAGATGCCGCCGAGTCCGGCCCTCCTCTGAGCTTAGCTGTTGGAGTACTTGGGCATGAAACGCAGCATGGCAGACGATGGCCGAGATGATACTGCCCGGCTGCCGACCTCCCCGGAGCATGGGCAGGCAGTTGGGTTAGGTGGTGCTCAGCAAGGTTTATGCTGACAGATGGGATAGCAGTGCCACGTGTTGAGAGATCACTGGGAGTAGATTTGGGGCGCAGAAGGTATATAAGCATGACTGCGCCCCCCATACGTGGACAGATGAACATTTTGGTGAGACATACACTAAACACTCGACACTCTCCCTTCTCTCTATCTTTCCCTTGTGTGTGTGTTCTAACTTGATCGTCGGAGGGGTTTTCCGGCCACACAGCGCCGGGTAGCTCATCGTTATTTGCTCGCAGGTGATCGGACAGTAACGGAGCTCGGAAGAAAGGAGTACGGGCTTGCCGAAATATTTGCTCCCCGTACATATATATTTATAAATGTGAACTCATTGTTCCCTCTCTTTAGTAACTCAAACAAATAATTAAGAACAAGAAAAATTGATTTCTTTTTCTTCCTCACCAAATCATTCAATCCAACACTCTAATTAGTCCTCTCTCTTCTCCGACCATGACCCAAAAAATATGGCACGCATTTGAAATTTTTTGTTCACATTCTTTTGTCCAAAAAGCAAGAAAATCAAAGTCACCATAGCCACAACTCTGCAGCAATCTGGTCCTCATTCCCAATTCTCATATCTTAGCCCTTTGAACAATGATATTGAGGCAACTGAGCATTGCAATTACAATTTCTAATTCATTTGTTTCATTCATATTGCTTTGTCACATACTCACGCAATCACATTCTTGCTTTGCAACAGACAATTTAACTCAATCTTCAATTTAATTCCAATTCTACTGCCAAGAAATATGTTGGGATATGGTACAAGAAAATTCCTATATGAAAAGTTGTATGGGTAGCAAATTGAGAAAACCCACTTTCAGTTACAGACTCAGGCTCAAGTCTAACAATTGGCGATGATGGAAACCTCGGGCTTTTGGATGGAAATCAAAACACTGTTTGGACAACCAACATAACTGTGTATGTGAATTATTCGGTTGCAGTGCTTTTAGACACGGGTAATTTAGTACACAGGGATGGTGTGTTGGGTGAGTCGTTGTGGGAGGATTTTAGTCATCCTTGTGACACTTCATTACCCGGAATGAGGCTAGGACTGAATACCAGACTGCTTGGAAAACAGAAGACGATCCATCGCCTGGAAAGTTTGTTTCTGGGATTTCACCATAGAAGCCACCGCAAGAGTTCATTTGGAACAATTCAATTCCTTTCTGGAGAAGTGGGCAGTGGAATGGACTCAAGCTTGTTGGGATACTGGAAACACGTGGCAGTTATCTAAATGGGTTTACTCTTGTTCCAGACCTCCAACAAGATAATCGCTTTTTCACATTCACTTTATTCAACAGCTCTGATATTCGGATTTTGACAGTTACATCAAGTGGAGCTTTGAGGTTGGTTGAGTGGGATGAGGGCACGCAGGAGTGGAGCACTCGTTGGAATACTCTAGACAGTCTGTGATATATATGGAACATGTGGACCTTTTGGGGTTTGTAATAGAAATAAGTCGCCGATATGTAAGTGCTTGAAAGGGTTTGTGCCAAAATCAAACGAAGAATGGGGGAAAGAAAATTGGACAAGCAGGTGTGTGAGACGAACAAAATTACTTTGTGACAAGAACACAAGTAACTCATCCTGGGGCAGTGGAAAGATTGATGGGTTTTGGAAGTTGAGAGGGATGAAATTGCCCGACCTTTCTACTTATGTGCCTCTTGATGGTACAAATGAATGCAAATTTTGGTGCAACATGGACAAGAAATCTTTTGGATGAAATTGCCCGACCTTTCTACTTAAATAATTGCTCTTGTTTGGCATGTGCATATGTAAATGGAATTGGTTGTACAACATGGACAAGAAATCTTTTGGATGTTCAGGAGTTTTCGCTTGGAGGAGAGGATCTTTTCCTCTGCCTAGCGAATTCAGAACTAGGTGACTTGATTTACATTCAGGGTTCTCTCTCCATAAGTATTGTTATTCCCTTTTCATGAACTTTATTTGTGTGTTTATTTTCTTTTCCAGGAAAAGGGAAGGAAAGAACAAAACTCATCGTCAGTTTGGTAGTAATTTCAAGTATCATGTTATCTAGTGTGTTCGTTTAAGTTTTGTGCAAGTGGAAAGCTAAACAAAGAGGTGAGAATACTGCTAATGTAGACTTCAATATGTTAGATTAGCTGTTTGTCTATTAGAAGATTGTCGAGTGAGTGAACAATGTTTTGAATCTTTTAAACAATGATGTTTAATAACTTTCTAGTTGAATTTATGTGGGAAAACCATGTGAAAAGAATTCGTTTGACAGTTGAACTGTCAAACCCAACCTATGTTCTATTGCACTAATCATCTTACTGGTTTCAATTTGCCATTTAAATTGAAAGCTTTTGCAATACTAAAATCAGGCATGTGGTGACCAATAACTTGATGCTTGAAAACAGGGAAATTGGAAGTTAACCTTTCGCATTTTCTAATTTTTGGTACAACAGAAAACAAAAGTCAACCTAAAATATTTTCCATGATGAACGGAAAATAGACTTATTTGAGTAAAAAATGTTTACTAGACTAAAGTCTTACCAATGCCACAACAATACCACCACCAACACCATCACTAACTCATTAGTTCAAAATTGCAACCAAACATAGAAAACATTTTTCTGCCGAAACAAATGTAGTGCAGACTTCGCTGCAGTGTCAAAGTAACATCTCTTTTTTCTTTTTCTTATTTAAAATTAAAAAATGCATCCATATATTTTTTTTAGTAGGTTGGGGATGCGTTGTGTAACGCCCTCAAAATTAACCCATTATATATCATTGACATGCATTATTTAAAGAAGACAATTTATTAATTCATTCATCAGAGTATTACCAAATAAAGTATTACATGTATCATCGAATAAAATGCCCTACAGGCTTACATCTTTCCAAGCCAACACTTGGTAACTCAATACAAGAAAAAGCCCAAGGCTTGAATGTTTACATGTACTAATAATTAAAGACAATTAACTAAAAGTAGTCTTCTTCAACCCAGAAGCCAAACCCTCCCAAACTAAGTCCTTGGAGGTAGTTTATCACCTGAACCTGAAAATGATGTTCCCATAAAGGGTGAGTCACAGCCCAGTAGAAATATACTAAACCACATATAAGCAATGAATAAAGCAATAGCATTCAACAGATGGTTAACCAAGATAATCAATTACTTCATTTTACAGTCTCATGACACTATTGTCTAAGATACGTTTTACTTTCCAATTTTATCATCATGGCTCAGAACCTGGCCAAACTTACAACAGTGAATCACATATATAATATTCACATCCTTCCAATATCAACAAACAAATGAGACTCAAGCTCAAATCAAACACTTCATACTTCCAGATTGATACACATTTTAGTGCTGTATCAATAAAACACTTCTATATAAATAAGCACACATAAAAGTGATGCTAATGGAGTCCATCCCCTATCTCCTCCCAAACAAAATCCGGTTTAGAGGTCCATCCCCTATCTTCCCCTAAACCGTGGAGTACATCCCCTATCTCCTCCCACACACAAAAAATGTATGCAAATGCAATGCTCAATCAATACACGTATTTTCTGTATCAATTCCATAGTCAAAATTAATGACTTAACCAATATGATTAGTTTCAGTTATTCCTAATCCACATACAATGTCTACAACAATCACGACTATCCTCCACCGATAGCCCAAAACAGTTATTTCTAAACTGAAAATAACTATATCAACAATTCAATAGACAAATGATACCAATTACCCAGTTACGCCATTTAATCAATGAATTCCCCAATTCCATGAATTTAACCCTCTTTTCCCAATTCCTTGAATTACTTATACAAATTAATTCAATAATACAACTAGGGTTTTTCCCAAAATTTACCAAAGTATCCCCAACATGTTAAAATACCAAAACTTAGAACAAAACCTATAAAATGGAGTAGGAAATCCCTACCTCAAAGAAAACAACTCAAATGGTGCAGAAAGAGATGAGTGCCCAAATACCAAAGTGCTCCAAATCGCCAAATGCTCAGATTAAATGGAAGCCCTTGCCTCACTCTATCTTTTTAATGAAGGATCTAGGGTAGAAACACTCCCTAAATGGATCAAATCTAAGAGAGAAGGTGAGTAGGGAGAGAGAGAAGTCGGACCTAGGGTTTGGAATCAAAAAGAAGATGAAAAGGACTGATCAAAACCCGCTGCTGTAAATAAATACTGGACAGGCTCGCTCGAGCGAAGACTTGGTCGCTCGAGCGACCAGACACAGAGAAACTACGCTCGAGCCAAGGAAGCCTTGCTCGAGCCAACAACCCAAAAGCTCGCTCGAGCGAAAGAAAGCTCGATCGAGCAAAGAACTCAAACCCTCAGGTCTGTAAACAGACACACGCTCGAGCGAAGAAACTATAGCTCGAGCGAAAGATGAACTAACTCGCTCGAGCGAAGAAAAGCTCGCTCGAGCCAAGAAAGCAAAGCTACAGGTCCATACAGGACGCCAACTCTCGCTCGAGCGACCCAAACCCCAGCTCGAGCGAAGAACCAAAACGACATCTCGCTCGAGCGACCAACGCCTCGCTCGAGCGAAACACCAAAAACCTGGACAGCAGCACTTGGTTTCTAAACCCAACCAACCTGAAACAAACCTGCCCAACACATCCTATAATTCCAAAAGAGAAAATAAAGGACAACAACACCAATTATACAATGACAGAATCTACGGAACCTAAGTCCGGATACAATAATCAAATGGGAAAAGACCGGGGTCGCTATAACCTCCCCCCCTTCAAAGAATTTCGTCCCTGAAATTAAGCTTAAGTTTTTGAAAACAGATTTTTCTCAATTCCCAATGATATTATAAAACAATAATAGACAGCTTGACCCAATGCTGGTCACTTCATCTCTTTATCAAGAGGCATCTCACAACATATATAAAATAACATATATTTCAACTTGTATTAATATTATGCATTATTCCTTATCATATTCAGTTGCACGATATATACAACACATTTAACAATGCAATCAACATATGCAATGTTACACTAAACTTCTATAATGAAGCAAGTTTTAAAATGCACCCATTTACCAAAACATACTCAATGTTTCACAACTTAAGACATATATAAAGCTCTTAAGTTCAACCATATTACAAAATCTAAATCCAAGATTACAAAGTAATAAACATGTCCGGGTATTTTTCACGGACTTCCAATTCAAGTTCCCAAGTGGCTTCCTCCACTCCATGATGTTTCCACAAAACTTTTACCAAAGGGATGGTCTTGCCTCGCAAAACTTGATCCCGCCTATCCAAGACCCGAACCGGTCTCTCCTCATACGAGACATCCTCATCAACCACTAAATCGGTCCAATCCAACACATGTGATGGATCCGGCTCATACTTCCGAAGCATACTCACATGAAACACGTCATGTACTCCGGACAACTGCGGCGGCAGAGCTAAACGATAAGCAGCCTCGCCAATCCTCTCAAGGATCTCAAACGGACCAATGAACCGAGGGGACAACTTCCCACTCTTCCCAAACCTCATCAAACCCCGTCTAGGTGATATCTTCAGAAAGACATGATCACCCACCTTAAACACCAAAGGCCTCCTCCTACGGTCGGCATACGATTTCTGACGACTCTGTGCTGTAACAAGCCTCTTACGGATAAGCTCAACTTTCTTCGTCGTTTCCCTCACCAACTCCGGACCCAACAGAGGTGCATCCCCCACCTCAGCCCAACAAACAGGAGATCTACACGGTCGGCCATATAAGGCCTCAAACGGTGCCATACCGATACTAGACTGGAAACTGTTGTTGTAGGCAAACTCTACCAACGGCAAGTGCCTCTCCCACGATCCACTAAAGTCTAGAACACAACCCCGAAGCATATCCTCAAGTATCTGAATAGTACGCTCGGACTGTCCGTCAGTCTGAGGATGATAAGCCGTGCTAAAGGTCAACTTAGTGCCTAAGGCACCCTGCAAACTCTGCCACAACCTGGCAGTAAAACGAGGATCTCTATCCGAGCCAATCGTCACTGGAACCCCGTGTAACCTCACTATGTCCCGAATGTACAAGTCGGCAAGATGATCTACCGAATCTCTCACGCGCATAGGAATGAAGTGCGCCAACTTAGTCAACCGGTCTACAACCACCCAAATAGCATCACTACCCCGCTGAGTCCTAGGAAGACCCAGAACGAAGTCCATAGTGACGTGTTCCCACTTCCACTTAGCAATAGGCAAGGGTTGCAACAAACCCGCTGGCCTCTGATGTTCAGCCTTCACTTGCTGACAAGTAAGACACTTAGATACGAAAGCTGCCACATCTCTCTTCATACCCCGCCACCAGAACTGACGACCCAAATCCCGGTACATCTTAGTGCCTCCCGGATGCACCGCAAGGCGTGAATGATGAAACTCTCGGAGTACCTCCTCTCGGCAAGACTCCGGCACAAACGGACGGTCTCGGTATCTCACACTCAGGTCGGAAAACACCGTCAAACCCTTCTCAACTTTCCCACCGGAAATCTTCTCACGGAGAGATTCTACCTCAAGGTCATCTCTCTGAGCCTCTAACACTCGAGTTACAAGTGTAGGCTGTGCAACAACAGAAAACAAGGCCGCAGCCTCAACGGATTCGCCCAGAAGTAAATCAAACTCCCCAAGTGCACCCAACATCTCCCATTCTCGGATGGCTATACTAGCTATGTCACCAATAGGTTTCCTGCTAAGGGCATCGGCCACCACATTGGCCTTTCCCGGATGATAATGCAATTCAAAATCATAATCCTCTATGAACTCCATCCACCTCCTCTGCCTCAAGTTCAAATCTTTTTGTGTAAACAAATATTTCAGACTCTTATGATCCGAGAATACCTCGAATTTCTCACCATAAAGATAATGCCTCCAAATCTTCAAGGCAAAAATCACAGCTGCTAACTCTAGATCATGCGTAGGGTAATTCTGCTCATGAATCTTCAACTGACGTGAACCATAGGCAACTACTTTCCCTTATTGCATTAATACACAACCCAGACCCTCTCGTGAGGCGTCACAATAGACTGCATAACCCAACCCTCTCTCTGGAATAATCAATACTGGAGCGGTAGTCAGTCTAACTTTCAACTCCTGAAACGACTTTTCACAAGTCTCACTCCATACAAATTTGACTCCCTTCCGAGTCAGTCTAGTCAACGGTGATGCTAACCTGGAGAAGTCTTTCACAAACCGACGGTAATACCCAGCTAATCCCAGAAAACTGCGGATCTCAAATACACTCTTAGGCTGTGCCCAATCTTGCACTGCCTCCACCTTAGATGTATCAACAGACACTCCTTCCCCGGATACCACGTGGCCTAAGAATTTGACTTCCCTCAGCCAGAACTCACACTTCCCAAACTTGGCATACAGCTTATGGACTCTAAGTAACTCAAGCACCACCCTCAAGTGTGACTCATGCTCCTCCTCAGAAGGCGAATAGATAAGGATGCCGTCCACAAAAACGACTACAAACCGATCCAAGAATTCCCGGAAGATCCGGTTCATCAAGTCCATAAAGACTGCCGGTGCGTTGGTGAGCCCGAATGGCATCACCAAAAACTCATAATGGCCATACCGCGTACGGAATGCCGTCTTCGGAATATCCTCTTCCCTGACCCTCAACTGGTGGTAACCCGATCTCAAGTCTATCTTAGAGAAACAACGGGAACCCTTCAACTGGTCAAACAGATCATCTATACGGGGCATAGGGTACTTATTCTTGACCGTAGCCCGATTCAATTTCCGATAATCTATACAAAGTCTCAAAGCACCACCTTTCTTTTTAACAAAGAGGGCCGGTGCTCCCCACGGCGAAACACTAGGGCGTATAAAACCCTTGTCTAGTAACTCCTGGAGTTGGATCTTCAACTCAACTAACTCGGCTGGGGCAAAACGATAAGGTGTCATGGAAATCGGCGCCGTGCCGGGCACTAGGTCAATAGAGAACTCAATCTCCCGATGCGGTGGCAAACCTACAAGATCCTCGGGAAAGACATCCGAGTACTCACAAACCACCCTTGGCAACACAATCAGAGTCTCATTATCCTCACTAATCAAAAGGTTAGCAAGTAGCCCACTAAGCTCACTCCTTCCTCGTGGAACATACCCCGGTGGCAATACATCACCAACCCGGTCCCCTAGAAAATGAAAATACTCTCCGCTCACGGTACAACAAGTGACCCTCTGGCGGTAGCAATCAATAACTGCCCGGTACGACGATAACCAGTCCATACCCAAAATAACATCGAAACCCCTCATAGGCATAACTACAAAGGAAAATGGGATTCTATGATAATCAACCTCTATATCACAACCCCTAACACCTTGTTTCAAAATCAATTCACCCCCAAGAGGTGATACTACACATATAGGAGATGCTAACTATGCTAACTCCAATTCCAAAACAGATGCAAATGCAGCAGACACAAAGGAATGAGATGCACCCGTATCAATCAAAACATTAGCAACCGAGTTGCAAAACAAGAAGGTACCTCTCACAACTGATGGAGCCGGTACAAGATCCTGCGTGGTAACAGCGTACACGCGCCCAGACGACCTCTGATCAACCTGCTCACCCCTAGGAGCATAAGATTGCTGCACTGTCTGGGACGATGAAGCCCCCTGATTAGCCTTCGAGGCCTGACCCGACTGAGCTGGCTGCTGACCCTGAATCGGCCTCAAACCAGATGCACCAGGTGTGCCACCCAACTGTGGGCAATACCTCTTCATGTGCCCTGGCTGACCACACTGATAACACGAGAGTGGCTGACCTCTACCCTGACTCTGGCTCTGAGATCGAGCCGAAGAAGATGCTGCTCTCTGAACTCCTCCCCTCTGAGGACAAACTGGAGACTTGTGGCCCAGCTGGCCACACTTGAAACAGGTAATATCTCCCTGACTGCCTTTCCCCGAACTAGCACTCGGTACAGGAAAAGTCGATCTAGAAAAGCTACCCTGAGACTGCTGGGGATTAAAACCCTTCTGTCTCCTACCATCATTCTGACCATCCTGACTCCTCTTGAAGCCCTTCTGCCCTTCCTCCTCCTCCTGCATCATGATTTCCATGTGGGCTGCAGCATCAACCATACGCCCATAATCCCGAATCATAGTTCCCCCAACTCTCAGCTTGAGGCCACGCCTCAACTTCTTCTCAAACTCAATACAACGGCGTTCCTCAGACGCCACCAACTCAGGTGCAAACCTGGACAAACTAGTAAATGCAGCCTCAAACTCGGCCACAGAAGAACTCGACTGCTTAAGCTGACAGAACTGGTCTCGCAGCTTCTCCCTGACTGCCGGAGATAAAAACTTCTCCTGGAAAGCATTCACAAAAGCCTCCCATGTACCTCCTATACGCCCCTTAGTAAACTTCCACCACTGACCTGCATCCCCCTTCAACTGGAAAGATGCCAAGGTCACTCTCAACCCCTCGTCTTCGATGCCAAGCATCTCAAACGTCTTCGTTGTCTGTTCGAGCCATTCATCTGCCTTAAGCGGCTCTTTAGGATCACCCACAAATTCATCCGGATTAGACCGGAAAAACTCCCTCTTCAGAAAGGAAGGTCCTGCATCCGCAATAACAACCTGAGCTTGATTCTCAGCTCTGAGAATGCCTACTGACTCCCTGAATGCCCCTGCTATCTCTCGGGCTAGAGCGCCCATAGCCTGCTGGCCTACTGGCTCGGCCACATTGGCCTGGCCAATTCCCTCTTGAACTGCCGGAATCTCTTCTGGCACAGGCACCTCCTGCCTACCCGGCCTACCACGCCTACCGCGTCCTCGTCCTCGTCCTGACATCCTAATAAAGGGAAACAAAGACATTAGCACATTAATAAATGTGCCGAAGCTAAACACTCGCGTCCTAATGCAATGGACAACAACAATTCATTCCACGTAAGCACATAATCACATAAGCACCTACGAATTTCATTCCCGGATAATGATAGTCCCAATGCGTTACTATAGTTCCGGTTGGAAGCAGCAGTGATCAAGTGCCTTTCCAACAAGACTACTAGAAACTCAAGGGTCCAATCAACATCCTAGAAACTACATTCCAAACTCACATAATCACATACACATGTTATCACATAAGCATATAACATTACACTAAGTCTCTATCAAACGAGACGAACCCAATGTGATACTAATCACTTCCCACGTACCCAAAGTATTCAAACCCGGTACGCTCTGATAACAAGTTGTAACGCCCTCAAAATTAACCCATTATATATCATTGACATGCATTATTTAAAGAAGACAATTTATTAATTCATTCATCAGAGTATTACCAAATAAAGTATTACATGTATCATCGAATAAAATGCCCTACAGGCTTACATCTTTCCAAGCCAACACTTGGTAACTCAATACAAGAAAAAGCCCAAGGCTTGAATGTTTACATGTACTAATAATTAAAGACAATTAACTAAAAGTAGTCTTCTTCAACCCAGAAGCCAAACCCTCCCAAACTAAGTCCTTGGAGGTAGTTTATCACCTAAACCTGAAAATGATGTTCCCATAAAGGGTGAGCCACAGCCCAGTAGAAATATACTAAACCACATATAAGCAATGAATAAAGCAATAGCATTCAACAGATGGTTAACCAAGATAATCAATTACTTCATTTTACAGTCTCATGACACTATTGTCTAAGATACGTTTTACTTTCCAATTTTATCATCATGGCTCAGAACCTGGCCAAACTTACAACAGTGAATCACATATATAATATTCACATCCTTCCAATATCAACAAACAAATGAGACTCAAGCTCAAATCAAACACTTCATACTTCCAGATTGATACACATTTTAGTGCTGTATCAATAAAACACTTCTATATAAATAAGCACACATAAAAGTGATGCTAATGGAGTCCATCCCCTATCTCCTCCCAAACAAAATCCGGTTTAGAGGTCCATCCCCTATCTTCCCCTAAACCGTGGAGTACATCCCCTATCTCCTCCCACACACAAAACAATGTATGCAAATGCAATGCTCAATCAATACACGTATTTTCTGTATCAATTCCATAGGCAAAATTAATGACTTAACCAATATGATTAGTTTCAGTTATTCCTAATCCACATACAATGTCTACAACAATCACGACTATCCTCCACCGATAGTCCAAAACAGTTATTTCTAAACTGAAAATAACTATATCAACAATTCAATAGACAAATGATACCAATTACCCAGTTACGTCATTTAATCAATGAATTCCCCAATTCCATTAATTTAACCCTCTTTTCCCAATTCCTTGAATTACTTATACAAATTAATTCAATAATACAACTAGGGTTTTTCCCAAAATTTACCAAAGTATCCCCAACATGTTAAAATACCAAAACTTAGAACAAAACCTATAAAATGGAGTAGGAAATCCCTACCTCAAGGAAAACAACTCAAATGGTGCAGAAAGAGATGAGTGCCCAAATACCAAAGTGCTCCAAATCGCCAAATGCTCAGATTAAATGGAAGCCCTTGCCTCACTCTATCTTTTTAATGAAAGATCTAGGGTAGAAACACTCCCTAAATGGATCAAATCTAAGAGAGAAGGTGAGTAGGGAGAGAGAGAAGTCGGACCTAGGGTTTGGAATCAAAAAGAAGATGAAAAGGACTGATCAAAACCCGCTGCTGTAAATAAATACTGGACAGGCTCGCTCGAGCGAAGACTTGGTCGCTAGAGCGACCAGACACAGAGAAACTACGCTCGAGCCAAGGAAGCCTTGCTCGAGCCAACAACCCAAAAGCTCGCTCGAGCGAAAGATGAACTAACTCGCTCGAGCGAAGAAAAGCTCGCTCGAGCCAAGAAAGCAAAGCTACAGGTCCATACAGGACGCCAACTCTCGCTCGAGCGACCCAAACCCCAGCTCGAGCGAAGAACCAAAACGACATCTCGCTCGAGCGACCAACGCCTCGCTCGAGCGAAACACCAAAAACCTGGACAGCAGCACTTGGTTTCTAAACCCAACCAACCTGAAACAAACATGCCCAACACATCCTATAATTCCAAAAGAGAAAATAAAGGACAACAACACCAATTATACAATGACAGAATCTACGGAACCTAAGTCCGGATACAATAATCAAATGGGAAAAGACCGGGGTCGCTATACGTTGGGGGTATAATTTGTCAATTTCAGTGCATACCCAAGTTTGATAACCATGAAACATGAGGATTAAGGAGCTGATTGATTTAATTGTCATGATTCAATCTCACAAACCAGGAAAGAGGAAGAAAAGAAGAGCACAACTTGATTGGGAGAACTTGTTAGTTCAAGGATTATTACCCACCAAGATCTTTGCTGATTATATTTTGAATTGGTATTCCTGTTAGATCCAACAAGAAGAGCACAACTTGATTGGGATAAACGTTTCAACATCATTCAGGGTATTGCTAGAGGGCTTATGTATCTCCATCGTGATTCTTGCTTAAAAATTATTCACCGAGATTTGAAAGCTAGCAATGTTCTCTTGGATAAAGATATGAACCCCAAAATATCAGACTTTGGCTTGGCACGAACTTTTCAAGTCACACAAGAACTAGCAAACACTCGGAGAGTTGTGGGAACATAGTAAGCATCCTTTGTTCCCTTCTATTTGATTCAATCTCTCCTTTTTCTTATCCAAATGGAATTAAATCATACCAAAAGCAGTGAGACTTTTGGGTGGAACTACTTTTGTGACATTGAATTACCAAATTTTATTGTATTTTAATGAAATGCAGTAGCTATATATCTCCTGAGTACGCCTTGGGAGGAATATTTTCAGCTTTGGCGTATTGCTACTAGAGATTATTTCTGGCATGAAGAATACCAGTTTCCATTATCAAGAACAATATCTACGCCTTCTTGGTTATGTAAGTGCACTATCTCACTTCAATGTGCATTTCAAATACTTTGACAGTTAACATGTTTTCCCTATTTGATGTCGATCTGATTATAGAAGATTATTTTAGGCATGGCAATTGTGGAACGAAGGGAGAGTGTTGGACTTCATGGATCAAACATTGACCGACTCTTGTTTTCTAGAAGTACAGAGATGCATAAGTATTGGCCTTCTTTGTGTTCAGGATCACTCTGCGCATAGACCAACCATGCCTGATATAGTTCTGATGCTACGCAGTGATACAAATGCTTCAACGCCAAAACAACCTATATTTACTTTTCGAAGTTTACTGTACTCAGATAAACAAACACAATGCAACAATTTCTGCTCCATAAATGAGGTTACCGTATCAATGATTGATGGATGATGACAAAGAGGCTATTGTTTTATGAGTACATGACAAACAATAGTTTGGACACATTTCTACCGTATCAATTGTTTTATGAGTACATGACAAAGAGGCTATTGTGGTTATTTCGAATTCACATTTCGACATAATTCAAACTATTCCAGGCATGGCACTTGTGGAACAAAAGCAGGGCGTTAGACTTAGTGGATGAAGCAATGGCCGAGTCATGTCTGCTATCAGAAGTAATGAGATGCATAGGAATTGGTCTTCTTTGTGTTCAGAACCATGTTGCGGATAGACCTACCATGTCAGCTGTAGTTCTCATGTTGAGTAGTGAAATTGATGTTCCACAGCCAAAACAACCTGGATTTACAATTCAAAGCTTGTACTCTGGTATTCAGTCACAAAGCAACACAATATGTTCCATAAATGAGGTCACAAGTTCCATATTTCCATCTTTCCAGAATAGGAATATTTGCTTGGATATTAGCAGTGTAAGTTGATTATTTTTAGTTGATCCGACCCAATTATGATGCTGCTATTATTGTACAATGATAACAACAAAAATAGCAAGGAGGCCATTGTGTGTAGTTCAATGTATTTTTTAGAAGACTTTCTTGAATTTCAAAATATTGCAACACAAATAATTTTAAAAAAATAAAAATAAAAATTAAGACTAACGAAAGGGACTTTTATGTGTTTAGTATATGATAAAGTTTTCATACATGCAAATGTAAATATTAATATTTTGATGGTGGCTCTCATTATGCTGATATGTACGAAAGGGTTCACTCTTGTCTCAAAAAAAAAAAAAAAGTGAGCATACTGCCAAGTGAAAATATTTTCATGGTGGGTGTTTAGGAAGTTACTATTTTAGTAGATTATTTTAGTTTTTGATTATTTTAGTAGGTTAAAAAAATTTTAATTTAGGAAGGTAGTTAGATTATTTTTTTTTGTAATTGGATATGATGTTTGTGAGAAAAAATATAAAATGATTATGGATTTAATGTGAAATTTTATCTTATTAATTATTTTAATTTATTTTGTCTTTTGTGAATTTTAGCCCAAAAAGGCAAAAAATAGCCTTTGCCAAACACCCCCTTGGTGGCTCTCATTATGCTGATGTGTATATTCTTAGTACAAATAGAAAGCAAAATCAAACTTTTCAAATTCATGGTCAAATTTGCTTCAAAATAAAAAACTTCAAAGAAATTTTCCGAATAGAAGAAAGCACACTTCAATTTATTCATTAATTGCTTGCAAAATATTATTAATCGTACAGGTAACCGTTGTTCTTGCAGAAAAATGATTTTTCAAAATTAAAATTGATAAAATCATACTTAAAATCAACTATGTCACAAAAGGTATTAAGTGATTAGCTATAATATCAATTGACAATGGAATTGTGGGACATGTTGAACTTTGTTGCGCTACTAAAAAAAGCATCGCAAGAAAATAAATAAATAAATTATTTGCAATGGCAAATCAGCGGAAGCAAATTAGGAGTAGCAAAAAATCACTTTTTACATCAAAATCTAGTTTTACTTATCATTCATCTCTCAATTGATATCTTTCAGTCTTTGGTACTCATGGTTATTAAGGATAAGATACTAACCCTGTGTTTGATTGAGGGATTTGAGGAGGGATTTAGAAAGGGAAAGGGAAAAGGTGTATGAAACTAAGTGAAACATTGATATGTTTTATTCACATTTCACCTACCTTTTCCAAACTCCTCCTCAAATCCCCCAACCAAACACAACATAAATGGTGGGGAAGGTAATGGTGGTGCCATAAGGTCAGGTGGCTGCGAGGTGGAATAGCGAGGGTGAAAAGGTTGTACGGGTGGGCTGGCTAAATGGTGGGATTGGGGATTACTAGAGAGAGGAGAGAGGTTCGAAAAGGCTAGCAAAGGGTTGAGGTTGGCAATGGAAGTGGGAAAGGAGTCGAAAAGCATCCGCTAGAGTTGGGAAAGAGTTGAAGGGCCACGACCAAACCTAAGAAAGGGTGAAGAAGAGCTAGGTAGGGTGGGAAAAGGTGAATGGATCATATGAGAAGGTAGGAAAGGGCTAGGGTGTGGAGATGGGAGGTGGAGAGAGATTAGGGGAGGCGGCCGATGATATCGGTGATGGGTGGTGGCTGGTTGAAGAGGGTTTAGGATTTAGATGGTTAGGGTTAGGAATAAGATAGAAATGGACTTTTATAATAAGGAGAATTACATGCAAGTGAGAGGGATAAAAAAATTATAAATATATGAGGATGTAAATATGTCTGTGATGGAGTGTAAATAAAAAGTTGTAATTACATCTTATATGTTAGAAAAAAAAATTTTCTTCTTTCACTTGTACTTAATTCCTCCTTTATAATGAGATAGAATTATAATAAAAAAAAATATTACAAAGTCAATGATTCAAAGAAAAGATGTGAATGCTAGCAAGTAGTATCCAAAAAGATTGACATCAATAAAAAATGAAAAATGTGAATCCTAGTAGTACCCAAACAGATTTTGAAATCAATGAAAAAAATGCTGACCTTGGCAAAAATAATGTTTTATAATTTTTATTTTTGTACTTTTCAGGGCTTCCAATGACATTTGTTAGCAACAAACTTCATTATAAATGGGAAGAAAAATATTTTAAAGTTCTGATTCTTATGTTTTAAAGTCAGTTATAGTGAATTGACAGTGAACTCATCTATTGTGATGTAATGTTTTGATCTTTGTTTATTTATTTATTTATTTTTTTTATTATATCATTAATGTTCTATTAAAATATTAAAATTAATATTTTAAATCATTATTATAAATTGCAATAATTGCAAATAATTCCTGATGGATGGCAATCCCTTTGAAAACAAATATATATTCTCTTTCGCATTAAAGACAATTACTGATCTGTCAATCGAGTCAAAATAACAATGGCAACTTGATAAAATGTCGGCCCACTGCACGACCAATTTATTTAAACTATTTCATGCATTTATTGTGTGACTATCTATTAAGCCTCGTTAGGCAAACTCTTTGGATAAGATCTCGTCTGGAAATAATTTTTTTTAGTAATTTTTTAATATTTTAATTAAAATATAATATAAAAAAATTAGTATATTTTGAATAATTTTTTAATTTTTTATAAAATAATATACAAAAAGTAGAGAAAAAAATAAAATTTTGATTTTTAGTATAAGTTGTTGATTTTTTAATTTTTTAATTTTTTTAGTGATTTTTTAATTTGTGGACTAAAAAAGTCACTTCCCAAATGAGGCCTAAATAATCACATAAGAACAAAAAAAAAATTAAAAAGTCAAAAAGTTAACAAAAATTTTGTCATTCTAATGTCAAAAAAACTAAACAAGAAAACCAAATAAACAAAAAAAGTCCCAGACTAAAAAAGTCAAATATGCCAAAAAACTAACTAAAAAAGTTATTGCCAAACGAACCCTAAGCAATTTGGGAAAATTGGCTTTTTAGTATTTTTTTAATTTTTTAATTTTTTTAGTCACATCATATCATTATTTTTTTTATATAATTTTTTTTTTAAAAAAAAAGGTCAAAAAAATTTAAAAAACCAATTTTTAGGTTATGCCAAATGAGGCCTTAGTGTATGCTATTAGAGCATATATTAAGGTTTCTTTTGGCAAACAAGTTAAAAATTATTTTTTTATTTTTAATTTATCTTGAGTTATATTTTTTTATACATTTTTATAAAAATTAAAAATTAAAAATTAATTTTTAATTACTTCTCAAAACAAAATTAAGTATATATATTTAAATGAATTTAATTTTTAATTACTTCTCAAAACAAAATTAAGTATATATATTTAAATGAATTATATATGTATATTTTTTTATACATAATGTATATTTTTTTTTAAAAAAAATTTAACATGATTCATCCATCTTAATGACATATAATGTATATTAACCTTTTAAGATAAGTTTATGTAAATCTTTAAAAGACAACCTAACAAATGTTACAACATACATAGTGGCCCATTTGGTGTAACTGTTAAAACAGATTATAGATTATAACTTAATAGATTATAAATTATGACTTTAATTAGAAGCTATTAATCTGTTTGGTGTAACTGTTGGATTATAGATTTAAGTTGCTGAGTAGTGTTTGTTAAATAAGCTGTGAAGTAACTTTTTCAATTAACTTTTATTTTTTATTATTCACTACTTGTCTAGATTTCTCATAAATAATAATAATAATAATAATAATAATAATAATAATAATAATAATAATAATAATAATAATAATAATCTATAGTCTATTTGAATTTTTTTCTATTTTAAAAAAAATAAAAATAAAAAAAATCTAAGAGTATAACCGTAAATTACCATGTCCACAGCAAAAGTTGATAATTAGAAACAAGGGGTGAGCAGCTTCTCAGAATCAGCTTTATTGAGTTAAAATAAGTTATTAGAATCAGAAGCTGTTTGAAATAAGTTTAATCAATCAATCCAAAATAACTTTTCAAAAGCTAAAAGTTACAAATTGACCCAAAAAAGCCCAAACAAACGCCCCCAGTGTACGCTTCCACTCAATATTACACCTAGCATTTTCCGAGCATTCAGATATTTTCGTTGGCCATGACTTGATGTACAAAGTTTCCAACATCATCAACTAATTAAAATATAGGGATAACAAAAGCAAAACAAATTACATGCTTGGGAATTTTCAATTATTGGGTGCTTATTATTAATTTCCTTCCCTTTGAAAACTATAGCACATGTTGGCCCCACAATTGAAAGTCAATGAAAACTACAAAACAAAAATGGTCAATAAACCACTTCAAATAGATCATCATATTTCTTAATCACATTGTTTGTAGAATAAGTTTCACCAATAAGTAGAGTTAATTTAGTTATAGATTTTTTTTGTTTTGGTCAATAGATAGCATAGTGATTATTGAAAAATCTAGAAATTCCCTAGACATTGATTTGTGATTGTATATCAATTTTAAGCAGTATATAACAATCTCAATCAAACAATCAAGACAAATCAACACAACAATTTTAACGTGAAAAAACCACAATTGGAGCACCTCCAATTGTGATAAAAAAATCACGGGCAACAGTCTCAAAATAATCTACTAAAAAGATATAAAGGAATTACACAGGTATACTCTCAATTACCTAGTGAATCCACGCCCAAATTGAACCAACCCCTATGTGCCTCTTCCAACCCCGTCTTCACCTCGAAATTGTCTTTACTATGAGCCACTCTAGAATCCACCAAAGCTTCAGGCTCGAATTCCCTAGAATCTACTGAAGAACAACTCTCTCTTTTGTGTAGAATAAACAAACAAACCTTTGATGTATGCTTCTTAAACCATGAATTGAATACTCAATGAAAACATCAAAGAAAACTAGCAAAATAGCCTCAGATATAAACCCTAGAAACCAAGAAAAAGATCTTGAGGCGTTACCCTAGATTTGGACTGAAACACGTATTTATAAAAAACTGTCCCGCGATCTTCGCTCGAGCGTCAGATTGGCCGCACGAGCGGACCTACGCTCGAGCGCGAAAAGTTCCGCTCGAGCGGGAAAAAATAACATCCAGTATTTTTGCAGGCGAATAAACTTCTGGAACTCAGGATTCTCCGTTCGAGCGAGGGAATGTTCGCTCGAGCGGACAGGCAACTTGGAATGCATTTTTGCATCTTGCTTCGGGAGTGCTGCCCCTCGACCCCGCCGTGGCGCTGCCCCGGACACGCCAATGGGCGCTGCCCCCTCGACCCTCGCAAGCTGACCGGGCAGCTTGATCCCCGTCATAATCAGCGAAGTGGCAATCTTGAAAGAATTAACATCACAAAACTTCTCTGCAAGGCACAATTCGGGTTGGATTCGCATCTACAAACTCATAGCCTTACTGAAATAAAAAGTGTGAAAACAAATACAACTTAAAGGAGTTTTGTCAAACGGGGTTGCCAAGAATAAAAACCTAACAATCTCCCCCTTTGGCAATGCCGTGACAAAACACACCTAACAAAAAAAATCATAATCACCCCAACCCATTACAGCCAACAAACGCAAACTTCTTTCTCAAGGTCATGATCTGCAAAACAGCTATTAGTGCCACAGTCTCCAAAACAACTATTAATGCCACAAGAGTATAGGAAAAAGCAATAAACATATGACTAGACCTTGAAGCATGAGATGAAAAACATGAAAACCTACGACACATGCACCGGAAAAACATGAAAACCTAAGACACATGCACCTAACAACATAACTCCCCCTTTTTGTCACGATTTGACAAAGGAAGCTTAAACAACTATAGCATGCAAGAAGGGAACAAGAAAGAAGAAGTGCATAGTAACATGTAACTTAACTAAGGCCAATCTCCCTTACCAAAACAATTCAAAGAGTTCATGTTAACAAGCTCTTCCAATGATGAACCAAACTCCCCCTTACAAAAAACAACCACAAACATTGAAAACAATGAACATGAAGAAAACAACAAAAATAATATGGTGGAGCAAGCAATGAATTTCAGATTAGTACCTTAAGACACACAAGACTATCCAAGAAGCACAGTTACTAGAAAACACAATGTGCACAGCCTCTAGAAGATTCCTCATAAAAAAAAGTGATGCATTATGTGAAAAGCATAGATCCCATGAGAAAAGTGTGTGTGTGACTCTTGGAGTTCAACAAACACTAGATTCAATCCTAGTAGTGATCTGAAAGTTGGACCTCCGACAAGAAAATCTAAGAACAACAAAGAAAAGCCAAACCACTAAAAATCAAGGGGTATTTGGTGAGTGAAAGCGAAGGCTCCCCCTCAATCAATGAATCTTTTTTTTTTTTTTCTTTTTTTCACATTTTTTTCTTTTCTTTCTTTTGCACATTTTTTCTTTCTTTTGCACACTCATTGGCGGCTGACACGCTCAAGAGTATGGAAACAGAACCAAAGAAGCATGGATATAATAAGGATGGCCTGGTTGGTGACTCTAAGGTAGCCTTTTCCTCATGCCAGACTACAAAGAACAGAGGGAAAAGCCATGGAGATGCAAAAAGATGGACGGTGGTTTAAGAGACTCGACATCACCAATGATATGCTAGTATAGGTCAATTCCTCTAGAAAAACAAAAGATACAATGCCAGAAGTCCATAGAAAAAAATAATCACTAAGGTAGAAGACTCCGATATTTACTAATCCAAGAGTGTGTACAGAATGAGACATACTAATCAAAGAACACACACTCCAAAATGAGTAATGACCACAGAAAGCACACACATATTAACATGTAATGGATATTCTTATCAATTCCAATATGCACCAAGGACCACTCAAAAATTTCAAGCTTGCAAACCATACTAAGAAAATTTTTTTGGATTTTTTTTTTTCAACAATAAAGCAAGACAACAAATAAACAAGCACACATTTTTTTTTTTCCTAAACAAAGCAAGACAGAAAACAAACATGCTCACATTAAAAGACTCAAAAAAAAAAAAAAAAAAACATACAGAGACCCAAAAACTAAAACTAATAAACAAATTAACACAAGTCAAGTTTTCTCACCCAAACTGCTTTAGTATGAACAAAGTTATGAGAATAGCGGTTCTTGGGTGGTGTCTTGACATTGTGTTTCCCTTCCCTTCCCTTTCAATGGGAACCTGTCTCGACATGGTTTCCAACTTCCTATTTCTAGGTCTAGGCAAATACAAACTCGCTCCATGTTTGGTCTCAAGCAAATCAAAATAACGAGGTCTAATATGACCCTTAACCTCACTACCACCAATGAAGTGTCTCCTACCCCATGAGATGTTAGAATTTCTTCCATCTCTAAGAGACACTCTCCCATGTAACTTATAGCAATAAGGGCGAATATGACCATGCATACCACAATGATGACAAATAAAAACATAGTGTACCTTTTTTCTTTTTACCTTACCAACTCTAGGAAGTTTGAGAA
This sequence comes from Camellia sinensis, assembly GCF_055761805.1. Lineage (NCBI taxonomy): Eukaryota > Viridiplantae > Streptophyta > Magnoliopsida > Ericales > Theaceae > Camellia > Camellia sinensis. The sequence goes on from NC_138969.1 coordinate 167,866,384, forward strand.
GTCCATCATTATGTTGAATTTTTTGTTCTCCATTTCCTTGAGTTCTTGTATTATGAGATATGGATGCACTTTGTTTTTGCTCTATCTTAGCACCAAAGCCAAAGCCAATGTCACTCTTGTCAGAACAAATTTGTTGAGACCCAATGATATTATCTAAAGTCTTTGATCCTTTGTTCCAAAGACCAATGGTAGGTATAGTACACTTGAGCTCTTCCTCTTTCTTGATCATTAGTTCTTCCAAAGCAACTTGAGACATCTCGAGAGATTCAATCTTTTCTTCATGCGTTGCATAGATTTGCTGTAGCTCATTCCTTTCTATCTCACAAGTCAAGAGTTTTGCACAAAGAGCTTGTCGATTATTAGCTATCTTGATGGCATCAATCCTAACCTCAGAAATCTCCTCCTTAAGTTTGGCACTCTCACTTTCACATGCTTTGAGTTTCGTTGTGAGTTTGTCATTCAATTTGGATAAGTTAAGGGACTCTTTATACAACTTTTCATAAACTTGCTCAAGCTCTTCATCATCACTCTCTGAGGATTCATCATCAATGGCATTCTCAACCGATCTCTTCGGATACTCTGTTCGTCCGTCAGTTTCGAAAGCCGCCATGAAAGTAAGGAATTGTTTATGCCCCTCTTCGCCTTGATCTTCGTTGTCACTTTTATCTACATCAGATTCTGATTCATCATCCCAAATGATAGCGAGGGCTTTCTTCTTCTTCAAACGAGTTGGGCATTCTGAAGCAAAGTGGCCAAATCCTCGGCATTCATAGCATTGGACTCTTTCAGAGTTCCCTTGTATCTTTCCTTTCTCCTTCTTGGCTATATAATTAATTTTGAGTTTATCTTTGCCTTTAGATTTATGAGTATGAGTAGATTCCAAAAGATTAGGATTCTTTTTCAAAAAAAGATTTTTTAAATTGTTTAACAAAGGCAGCCGTAATCTTGGAATCTATCTCACAATCCTCATCAGAATCCTCTCCAACTCTATGAGCACTACTAAAAGCAATAGCATCTTTTTGTTTCTTTTTGAAATTCCTATGTGCCTCATAGGTTTGGGGATTTCCAACCAAGTGATCCAGCTTGAGGTTGTCAACATCTTGAGCCTCCTCAATAGCCGTAACTTTTGGTTGAAACCGATCGGGCAAGGATCTCAAAATTTTTCCCACAACTTTGGATTCTGGTATTTTTTCACCTAAATTGAAGCTGGAATTTACAATGTCACTTAATTTCGCATAAAATTCATCAAAGATCTCACTATCTTTCATTGAAAGGTTTTCGAAACTAGATGTGAGCCTTTGAAGTTTTGAGCGTTTCACAGAAGGAGTGCCCTCATGAATAGTTTGTAAGATATCCCAAGCCTCTTTTACGACTTCATAATTACAAATACGACTAAACTCTTCAGATGTGACAGCGCAAAAGAAAGAATTGATAGCTTTACTATTCCAGCTACTATTTTGGTAATCAATTGTGTCCCACTTATCAATTGGTTTGGGGAAAGTTATTCCATCAACGGTAATCGTTGGTTCGGTCCACCCATACATGACAGATTACCAAACTTTTTCATCAATAGATTTCAAAAACAATCTCATCTGAGCTTTCCAAAAGGAATAATTGGATCCGTTAAATAGGGGTGGTCGAACCATAGAATTTCCCTCACATATTGAATCCATTATCACAAATCAAACAAGATCTCGCTCAAAAGTTTTTTTTAAAACAAAATAGAGCGACCTGCTCTGATACCAATTGAAAAATCTAGAAATCCCCTAGACATTGATTTGTGATTATGTATCAATTTTAAGCAGTATATAATAATCCCAATCAAACAATCAAGACAAATCAACACAACGATTTTAACGTGGAAAAATCATAATTGGAGTACCTCCAATTGTGATAAAAAAAATCATGGGCAACAGCCACAAAACAATCCACTAAGAAGATATAAAGGAATTACACAAGTATCTCTCAATTACCTAGCGAATCCATGCCCAAATTGAACCAACCCCTATGTGCCTCTTCCGACCCTGTCTTCACCTCAGAATTGTCTTGACGATGAGCCACTCTAGAATCCACCAAAGCTTTAGGCTCGAATTCCCCAGAATCTATTGAAGAACAACTCTCTCTTTTGTGTAGAATAAACAAACAAACCTTTGATGTATGCTTCTTAAACCACGAGTTGAATACTCAATGAAAACATCAAAGAAAACTAGCAAAATAGCCCCAGATATAAACCCTAGAACCCAAGAAGAAGATCTGGAGGCGTTACCCTAGATTTGGACTGAAACACGTATTTATAGAAAACTGCCCCGCGATCTCCGCTCGAGTGTCAGATTGGTCGCTCGAGCGGACCTACCCTCAAGTGCGAAAAGTTCCGCTCGAGCGGGAAAAAACAACATCCAGCATTTTTGCAGGCGAATAAACTTCTGGAACTCAGGATTCTCCGGGGGCGCTGCCCTTCGACCCCGCCGTGGCGCTGCCCCGGACCCGCCAAAGGGCGTTGCCCGCTCGACCCCCGCGAGCTGACCGGGCAGCTCAATCCCCGTCATAATCAGCGAAGTGGCAATCTTGAAAGAATTAACATCACAAAACTTCTCTGCAAGGCACAATTCGAGTTAGATTCGCATCTAAAAAACTCATAGCCTTACTGAAATAAAAAGTGCAAAAATAAATACAACTTAAAGGAGTTTTGTCAAACGGGGTTGCTAAGAATAAAAACCTAACAATTATAAATATGAGAAATATTTATATCATTAAATAGACTATTAGTCTATAATAACTAGAAAGTCAACAAAGCCTGACAACATAGAGTTTTATTTATACCCAAAAAATCAATTTGTACGCCCAATTTACCAATACTCCCTATTAAAATATATAATTTACTCTCACTATATCCTCTATTTTTTCACAAATTACCCTTCAATAATATAATATTTTAATTTTATGGTAAATTCAAATAATAACCTTAATATAAAATCAATTCAAAAAAACTCTTCCTTAAATCTGCTCAACCATTTTCAGCCACAGCATATACTTCTCAACCATTTTCAAGCACATTTTAGCCATGTCATCCTATTCTCATTCTTTTCATTGCCAATTACGGAAGAAGAAGCACATTAGGTCAAAAGAGGTCAATGCCTTTAAAGTAAGATCACGAAAATTACTTTGTTCTCTAAACAACCTACCTTACTTTTTATGGGAAATGTTTGGGGCCTCGAATGCCTCGAATTCCTCCTTCTTTTATTATTATTATTATTATTATTATTTGTTGGGTTGTGTTGGTTTGGTTTTTTTTTTTTTTTTTTTTGGGAAGGTGGTTGTGATAACCCTGTTCTGTATTATGCTAATTGGTCCTCATTATGAATGTGATTATGTGTTTGATATGATTTTGTGTCCCATTATGTGAAAATATGTGATTTTGAATTTCTATCTATTCACCGTAGGAATAGCTGTTTGATTATCTGCTTTGGAAATTAAATTGAAGGCCTTATCGGCCACAGAACCCGAAATTGATTACGCCTTTGTGATTAGCGTAATTTTTAAAGCCTACAGTGAAATTTAATTAAAAATTGATTCGGATCAAAACGATTAGATTTAGAACGATGCATTAGGTGCTCAATTATTTAATATTAAAATAATGTGACTTAGAGGGGCTATTTAAGGGCCATTATATGTTCAATACTCCTCTTTTTATTCAAATTGACTGATTATAACTCTAAGAAAAGAGAGAGGGTCGGCCATAGAGAGAGAGGGAGCTCAAAATTGGAGTTTTGATCTGGAAGCTTGGAAGTCTTGAAGATTACTCAAGAATTTGCTATAGATTGTGAGAATTAAAGCCTCTAGGTAAGTAAATTCATGGATTTTAAATTGTAATTTTGTGAATTCAAGGTTAAATAATGATCAAGAACATGAATTAAATTGATTATGATGAAATTGAGTTGGTTTTGTTGAATTGAAAGTCAATATGCACATGCATGTGAGAAATTGCTTTGAATTTGCATGTTGGGCACAAAATGTATAATCCATGTGAGATTTTAGTTAAAGTTCATATTTTTGACCATCTCTTCATCATCTAAGTTGAGAATGAAGGCTATATATCACATGCATGTACAATTTATGAGAGTAGGAGTTTGAATGCATGAATTTGTTATGTTGGAAGTGAGTTTGGTGTAAATGGGGACATGCATGTGATTAATTTGTGAAATTGAGCTTTATGACGTAATAAATTTGGTGTTGGATCATGTTGGTACATGTTTATGTGAAGTTTAAGCCAAAATCGTGCATTTAGAGCCTTTGAATATCAAGTTGAAGCTCAAGAACATGTTCTGGATTTTCTAGAAATTTGATGTCCGCTCAAGCGGGAGAACCTCCGCTCGAGCATGAAATTTGTGCTCCCAGTATATTTTTGCAGACAAGGTGTCCGCTCGAGCGGGGAAGTTCACGCTTGAGCGGGGAGCTATGTAGTGAGGCCTTCGGCTCGAGTGCCAGAATTCACAATCAAGCATAAATTCGACATAACCAGTACTTTTGCAGGCCTCATGGGTCCGCTCGAGCGGGGATCCTGTTTTCTGAAATTTTGAAAAGGCATTCTGTGTTTCGTTTTCTATTCTCTTTCACTTCTAAGTACTCTTAGGCATACATTGAGCATTGTAAATGAGTTAGAAGGATAAGAAAGAAGCCTAAAGAGGAATATGTGAATTAAGAACGGATTGAATCATTTGTGACCCATATGTGTTATATGATGTGTAGGGTCAAGCTCCAGGGCAAGTCAACCAACCAATCACTGTGAGTAATATCTTAACAAAGATATCTGAAATATGTTGTTGTCCAATTGCTTACTTCTATGTAAGTTTTATAATTGCTTACTTCTATGTAAGTTTTATAAGTTCGTTAATTCGATTGGTGGACAATGTTTGCTATGCCAAATGAATGGGCCAAAGGCCAGTTTGACATGAATGAATGAATGAATGGGCCAAAGGCCAGTTTGACATGAAGAATGAATGGGCCAAAGGCCAGTTTGACATGATAGAATGAATGGGCCAGAGGCCAGTATGATCTAAATGATAGAATGAATGGGCCAGAGGCCAGTATGATCCGAATGATGGAATGAATTGGGCCAAAGTCCAGTTTGACATGTATGAAAGAATGGTTGGGCCAAAGGCCAATTTGGTATGAATGAAAGAATGAATGGGCCAAAGGCCAGCTTGACATAAATGAAAGACAAATGGGCCAAGGGCCAGTTTGACACAAATGGATTGGGCCCGAGGCTGTTCGATGTGTTTGGAATTGCAGTCAATTGATATACGTATGTATCAGATAGAAATATGAATTGGGCCCAAGGCCATCTGATGTATATTGTTCCAATGTATCTTCTTTATTTGATATTATTCACTAGGCCTTCGCTCACGCTCATTCATGTGTTTGTAGGTGAGCCAAGAGAGGTCCAGACCCAGCCTCAGTGAAGTCTGCATGGAACAACTAAGGTTTTGAAGAGTCAGCTCTTGCGTCTCACGCACGAGACACGTCTTCGCCCTTTTGTTATTTTATGTTGTTTTGTCATATTGGCGAAGACTTTGGTTTATGTCTGTATATAGTTTTGGATTGGCTGACCTAGACTTGAATGATCCTGTCGGTACAGAACTTTATGTTGCTATACTTTATGTTGTGAGTTATTAACATGTGTATGAATGGAATGTTATGATGTGCATATAAGCACGACTCTATGGACAAAGTTTTAAATCTGCTTCCGTTTGGCCCCTTTTACTCTGATGAGTTTTGTCTTATCTGGTTTGAGGCCGTAGGTAATCTTGTGATTACTGGCCGGTTATGGCCTAAACCCATAGGGGCGTGTTTGGGTCGTGACAGGGGTTATGTGTAAGGGTGTGCTAAAAAAACTAGACATCTCGCACCCACTCAGCCTGTGTGGTTTGATAAGGTGAGTCAGTTGGGTTGGACTAATCAGGTAGGAATAAAAATATATGTGTAGACGTCCCCGAACGCCCCGGGAGGACGAGTCCCCCCCGTTCTGTTCGATATTGGGGTCACTACAGCTCGGACTCTCAAATTGTCACGGTTCTTAATCTAAACCAAAGAGTCCAAATCCGGCAAATCGTTTTGAGAAACAGATTTTTAGAAAAAAAGTGCCAAACATGGACTGCTTTGCCAGATACAGAGTCCCCACCTAAATGTTTTATTTTGGAGAAATTTAGAAAACCCTGACTCATTGCCTAAGGCCACGTGTCCGTCCTTACCAAAGTTGCCTTGGCTCGGGAACTTGGGTACGATTGGGGAAGGTCACTTCATGAGCACCCTCGCTCGCCCGATCAAAGATCGACCTCTACTAACCATGATATCAAGTTTTGAAAACATTGTGTGTTCTTATTCCGGTTATTAGCCTAGATTACTATGTGATGTGCACAGTGTACAAGTATAGACTGGGTCGCCTGAATTGGAACAAAACATTTCATGTTTGTTTTTGAAAGATGGTTTGCTACTCACAAGTAGGCTTAAAATGCAGATTTTGCCACCCTTGGGTGGGCTTAAAAAAGATGGTTTTGCCACTATCTAGTGGGCTTAAAACTCACAGTTGATGATTTGTTCCAATCCAAATAACCCAACCTTCACCCACAGGCATTCAGGAAGTTATATCACATAAGCAATTAGCCTCATGGTAAGCATGCTATCATGGCAGTCACTCACACGCATGCAAGGATGCTAAAGCATAAAACTTACCGAGTACTCCAAGCCAAAACAGAAGCTGATTAGAAATCCATGCATGATCCTAACTATACAGAAGTGCCTAATGCAACACATGCAAAATGCAACTATAGCAGGCTCGGCTATTCTAAACATGGCATATGAAATGCTATAGCTAACATGTATTCAACTTGGAATTGAAAATACAATGCAGTTAGTATGATGCGCCGAACCCTGAGCATGCAAAACAGATGAATGAATGCAAACATGCTATCATACTGTATGCTAATTGAAATATGCCCTAATCTAACCATCATAAGCTGGTAAATAAAAGGGAGAAAGACGTGGGGTTGGAAGACATGCATCACACGTACGCACACTTATTACAATTATGCCCTCGCACAGAGGGTCCGAATAAATAATATACAGTCCCAAATGAATGAATAATACAGTCCCAAATAAATACAAAAATCCTAATTAATTTACAAATTAATCTAAGAAAGCTATAAACTGGCATGCAAGCCAGGGACTGCCTCGACTCTGATGAATGATGTATGTTTGGGTTGCCTTGCGCGGAAATCCACTGGGATACCCCAATTAGCCTCTGTTTTGTAATTATTCTTGGAAAGCGCGCCAAGCTCTAGAAGACTGCTGATTCTTGATTTGCTGCAACAGAGAGCAAGAGAGGGGCATAGCAATGTATTTTCACAGATGTATGCATGCCTCGATCCTCGTGCCACCAATCACGCATCTCGATGCACGATGGCCGAGGAGTCAAATTGTGCAACTCAATATAGAATGAATGCACATGAAAACAAAACAAAACCTAGACTCCATCATGGATAATCCGGAGCGTCGGTGACAGGGAATTGAGACACGTTCCGTCACTCGAAGTACGAAACGTCCCTCGTTTCCCGTGCTCGGGCTAACTCCTATCCCAAGCACGATGCAACATGCATGATATGCATGAAATGCAACTAAGATACAACCTAACATACACAATGCTATGAAATGGCATACACGATCCACGAGGTAACATGGCATACACAATGCGCTAACATACAACCTAGCATACGCAATGCTATGAAATGAAATGGCATACACAATGCACAATGGACTTACACCAACACGAGTGGACCTCAGCCACACTCACATAAGAGGCCATGAGATGAAAATGAGACTCTCGAAGTACATGCACACATGCACGCAAACCGAGGACCGACCCTAAGGCACCAAATGCCACTCTAACAAGACATGGCAAGGCATGAAATATGATATGCTAGCATGCAAATTTCAGTGCTAAAATATGATCCGAAACAGCCCCGAATCATGAAAGCATGGCACCCGATGCAAGGAATGGTCCCGAAATGCAAGATTAAGCACATGAAATGACTTGTAGCTGCATCAAGCATGCATTTTTTGACCATGACATGTGAAGACAGATTCAAGCCAGCCCCAAAACAAGCATGTTTACAGTTTTAAGCAAGGCCAAACAGAAAACACAAATAGGGCTAAACTGATACGCAAAAATGGCCCTAAATGTGAGATAAAGAAGCAAGTCACAGCTGATGGCCCCAAACAGATGAGGACCCTTCAACAATGTTGAAGAGGGGCCCAAAATATGACCTTTTACAGTTTATGACCGAGCCAAAAACAGTACATAAGCATGCTCAAAATACTATGCAAAACAAGGCCAAAAAGAGAGCTATAACACAAAGTACAAAAAGGATGCCTCAAACAGTAAAAGACCCTTAATGAAACATGAAGAGGGGGTCAAAATAAGGCTGTTTGAAATTCGGACCAGAGTCCAAAAACAGAAGCACAAGAGGCTAAAAAATCATGCAAAAAATGGAGCCAAAAAAGAGATATAAAGGCAAGTGGAAGATAGAAGCCTCAAACAGTGATGATCCCTTCAACAATATTGAATAAGTGCACAAAATAAGCCACTTTACAGTTTATGACATGCCTCAAAACAATTTATACATAGGCCAAAAATACTACACAAGAAAATGACATACCAGGGAGGCAATGAAGCAAGTGCAACAAGGAGGCCTCAAACAGTGAGAGGCCCTTAAAAAAACATGAAAAATAGCTCAAAATAATCCTAGTTTCAGTTAGGGTCGGAGCCCAAAATAGAAAGCAAGTATGGCTAATGTATTGAACAAAATAAAGCACAAAAAAGGAAAATAGGGACTCACCCTTGAAGACTAGTCTTTGACACCCTTTTGGACCAAGATGCAGCACTCCTAGGCTCTGAAGAACAACCTCCAGCTGCTGGAATGGAGGATGGAAGGGTGGGGCTATGGGTTGGTGAAGAAATGAGTGTGAGACTTGAGAGTTTGGAGCTTGGAAATATAGAGAGAGAGAGATACAAGGCAAGAGGCTTGGGCGAAATTTTTTGTAACCCTAATAACAGAGCTGGAGCTGCTGTTATATAGACAAAAAGGGGGGGAAAGGGGGGAAAAATGGAGGGAAATGAATCCAAGTTTCCCCCCAAAAAGCAGCCCTCCGGATACAGAATCTGGGGGGAAAAAGAGTGTGTATCTGCACTGTACTTGATGCAAGGATTCTGGCCGGCCAGTTATTGAAACTGCAGGTGGCCGGCCGGCTTTCCCCATGGCCAGCCGGCCAAGGGTCAAAACGGTCAATGAGAATTAATGGCCGGCCACCACAGAAAGAGGGCCTCCCATGTGTGCACAACACAACCCTGTGGTCAAAAACTGGAGAAAGTGAACTAGGAGAGAGAACAACCCACTTTTCAAAGGGGTTCAAAAGGTTCAAAAGCAATTACTGGCCGGCCACCAAATATTGGTGGCCTCCCAGATGTGTACATCACAAGTATGGGGTTTAGGGTGCAAGAAAATGGCCCAAGGGTGGTCAACATTGGCTTTGAAGTGAGAAAAATCGGGCGACGGAGGGCGATGAAGGGATAAAGTTGGCTGACAGAACAATTACTGGCCTCCCATCCTTCTATAACCTTCCTAGCTATGAAACAGAGGTCCCTGCCAAAAATGAACCAAAACCGATGCAAAATGAAGGTTAGGGGGCCGGAACGCGCAGCCCGAGGCCCCGAAAACTTACTGTTAGGCACCGGAAGCGGTGTCCGACCACGAAGTTGGTCTCTCGGACCATAGTGTCCCTCAAAAGGGAGCAAATAAGATGTATTCCAAAAACCGGGGAAAACGGAGGTGGTTAAGCAGTCCCGAACAGAGGCACACGGCCAACGGCTCCGAAAAATCGGAAACCGGGCTCCAAACGGGCAAAATGGCCTACGACCACGAAACGTAACCTACGGCCACTGAGAGATGATCTACGAGACCTCTCCCTCCCTTCGTGAAGAGAAAACGGAGAAAACAGAGCCTGGTTCGCAAACCGAGGCAAAGCACAAAAGAGTCCGGAAGTCCGGAGGCAAGGCTCGCAACCGAGACTTTGAAATTTCTGAACGAGCACAATATGCAATATCACCGAGCGCTCAACTGGTGATGCCTGAGTCTCAAGGTCGGTCAAAAATAGGGTGTCTACAGTTGCCCCTCTTTGACAGAACTCGAAAGTCATAAGTGACGGGAGTGAATGTCAAAGCCCAGAGACGACCCATTTTTGACAAGGCCGAAGACTTAGACAAACATACAAAATAACACAGATGTGCTCGCAGGCAGGGGCAAAATGCAACTGAAGATGCAAGAAGCCGAAGGTAACTTAATGATCATGCAAATGCAGCAAGCTGTAATGAAGCAAGTATTCGCAAATAGATGCAACAGTTTTAAGCACGAATGCAAAGCAACAACTACATTTCATGCAGTTAAGAATGCGGAGAATTATTCAATCCTCGCTACGTCTCACACGGAGAAGATACGATACCTGCGCAGTTCGTCTGGTCGCACTAGCTTCAAATGAACCGTACATACAATATCGTGCCTGCAAAATAAAGAAACTCAACAAGCACAACATATCTAACAACATATGTTCAATGTGATATCGAGTGCAGACAATCGCGGTGTTGATGGAAAAGTGCATCGCAATGCGGGAAGAAACGCGCGTGACAACGCGGGTTCAAGCACGGAGGCTCGGTGATGTCAAAGAGACGTGCATAACAATGCAAGTATGCGCATGAGAATGCAAGTTATGTGCATGATAATGCAGAACAAGCGTGAACCAGGATGCATGTTCGTCACAAAACAATGAGCAAAGAAACGCGCATTTCGGCGAGGGCGATTTGATCGCGACCTCCGGTTCACCTCCCGGAGAGGTTACAACATGTTCAAAAAGGATACATCTCACTTTTGATGAGTAATGATGAGACACACATCGGAAGTTAAAGCTGAGGTCCCGGCGGAGCGATTTCACGACAGGAAGTGCACTTCTCTTGTACATTTTCAGGTCCTAGGGACTCCAATCCTCCTCAAAATTTGCAGGGACCTTGGGGGGCATGTGGGGAACACCACCGGCCAATTTTATTGGGAGAGGGAGGTCACCGACCATTTTTTGAAAAGTGAATGGCCGGCCTGCCAGAAAAAGTGGCCGGCCGGCCACTTTGCCAAATTCGGGGGCAATTTTGTCCTTTTAGCCTCTTTTCTTTAAATACACTTATCCAAACATTTTGAGCTCATAAGTGCAGCTCCGAAATCCTCCTCCCTAGCTTCCCAAACCATTTTCTTCCTCAGATCTAGGCTCCATACGCGTTTTCCAACGTCCCACGCAAGTTGTTTTCGCGAAATCTTTCAGTTTTAAGCACTTTGAACCGATTAAATTTTGGTTTCGGGGCTTCTTTTCTCATTTTCGCCACTTGAGGTGAGTTTGTCTCAATATTTGGAAGATTTTCTCGGGAGTTGACTTTTGTTGACTTTTTCATTTCCCGAGAGTTGACTTTTGTTGACTTTTTCCAATTTTGGCTCATTTTTGCTAATTTTTGCCCCTTTTTGCAGATTTCTCGAAATGGTGGGTCAATTTCCCCACGGCGGAGGTTCTCCAGGCGCTGGAGGCGAGTTTGACATCATGTCTCTGCCTCCAAGGGTTCGCCCCTTCATACCCGAGAGATATGACCACCAGTACACGTTCTTCCGCGGGCTGTTTTTCATCATTTCACCGAGTTCGACGAGCGAGCACCCGGGGATCTCCTCCTGCGGGAGCCTGAGTATCATATCTCCCATGAGGCACGAGAGGTATTTACTTCATTTTTACCTTTTCTGTAACGCATTTACGAATTTTTCTTGTATTCTGTTTGCGCTCTAAACACACGGTTCATTCACTTGAATTTCTAAACACTCAGCCCATAAATTGATTGTGAACACACAGCACACACCGGTTGAGGGTTGAACACGCAACTCACACACTGATTTTCTGAACACACAGTCCAATTTGAAGGTGAACACGCAGCACACACTGATTGAGAGTCGAACACGCAGCCCAAACACTGATTTTTAGAGCACACAGCCCAAATTGAAGGTGAACACGTAGCCCACAGTGATTGAGAGTTGAACACGGAGCCCAAACAATGATTTTCAGAGCACACAGCCCAAATTGATTTTCAGAGCACACAGCCCAAATTGAAGGTGAACACGCAGCCCACACTGATTGAGAGTTGAACACGCAGCCCAAACACTGATTTTCTGAGCACACAGCCCAAATTGAAGGTGAACATGCAGCCCACACTGATTGAGAGTTGAACACGCAGCCCAAACACTGATTTTCAGAGCACACAGCCCAAATTGATTTTCAGAGCACACTGCCCAAATTGAAGGTGAACACGCAGCCCACACTGATTGAGAGTTGAACACGCAGCCCAAACACTGATTTTTAGAGCACACAGCCCAAATTGATTTTCAGAGCACACAGCCCAAATTGAAGGTGAACACGCAGCCCACACTGATTGAGAGTTGAACACGCAGCCCAAACACTGATTTTCAGAGCACACAGCCCAAATTGAAGGTGAACATGCGGCCCACACTGATTGAGAGTTGAACACGCAGCCCAAACACTGATTTTTAGAGCACACAGCCCAAATTGAAGGTGAACATGCAACCCACACTGATTGAGAGTTGAACACGCAGCCCAAACACTAATTTTCAGGGCACACAGCCTAAATTGAAGGTGAACACGCAGCCCACACTAATTTTCAGAGCACACAGCCCAAATTGAAGGTGAACACGCAGCCCCACACTGATTTTCTGAGCACACAGCCCAAATTGATTTTCAGAGCACACAGCCCAAATTGAAGGTGAACACGCAACCCACATTGATTGAGAGTTAAACACGCAGCCCAAACACTGATTTTCTGAACACACAGTCCAAATTGAAGGTGAACACGCAGCCCACACTGATTGAGAGTTGAACACGCAGCCCAAACATTGATTTTCAGAGCACACAGCCCAAACTGAAGGTGAACACGCAGCCCGCACTGATTGAGAGTTGAACACGCAGCCCAAACACTGATTTTCAGAGCACACAACCCAAATTGAAGGTGAACACGCAGCCCACACTGATTGAGAGTTGAACACGTAGCCCAAACACTGATTTTCAGAGCACACAGCCCAAACTGAAGGTGAACACGCAGCCCACATTGATTGAGAATTGAACACGCAGCCCAAACACTGATTTTCAGAGCACACAACCCAAATTGAAGGTGAACACGCAGCCCACACTGATTGAGAGTTGAACACGCAGCCCAAACACTAATTTTCAGAGCACACAGCCCAAATTGAAGGTGAACACGCAGCCCACACTAATTTTCAGAGCACACAGCCCAAATTGATTTTCAGAGCACACAGCCCAAACTGAAGGTGAACACGCAACCCACACTGATTGAGAGTTGAACACGCAGCCCAAACACTGATTTTCTGAACACACAGTCCAAATTGAAGGTGAACACACAGCCCACACTGATTGAGAGTTGAACACGCAGCCCAAACACTGATTTTCAGAGCACACAGCCCAAATTGAAGGTGAACACGCAGCCCACACTGATTGAGAGTTGAACATGCAGCCCAAACACTGATTTTCAGAGCACACAGCTCAAATTAAAGGTGAACACGCAGCCCACACTGATTGAGAGTTGAACACGCAGCCCAAACACTGATTTTCAGAGCACACAGCCCAAATTGAAGGTGAACACGCAGCCCACACTGATTGAGAGTTGAATATGCAGCTCAAACACTAATTTTCAGAGCACACAGCCCAAATTGAAAGTGAACACGCAGCCCACACTAATTTTCAGAGCTCACAGCCCAAATTGAAGGTGAACACGCCGCCCACACTGATTTTCTGAGCACACAGCCCAAATTGATTTTCAGAGCACACAACCCACGTACTTTACTTTGCGCGCAGCCTATTCATTTTATTTGCACGCAGCTTATTCATTTCATTTGCACGCAGCTTATTCATTTCATTTGCACGTAGCTTATTCATTTTATGCTGAAACACCTATTCATTCTGAATGCAGGTGACCTCTCGTAATGTGCGGGGGTATGGCTCTACTGCGGCGAGAGACTGGTATGCCGAGCTCCCGGAGGCTGTTCGGGATTTGGTTGACTTGACGGGGTTTGGGCCCTTCTGTACTGGGCTATCCCGTTGCCCTGCCAAGAGGACACTGATGGCTGCCTTGGTGGAGAGATGGTGGGACACCACCAACTCCTTCCATTTTTCCGCTACGGGGGACTTGACTATGACCCCCTTTGATTTCGCCGTACTGACTGGCCTGGATATGGGAGGTTGGCCTATCCCTTACGATGGGGACATGGGTCAGTAGAAGGCTGCCTGGATATATTTGCTGGGGGCTCGCCTGCCTGTTAATAGAGCTTCGGGGAGAGTCCGATACACCTGGTTCTCTTCCCATTTCCGGCGGGTGGAGATGGAGCCCGGGACTCCTGATGAGGCGGCACAGTATGCCCGCGGCTTCCTGATGTTCCTCTTTGGGACCACTTTGTTTACTGACAGGGGAAACACTGTAGGGCTCTATCTGCTAAGTGCTTTGGTGGACCTATCACAGGTCAGACGATACGACTGGGGTGGCGCCGGCTTGGCTACCTTTTATTGCTATATGAGCGCGACCTCCCGCGGACGGGGGGACCTACTCGGCGGCTATTGGAGAGCCTAGAAGGTACTTTCTGCCCTCTTGATTTACATTTCTGCCCCTCATTACTTGTACATTGCACACACGGCGCACTTTATATTCTGTATCATGCACTTTGCCCTCAGCACTTCGTATTCTGCTTTGTTTTCCATAGTTGTGGGTCTATGTATATTTCCCGACATTGGCCCCGGAGTTGGTGGTAGCGGCACCCCTCGTGACCCCATACTCACTGGTATTTGAAGGCCAGCACCGGCCAAGACCTCGGGAGTCTCTCCTTTATCTGCGACAATATTTCGACACGGTGCGGTCGTCGAAGGTATTTCAGAATTCTCAGTTCTTTCTGTTTTCACCTTTGATTTGTCCAGTACATTTTTTATTTCTACTTGATTTATGCGTTTGTTATCCGCAGATTACATGGCAGCCATGGGCGCCTTTAGGTGAGGGTCTCCGATTCCAGTTTGCCGGAGGGTGGGGTGCCTCCCGGTACAGGATTCTGTTCGAAGGGCCAGTTGGCAGGGCCTGGTTTTTGGGAGACCGCTTCTTGCATCAGGTCTGGGGGTACACTTCTCAGGACCCTCCTTCAGCACCCCCAGTTGATATGCGGATTGCTGATATGCTCATTTCCCAGGATGTTGTTAATGCTATGCTGGGTACTGATGCCCTGCTACATCTGGAGGAGGGGGATTACGCTACTTACCGCCACATAAACCTGATGCCTCCATTGACGGGAGCTCGTACTCCGATGATGAGGCCTGCTAGCATGCCATCTTCGAGCCAGGCCCGGGCTCGGGCTGCAGACGCCCCTTCCACCAGTAGGGCTGGTACATCTAGAGGTGGGGGTGGATTGGTTCTCCCGATTCCTCCGACTTATCCTCATCCTGGATGGCCAGACATGCCGACCGAGTTGATAGGATGGCGGTACGGGACCTCCTACACGATTCTGATAGAGCCTCCCATGCCTGACCATCAATACGTCATTGATCCCGACTCACCGCCGGTATGCCCCACTGTTTTTCATCTATCATTCAAACACTTAAACATTCATTTATTCACTGATGATTATGAGCTCATATCTGCAGCCCCCCAGAGAGTACATGGAGGGGGTGATCGAATTGGTGGCCTCACTTGAGGGCATGGTCTTGCGGAGAGAGGCGCAGCTGTCCGTCATGGGTTTCCAGGTACTCTTTAGTTTTCTGGCATTTATCATACTTCTAATAGTATGCTGATTTCTACTGCATTGATAGGCCACTTGTGTAGAGCACATCTGACACACACCTCATTTATACACTGTGTTTATATGTACCCACTTCATGTAGTTTTCTCGCATCTGCATCTGATGTACATATTTGGATTGATGTATTTGAATTGAACTCTTTATTTTTAGATGCCCCCGGTATATGCAGAGCCGCAGGTCAGGCCACCTGGGCCTTCTCGGGGGGGTGGACCACCTGGGTCTTTTCGAGGAGCTAGGCCATCCAGGCCTTTTCGAGGAGCTGGACCATCCAAGCCTTTTCGAGGAGCTGGAGGGGGACCGTCTCGTAGGCGCAGGGCACACATTATAGAGGAGGAGCTCGGTGAGGACGAGGAGGAGGCTGCAGATCGTCAGTCAGAGACATCAGTCGACAGAGAGGACGGCTCCGGTCTCGGTTCCGGGAGTGGAGGCAAGGCTGAGGGGGATCCCGAGGGTGACGACTCTGATTCAGATGATGACGATGGTGATGGTGGCGGAGAGTCTATTCCGCAGAAGAGGACGAGGAGGGCATCTTATTCCTGCCCTTGAGAGCACAGATGCAGCTGTTTCCTGTTTTATTTATCTTTTTTGCTAGTAGTTGTAGCACATTGTACATTATCGGGCAGTTTTATTTTTGTAAAACTTGTGCCTTAGTCTGTAAAATGTTGTAACAAGCGAGGCATGATGGAATAAAACAGCTTTTGAAAAAAGTGTTGTATTTTAAACTCTTAGCATCATTTTGCACCATAATGAGATTGAATGGAAATGTGCATTGTGCATTTTGCCCAGTCAGGTAGTGAACCGACGCAACAACTTAACTTCCTAAGATATAACAAAACCTTAGTAAGTTTACAACTCGATAAGCAAAACACAATAGTGTTGACAACTCAAACAAAATTGCTTAAACAGAGAGTAACAACTCAAAAACACGAAACACGACAGCTCGACAAACAACCCGATAAGCAAAATGACAACTCGATAAACAAAACAACAACTCGATAAACAAAACTTAATAAAACAAGGTACACTCTGGACGATCTGGGCAACGGAACGCATCCAAAACAGAGGGAAATGGAGACCTTCGACACTCCCATTGCATGGAAATGTTTGTAACTTTCTCTCGGAGGGTACAACAAGGCTAAAGACACACATTGGAGCATGGCTGGCTACTTTTTGGAGGCGGCCGGCCATATTTATTGCAAGGGGGGGCCGCCGGCCAGTTTTTGAAAAAGGAAATGGCCGGCCTGCCAGAAAAGGTGGCCGGCCGGCCACTTAGTCCAGCAACCGTCAAATTTTTGACACTTGTCCCCAGAATAGTGTCTTTTCCTCTTTAAAAGCCTTAGCTCCGTGCTTCATTCAATTCACCTTAGTTTTGCACCAAAAATGGAGGCGTTTCTCGTTGAAAATCTCACAGCTTGGATCGCTTCTCTAAATGGTTCGGAAAAGCTGAACTTCCGGGGTTTCGGCTTGAATGCACTGTTCACGCTGAGTCGCACTCCGCTGCACCTTCCTTTCCTCCATGCCGCGGTGAGGTTTTGGAACCCGGTGACGCATGTCTTTAGCTTTGGCGGGCAAGAGGTATGTCCAACTTTTGAAGATTTTCAAGTTTTGATGGAATCTGAAAGTCATGAAGAGATTTTGCCCCAGTTTCGCTTTGGCCACGCCCAAGCTTTAGGGCGAATGTGTGGACTCACCGCACACGACACTCGGTCATTGATCTGTAATGGGGAACTGGATATCCTCGGTCTGATTTATCGCTTTTCTGACGCTGGTGACCACAGCAACCATTGTTGGCAAGGTCTCCGACAACACGCCCTTTGCTTGTGCCTGCTGTCTCACTTTTTGCTTTCCCCGGGCTTTGGCGGATCTAGCATCTGTCTGATTGAAGTTGCTCAAGGTCTGAAAGAAGGAAAGAGTTGCATCGCCATGACCTTGGTCGAGACACTGATAAGCTTGGATGCTTTCCATCGCCGGGAGACGACTAGATTTGCTGGGAGTTCACTGCTGCTGCAGGTAATGTTTCCCACCCAATCTTACATATGTATTTGCTTACATCACTCGGCCCTCAGGCTCGATTTTTCTCACAAAACCCTTGTCTTACTTTTTTCTCATCGTACACCTCTCTATTTTTTATTCTCTCATTTTTCATCCCTCCCCAGGTATGGTTGATGGACAAATTGCAGGTTGTGGATTCTTGCCCAGCCTACTCAGCTAGAGGCTATTTCTTTCGACAGCGCCTAGTTGATGCCTCTGATGAAGGGTGGTGGTTTGACTGGATGTGCAATTTGTCTGCAGGTTGTATTGCTTGGCGTTGTCCTTGGCTCGATCTCTCGGTAATGAGCTATAACATGTCCCGGCTGATCGGGATCCAGTTGATTGGTCTGACCCACTGTGTGTTCTACTTTCCGTTCCGGTTCCTGCGCCAGTTTGGTCATGATCAGATTTGCCCGCCAAAGGGGATTGAGTACCCGGCTGCTTTCCCAGTTCGAGGTGTACAACTTGCCCGATATGCCACAGCATGGAGGACTAGAGAGCTCCTGGCCCCTGCTCCCACTTTCAGTTGCACTTTGTTTGACGAGTGCTTGGATTGGCTCAATGAGGAGGCACAGATTGGGCCTAGCTTGGCATCAGAGGCTTCGACCAACTCTGGGAGGGAGCGCCGGGACACTTGACTTGACTATGCCCCGGATTTATTGCTTTACTAGTACTTTCAAGTTTTCTTCATGAATGTAATAAAAAAGCAACTTCGATTGTATGCAAGAGCAGGAGAACTCTGTTTTGAAATCAATGAAATTGAAGGTTGTGGTACTGAAAATTTTCGCTTTGGTCCAAAAATGGTCTTAGTTGTAAAGAGATTAATTTGAACAAAGTCAACTTTTATTAAAACTTTTCAAAACCATTTTCGATATGGATCAAAACTGGACACGCCTTAAGATCTTTCACTGAGATGCACAATCCCGGATCCTAGCAACTGGAAAGTTGCCCCTAGTCTGAATAGTACCGCGACAACGCGTGGCAACGGAAAGTTGCCCCTAGTCTGAATAGCACTGCACCGGAGATTGCGATAAATGCTGATGGATAAAGATGACTGAGATGGTCAAAATGGACAAAGTTGATCGGGGAAAAGTTTATGGCTGAACTTCAAGGTGAAGCTGCCTACGTATCCCAAAGATGGGAATCAAGCCTTTACGTAGTTCAGGCTTAGGTTCACTCGGGTATTTTCACTCTCCTTTTACGCTCTAACTTTTGCCAAGGTCGCCCTTTGCGGGTTTTCAACCTTGCGAGCTCAGTTTTTATATTTTCCAATTTTTGTGCTCTAACTTTTGCCTAGGTCGCCCTTTCGGGTTTTCGGCCTAGTGAGCCTCTTAAGGGTAATATTTCTTCAACTTGTCCATATTGATCGGTTATGAGAACTCCAAGCCATCTAGATCCATCAGAACCACAGCTCCACCTGACCAGATAGCTTTGATGATATAGGGACCAGTCCAATTAGGTTTGAACTTGCCCCTTGGGTCGTGCATGGGAGCTCGGTTGTCCTTGAGTACCAAATCTCCTTCCTTTAGATTCCTGGACTTAACTTTCTTGTTGAAAGCCCGGGCAATTCTACGCTGATAGCCTTGAACATGGTACAGTGCTTTCAGTCTCCTCTCGTCAAAAAGCATGAGTTCCTCAAACCTGCTCTGCTGCCAATCTACTTCGGCTATTTGACACTCAGCCAATACTCGTAATGACGGAACCTCAATCTCGATAGGTAGAACGGCCTCCATTCCATAAACCAATGAATACGGAGTCGCTCCGGTAGAAGTTCTAATTGAAGTCTTGTAGCCCCACAGAGCAAATGGCAACTTATCTGGCCAATCCCGGTAGGTTTCCACCATCTTCTGTAGTATGTGTTTGATATTCTTGTTGGCGGCTTCGACCGCTCCGTTGGTTTGCGGCCGGTATGTGGATGACTTATGAAAAGCCACGTTGTATTTCTCCAACAAGTCAATCACTTCCTTCTTGAAGTGGGAACCGTTATCCGAAATGACCTCGTTTGGGACCCCGTAGTGACAGATGATGTTATTTCTGATAAACTTTGCAACGTGCGACGCCTTCAATACCGCATATGATTGGGCCTCGACCCACTTTGTGAAATAATCTATCGCGACCAGGATGAACTCATGCCCATTCGACCCCTTTGGAGTGACATCCCCGATCACATCAATTCCCCAAACTGAAAATGGCCATGGCGAAGTCATATTGTACAGTTTCGACGGCGGGATGTTCATGCGATTTGCATGAATTTGACACTTGTGGCATCGCCGGACAAAACCGATACAATCCTCCTCCATGGTGGACCAGTAGTAACCCTGTCTGAGGATCTTCCGTGCCAGCATTATTCCGTTCATATGTGCACCGCATTCTCCTCCATGGATGGCCTCCATCAGGCGCTTTGATTCCTCGGCTTCGACACACAGCTTATGCATTCCTGTAACAAGCCCGCGGGGGACCTCGCTACAGCTCGGACTCGATTTGTAGTCACGGTTCTTAATTTGAACCAAAGAGTCCAAATCCGGCAAATCGTTTTGAGAAAACAGATTTTTGAAAGAAGTGCCAAACATGGACTGCTTTGCCAGATACAGAGTCGCCACCTAAATATTTTATTTTGGGAAATTTAGGAAACCCTGACTCGTTGCTAAAGGCCACGTGTCCGTCATCACCAAAGTTGCCTCGGCTCGGGAATTTGGGTACGATTGGGGAAGGTCACTTCGTGAGCACCCCCGCTCGCCCGGTCATAGACCGGCCTCTACTAACCATGATATCTATTTTTGAAAACTTTGTATGTCCTTATTCCGGTTATTAGCCTAGGTTACTATGTGATGCGCACAGCATACAAGTATAGACTGGGTCGCCAGAATTGGAACAAAACATTTCATGCTTGTTTATTTGAAAGATGGTTTGCTACTCGCAAGTAGGCTTAAAATGCAGATTTTGCCACCCTCGGGTGGGCTTAGAAAAGATGGTTTTGCCACTATCTAGTGGGCTTAAAACAAATAGTTGATGATTTATTCCAATTCAAACAACCCAACCTTCACCCACAGGCATTCAGGCAGTTATATCATTTAAGCAAATAGCCTCATGGTAAGCATGCTATTCATGGCAGTCACTCACACGCATGCAAGGATGCTAAAGCATAAAGCTTACCGAGTACTCCAAGCCAAAACAGAAATTCATTAGAAATCATGCATGAATCCTAAGTATACAGAAATGCCTAATGCAACACATGCAAAAATGCAACTATAGCAGGCTCGGCTATTCTAAACATGGCATATGAGATGCTACAACTATCATGTATTCAATTTTAGAATTGAAAAATACAATGCAGTTAGTATGATGCGCCGAGCCCGGTGCATGCAATACAGATGAATGATGCAAACATGCTGTCATACTGTATGCTAATTTAAACATGCCCTAATCTAACCATCAAAAGCGGATAAATAAAAGGGAGAAAGACGTGGGGTTGGAAGACATACAACACACACACGCACACTTATTACAGTTGTGCCCTCGCGCAGAGGGTCCGAATAAATAATACAGTCCCAAATAAAAGAATATTACAGTCCGAATAATGTACAAATTTCTAATTAATTAACAAATTAACTAAGAAAGCTGTAAAACTGGCATGCAAGCCAGGGACTGCCTTGCTCCTGATCAATGATGTATGTCCGAGTTGCCTCGCGCGGAAATCCACCGGGATGCCCCAATTAGCCTCTGTTTGGCAGTTATTCTTGGAAAGCGTGCCAGACTCCGAAAAGTTGCTGATTCTTCATTTTGCTGCAACAGAGAGCAGGAAAGGGGCATAGCAATGTATTTTCACAAATATATGCATGCCTCAATCCTCGTGCCACCAATCACGCATACCGAGGCATGATGGCCGAGGAGTCGAAATGCACAATTCAATATAGAATGAATGCACATGAAAACACAACTAAAACCTAACTCCATCATGGATAATCCGGAGTGTCGGTGACTGGGGAATTGAGACGCATTCCGTCACTCGGAGTACGAAATGCACCTCGTTTCCCGTGCCCGGGCTAACTCCTATCCCGAACACGATGCAATATGCATGATATGCATGAATGCAACTAAGATACAGCCTAGCATGCACAATGCTATGAAAATGAGATGCCTCGAAATGCGTGCACACAGGCACGCAAACCGAGAAAATGACATACGTAATGCAAATGACATGGAAATAGGATATGGGCTTACACTAACATGAGAGAGCCTCAGCCACACTCACATAAGAGGCCGATAGATGAAAATGAAGCACCTCGAAATGCGTGCACACGGGCACGCAAACCGAGGCAATGGCATACGCAATGCCATGGCATGGAAATGACATATAGAATGCAACATGGACTTATACTAACATGAGAGAGCCTCAGCCACACTCACATAAGAGGCCGATGGATCAAAATGAAGTGTCTCGAAATGCGAGCACACGGGCACGCAAACTGAGGTAATGGCATATATAATGCAAATGCATGGAAAATGAAACATGGACTTATACTAACATGAGAGAGCCTCAGCCACACTCACATAAGAGGCCGATGGATGAAAATGAAGTGCCTCGAAATGCGTGCACGCGGGCACGCAAATCGAGGCAATGCATACGCAATGCAAATAACATGGAAATGGCATACAGAATGCAACATGGACTTATACTAACATGAGAGGGTCTCAGCCACACTCACATAAGAGGCCGATGGATGAAAATGAAGTGCCTCGAAATGCGTGCACACGGGCACGCAAACCGAGGTAATGCATATGCAATGCAAATGACATGGAAAATGACATGCAAACATGCTAATGGGATTTTAGCACTGAAATATGGGGGAAAACAGCCCCGAAATGAGGCGAAAGTACACTCGATGCATGAAAAAGTCCCGAAAGGTGAATTTTGGCACCCGAAATGGCCTATAGCTATACCAAACATGCAAATTTGGTACATGGAATGTAAATAAAGAAGCAAGGAAGTCCCAAAATAAGCACTTTTCCAGTTTAAAGCATGGCCAAACAGTGGACAAAAACAGGGCAAAACAAGCATGCAAAAATGGGGATTAAAAGGGAGATAAAGAAGCAACTCACAGCTGCTGTCCCCAAACAGGTTCGGGCCCTTCAACAAAGTTGAAGAGGGGCCCAAAATATGATGTTTTCCAGAACTATAAAAACCCCAAAAACAAACACAGGTATGGCTGCACTCCTATGCAAGAAAAAGGGCCAAAAGGTGGCCAAAGAGGCAAGTGGTATATGCAAAGCCCAAACTGAAAAATTCCCTTTTACAACATTGAAGAGGGACAAAAAATAAGCATATTTACAGAACTGTAAAAACTCCAAAACGGTATACAAACATGCTAGAAATGCAATGCAAAATAAGGCTCAAAAGAGGCTATAACATGAGGTATGCAAAATATTCCACAAACAGCCAAAGACCCTTAATGAAACATGAATAATGGGCCAAAATAAGACTATTTTCAGAACTGTAAAATGGCCAAAAACAAAAGCATGATAGGCTAACAAAACATGCAAGAATGGGGACCAAAAGAGAGATATAACATGAAGTGGTATATGGAGGTCCCAAACCATGAAAGGCCCTAAATGAAACATGAATAATGGACCAAAATGAGACTATTTTCAGTGCTGTAAAATGGCCAAAAACCAAAGCACAATAGGCTGCCAAAGCATGCAAAAATGGGACCAAAAAGGGAGTATAAAGGCAAGTATAGCATGGAGGTCCCAAACAGTGTTGATCCCTTCTTCAATGTTGAAGAGGGGCTCAAAATAAGCCTATTCACAGTTTACATCATGCTCCAAAACAGATCACACACAAGCTAAAAAAATCATGCAAGAAAACGGTATTTGAGAAGGGTATTGAAGCAAGTGCAATATGGGGGGCTCAAACAGGGTTGAGCCCTTAAGGAAAAGTGAAAATGAGCTTAAAACAAGGCCACTTTCAGTTATGGCCGGAGCTCAAAGCAAAAAGCATATATGGTTAAGAAAAGTTGCAAAAATAAGCCCAAAAAGGGTGAAATAGCAACTCACCCTTGTAGACCAATCTTTGGTTGCATCTTGGACCAAGTTGTAGCACCTTTAGCCTTTGAGAAGCCCTCCTTGTTGCTGGAAATGGAGTGGTGGTGGTGGTGCTTGGTGGTGATGAACGAATGAAGTATAGAACTTGGATGTTTTTGAGGAAATGAGAGAGATAGAGGGAGGTTTGAATGTATATCTTTGAAGGCAATTTCTCTAACCCCTAATACAAGTGTTGGCCCTTGGTTATATGGACCAAAAAGAGGGGCAAAAGGTGGGGGAAAAAGGAGGCAAGCTTTCCCCCACAAAATATCCCCCGGATATAGATATTTTCTGGGGGATAAAGCTATACAGCTGTAAAGTGAACAGTGTGAGGATCATGGCCGACCAGGTATTTTTGTTGCAGGTGGCCGGCCGGCCACACCCCCTAGCCGGCCGGCTAGGGGTCAAAAGGGTCAAGTTGGTTTAGTGGCCGGCCACCACATAATGGTGTCCTCCCATGTGCCCTCAACACAACCCTGTGGTTAAAATTCCAAGAAAGTGGCTCAAGGGTGTTCAACATTGGCTCGGAAGGAGGGGTTCAAAAGGGTCAAGCAACATTAGTGGCCGGCCACCAACTTTTAGGGTCCTCCCATGTGTGTACATCACAAGTATGCGGTTCAAAGTTCAAGAAAGTGGGTCCAAGGTGTTCAACATTAGCCCGGAAGGAGGGGTTCAAAAGGGTCAAGTAACATTAGTGGCCGGCCACCAACTTTTAGGGTCCTCCCATGTGTGTACATCACAAGTATGTGGTTCAAAGTTCAAGAAAGTGGGTCCAAGGTGTTCAACATTAGCCTGGAAGTGCGAAAAAACGGGTGTCGGAGGGCGAAAATGGAACATAACTGGTTGCCAAGATAATTGCTGGCCTCCCACCCTTCAGTGACCTTCCCAGTGATAAAACAGAGGTACCTGCCAAAAATGAACGAAAACCGTTGCAAAACGAATGTTCGGGGGCCAAAACGCGCAGTTCGAGGTCCCGAAAATGGGCTGTTAAGCACCAAAAGTGGCATTCGGCCACGAAGTGGGTTTCTCAGACCCCAGTGTCCCTCAAAAGGGAGTAGAAAGGAAGTATGCCAAAAATCAAAACAAACGGAGATGGTTAAGCGGTCCCGAACCGAGGCACACGGCCTGACGGCTCCGAAAACCGGGAACCGGGCCCCGAAATGGGCAAAATGGCCTACGGCCACCAAATGTAGCCTACGGACATTGAGAGATGGTCTACGGGACCTCTCCCTTCCCTCAGGAAAAGAAACCGAGAAAATCGAGCCTGGTTCGCAAACCGAGGCAAAGCACAAAAGAGGGTTCGGAAGTCCGGAGGCAGGGCTCACGGCCGCAACTCTAAAACTTCTGAACGAGCACATTATGCAACATCATCAAGCGCTCAATCAGTGATGTCTGAGTCTTAAGGTCGGTCAAAAATGGGGTGTCTACAGTTGCCCCTCTTTGACAGAACTCGAAAGTCACAAGTGACGGGAGTGAATGTCAAAACCCAGAGACGACCCATTTTTGACAAGGCCGAAGACTTAGACAAACGTACAAAGTAAGCAGAGATGTGCCCGCAGGCAGGCCCGCAGGCAGGGGGGGCAAAATGCAAAGCGATATGCAAGAAGCCGATCATAACTCAATGATCATGCAAATGCAGCAAGCTGTAATGAAGCAAGTATTCGCAAATAGATGCAACAGTTTTAAGCAAGAATGCAAAGCAACAACTACATTTCATGCAGTTAAGGATGCAGAAGATTATTCAATCCCCGCCACGTCTCACACGGAGAAGATACGATACCTGCGCGATTCGTCTGGTCGCACCAGCCTCAATTAAACCGTACATACAATATCGTGCCTGCAAAAGAGAGAAATTGTAACAAGTGCAGTATGCTACCAACATATATCCAATGTGATTCTGGAAGTTTGACACACGCAGTGCCGGTGAGTGAATGCATCGCAATGCAAGAGTGGAACATGCGTGACAACGCATGCTCAAGCATAAAGGTATGCCAATATCAAGAAATGTGCATAAAAATGTAAGTATGCTCATGAGAATGCAAGTTATGTGCATGATAGTGTAAAACGAGCATAAATCAGGGTGCCCATTTGTCATGAAATAACGAGCACGGAAATGCGTGTTTCGGCGAAGGCGACTCGATCACGGCCTCCGATCCACTTCCTGGAAAGGCTACAACTCATTCAAAAAGGATACACTTTGATTTTGATGAATGATGATGAGACACATGTCAGATCTTGAAGCTGAAGTTCCGGCGGAGCAATTTCACGACCGGAAGTGTACTTTTCTTGAACTTTTTCAGGTCCCAGGAACTCCAATCTTCCTCAAAATTTGCAGGGAGCTAGGTGAGCCTGGGAGGGACATGGCCGGCCAGTTTTATGAGGGATAGGAGGTGGCCGGCTGGTTTTACAAAAAGTGAATGGCTGGCCGGCCGGTTTTCCAAAAAGGAAATGGCCGACCGGCTAGAAAAAGGGGCCGGCCGGCTATATGACCAAATCCGAGGGCATTTTGGTCCTTTCACCTCCTTTCTTCATGCTCCTTCATCCCAAGACTTGGAGCCTATAAATGCAGCCGAGATCTTCTCTTTTCTTGCCTCCTACATCACTTTCTTCTCCAGATCTGAGTTCCATACGCGTTTTCCAATGCCCCACGCAAGTTGTTTCCATAAAAATACTCAGTTTCAAGCACTTTGAACTGATTAAATTTTGGTTTCGGAGCTTCTTTTCTCATTTCCGCCACTTGAGGTGAGTTTTTCTCAATATTTGGAAGATTTTATCGGGAGTTGACTTTTGTTGACTTTTTCATTTCTCGAGAGTTGACTTTTGTTGACTTTTTCCAATTTTGGCTCATTTTCGCTCATTTTTGCTCCTTTTGCAGATTTTCTGAAAATGACGGGCAATTCTCCTCATGGTGGGGGCTTTCCGGGTGCCGGGGACGATTTTGATCCCATGACTTTGCCTCCGAGGGTCCGACCTTTTATTCCCGAGAGGTACGCTCCGCTAGCAAATGTCCTTCCGCGTGCCGTTTTCCGTCATTTCACTGACTTTGATGACCGAGCACCTGGGGATCTACTTCTCCGAGAGCCAGAGCATCACCTCTCCCATGAGGCCTGAGAGGTATTTACTTCATTTTCCGCATTTTTCGTACATTTCGCATCTTTGCCATGCTTGAGCACGCAGTTTAGCTTATGATATAGTACTTTGCTTGCATCCTGAATACGTAGTTTAAACACTCGAATTTATGAACACTCGGCTCATTAATTGATTGTGAACGCACAGTACGCATTAGTTTAGAGGTGAACACACGGCTCAAACACTGATTTGTCGAACACACAGCCCGAATTCGAAAGTGAACACACAGCCCACACTTTAAATTTTCTGAACACACAGCCCAGATTAGAATAGTGAACACGCAGCCCACACTGATTGAAAGTTGAACACGCAGCCCAAACTTTAAATTTTCTGAACACGCAGCCCAGATTAGAATAGTGAACACGCAGCCCACACTGATTGAAAGTCGAACATGCAGCCCAAACTTTAAATTTTCTGAACACGCAGCCCAGATTAGAATAGTGAACACGCAACCCACACTGATTGAAAGTTGAACACGCAGCCCAAACTTTAAATTTTCTGAACACGCAGCCCAGATTAGAATAGTGAACACGCAGCCCACACTGATTGAAAGTCGAACACGCAGCCCAAACGTTAAATTTTCTGAACACGCAGCCCAGATTAGAATAGTGAACACGCAGCCCACACTGATTGAAAGTTGAACACGCAGCCCAAACTTTAAATTTTCTGAACACGCAGCCCAGATTAGAATAGTGAACACGCAGCCCACACTGATTGAAAGTTGAACACGCAGCCCAAACTTTAAATTTTCTGAACACGCAGCCCAGATTAGAATAGTGAACACGCAGCCCACACTGATTGAAAGTTGAACATGCAGCCCAAACTTAAATTTTCTGAACACGCAGCCCAGATTAGAATAGTGAACACGCAGCCCACACTGATTGAAAGTTGAACACGTAGCCCAAACTTTAAATTTTCTGAACACGCAGCCCAGATTAGAATAGTGAACACGCAGCCCACACTGATTGAAAGTTGAACACGCAGCCCAAACTTTAAATTTTCTGAACACGCAGCCCAAACTTTAAATTTTCTGAACACGCAGCCCAGATTAGAATAGTGAACACGCAGCCCACACTGATTGAAAGTTGAACACGCAGCCCAAACTTTAAATTTTCTGAACACGCAGCCCAGATTAGAATAGTGAACACGCAGCCCACACTGATTGAAAGTTGAACACGCAGCCCAAACTTTAAATTTTCTGAACACGTAGCCCAGATTAGAATAGTGAACACGCAGCCCACACTGATTGAAAGTTGCTTATACTGAACACACAGTTCGTACACTTCACTTCTGAACACACGGCTACTTCATTTTATTTGCATGCAGCTTATTTCACTTCATCGGCACGCAGCCCATCTCATTTCATCGGCACACAGCCCATTTCATTTCATCGGCACACAGCCCAGATTTTCCATTATTGACACATGTATTCATTCTGAATGCAGGTTGGTTCTCGCAGTGTACGGGGGTATGGTTCCACCGCCGCGCGGGACTGGTACGCTGAGCTCCCGGAGGGTGTCCGAGATTTAGTAGACTTGGCAGGGTTCGGGGCCTTCTGCATTGGGTTGTCACGTTGTTCTGCCAGGAGGACACTGATGGCGGCATTGGTAGAGAGATGGTGGGACACCACCAACTCCTTTCATTTCTCTACCACCGGAGACATGACTATGACCCCTCTAGACTTCGCTGTGTTGACCGGCCTAGACATAGGAGGTTGGTCCATCCCCTATGACGAGGACATGGGCGAGTGGGAGGCTACTTGGACATATCTGCTGGTGGCTCGCCCGCCTGTTGACAGGGTTTCTGGGAGAGTCCGATATACTTGGTTCTCTTCCCATTTCCGGCGGGCAGAGATGGTGCCCGAGACTCCTGAGGAGACGGAGCAGTACGCCCGTGGTTTCCTTATGTTCCTCTTTGGGACTACCTTGTTCGCCGATAGAGGGAACACAGTCGGGCTATATCTATTGAGCGCTCTGGTTGACCTATCAAAGGTCAGTCGATACGACTGGGGTGGCGTCGGCCTGGCTACCCTTTACTTTTATATGAGCGCCACCTCCCGCGGGCGGGGAGACTTACTTGGCGGTTATTGGCGAGCCTGGGAGGTACTTTTCTGTCCCCTTGATTTACATTTCTGTTCATTACTTGTACATTGCACACACAGCGCACTTTACAGTCTGTATTTTGCTCTCAGCACTTTGTACTTACATTCTGCACTGCTTTTTTCAGCTATGGGTCTATGTATACTTCCCAGCATTAGCCCCAGAGTTGGAGGTGGCAGGACCCCCCATGACCCCATATTCACTGGTGTTCTAGGGCCCGCACCGGCCGAGACCCCGAGAGACTCTTATTTATCTGCGACAGTATTTTGACACTGTGCGCCCATCGGAGGTACTTCAGAACTTTCAGTTCTTTTCATTTTCATCTTTGATTTGTTCTGTGCATTCCCGATTTCTGATTTGGCTTATGTATTTGTTATCCGCAGATCACATGGCAGCCTTGGGCACCCTTGGGCGATGGTCTTCGATTTCAGTATCCCGAAGGATCGGGCACCTCCCAGTACAGGTTCCTGCTCGAAGGACCTGTTGGCAGGGCATGGTTTCTGGGGGAACGCTTTCTGCGTCAGGTATGGGGGTATCTTTCTCAGGATCCTCCCGCAGTACCCCCAGTCAGTATGCGGACTGCTGACAGGCTCTCTTTCTCGGAGGTAGTCGGCGCCATGCTGGGTAGTGATGCTTTACTATATCTTGAGGAGGGGGACTACGCCACTTACCGTCACACATATTTGATGCCTCCATTGACGGGAGCTCGCACCCCAATGATGAGGTCTGCCGGTATGTCATCCTCGGGCCAGGCCCGGGCTCGGGCTGCAGACGCCCCTTCTACTAGTAGGGCTGGTACATCGAGAGGTGGGGGTAGATCGGTTCCTCCGACTCCTTCGACTTATCCTCATCCTGGATGGCCGGACATGCCGTCCGAGTTGACGGGATGGCGTTTTGGGACTCCTTACTAGATTCCGCTAGAGCCTCTGCTTCCTGACCATAGATATGTCAGGGATCCTGATTCACCACAGGTATGATTTATAGCTTTGATTTATCAGTCGAGTACTTAGACATTCATTCCTTTACTGATAGTTTTGCCTTTGTATCTGCAGCCTCCGGCTGAGTATGTGGACGAGATTCTCGGGGTGATGGCCGCACTTGAGGGCATGGTTCTTCGGAGAGAGACACACCTATCCGTTATGGGTGTGCAGGTACCGTTCATTTTTCTTGCATTTATCACACTTCTGATGACACACTGGTTTTGAGCATTCTTCTGTATTATAGAGCACATCCGACACACACCCCACTCACATACTGTACTCGTATCTGATTTTCATATTTGAACTGATGTATTGAACTTTTCATTTTCAGATGCCTCCTGTATATGCTCCGCCGCGGGCCGGGCCACCTGGGCCTTCTTGGGGAGTTGGGCCATCTGGGCCTTTTTACGGAGCTGGGCCTTTTTACGGAGCTGGGCCATCTGGGCCTTCTCAGGGAGCTGGGCCATCCAGGCCTTTCCGAGGAGCTGGGCCATCCAGGCCTTTTCGAGGAGCTCGAGGAGGGTCCTCCCGCAGACGTAGGGCACGCGTTGTAGAGGTGGAGCCCGAGGAGGAGGAGGAGGAGGAGGAGGAGGAGGAGGTTACCGACCGCCAGTCGGAGACATCTGCCGAGGAGGGGGGCTCCGGTCGTGGTTCAGGGAACAGAGGCGAGGCCGAGGGGGATTCTGAGGATGACAGCTCCGACCCGGATGATGATGATGGTGCAGAGGTTGTCCCGCAGAAGAGGATGAGGAGTGCTTCTCGTTCCCGCTCCCGAGGACATTGATGCTGCTATTTCCTGTTTTATTTCTCTTTTTGCTAGTAGTTTGTAGCACTTTGCATATTGCTAGGCAGTTTTATTTTTTTTTGTAAAACTTGTACCTTTGTTCATTGTAAAGCATGATGGAATGAAACAGCTTTTGAAAAGGTGTTCGTATTTTAAACTTTTAGCATCGTATCGCATCATTTTATTTTGCACAAAAATGAAATTGAATGGGAACGCGCATTGTGTAATCACCAAGTCAGGTAGTGAACCGACGCAACAAACTAAGCAACTCAACTTACTAAGATATAACAGAACCTTTAGCAAGTTTACAACTCGATAAGCAAAAACAACAGTGTTGATAACGTAAATAAACAAGACTCAAACAAAGATTGTTTAAACAGAGAGCAATGACTCGAAAATACGAAACACGTCCGCTCGACAAACAACTCGATAAGCAAAACAACAACTCGATAAACAAAACTCAGCAACAACAGAGTGTACTTCGGACGATCTGGGCACCGGAACGCATCCGAAACAGAGGGAAATGAAGGCCTTTGACTCTCCCGTTGCACGGGAATGCTTGAAACTTTCCCTCGAAGGGTAAAACAGGGCCAAGGAGATATACTGGAGCATTGCCGGCCATCTTTGGGAGCCGGCCGGCCAATTTTATGGAGAGTGGGAGCCGGCCGGCCAGTTTTTGAAAAAGAGAATGGCCGGCCAGCCAGAAAAGGTGGCCGGTCGGCCACTTATTCCTGCAGCCACCTGGTTTTTGACACGTGTCCCCGTGAATAGTGTTTTTCCCTCTATAAAAGCATCAACTTCGGGAACATTCATTTCATCTTAGTTTTACACAAAGATGGAAGCGTTTCTCGTGGAAAATCTCACATCTTGGATCTCTTCTCTAGATGGCTCGGAAAAGCTGAACTTCCGGGGTTTCGGCTTGAATGCACTATTCACGCTGAGCCGTACTCCGCTACATCTCCCTTTTCTCCATGCCGCGGCAAGCTTCTGGAACCCAGTGACGCACGTTTTTAGCTTCGGCGGCCAAGAGGTATGTCCCACTTTCGAAGATTTTCAGGTTTTGATGGAGTCTGAATGCTCTGAAGTGATCTTGCCCCAGCTCCGTTTTGGCCATGCCCAGGTTTTAGGGCAGATGTGTGGGCTCACGGCGCATGATGCTCGATCTCTGATCTGCAGTGGGGAACTGGACATCCTCGGCTTGATCTATCATTTTTCCGACGCCGGTGACCGCAGAAACCATTATTGGCAGGGTTTCCGGCAACACGCCCTCTGCTTGTGTTTGTTGTCTCACTTTCTGCTTTCCTCGGGCTTTGGCGGAGCTAGCATTCGCCTGATTGAAGTCGCCCAAGGCTTGAGAGAGGGAAAGAGCTGCATCGCTATGACCTTGGCTGAGACGCTGATGGGTTTAGATGGGAAAGAGCTGCATCGCTATTACAGTCCAAATATTACAGTCCGAATAATGTACAAATTTCTAATTAATTAACAAATTAACTAAGAAAGCTGTAAAATTGGCATGCAAGCCAGGGACTGCCTTGCTCCTGATCAATGATGTATGTCCGGGTTGCCTCGCGCGGAAATCCACCGGGATGCCCCAATTAGCCTCTGTTTGGCAGTTATTCTTGGAAAGCGTGCCAGACTCCGAAAAGTTGTTGATTCTTCATTTTGCTGCAACAAAGAGCAGGAAAGGGGCATAGCAATGTATTTTCACAAATATATGCATGCCTCGATCCTCGTGCCACCAATCACGCATACCGAGGCATGATGGCCGAGGAGTCGAAATGCACAATTCAATATAGAATGAATGCACATGAAAACACAACTAAAACCTAACTCCATCATGGATAATCCAGAGTGTCGGTGGCTGGGGAATTGAGACGCATTCCGTCACTCGGAGTACGAAATGCACCTCGTTTCCCGTGCCCGGGCTAACTCCTATCCCGAACACGATGCAATATGCATGATATGCATGAATGCAACTAAGATACAGCCTAGCATGCACAATGCTATGAAAATGAGATGCCTCGAAATGCGTGCACACGGGCACGCAAACCGAGAAAATGACATACGTAATGCAAATGACATGGAAATAGGATATGGGCTTACACTAACATGAGAGAGCCTCAGCCACACTCACATAAGAGGCCGATAGATGAAAATGAAGCGCCTCAAAATGCGTGCACACAGGCACGCAAACCGAGGCAATGGCATACGCAATGCAATGGCATGAAAATGACATATAGAATGCAACATGGACTTCTACTAACATGAGAGAACCTCAGCCACACTCACATAAGAGGCCGATGGATGAAAATGAAGTGTCTCGAAATGCATGCACACGGGCACGCAAACCGAGGTAATGGCATATATAATGCAAATGCATGGAAAATGCAACATGGACTTATACTAACATGAGAGAGCCTCAGCCACACTCACATAAGAGACCGATGGATGAAAAT
The DNA here is from genome assembly GCF_055761805.1 of Camellia sinensis. NCBI lineage: Eukaryota > Viridiplantae > Streptophyta > Magnoliopsida > Ericales > Theaceae > Camellia > Camellia sinensis. The sequence continues at coordinate 167,899,936 of NC_138969.1, forward strand.
GAAGTGCCTCGAAATGCGTTCACGCGGGCACGCAAACCGAGGTAATGCATACGCAATGCAAATAACATGGAAATGGCATACAGAATGCAACATGGACTTATACTAACATGAGAGGGTCTCAGCCACACTCACATAAGAGGCCGATGGATGAAAATGAAGTGTCTCGAAATGCGTGCACACGGGCACGCAAACCGAGAAAATGACATACGTAATGCAAATGACATGGAAATAGGATATGGGCTTACACTAACATGAGAGAGCCTCAGCCACACTCACATAAGAGGCCGATAGATGAAAATGAAGCGCCTCAAAATGCGTGCACACAGGCACGCAAACCGAGGCAATGGCATACGCAATGCAATGGCATGAAAATGACATATAGAATGCAACATGGACTTCTACTAACATGAGAGAACCTCAGCCACACTCACATAAGAGGCCGATGGATGAAAATGAAGTGTCTCGAAATGCATGCACACGGGCACGCAAACCGAGGTAATGGCATATATAATGCAAATGCATGGAAAATGCAACATGGACTTATACTAACATGAGAGAGCCTCAGCCACACTCACATAAGAGACCGATGGATGAAAATGAAGTGCCTCGAAATGCGTTCACGCGGGCACGCAAACCGAGGTAATGCATACGCAATGCAAATAACATGGAAATGGCATACAGAATGCAACATGGACTTATACTAACATGAGAGGGTCTCAGCCACACTCACATAAGAGGCCGATGGATGAAAATGAAGTGTCTCGAAATGCGTGCACACGGGCACGCAAACCGAGGCAATGCATACGCAATGCAAATGACATGGAAAATGACATGCAAACATGCTAATGGGATTTCAGCACTGAAATGTGGGGGAAAACAGCCCCGAAATGAGGCGAAAGTACACCCGATGCATGAAAAAGTCCCGAAAGGTGAATTTTGGCACCCGAAATGGCCTATAGCTATACCAAACATGCAAAATTGGTACATGGAATGTAAATACAGAAGCAAGAAAGTCCCAAAATAAGCACTTTTCCAGTTTAAAGCGTGGCCAAACAGTGCACAAAAACAGGGCAAAACAAGCATGCAAAAATGGGGATTGAAAGGGAGATAAAGAAGCAACTCACAGCTGCTGTCCCCAAACAGGTTCGAGCCCTTCAACAAAGTTGAAGAGGGGCCCAAAATATGATGTTTTCCAGAACTGTAAAAACCCCAAAAACAAACACAGGTATGGCTGCACTCCTATGCAAGAAAAAGGGCCAAAAGGTGGCCAAAGAGGCAAGTGGTATATGCAAAGCCCAAACTGAAAAATTCCCTTCTACAACTTTGAAGAGGGACCAAAAATAAGCATATTTACAGAACTGTAAAAACGCCAAAACAGTATACAAACATGCTAGAAATGCAATGCAAAATAAGGCTCAAAAGAGGCTATAACATGAGGTATGCAAAATATTCCAAAAACAGCCAAAGACCCTTAATGAAATATGAATAATGGGCCAAAATAAGACTATTTTCAGAACTGTAAAATGGCCAAAAACAAAATCATGATAGGCTAACAAAACATGCAAGAATGGGGACCAAAAGAGAGATATAACATGAAGTGGCATATGGAGGTCCCAAACCATGAAAGGCCCTAAATGAAACATGAAGAATGGACCAAAATGAGACTTTTTTCAGTGCTGTAAAATGGCCAAAAACCAAAGCACAATAGGCTGCCAAAGCATGCAAAAATGGGACCAAAAAGGGAGTATAAAGGCAAGTATAGCATGGAGGTCCCAAACAGTGTTGATCCCTTCTTCAATGTTGAAGAGGGGCTCAAAATAAGCCTATTCATAGTTTATATCATGCTCCAAAACAGATCACACACAAGCTAAAAAAATCATGCAAGAAAACGGTATTTGAGAAGGGTATTGAAGCAAGTGCAATATGGGGGGCTCAAACAGGGTTGAGCCCTTAAGGAAAAGTGAAAATGAGCTCAAAACAAGGCCACTTTCAGTTATGGCCGGAGCTCAAAGCAAAAAGCATATATGGTTAAGAAAAGTTGCAAAAATAAGCCCAAAAAGGGTGAAATAGCAACTCACCCTTGTAGACCAATCTTTGGTTGCTTCTTGGACCAAGTTGCAGCACCTTTAGCCTTTGAGAAGCCCTCCTTGTTGCTGGAAATGGAGTGGTGGTGGTGGTGCTTGGTGGTGATGAAGGAATGAAGTATAGAACTTGGATGTTTTTGAGGAAATGAGAGAGATAGAGGGAGGTTTGAATGTATATCTTTGAAGGCAATTTCTCTAACCCCTAATACAAGTGTTGGCCCTTGGTTATATGGACCAAAAAGAGGGGCAAAAGGTGGGGGAAAAAGGAGGCAAGCTTTCCCCCACAAAATATCCCCCGGATATAGATATTTTCTGGGGGATAAAGCTATACAGCTGTAAAGTGAACAGTGTGAGGATCATGGCCGGCCAGGTATTTTTGTTGCAGGTGGCCGGCCGGCCACACCCCCTAGCCGGCCGGCTAGGGGTCAAAAGGGTCAAGTTGGTTTATTGGCCGGCCACCACATAATGCTGTCCTCCCATGTGCCCTCAACACAACCCTGTGGTTAAAAGTCCAAGAAAGTGGCTCAAGGGTGTTCAACATTGGCTCGGAAGGAGGGGTTCAAAAGGGTCAAGCAACATTAGTGGCCGGCCACCAACTTTTAGTGTCCTCCCATGTGTGTACATCACAAGTATGTGGTTCAAAGTTCAAGAAAGTGGGTCCAAGGTGTTCAACATTAGCCCGGAAGGAGGGATTCAAAAGGGTCAAGTAACATTAGTGGCCGGCCACCAATTTTTAGGGTCCTCCCATGTGTGTACATCACAAGTATGTGGTTCAAAGTTCAAGAAAGTGGGTCCAAGGTGTTCAACATTAGCCCGGAAGTGCGAAAAAACGGGTGTCGGAGGGCGAAAATGGAACATAACTGGTTGCCAAGATAATTGCTGGCCTCCCACCCTTCAGTGACCTTCCTAGTGATAAAACAGAGGTACCTGCCAAAAATGAACGAAAACCGTTGCAAAACGAATGTTCGGGGGCCAAAACGCGCAGTTCGAGGTCCCGAAAATGGGCTGTTAAGCACCGAAAGTGGCATTCGGCCACGAAGTGGGTTTCTCAGACCCCAGTGTCCCTCAAAAGGGAGTAGAAAGGAAGTATGCCAAAAATCAGAACAAACGGAGATGGTTAGGCGCTCCCGAACCGAGGCACACGGCCTGACGGCTCCGAAAACCGGGAACCGGGCCCCGAAATGGGCAAAATGGCCTACGGCCACCAAATGTAGCCTACGGACATTGAGAGATGGTCTACGGGACCTCTCCCTTCCCTCAGGAAAAGAAACCGAGAAAATCGAGCCTGGTTCGCAAACCGAGGCAAAGCACAAAAGAGGGTTCGGAAGTCCGGAGGCAGGGCTCACGGCCGCAACTCTGAAACTTCTGAACGAGCACATTATGCAACATCACCAAGCGCTCAATCAGTGACGTCTGAGTCTTAAGGTCGGTCAAAAATGGGGTGTCTACAATTCCCAGATGACCTCTCTTATACAGCTTACCCCCACAGATGATGAACTAAACGGCCATTCTTCTTATTGCCCTTTTATCCTTGGCATTTACCCCTGGTGGGTATGCTTCCTTCTTCAAGAAGTTCCAAATGTCATAATACCAGGGGTTTTCGTCCTGAACCTCATCTATAGCAGCAATCGACTTGTAGGCTGGTGCAAATTTCTGGTCAATGACGACTAGACGCATCCGGATTCCAAACGGGATGCCTATCATGGAAGATAGAGTTGCTAAAGAATCTGCGAACCTGTTGTTCTCTCTTGGAAGATGAGCAAAGTTTAGCTTCTCGAACCTAGGAATTAACAAGTCCAAGGTCTGGTGATACATCATCATCTTTTCTTCTTTGACTTTCCAGTCTCCTTTTGCTTGAGACACAACAAGGTTCGAATCCCCGATGACATTCAACCATCTTGCCCTTAGTTCCAGGTCTGCTTATAGACCGGCAATACATGCCTCATATTCAGCTTCATTGTTCGAGACTTTGAACCGGAGTTTGAAGGCTAGAGGGATACGGGAATTGTCGGGTGCTATCAGCAACACTCCTATCCCATACCCGTATTGATTTGAAGCTCCGTCAAAGTACATCGTCCAATATTCGTCGTCGATGTGCAAAATGGCTTCATCTGGGAATAAGTACTCAACTGCTTCACCTCCTTCCACTGGATGATCGGCTAAGAACTCTGCCACTGCTCTTCCCTTGACTGACTTGCGTGTTACATATTTCAGATCGAATTCGGAGAGCAACAGCAGCCAACGAGCTAGCCTACCCGTAAGTGCCGGTTTCTTGAAAAGGTATTTGATGGGATCCAGTCGTGAAACCAACATTACGGAGTGAGCTAACAGGTAGTGCCGCAGCTTCCTGGTAGCCCATACCAAAGCTAAGTAAGCCTTCTCTAATGGTGTGTAGCGAGTCTCATACTCTAGCATCTTCTTGCTCAGATAGTAGATGGCCCTCTCCACCTTATCCTCTGATTCCTGTGCGAGCATGCAGCCCATTGTGGTCTCAGTCATTGAGAGGTACAATATCAACGGTTTCCCCGGCTCTGGCGGTGACAACACGGTCGGGTTCTGCAAGTATTCTTTGATCTGTTCAAAAGCAGCTTGGCATCGGCCGTCCCATTGGAATTTCTTGCCTTTCTTCAGGAGACAAAAAAGTGGTTCACAAGTCAAGGTTAATTTCGAGATAAACCGTCTTATGAATTGCACTTTACCCAGAAAGCCTCGCACTTCCTTTTCAGTCCTTGGTGGTGGCATTTCTAAGATGGCCTTGATTTTTGAAGGGTCGACCTCGATGCCCCTTTGTGTAATCAGAAATCCCAGCATTTTTCCCGCTGTAACACCGAACGTACACTTCTGAGGATTCAGCCGCAACCGGAATTCCCTGATCCTTTGGAAGAACTTTTGCAAGGCAGTGTAGTGGCCCTCTCTTTCTTTGGACTTGACAATCATGTCGTCCACATACACCTCAACCTCTTTGTGGATCATGTCGTGCAATATTGTGGTCACGGCCCGTTGATAAGTAGCTCCGGCATTCTTCAACCCAAACGGCATTACTCTGTAGCAGTAAGTCCCCCACAGGGTGGTGAAAGTAGTCTTTTCTCTGTCTTCGGGTGCCATTACTATCTGATTGTACCCTGAGAAGCCATCCATGAATGAGAGCAAAGCATGCCCTGCTGTGAAATCCACCAACTCATCGATATGCGGTAAGGGAAAGTCATCCTTCGGACTAGCTCTGTTTAAATCCCTGAAATCCACGCACACCCGGATCTTGCCATCCTTCTTCGGCACTAGAACGATGTTGGCCAACCAAGTCGGGTATTCGGAAACCAGCAGGAAGCCTGCGTCGATTTGCTTGGTGACCTCTTCCTTAATCTTGAGAGCCCAGTCGGGGCGAATCCTCCTGAGTTTCTGCTTCATAGGTCGAGCCTCGGGGTCAAGGGGGATCCGGTGCTGTACAATCTCAGGATCGATCCCAGGCATGTCTTCGTAGGACCACGCGAAAACATCTTTGAAATCTTTTAATAAAGCGACTAGGCGCTCGCGTTCCTCAGAAGACAACGTGGACCCGATCTGGACCAGCCGCGGGTCCTCCTCAGTACCAATATTCATGGTAATGATTTCATCAATTAAGGGTTTGACAAATCTCTCATGCTCCTGCTCAATTAAACGTTGTAAAACCGGAGGAATTTCTTCCTCGTCGTTTTCATCAAAATTTTGAAAGTCTGAATTTATGCAATAAATTAAGGGCACAGAAAAGTACTCGGAAACCACAGTTACTTGATTCTCATTAAGCTCATCCAAATCGTCCGAATTCTAGGTTACAACAGACTCAAATGAGAAAGAAAAAGACGATCTGGACACAACTGTGGCATCCGGGTTATTATCCCCAGGATTACCAGACTCAGACTCAATCGAGCTGGAACCTGATTCCGACTCACAGGACTCGGTGGAATCAGATTCTGGCTCACTACCTGACCCGGTGCTGCTGGACAAGAATCCCTTTTCGTATTGCCAAGTGAGAGAGGGTGCGATAGATGCATCCAAAATAGTTGCTGGTAGGCCCGCAGCCGTTTCATCCCCGATCACGCATACCGAGAAGTTATCCCCCAAGCACTTATGGTCGATCAGAGGATCTGAGAGTAGACTTGCCAGTGCTACCCCCATTTCAAGTTCGGTGTCCTCAGACTGCACTTTCTTACTCTGTTCAACTTCAGCTGATGGGTCTGTCTGCTCTTCGGCAATGTCATCCCCGGGTAGTTGCAGGTCGAAGAAGATCTCGAAACCTGGTACGCGCTTCTTCTCCGCATTTAGCCACGGCTCTGGGAAGCCGCAAAACGGAAAGTCCTCCCCCTCCCGGACGAAGCGTCCATTTAGGGTACCCTGAATGGGCCTATGCATCAATTCGAAAGGCTTCCCAGCCTGCTTTGCTCTGGCTCTTCCAGCCATTTCCTTTCCCTTCCTCACCCAGTCCTCTTTGGTGGGCAGATAACCCAAGCCAAAGGTATGAGGGTTGTGTGGCACTTCGGCCAATGTTGAGATGCCCTTCCGGCCGCTCCTTCCTAATCCCATCCCGGGGATGTGTTGTAACTTGTTCATGAGGTAGAAGGATTGAGCACTGACGTACACCCCCTCATTCACAGCCATAATATTCTGCAACACTCGAGCCTCGGCCAAAGTGAACCCTGATAAGAACACATCCTCAGTGCCGTGCTCAATTTCCAAGACTGGTGTGGACACTTCCGGCGGCGGATGGATTGATGAATTCCCGAAGACAATAGCCACCCCCTTCCCGTGAGGGTACTTCAACATCTGATGTTAAGTGGAAGAGACTACTTTTACTTGGTGCAACCACGGCCGCCCCAATAGTAGGTTGAAGGTTGCAGGAACGTCCAAGACATGGAATTCAATGTTGTGTTATCCTAGACCAACCTGAGTCTGAATTTTGACAGTCCCCATCACTTCCTTGCTAGTATTGTCATATGCCCTGATCACCTGAGTAGTCGGCACGAAGTCCGCGGGCTTCAACCCGATTGCATACGCTGTTCTGGCTGGGCAGACATTGATGGCGAACCCGGTATCAACAAGTACCACCGGTATCCACTTGTCTCTACATTCCACGAAAACGTAGAGGGGTTTGTTGTGATTTGTGCCCTCAGGCGGTAGTTCTTTGTCTGAAAAGGTTAATGCCGGGGAACCTCCTCCTGGAAAAACCAGCCCAACCAGCTGTTCTGGTGTAGTATCTATAGAGAGTTTGGCCCTGTCCATGGCAGATAAGACAGCCTGTCTGTGTACTCGCGACGCCATAAGCAGTCCCCAGATGGAGATGTCTGCTTGTATCTTCTTTAGCTGTTTCAGTACAGCTTCCTCTTCGATTTGCTTCTCTTTTTGCCTCTCGGCTTCTTTGTCTTTCCCAGATGTCTCGGGTTGGTCTAGGTGTGGGGGCTTGAAGTACCGCCCACTTCTTGTCATGTGATCAACCTCATCGAGGTACCAGGTGTCGTCCGGTTGATTGCTTTCCCAGTCTTCGTCTGTGTGGACAAGACATAAGTCATCGTCTTCCCACCACATTCCGTTGGCATTCAAAAGGCACCTGTCTGGCTCGGGCGTGTTTGTACTCACAGCACTTTCAGTTTGCATGCTCACAGCATCCTCCGTTCTTGTACCCACAGCACTTTCGATCCCCTCATGAATTTTGGCTTTCCCGGGTCTCTCAGAACCCTGTTGTTCTACCTGCGTCAGTGCAGTTTGTTGCTCAACTTTTCCCGCATTCACAATGCTTCTGTCCTGTGCGAAATTCTTTGTACCGGCGCTCTTCGGCAATGTAATTTGACTTCCGGCCCTTCCGGCCACAGTTGATACTCTCGCCCCTGCCGGGCCCTATTCTGGTTGGGATCCTTCCACTACATCTGGCTGATCATCCAGCCATCCAGTGGCCTCTGCCGATTCCTCATAATCAAACCAGTTGACTGCCGCGCCCCCTGATTCTTGGTCATCAAAAAACTGTAGGTTGGCAAAGTCCTTCTCCATAGCCGTCAAATCATTTGCCCCTTGCTCAAATCCATCCCCCTGGATCACACACAACTCTTTCTTTTCTGGCAATTCTAAACCCAGCCCAATCCGGCCTGTTGACAAGATGTACTCACTCAGATCATAGGCTTCCCCAGCAAAACTCTGTTCAATCCCAGACTCAACAATTCCATCCTTTTCTGAAGTCTGCCTTGCCCCATCTTCGATGGTCACCACCGTTGGCTCTGGTTGGGTTGTGGAGATGTCCAACATGCACAAAGAGTCAGTGCAGTCGGGAAGGGGCACCTCCGGCTTAGGTAGATGGGTAGGAGTAATATAGATGCTAGGATCGTAAGACACGACCCCAGTCTGGATGAGATTGACTCTTTTGGGAGTCGAGCTTGGTTGTGTGTAGGGAGTGGATTGGTTGTGACGTTAGGTTTCTCTGGAGGTAGAATCACATTTTTGTCAACGAGGTCGTGAATCCCGTGACGCAGCCTGAAACATTGGTCAGTATCATGACCGTGCTGCTGGTGATATGCACAGTACTTGGCTGGGTTGTGAGAGGGTGGAAGTGGATTTGGTAATGGCCTCGGCTCTAGGGGTTTTAGATGCCCCTTTCTGGTTAAGACCCCCAGAGCCTTAGACAAAGGCATGTACAGTGGGGTGAAGGTTCTTTGGCCTCTAGGCTGGTGTTTAGTGGTTTGGGTATTACTCCCGGATGCACCGGAGAAGGGTGTGGCTGCCATGGGTCTTGGAAGAGGAGGGGGAATAGTGGTGACCATGCTCACCTCTGAAGCTCTTGCAGTTGCAGCGCCACTCGGGCCTGCATTGTTGTTACGGTTGAAAGTCCTCCTTGGTTGCTCCCTATCCTGGTCAATCAGACCTTGCTTCATCGCATCCTCGATTTGTACCCCCATCTCGTGTAAATCTGAGAAGGTGGGAAAGGGGAGTACAATCATCTTCTGCATCAATTTCGGTTGGAGATTGCGCACAATCATCCTGATTTGGTCTTTATCAGTGGGCCTCAAAGTCATCATCGATGCCTTTGCCCTCCATCGAGTTACAAAATCTGAGAAAGTCTCTTTGGGCTCCTGCCTCGTCGTTTCGAGATCACGAGTTGTAATCTCAATCTGAGTATTGTACGAGTACTGTGCGACAAAGGCCTCAGCCATTTCATCCCAGCTTCTTTTTACCTCATCCTCTAACTTTGCGTACCAGATGGCGGCCACACCCAACAGGGTTCGGCCGAACAGCGAAAGCTTTTGTGGTCGGGTTAGGCCTATTGGCCGCAGGATGTCTGAGAATAGCCGAAGATGGACCATGGGATCCCCGGACCCATCGAAGCGGTCAATTTGCGGCATCTTGAACCTATCGGGCAATGTCACGGCCACGTCGGTATATCCATCCTCGATATCCGGAATAGCCTTTACTCCTTGTGATTTCTTGAAGAGCTTCTTAAGCTTGCTCAGTTTCAGAGCGGTATGGTCTATTTCGAACTCGAAGGGAGAGTCCGGGTGGTTGGGTGTATGGGTCTTGGACAGTTGAGGCGGAAGCGGGGGCGGAGCTGGCCCCGTTAGAAGGTTCGTGTCCTCTTGCATGTTCTGGACATTTGGCACGGTGTTCTGGGTGTTTGGCAGAGCATTCTGGACAGTAGGTGTCTGTTCGGGTAATGGAGCCCCTGGCGGAGGAGGAACTTGATGTGAAGCAGATGCCGCATTCTGCTGTTGCAGTCTAGTGATTAGCTCGGCCTGCTGGGCCATGATCGCGGCCTGCTGTTTGGAGAACTCCGCTTGACGGGCGGCATCCTCCTGCATTTGTCTCATGCTCTCCTGCATTTGGCGCATCAGGGCTTCCATTCCTGATGTATTTTGCTGATCCATCCGACTAACTGGTATGTCTATTTTTATAGCAACAATCGAGACCTCAGTCCTATTGTCCTCTGATGGAGTAACCCACTATTCTGGCAACCTCTGTTCTGACACACTGCGCTTTCTTGGCCTTCTTCTAACAACGGGGGGTAGAGAATGGAACACTGGCTGTCTGTCAATTAGATCCCCAGATCGATTGAGTCTACGACCTCGTATCCAAAGTGCTTGGGGAATATCTACTGGGTTGGAAGCAATTGTGCTAAAACTGCCCTAGTAAAAAGATAAATAAAGCAATAAGGAAATAAATTGTAGACACCCCATTTTTGACCGACCTTAAGACTCAGACATCACCGATTGAGCGCTCGGTGACGTTGCATATCGTGCTCGTTCAGAAGTTTCAGAGTCGCGGCCGTGAGCCCTGCCTCCGGACTTCCGAACCCTCTTCTGTGCCTTGCCTCGGTTTGCGAACCAGACTCGGTTTTCTCTATTTCTTTTCCCAAGGGGAGGGAGAGGTCCCGTAGACCATCTCTCAGTGGCCGTGGGCTACATTTTGTGGCCGCAGGCCATTTTGCCTATTTCGGAGTCCGGTTTCCGGTTTTTCAGGACCGTTGGCCGTGTGCCTCGGTTCGGGACCACCTAACCATCTCCGTTTGTTCTGAATTTTGGCATACATCTTATTTTCTCCCTTTCAAGGGACACTGGGGTCTGAGAAACCCACTTCGTGGCCGAACGCCACTTTCGGTGCTTGGTAGCCCATTTTCGGGACCCCAAACTGCGTGTTTTGGCCCCCGAGCATTCGTTTTGCATCGGTTTTCGTTCATTTTTGGCAGGTGCCTCTGTTTCATCACCAGGAAGGTCACTGGAGGGTGGGAGGCCAGCAATTATCTTGGCAACCAGTTATATTCCATTTTCGCCCTCCGACACCCGTTTTTTCTCACTTCCGAGCCAATGTTGAACACCTTGGAGCCATTTTCTTCAACCCCAAACCACATATTTGTGATGTACACACATGGGAGGACCCTAAAAGTTTATGGCCGGCCATTAATTCCATTTGAACCTTTTGAACCCCTCCTCAAAATGGCTTGTTCTCTCTCCTGTTTTAGAGTTTCCAAATTCGAACCACAGGGTTGTGAAGAGGAGACCTGGGAGGCCACCTTTTTGTGGTGGCCGGCCACTAAAGCAGGTTGACCTTTTTGACCCCTAGCCGGCCGGCTAGGGGAGGTGGCCGGCCGGCCACCTGCAAGTCCAAAAGGTGGCCGGCTATGTTCCTTGCATTGCACACTTTACAGCTGTATAGCTGTATCCCCCAGAAAATATCTCAATCTGGGGGATATTTCTTGGGGGAAAGCCTTGGTCCTTTTCCCCCACCCTTTCCTTCCATGCTCCCCCTTCTTTTGGTCCTTATAACCAGCTGCAAGCATTGGTTTAGGGGGTTAGAAAAAATCACCTTCAAGGTTGCATACAAAATCCTCCTCCATCTCTCTCATTTCCTTGAAAAACTCCTAAGTTCCACTCCATTTTCTTCATCATCTTCAAGCTCCACCACCACCACTCCATTTCCAGCAGCAAGGAGGTGTTCTCCAAGGCCTAAGGGTGCTGCAAACTCAAGCCAAGAAGCATCCAAGACTTGTCTTCAAAGGTAAGTCCTATTTCCCCTCTTTTGAGCTTAATTTTGCAACATTTCTTAGCCATACATGCTTATTATTTTGAGCTCCGGCCCTAACTGAAAGTGGCCTTCTTTTGAGCTCTTTTTCACTTTTTCTTAAGGGCTCAACCCTGTTTGAGCCCCCCATCTTGCACTTGCTTCAATATCTTCCTTGAATGCTATTTTCTTGCATGTCTTGGCAGCCCATTATGCTTCGGTTTTTGGCCTTTTTACAGTACTAAAAATAGTCTTATTTTGGCCCATTATTTATGTTTCATTAAGGGTCTTTGGCTGTTTGATGAATATTTTGTATACTTTGTGTTATAGCCACTTTTGAGCCTCATTTTGCATTGCATTTCTAGCATGTTTGTATACTGTTTTGGGGTTTTTACAGTTCTGTAAATATGCATATTTTTGGTCCCTCTTCAATGTTGTAGAAGGGAATTTTTCATTTTGGGCTTTGCATATACCACTTGCCTCTTTGGCCACCTTTTGGCCCTTTTTCTTGCATAAAAGCTTAGCCATATCTATGTTTGTTTTTAGGGTTTTTACAGTTCTGTAAAGTGGCTTATTTTTGGCCCCTCTTCAACTTTGTTGAAGGGCCCTAACCTATTTGGAGTTAGCAGCTGTGAGTTGCTTCATAACCTCATGTTTAGGGCCATTTTTGCATGCCATTGTTGCCCTATCTTTGCTTGCTGTTTGGCCATGATTTGTACTGGAAAAATGCTTATTTTTGGGCTGCCTTGCTACTGTCTCTTCATTGCATGTCCGTATTGTGCATATTTGGTATAGCTATAGGCCATTTCGGGTGCCAAAATTCATGTTTCGGGACTATTCCACCCATCGGGTGTGTTTTCGCCTTATTTCGGGGCTGTTTTCGCCCACATTTCAGTGCTAAAATTTCATTAGCATGTTTGCATATCATTTTTGCCATATTGCATTACGTATGCCATCGCCTCGGTTTGCGTGCCCGTGTGCACGCATTTCGAGGCACTTCATTTTCATCCATCGGCCTCTTATGTGAGTGTGGCTAAGGCTTTCTCATGTTAGTATAAGTCCACGTTGCATTCTATATGCCATTTTAGCCATATTGCATTGCGTATGCCATTGCCTCAGTTTGCGTGCCCGTGTGCACGCATTTCGAGGCACTTCATTTTCATCCATCGGCCTCTTATGTGAGTGTGGCTGAGGCTCTCTCATGTTAGTGTAAGCCCATATCACATCTCCATGTTATTTACATTACGTATGTCATTTTCTCGGTTTGCGTGCCCGTGTGCACGCATTTCGAGGCATCTCATTTTTACAGCATAGTGCATACTAGGTTGTATCTTAGATCGCATTCTGTTATTTTCTCGGTTTGCATGCCCGTGTGCATGCATTTCGAGGCATCTCATTTTCACAGCATAGTGCATACTAGGTTGTATCTTAGATCGCATTCACGTATTTCGAGGCATGTCATTCCATAGCATTGTGTGTGTTAGGATTGTATCTTAGTTGCATTTCATGCATGTCATGCATATTGCATCGTGTTCGGAATAGGAGTTAGCCCGGGCACGGGAAACGAGGTGCGTTTCGTACTCCGAGTGACGGAACGTGTCTCAATTCCCTAGTCACCGACACTCCGGATCACCCATGATGGAGTTAGGTTCTTGTTGTGTTTATACGTGCATTCATTTTATATTGAGTTGCACATTTCGATTCCTCGGCCATCATGCATCGATATGCGTGATTGGTGGCACGAGGATCGAGGCATGCATATATTTGTGAAAATACATTGCTATGCCCCTTTCCTGCTCTCTGTTGCAGCAAAATGAAGAATCAACAACTTTTCGGGGCTTGGCACGCTTTTCAAGAACAGGTGTAAACAGAGGCTAATTGGGGCATCCCAGTGGATTTTCGCACAAAGCAGCCTAAATATACATCATTCATCAGAAGCAAGGCAGTCCCTGGCTTGCACGCCAGTTTTACAGTTTTCTTAGTTAATTTGATTAATTAGGAATTTGTACATTATTTGGACTGTATTATTTGGACTGTAATATTCTTTTATTCGGAATTGTATTATTTGGACCCTCTGTGCGATGGCATAACTGTAATAAGTGTGCGTGTGTGTGTTGTATGTCTTCCAACCCCACGTCTTTCTCCCTTTTATTTATCTGCTTATGATGGTTAGATTAGGGCATTTTTTCATTTAGCATACAGTATGACAGCATGTTTGCATCATTCATCTGTATTGCATGCACCGGGCTCGGCGTATCATACTAACTGCATTGTACTTTCAATTCCAAATTGAATACATGATAGTTGTAGCATTTCATATGCCATCTTAGAATAGCCGAGCCTGCTATAGTTGCATTTTTGCATGTGTTGCATTAGGCATTTCTGTATACTTAGGGTCATGCTTGATTTCTAATACAGTTCTTGTTTTGGCTTGGAGTACTCGGTAAGTTTTATGCTTTAGCATCCTTGCATGCGTGTGAGTGACTGCCATGAATAGCATGCTTACCATGAGGCTAATTGTTTATGTGATATAACTGCCTGAGTGCCTGTGGGTGAAGGTTAGGTTATTCGGATTGGAACAAATCATTGACTGTAAGTTTTAAGCCCACTAGATAGTGGCAAAATCATCTTTTCAAAGCCCACCTGCGGATGGCAAAATTTGCATTTTAAGCCTACTTGCGAGTAGCAAACCATCTTTCAAATAAACGAGCATGAAGTGTTTTGTTCCAATTCGGGCGACCTAGTCTATACTTATATGCTGTGTGCATCACATAGTAACCTAGGCTAATAACCGGAATAAGGACACACAAAGTTTTCAAAAATAGATATCATGGTTAGTAGAGGCCGATCTTTGATCGGGCGAGCGGGGGTGCTCACGAAGTGACCTTCCCCAATCGTACCCAAGTTCCCGAGCCGAGGCAACTTTGGTGATGACGGACACGTGGCCTTTGGCACCGAGTCAGGGTTTTCTAAATTTCCCATTAAAAAACATTTAGGTGGCGACTCTGTATCTGGCAAAGCAGTCCATGTTTGGCACTTCTTTCAAAATCTGTTTTCTCAAAACGATTTGCCGGATTTGGACTCTTTGGTTCAGACTTAGAACCGTGACAAATTTGAGAGTCCTGAGCTGTAGTGACCCCAAATGAACGGAACGGGAGCTCGTTCCTCCCGGGGCGTTCGGGGACGTCTACATAAATAAATAGATAAACGGACAGCATAACAGCTTAAAGTAAATGCATGACACACAGCCGGGCATAACAACACACGGTCGATAAGCTGAATACACACTGTCCTCAAACACTGATCATTATCCCTGAATCACTGTCCTCGAAAACTGAATCTCTGATACCTGCAGATAACTGATTCTCAATCACTGACTGATGCCCGCAGGCCTGGTGCCCAAACTCATACACTGATACATGCATTCCCTATAGAGACGCACTCTAAAGCACATAACAGATAAGTGAGAGCCAAAACACCCCTATGTTGGGGTAGGGTTTCCCTGTCCTATTTTGTCAGGAGCTAGGGTTTCACTACGCACGCAGCGGTTTCAAACAACCTATAAACGGGTAAGCAACCTGTCCTAGTTTGGAATGGTCACTATGGATCCGAATATGCACTAGGTCGAATGGTCAAAAAGGGTGCCCCGGTAAAACCGGAGTTTGTGTTCCCATACTGGCAGAGCCCACAACCGGTCAGCCTTATGGTCATGCCTTGACAAGACAAGCCTCCGGCAAACCGTTCAGGAATAGCAGATGGCAAACACGGTGTCCTAGGCGCACCAATGAAAATGCAATGCAAAGAAACACATAAGTGTAGTCAAAACCAGATATCATGAGTTCGAGTCAAGTTCTCTAAGTCCCCAGCAGAGTCGCCAGAAACTGTAGACGTCCCCGAACGCCCCAGGAGGACGAGTCCCCCCTGTTCTGTTCGATATTGGGGTCACTACAGCTCGGACTCTCAAATTGTCACGGTTCTTAATCTGAACCAAAGAGTCCAAATCCGGCAAATCGTTTTGAAAAACAGATTTTTAGAAAAGAAGTGTCAAACATGGACTACTTTGCCAGATACAGAGTCGCCACCTAAATGTTTTATTTTGGAGAAATTTAGGAAACCCTGACTCGTTGCCTAAGGCCACGTGTCCGTCATCACCAAAGTTGCCTCGGCTCGGGAACTTGGGTACGATTGGGGAAGGTCACTTCGTGAGCACCCCCGCTCGCCCGATCAAGGATCGGCCTCTACTAACCATGATATCAAGTTTTGAAAACATTGTGTGTTCTTATTCCGGTTATTAGTCTAGATTACTATGTGATGTGCACAGCATACAAGTATAGACTGGGTCACCTTAATTGGAACAAAACATTTCATGTTTGTTTTTGAAAGATGGTTTGCTACTCGCAAGTAGGCTTAAAATGCAGATTTTGCCACCCTCGGGTGGACTTAGAAAAGATGGTTTTGCCACTATCTAGTGGGCTTAAAACTCACAGTTGATGATTTGTTCCAATCCAAATAACCTAACCTTCACCCACAAGCATTCAGGCAGTTATATCACATAAGCAATTAGCCTCATGGTAAGCATGCTATCATGGCAGTCACTCACACGCATGCAAGGATGCTAAAGCATAAAACTTACCGAGTACTCCAAGCCAAAACAGAAGCTGATTAGAAATCCATGCATGATCCTAACTATATAGGAGTGCCTAATGCAACACATGCAAAATGCAACTATAGCAGGCTCGGCTATTCTAAACATGGCATATGAAATGCTACAGCTAACATGTATTCAACTTGGAATTGAAAATACAATGCAGTTAGTATGATGCGCCGAGCCCGGTGCATGCAAAACAGATGAATGAATGCAAACATGCTATCATACTGTATGCTAATTGAAATATGCCCTAATCTAACCATCATAAGCTGGTAAATAAAAGGGAGAAAGACGTGGGGTTGGAAGACATGCACCACACGCACGCACACTTATTACAATTATGCCCTCGCACAGAGGGTCCGAATAAATAATATACAGTCCCAAATGAATGAATAATACAGTCCCAAATAAATACAAAAATCCTAATTAATTTACAAATTAATCTAAGAAAGCTATAAACTGGCATGCAAGCCAGGGACTGCCTCGACTCTGATGAATGATGTATGTTTGGGCTGCCTTGTGCGGAAATCCACTGGGATGCCCCAATTAGCCTCTGTTTTGCAATTATTCTTGGAAAGCGCACCAAGCTCCGGAAGACTGCTGATTCTTGATTTGCTGCAATAGAGAGCAAGAGAGGGGCATAGCAATGTATTTTCACAGATGTATGCATGCCTCGATCCTCGTGCCACCAATCACGCATCTCGATGCACGATGGCCGAGGAGTCGAATTGTGCAACTCAATATAGAATGAATGCACATGAAAACAAAACAAAACCTAAACTCCATCATGGATAATCCGGAGCGTCGGTGACAGGGAATTGAGACACGTTCCGTCACTCGAAGTACGAAACGTCCCTCGTTTCCCGTGCTCGGGCTAACTCCTATCCCAAGCACGATGCAACATGCATGATATGCATGAAATGCAACTAAGATACAACCTAACATACACAATGCTATGAAATGGCATACACGATGCACGAGGTAACATGGCATACACAATGCGCTAACATACAACCTAGCATACGCAATGCTATGAAATGAAATGGCATACACAATGCACAATGGACTTACACCAACACGAGTGGACCTCAGCCACACTCACATAAGAGGCCATGAGATGAAAATGTGACTCTCGAAGTACGTGCACGAATGCACGCAAACCGAGGACCGACCCTAAGGCACCAAATGCCACTCTAACAAGACATGGCAAGGCATGAAATATGATATGCTAGCATGCAAATTTCAGCACTAAAATATGACCCGAAACAGCCCCGAATCATGAAAGCATGGCACCCGATGCAAGGAATGGTCCCGAAATGCAAGATTAAGCACATGAAATGACTTGTAGCTGCATCAAGCATGCATTATTTGACCATGACATGTGAAGACAGATTCAAGGAAGCCCCAAAACAAGCATGTTTACAGTTTTAATCAAGGCCAAACAGCAAACACAAATAGGGCTAAACCGATACGCAAAAATGGCCCTAAATGTGAGATAAAGAAGCAAGTCACAGCTTCTGGCCCCAAAAAGATGAGGACCCATCAACAATGTTGAATAGGAGCCCAAAATATGACCTTTTACAGTTTATGACCGGGCCAAAAACAGTACATAAGCATGCTCAAAATACTATGCAAAACAAGGCCAAAAAGAGAGCTATAACACAAAGTATAAAAAGGATGCCTCAAACAGTAAAAGACCCTTAATGAAACATGAAGAGGGGGTCAAAATAAGGATGTTTTCAATTCGGACCAGAGTCCAAAAACAGAAGCACAAGAGGCTAAAAAATCATGCAAAAAATTGAGCCAAAAAAGGGATATAAAGGCAAGTGGAAGATAGAAGCCTCAAAAAGTGATGAGCCCTTCAACAACATTTAAGAAGGGCTCAAAATAAGCCACTTTACAGTTTATGACATGCCTCAAAACAATTTATACATAGGCCAAAAATACTACACAAGAAAATGACATACAAGGGAGGCAATGAAGCAAGTGCAACAAGGAGGCCTCAAACAGTGAGAGGCCCTTAAACAAACATGAAAAATAGCTCAAAATAAGCCTAGTTCCAGTTAGGGTCGGATCCCAAAACAGCAAGCAAGTATGGCTAATGTATTGAACAAAATAAAGCACAAAAAAGGAGAATAGGGACTCACCCTTGAAGACTAGTCTTTGACACCCTTTTGGACCAAGATGCAGCACTCCTAGGCTCTGAAGAACAACCTCCAGCTGCTGGAATGGAGGATGGAAGGGTGGGGCTATGGGTTGGTGAAGAAATGAGTGTGAGACTTGAGAGTTTGGAGCTTGGAAATATAGAGAGAGAGAGATACAAGGCAAGAGGCTTGGGGGAAATTTTTTGTAACCCTAATAACAGAGCTGGAGCTGCTGTTATATAGACAAAAAGGGGGAGGAAATAGGGGGAAAATGGAGGAAAATGAATCCAAGTTTCCCCCCAAAAAGCAGCCCTCCGGATACAGAATCTGGGGGGGAAAAAAGGGTGTATCTGCACTGTACTTGATGCAAGGATTCTGGCCGGCCAGTTATTGAAACTGCAGGTGGCCGGCCGGCTTTCCCCATGGCCGGCCGGCCAAGGGTCAAAACGGTCAATGAGAATTAATGGCCGGCCACCACAGAAAGAGGGCCTCCCATGTGTGCACAACACAACCCTGTGGTCAAAAACTGGAGAAAGTGAACCAGGAGAGAGAACAACCCACTTTTCAAAGGGGTTCAAAAGGTTCAAAAGCAATTACTGGCCGGCCACCAAATATTGGTGGCCTTCCAGATGTGTACATCACAAGTATGGGGTTTAGGGTGCAAGAAAATGGCCCAAGGGTGGTCAACATTAGCTTTGAAGTGAGAAAAATCGGGCGACGGAGGGCGATGAAGGGATAAAGTTGGCTGACAGAACAATTACTGGCCTCCCATCCTTCTATGACCTTCCTAGCTATGAAACAGAGGTCCCAGCCAAAAATGAACCAAAACCGATGCAAAATGAAGGTTAGGGGGCCGGAACGCGCAACCCGAGACCCCGAAAACTGACTGTTAGGCACCGGAAGCGGTGTCCGACCACGAAGTTGGTCTCTCGGACCACAGTGTCCCTCAAAAGGGAGCAAATAAGATGTATACCAAAAATCGGGGCAAATGGAGGTGGTTAAGCGGTCCCGAACCGAGGCACACGGCCAACGGCTCCGAAAAACTGGAAACCGGGCTCCAAACGGGCAAAATGGCCTACGACCACGAAACGTAGCCTACGGCCACTGAGAGACGATCTACGAGACCTCTCCCTCCCTTCGGGAAGAGAAAACGGAGAAAACGAAGCCTGGTTCGCAAACCGAGGCAAAGCACAAAAGAGACCGGAAGTTCGGAGGCTAGGCTCGCAGCCGAGACTCTGAAATTTCTGAACGAGCACAATATGCAATATCAACGAGCGCTCAACTGGTGACGCCTGAGTCTCAAGGTCGGTCAAAAATGGGGTGTCTACAATATGGAATTAACATATTTTAACAGGGACTCGTACAAAATTATAATAGGGACTCGTGATCAATCAATTTTATTACCCAACCAGTCCAACCCAGGCTGAATTGGTGCAGGATATCCACCCTTCCAAAAAAAAAAAAAAAAAACTGCTGATTTTTTATATTTGATTTTATATATTACCAATAAACTTTTTTTTAATTTTTTATAACTGTGTATAATTTTTAGTATTACATCAAAATTTAGTTTAGATTTTTGCTTGAATGATTACGGTGAAGAGCAAGTTGCCTCATTTGACTGTTTTCTTGTTTTGGTCAAATTGGGATATCCACTTATTAAGCCACGTAGGCAAGTATTAGAAAATATTATAGGTCCTAAATTTTCTATTAAATAAATAATTAAATGTTTCACATGAGTGTAGACCTCACACTTTTGTAGACCCCACACCTATGAGAAATGTTTAATCATTTATTTAGTAGAAAATTTGATATTTCTAACATTACCCGTCAAATTAGACACCGTTGTTTTCGTTTAATAACATTGTTAATTTTTAATTTTTATTATAACAAAATTAGAAATATTTTTTTCTTTTTACAAGAATAAAAGTAAAAAATATATTTAGGCTTCATTTGGGATGTTGGTTGACTTTTTGACTTTTTAAATTTGAGATTAAAATCTTGTTTGGAATAACTTTTTTTTTATTTTTTTTAACTTTTGTAAAATAAAATAAAATAATTATACTTTAGATATGATATTTTTTAGGAATATTTACCAATAAATCTCATCTCATAAACAACTATACCAATTAGTCCCACTTTTGAAATGTTTATCGGATAAGTCCTACTGGTGGAGAGGTTTAGATCTATCTGATCCTATTTTCCAACTTTGGTAGTGAGGCTTGGACACTTATGCCCTTTCCTATTTCATTGGGTTATTTTTGGTGGGATCACTTTCATTTCTGGTAAGTTCATTGATTCGGTGATACACATTTCCACAATTTGATTGTTAGGGTTTTTGGTTTTTTTTTTGGGGGGGGAGGGGGGGTTGGTGCGCCGTTTGTGTGACGTCGCAGTAGGGGTAGCATTTTCTAATTGTCAAACTCACCGTCATGCAGGTATGTATTTTTTTCCCTTCATAATAATGCAGAGTTGCTTTGTTTTGTTGGTAGTCTCAGTTTTTGTGATGGGGTTCTTTGTATCCATGTTAGGGTGTCATTGTTTTCGTTTTCATTTTTGTTTTCGAAGTGGTTGGGTGGGTCTGAAATGTGTTACGACTTGACAATAGTAAGTGTTGTAGTCGATGAACTGAAGGGGTGAAGGACTCAATGGGTGGGTTGCGTGTATGTTATTAGTAAGGGATTTGTGGCACTGGTTGAGTTTGGGGTTGTGGTAGTCGGGGGGAGTTGTGTGACATTGTTTGGTATGGGTTATGTTATTGATGTTATGTTAAATGTATACAGGTAATGGACACGAATGTCATGCTGGTTTGTTGTTACGGTAATACAAATGCCGTCGTCAATTTGGAAGCCCGTTTTGTTACCATGATCTGGTGAACCATGTGTGTGGCAATTTTTTGGGGTTGACAACCGAGAATGTGTGTTTGTTTTTCAAAATCCCAAGTTACAATAACTTCGCGTTGAAGAAGGATGTTGATATGGAGAACATGGTCTCACTTGCGCGGTCTTTTCGCCTACAATGTGTTGACATCATCATTCAGTTGCGAGACATCGAAGATGCCGATAACATTGACAGCTCGCCTCACAATGCATGGACTGTCCCACGTCAGACGTATGGTCCGTTTGACGAGACGGATGTGGATGATGAACAAGATTTATTAGCCAAATTTTGTCCTCATGTAGAAAAGGTTTTTTTGTCAACTTCGTGGGCTAATGGGATTCAACATGTTGGGCAAAGTTTTGAGGGGAGAGATATTGTGTTCCGAACGGTTCTTCTCAAGTATGCCGTTGAGTGTCGATTTCGGTTCAAATATGTAAAGAATGATTCCGTTCAGATTACAGCAATATGCATGATGAGGGAAACCAAAGGATGCATGTGGTCTATACACGCACGTGTCTTACATGGCAATGGATTTTTTTACATTCGTAAATGGAATAGCGAGCATATTTATGGTGTCATTGTGCGGACACCCACTAATCCGCGTGCCGGGTCTGATTTAGTGTGTAATGTTATATCCGAGAGGGTACGTGACAAACCACTGACACGGCCTATCGATGTTGTCTACGACTTGAAGAAAGATTACAGTTTAAAGGTTAGTTACCGGGTCACATGGTTAGGTGTTGAAAAAGCTCGCGGGGAAATGTTTGGTGCACATTCAATTTCGTTTGACCAATTACGGTGGTATAGTAACGTAGTTATGGAGAACAACTCGGGAAGTTATATCAACATTGACGACGACGATCAAAACAATCGTTTCGTAAGGTATTTCATATTATTCAAAGCATGTATTGATGGATTCAACCATTGTAGACCGTTACTTTTCTTGGACGACACGTTTCTAAAAGGGTAATTCCAAGGGAACTTATTAGCCGCCATTGCAAAATATGGTAACCAAGGTATGTTGTCACTCACTATGATTTTTCATTATTTAATTTCATATCCACACTTTGGTGTGTTTTCACACACTTGGGTTGTGGGGAGGCTGTTATGGGTTTGTTTGTGCCGTGACTTTTGTAGGGGGGTGTGTGTTTATGCCACCCGATTGTGTGTCCTCCCATTAAATTTGTTAACATGTTTTAATCAAAATTGCTTGTTTTGTTCTTAATTGGGAAAAAAAAACACATGATTGTTTCCTTTAGCTATCGCGATCGTTGATTCAGAGAACACTGCCAACTGGTCTTGGTTTTGGGACACCTTGTGAATGTGGTGAATGGACATAAAATACTTATGTTCGTTTCAGACCGACATACTGGATTGATAGAATCAATACCCATCGTATTCCCCACCACCCATCATGCATTCTGCTTACAACATTTGCAACGGAACTTGCAAGATAAAATGTGATACGTGAACAATTCGTACCGGGCTGGGTTGTTGGCTAAATTCCGAGGGTGCGCATATGCTCTAACTGTGGCTGCATTCAACCATAGTTTAAAGGAGTTCATAAAATCCGGATGTAATGTCGCACCGGCATTTTTTAAGGATTTGCCCCTCTCATATTGGGCGAACGCTTATTTCCGGTAACTTTTTGGAAACCATTTTTATTCATGCCTATAGCATATTCAAGTTGCTTTTTATATCACAACCTGTGTGTACGTTTCACATTGTTAATTGTTTTCAAATGTTTTTCATTTTTTATCCACTAGCGGTGCACGTTACGACGAAATAAGTTCCAACACAGTTGAGTCATTTAACTCATGGATACGAGATGCGAGACACCTTCCAATAACTCAAATGGTAGACAGTATCCGGACTCAGATTATGCAGCAAAGGGCCAAACGTCAGTGCACGGCAGAAGTGTGGCATGGTGTTGTATGCTTGAAGATGGAAGCACATTTGGTTAAAGCGTATAATAAAGGCAGATCGTGGCTTGTGAGCCAATCAAACAATGACGTATATGAGGTTCACTCTTTCCCATCAGTCCTGGTTGATGTTGGGAGGCATACATGCTCATGTTTCCAGTGGCAAATCAAAGGTTTCCCATGCGCCCACACAGTCGTTGCAATCTGTAACAGTGGCAAAAGCCTTTACAATTTCGTTGATGTGCATTACCATGTAGCAGAGTACCAAAGTTCATATGCACACAACATTCTCCCCATTCCAACTGTTGAAAAAACACCATTTAACGTGGATGATTTTGTCGTTCAACCACCAATTGTCAAAATACCATCAGGCAGGCCCAAGAAGAAACGGATGCTTTCCAGGGGGGAACAAGTTCAACAAATTCGTGTGGTCGGTGCAAACGTTTGGGGAATCATAATAGGAAGACGTACAAGGAACCAATCTAGCATTCAAGGCACCCAAAAAGTTTTCGAACATTTATTTCCAACATTCAAATTCTTTTTGCACAAATAAAGGAGTGTACCAAACACACCCATTCAGACATGTATGATGCTTACATACCTCATACAGAACAATTTTAATTTCCATATGAACAATTGTGGCTTTGCATGTTTCCCTTCAATCTGATTATACCATTTACCACATCTTTTCATAGTTTATTTTTAAATTTTGTCCAGCCAAATTTATGTAAACTGTTACACAGTGATACTGGCGCAACTTTCGTAAGGTTCCGCACACTCACCCCTTCAATACAACCCACAACACACATTACCACATCTAACACTGTACTGTCGAATGTATTGTCACTAAGGACACCACCACACCTGTGGCACTAGCATATGCACCAGCATCCATACAAAATTCACTAAACAACATGCTCCATAAATTTCCTGTTTGCTTTTAAGTAAATTATTGTCATAAGGAAATATGTATATACAACGAACTCATAAAACGACTGCAACAAACTCAAACAACATTTTTCCATCCAACATTGCTTATGCCATTTTCATGGAGCTGTAACTGTTACATACCCACAACTACACAATTCCGAAAAAAGGTGCGTTCATAATACCCAAAAAATAGTATGACATGTATTGTCACATATAACTAGATGTAACAATAACAACCCAAAAACCTAAACGAAAAAAAAAACAACCTTTGAATCCAAAACAAAAAAAACTACGACATAGTGTTCATCTTTTTTTGTAACCAACATGACGCCATAACACAAAAACTTCAATTACAGTCCTTAATTCCACACACTGGATCATTAACAAAACCCTTAACCATGTTTGCACATAAGACGCTACAGTTAGTGCCTTGCAAAGATCAAGCCACGTCACACTGGTGCACATACTGCCGCATTTTCGCAAAGACAATCACTCCACAATCAAGCCTGCGTACAAAGCCATTATGTGCAATAAGACATATGTTTGCGCAATTAACATTATACAAAAAACGAATTCCAACAACACCTAAAACACCTAGCACTTATGTGCCTGGTTTCTGCTGCGGGCACTGTGAGATAGCTTCTAGTGGCTGACTAAAATCGACTTCACTCCCTGCCTCCTTCATTCCAAACGCACATAAAGACTTCTTCATCACATTGGACACCTGTTCTTTCTGCCATACATATTACAAAAACACAAACACAAACCATATCAAAAAAAATAAAAAAACACAATCATTATTCAACCACCCCATGCAACACATTATCATCAAAGCGTGTACTCATTTTTACCAGAATCCTATCATCCCCCCCCCCCCAAATCACGCACAGAATCGCAATTCAAATTTTTTCCAATTCCGTGATTTAGGGTTTCACACAAATTTGAAAACCTCTCCTTCAAAAAGGGGTTCGGGTCATGGGTGTGGGTTGCAGGTGTGTGGTACAAACAATCATTTCGAGTGGGTTGTGTGCCACGTCACAACTACCCCACTAAGGCAATAAACATAAAAAAACCTTTAGTGCGCTCCCCCATTATGTGACACCCACAATGTGCCACGTGCCCAACCCAACCCAAGCATAACATACGTGCACTACACCCCTAATACACATAAGTTATGTGCGGCACACGCCTGCTTCCCAAAACAAACCAACCCACCGCCAACACATACTTTAAACGTTCAAAAAATGACAAATATGTCATTTACAAAATAAAAGGATCAAATAGTTCATTAGAAAACAAATGGGACTAATTGGTCTACAAGTATAACTTATAGGATTTATTGGTAAATCTCCCTATTTTGTAAGCTAAAATTAAAAAGTCCAGTTTATTTTTTGTAATTATTTTAACCCCAAATCATCACAGCCGAACTTCCCAAATGAATGCTTAGTGTGGATAAATGTTTTAAAAACTAATGAATAAAGTAAAATAAACAAGTTTGATGAGTTGTTGAAAGTGGAAGGAAAAGTCAACAACAGAAGGTAGTTAGAAGAGAAGTGGCAGTGATTAATGAAATATATTCGGTGATTGGGGCGGAAGGTCAATAACGGAAGATTAATTAATAAAAGGGTTATTTTTTGAGAAGTTTTTTTTAAGCATTTTATCCTATCTGATCTATATATATATATATATATATATTTTGAATATTCATTAAATCCTGTTTAATTTTAAATATTTCATTAAGTCCTGTTTAATGTAATATAATCAAATCATTCTTTCTAATTTTTTTGCATATATTTTTATTTTGAAACTAATACATAACAATAGTTCATCATTTTATAGAGAAAATATCTCCCTAATTTTATGGAGAAAATCTCTCCCTCATTTTAAAGAGAAAATATTTTCCTTATTTCATATAGAAATCTCTCCCTTATTCTAAGGAGAAAATCTCTTCCGCATTACATGAAAAAATTTTCAAATTATGAACTTTGAACCTTTTTATAATTTTAAAATTTTAAAACTAACGTAACAAAAAATCTTAATGAAAATCAAAATACAATGTGAATGTTCACAGTAAATAACAAACATATAACTAACTTTTGAAAAAATAAAACACATACTAAAGTATAATGTGAATACTCACAATAAACAACAAACATACAACTAACCTTTGAAAAAATAAAATTATACCAAAATACAATGTGAATGTTCACAATTTATAATTAACATACAACTAGCCTTAAAAAAATAACTCATACCAACGTAAACATTTACACTGCAACGTGAAAGCACAAAACAAAATTGCAAAACTAAAAATTGACTATTTCAATTGTTCAATGGTAATAAAAATGATTGTTCAACTAACAAGTATAGTAACAAAAACAACAAACATACAGTTAACTTTCAAAAAAAAAACTTATACCAAAATACAATGTGAATGTTTAGAATTAACAATTAATATACAACTAGTGTTTTTTAAAAAATAAACTCATACCAATATGAATATTCACACTGCAACGTGAAAATATAAAATAAAATTAAAAAAAGTGAAAATCAACTATTTCGATTGTTTAATAGTAAAAAAAATTATTATTCAACTAACAAGCATAGTAAAAAAAATAACAAAATACAACTAATTTTCGAAAAAATTTCAAAAAAAAAATTCAAAAAAAAAAAAACTCATGCCAAAATATAATGTGAATGTTCACAATTTGCAATTAATATATAATTAACCTTAGAAAAAATAAATTTATACCAATGTGAACATTCGCATTGAAACATGAAAAAAAAAAAAAAAAAAAAAAAAAAAAAAAAAAGAAGAAGAAGAAGAAGAAGAAAAAGAAGAAGAAGAAGACTATTTCTATTGTTTAATGGTAACAAAAAATGGTTGTTCAAACAACAAGTATAGTAACAAATAACCAATGATATATAAACATTTACATCTTGCAAAATATATAATTATATCCATATCTATATTCCAACACTTATTTCTCGAACTTTCAAACAATGTGAAATGTGAACATTCACATTAATTAACAAAAAATAGAAACAATGGTAGCAATATAATTAGAAATCCAAAAAAAAAAACTCAATCACTCTAAAAACAAAAAAAAAAAAAAATCTCCCACATCCTCATCTTTGCCATCATCTTTATCATTATCACTATCATTAACAATCTATGTAATTTCACCATTCCATCAATCCAAATCAAACCAAACTCACCTTTGAAGAATATGTTTGTAACAAAATTGACTGGATATAAATAGAGTTTCGACTTACAACAATGGAGAAACATAGAGTTTCAAACACAGAGTAACAATGGACGAACACAGAATTTCGAATACATGATAATCAAGGAAAACAAAGTTTTACCGCAACAATGGAGGAACATAATATTATTTCACCACCATG
The DNA here is from genome assembly GCF_055761805.1 of Camellia sinensis. Classification (NCBI taxonomy): domain Eukaryota; kingdom Viridiplantae; phylum Streptophyta; class Magnoliopsida; order Ericales; family Theaceae; genus Camellia; species Camellia sinensis. The sequence continues at coordinate 167,927,456 of NC_138969.1, forward strand.
TGTAAACTAGAGTTTCTAAATCCTACCAAATAGAAAGTTTTGAAACCTTAGCACAATGAAACAATACCACAAATGTGAATGAAACTGATCAAAAAGAAAAACGTGAATAATAGTAATTTCCAAAATAGAGGTAGCAACAAAAAGAAATTGTGTATATCCTTTTGTTTATGTAATACATATTAGTAATAGATATAATGGTATAATAGTCTAACAAACAATATAAATCAGGAAAAAAAGACCTCATGAAATAAAAGTATAAATACATGGAACTAACTAGGTTATAATTTTTCTTGGTGGACTCATTGGGTTAGAACACCTCTAAATAGGATTTATCAATCAAAAAAACCCTTAATGAAATATATTCGGTGATAGATAATAGGGTTAATTGGTGATAAATTCAATATAAAAAGGGTGTAAGGCATTAAGTTCAAAAGATATTTTTTATTGATGAGAGGTCTACCCTTTGTGAAATAATTTGATGAGAAATCCTGAAAAACATTTTATTTTCAAGTTTATCCCTTGACTTTTTTTTTTTTTTAATCTTTTTGACTTTTCTTTGACTATCTGTTGAAATTACTTTTATCTGTTGAAATTTTTTATTTATTAAAGTTTCCATATGTTCAAAAAATTTTATTTGTTTTAATTTTTTTATCTGTTCAATTTTTTTGAAACTGTTGAAATCTTTCCTTCTCTCTCTCTCTCTCTCTCTCTTTTTCTGTCTGTCTCTCTCTCTTTATTTTAACCCTTTTCAACAATGGCCACCATTATAATTTTTTATCTGTTGCAATCATCATCATAACCATCAAATTTTTTTTCCAGATCTGTCGCATACACACTCACATTCACAGATATATACACTCAAGATGTACATACATATACACAGATATACAAACCTCAAAACCTCATGAACAGCTTCAACAACATTACCATAAAATTCCCAAACCCTAGCACCATCCATATTCTCATCCTAGCCATTCTCTTTCATCATATTCACACTAAAAAAAAAAATTACAATAATTTTTTTTTATCTGTTGCATTATGTTTCTTAATAACATTTTTTTATCTATTACACCATAGATTAATATACACCATGTAATTTTTTTTATCTGTTGCAATATGTTTCTCATTAACAATAAGAACAATCAACAATAACAAAAATTACACACAAAAAAATGCAGCGAGCATTACACTAATTATCAACCATAGATCTAACACATCATCATCATCTTCATCAACAACAGATCAAACATAGATAGAAAGAGAGAGGAATAGAGAGAGAGAGAGAGAGAGGAATAGAGAAAGAAAGAAAGGTAGAAACTCCAGATCTATGGCGGAGGAAGGTAGCGGCAAATATTGGTGAATGAGTGTTAAGGAAGTGACCTTGGAGCCCGATTTCGTCTCCCAAAGAGCTTCATTTCGACATCGGATCGGACTGTGAGTACCTTTCCATTACACCACCAAACGATACAAACAATATACATATATATATATAGCTTCGTTCTATGTAGCTTCGGTGGAGGCGATGGTGGAGCGGTCGTGAGAGAGTGAGGGGAGGCGAGCTAGGCGCTATGCTGCAATAGTGACGGAGAGAGAGAGAGAGAGAGAGAGAGAGAGAGAGAGAGAGAGAGAGAGACAGAGAGATGGGGCTTGTGGGGGAAGCCTAGAGGGAAAAAAGTTATTAAAAAAGTCAAAAAGTCGATACTATTTGAGGGAAGCTTGTGGGGGAAGCCTAGAGTGCAAAATTATTATTTTGCCATTTGAATTCAACTACCCAAAAGACAAAAAGTTAAAAGTTAAAAAGTCAACAAGGGTATAATAGTCATTTTGATTTTACTACAATATTTTGTTACACATCTTTTCGTAAAAAGTCAAAAAATTATCCCAAACATACATATTTTTTTCTCTACTTTTTTAGTCAAAAAATGCACTTATACAGCACATCACAAGCAGCCACTAAGTGTAAATGACTGTATTAACATATATATAATGGATAGTTTGGTCATTTTACACTAATTTGTTTTTATGGACAAAGTGTTTTAATGCTTGAACCTACGGACAACAAAAATTTGAATTTGGATTTTTGAGCAGAGCACCCTAGATAATATTTATGATATTGTATATATTATTAGAAGTAGTATTTTTTTTTTTAATTTTTCTCTCTTATGGGGCATATTTCCTTTTGTTTTTTCATTTATCAAGTGTCACATCAATATATCTTTTTACCAAAATTATTTCTAAAATTTAATAGTTAAAACACTTATATTTAATCTAAATTATCCATAAACAAAACCTAATGGAATTAAACATATTAAAAATACTTTTCCAATAAATTTTATTATACTTTTTTCACTTTTTTTTTTTAAAAAAAAACATTAAAATTATTTCTTATTTTTATGTCTATCTTATTTATAATATTAATTATATTAAAATTTTTAAATAATTAGAATCACTTTTAATTTTATAAAAATTATTTCTAATATCAAGTTATAATTTAGGCCTTATTGGGAAACAGGCTATTTTAGCTCCTTTTTTTTTTTTTTTTTGGCTTTTTGACTAAAATATGAGGTAAAAAAAAAAATAGTATGCTTGGAATGACTTTTTGATTTTTTACGAAAAGATATGCAAATGGTGGAGAGAAAAGAGAATCTTTAGCGTTTTGATATAGGTTATAGGCTTTTTGATTTTTTTAATAACTTTTTGACATTCAGACTATAACTATAACATGCCAAACGAGGCCTTAATATCATATAAATTTATTTTAGTTACATTTTTGTTGTCCGAAAGTTTAAAATTATCAATTGAATGTTTCTTTTATTGTGTTATAATTTAATATAAGTTAAAATTATTTTATATATATATAATTTATATTTTTATAGTACGATAGAACTAAAATTATTAAAATATACAAAAATAATTTATTTGAAATTATTATATGTTGATTGGAATAACACTTTTATAAAATGATACGACTAAAATTGTCAAAATAAATAAATAAAAAAAATATTGTTTACCTTTAACTTTTTTCTCTCTTTTATGTGAGGCATCTCCCTTTTTTCTTTTTCTTTTCGATTAAAAGTCCATATCAATATACCCTTACCAAAATTCTTTCTAAAATTTAACATTAAGGCCAAGTTTGGGAAGTTTCAAAAAAGTTAAAAAGTCAAAAATTACTCAAAAAGTTAAAAAGTTATCACTATTCACCAAAAGTCAACAATTACGACTGCACAACTCCCAATACTAATTTTCCCCTACACATTAATTTATTTAATTTTTTAATACACATTTTCCCATAAAAAGTCAAAAAGTTAACCCAAACATTTATATTTTCAACCTCAACTTTTTAGTCTAAAAAGACAAAAAATGCACTTATTTAGGACACCCCAAACAACCCCTAAATTACCTTTACATACTAAAAATATTTTACCAATTAATTTTATTCTACTTTTTTTTCACTTTTTTTGAAAATTAAATATTAAAAATATTTATTTTATGAAATGTATTATATATATATATATATATATATATATATTTATGTAAGTTACATTTTTATAACACGATAGAGATAAAAATTATTAAAAATGCATATAAATAATTTATTTAAAATTAATATATGTGTTAATTTAGGTAACATTTTTATGGAATGATACAACTAAAATTATTAAAATAAATAATTAGAATCATTATTTAAATTTTAAATTATTACTTCTTTTTTTCTCCAATTTAATGATTATTTTAAATATTTTATACATGCAAAAATATAAATAATTGAACTAAATTTTATTAGAAAAAACATTTTAAAATAAATATGTTTAGCTCGTGCATCACATGGTCATCTACAAGTGGTTTTAAAAAAAAAAATACAAAGGGATGGTCAGGTTGATAACTTGGTAATTGATGCCACGTGTCCTTTAATTTCAAAATTGTAAATTTTAAAATATGATGCAAAACAAAAGCAAAAAGAATACAGTTTCCATATCATTGTGATGAATGATTCTGTAAAATAATGTTACATATCAAAGCTTTGAATACTGTAGTGCAAAATACTTGTGAAAAGTTGACTTCTTATTGAAGAAATCAGAGACCTAGTTTAAATAGGCTTACAAAAACAAATTAAACCGAAAATCAAGGAAAATAATATCCCACGAATACTAGCTAAGTCCCCAACAAATAGGGATTACTTGACAAAGCAAAACAAAAACAACGGCTAAATATCTAACACTTTCCCTTAAACTGAATGCTACTCAAGCAATCAGTTTACAAAGGAAATTGAACAGACTCCAAGAAAACCTCGTCGTTTCACAAATGCTTCCAGCTTCAATGGTTTGGTTAATATATTTGCGATCTAATCTCGACTCTGACAATACACCAGCTCAACCACTTCTTTTGTAAGGTCACGAAGAAAATGAAACCTGGCATCTATATGTTTGCTTCTTCCATGTAGCACTGGATTCTTGGAGAGTTTAATAGTTGAACTATTATCACAATAAATCAATGTTGGTCCAACCTGATTGCAATATAACTCTTTGAGAATTCTTCTTAACCAAACAGCTTGGCAAGCACAAGAAGCAGCTACTATGAATTCAGCTTCAGTTGTGGATAAAGTGACGACATGCTGCTTCTTTGAGGACCATGAAACAGCTCCTGAACTCAACATAAAAACATAGCCATATGTACCCTTTCTATCTTCCAAATCCCCAGATCACTAAAACCAATTAATTTATTCCATTCCCCCTTCTTGTAAAACACTCCATAATCAACAGTACCTTTCAAGTATCGAAGTACTTTTTTTGCAGCTTGAAGATGAAGTTCAGTTAGAGCTTCCATGAATTTGCTGATGAGACTAACCACAAACATCATGTCTAGTCAAGTGGCTGATTAATCCATCAAGCTACCAATAATTTCTTTGTAATGAGTGTTGTCAACTCTTACTCCTTTTGTATCTCTTGTGAGCTTACAACCTAGAACAATTGGATTCTGAACAGGATTGCAATCAGTCATCCCAAACCTTTCTAAAACTTCTTGAGCATACTTTCTTTGGCCGATGAAAATTCTAGCTAGTGATTGTACCACCTCAATACCAAGAAAGTAACGCATCTTTCCTAGATCAGTCATATCAAACTCATCCATTATTGACTTTTTAAACTCAATAAACATTGTTTCATCATTTCCAGTGAATATCAAGTCATCTACATACACACAAACAATCAGACGGTTACCTCCCTCTCCAGATTTGACGTACAATGTATGCTCATAGGGACATTTTTGGAAGCCAGCACTTGAGAAGTAAGAATCTATACAATTGTACCAAGCCTGGGGTGCTTGTTTCAGTCCATATAGAGCCTTTTGCAGTCTATAAACTTTTTACTTATTCTCTTTATGTACATAACCTGGAGGTTGATCAATGAAGACTTGCTCATTCAACTCACCATTAAGAAAAATGGATTTTACGTCAAGCTGATAAATGGACCAAGAATTTTGTGTTGCCAGTGAAACCACCAAACGAATGGCATCATGCCTTGCAACAGGTGCAAAAACTTCAACATAATCAACGCCATATTCTTGTGCATATCCTTTAGCCACTAGCCGAGCCTTAAGTTTGTCAACCTCTCCTTTCTCATTTAGCTTTGTTTTGTAGATCCATTTAACACCAATGGTTTTCTTTCTTTCAGGAAGATCAGTTAATTTCCAGGTATCATTCTTTTCAATTGCTTCTATCTCTGCATCCATGGCTTTCTTCCATTTTAAGTTCTTGACAGCTTCAGTAAATACTATAGGATCACTATCTGCAAATAGAGCAAGATGAGCAAAAGTTTCATCATCAGATAATTCATTCACACTTACATAGTCTGTCATCCAATAGGGTCTTTTTCTTGGACTTTGAACATTTTCACTTGAAGGTTCAATTTCAGCTGGCTGATTTAATGGAACATCTGATAAACTGTCTCCAACAGATTGTACTTCCTCTTCAGTGTTGTTTTCATCTTTTGCATCTAAATCAACTTAAGCAGATTTATTTCTTGTGATACTCTAATCCCAGTTACTGTCTTCATCAAACACCATGTCACAGCTAATGATTATTTTCTGAGTGAGTAGATTAAAAAATCTATACGCTTTGGATTCTTCACTGACACCGAGCAACACACATTTCACCCCTTTGTCATCAAGTTTGCTTCTCTTCTCATCAGGTACATGTGCATAGGCTAAGCATCCAAATATCTTGAAATGATCAACTATTGGTTTGTGCCCTGTCCATGCTTTCTCTGGTGTCATGGTCTTTATAGAAAGTGTAGGGCTTTCTATTCAACACATGAACGCTCTAGTTTACAACTTTAGGCCAAAAACTCTTAGGAATATTCTTCATTGCAATCATGTTTCACACCATATTTAGGATCGTGTGATTTTTCCTTTATGACACACCGTTCTGTTGTGGTGTGTATCCGACAATAAGCTGTCTACGAATGCCATTTCTCGCACACAAGTTAGTGAATTCATGTGAAGTAAATTCACCTCCACGATCAGTACAAAAAACCTTTATAGACTTGCTAGTTTCTTTTTCAACTTGAGCTTTAAATCTTTTAAATACAGCAATAGCCTAAGACTTTTCTATCAAAAAATAAACCCATGTTTTTCGACTATAGTCATCAGTAAAGGTAACGGAGTACCTTTTGTCGTTGTTCGATGTTAGATTAATTGGCCCGCAAATGTCTGAATGGATTAGCTGCAATGGTTGGGTGGCTCTCCAAGCGCTTTTCTTAGGAAATGGGTCACGATGCTGCTTGCCAATGATGCAATCCTCACAAACCTTTGAAGGAGATTAAATATGTGGAAGTCCTTTTAGCATTTTCTTTTGTTGCAAGATTTTTAGCCCATTAAAGTTCAAGTGCCCATATCGATAGTGCCACAACCATGCAAGATCTTGTACCGTTGATTTGTGACATATCTAATCAGCATGTTCAGTTTGAGTTTGCAAAGGAAACATCTGATTTCCTCTCATTTTGACCTCTGCAATAAAGCCCTTCTGTGGATGATGAATTTGATAGCAACCCTTTTGAATGATGATGAAAAACCTTTCTTTTGTAACTGACCAAGACTAATCAAATTACTTTTGACTAATGGAACATAAAACACACCAGTAATAATGTGCATATTGCCATTCATCAGAACTTTGATGTTACCCTTTCCCATGACACATATATTAGTACTGTTTCCAAGTTTCACATTTTCTCTAAAAGTCTCATCCAAATCAGAGAAGAGGAGTTTGTTACCACTCATGTGATTGTTGCTGCCAGAGTCTAAGTACCATGCATCATCTGATTTAGTCTCCCTCTTGTCGATGTATGCCATCAAAAGTAGCTCTTCTTCATTTTTAGCAAAAATTCATCTTTGTATCTTTCTCTTTGTCAGGGTATTCATATTGGAAATGGCCAAACACTTATGATAGTGATACCATTCCATACTTTCCTTGTCAAATGGTGCTCCTTGATTGTAGGAAAGCTGGCGTCCTCTACCTCTTCCTCTTCCTCAAAATCTGCCATGTCCTCTGCCTCTCCCAGGGGATGTTTCTCCATGAATTGTAACTTGCAAGGCTTGCTCCTCCACAACATGACTAGTCATCCTCTGTTCATGTACCAGCAATGAGCTCTGCAACTCATCAATCGAAAGACTATCAATGTCATTCGATTTTTCAATGGAACGTACAACATAATCAAATTTGGGAGTCATTGAGCGAAGGATTTTCTCAATGACTGCAACATCTCCCATTTTCTAGCCATGAATATGCATTTTGTTTGTAATTGCCAGTGTTCTTGCAAAATAATCATTGACTGACTCCTCTTTCTTCATGTGAACAGTCTCAAACACTTGGCGAAGAGCTTGAAGTTGTGCACATTTGACCCTTGCCGTGCCTTGATACTTCTTTTTTAGGGAGTCCCAAATCTCTTTAGCAATGTCCTTTTTGTGGATAGTTTCCAGGATGGCACGATCTATTGCCTGGAACAAGTAATTCTTTGCCTTCAAATCCTTCAGCTTTTGTTCTTCGAGAACCTTCGTTTGTGCATCATGCATAACTACATCATCTACTGGTTTAGCAATACCATTCACTATAAGACCCCAGTACTTTTTAGATCGCAAAAAGTTTTCCATCAGCATGCTTTAATGGTGATAGTGACCATCAAAGCGAGGGATTGCTGGTTGCACAAAACTACTATTTTCTGATGCCATGTAATTTTGCTGCTGCAAGTGGGAAGACTACTGCTTCTTTGATAATCAAGCCCCTTGATGGAGCTCCGATACCAAATGTTAAATATCAAAGCTTTGAATATTGTAGTGCAAAATACTTGTGAAAAGTTGACTTCTTATTGAATGAAATCAAAGACCCAGTTTAAATAGGCTTACAGAAACAAACTGAACAAAAAATCAAGGAAAATAATATCCCACGTCTAATAGCCCTAGACTTATGGGATTCTCCAAAGGAATAGATCAAATGCTAACTAGTCCCTAACACATAGGGATTATTTAACAAAGCAAAACAAAAACAACGGCTAAATATCTAACAAATAATTCTAAAAAAATAGTATTTTCATTACTTATTATATGTGGAAGGAAAAAATGCATGAACTCAGAATTAGTCGAAGCAAAGCCTGAATTTAAAAAAAAAAATTAATAATATGAGGTGGATTTTAGTTGTTATAGTCTGGTCTGATGAAAAATAATGAAGGTCATTTAGGGGTTGTTTGGGGTGTCCTAAATAAGTGTACTTTTTGTCTTTTTGTCTTTTTGGATTAAATAATTGAGGAAAAAAATATGGATGTTTGGATTAACTTTTTGACTTTTTATGAAAAATGTGTATTAAAAAATTGTATAATGATAATTTTTGACTTTTGGTGAATAATGATAATTTTATAATGTGTAGAGGAAAATTAGGATTGGGAGTTGTGCAGCCGTAATTTTTGACTTTTGGTGAATAATGATAATTTTTTAACTTTTTAAGTAATTTTTTGACTTTTTGACTTTTTTTTACACTTCCCAAACTTGGCCTTAATAGCCTAGTGCAATATATAGACCAGAAATTGACTTGTTTTTTTAAACACAGAAGCAATTAAGGAAATTATTTAAAAGTCCTAATAACAAGAAGTGTGGTAGTTCAAGTTTTTGAACAAATAAGTTTTATTTAAAATCTATCTATATATATTAAGGAAAAAGAGATTTTTAACCCCCAAATCTTATGGGAGTTCTAATATCTCAATCTAAATTTCTTGATTTTTTTATTTAAAAAAAATCTTAATAGTTATTAACTTTTCCCAAACATCTACGTAGACTTCTTGATCATTGTCATAAATGTATTTGAATAATGCAAATCTAGTTGCTTGGATTGCGGACGATAAAAGGCTTAGTTGTGGCAGATTTGCCAAATCAAGCTCTCAACTAGCCTGAAAAAAAAAATTCCAAATATGGGGTACCATAAAAACTGCTTCTCTCTCACTTTTACAAAAAAAATACAAAATTGTTTCAAGTTTCTTAGCAAATAATATTAACAGTAAAAAAAAAAAGGTTTACATTTATTTGTTTAGATTTTTTTAGAAGGTATTTTAATTGTTTAATTTGAACACACTTTTAATGAGTGTACGAGAAAGAATCATGGTGTGTAAAAAACAAAGAAAGCATGTGGTTTCTTGTTGACCCCCCCCCCCCCCCCCCCCCCCCCCCCCCAAATGTTTACTTAAATGGCACACCAGTCTCGTGACAAACTGGTGTTTGGGAAGTTTGATAGTTGGGTTTTTTTTTGATTTTTTACACTAAAAGACAAATTTTTTGTAAAATAAAAATAAATAAATTCAAACAAAATATTACATCCAATCCCATAATTATATCACTTTTTTTTTTACAAACATCACATTCAATTACAAAAAAAAACCCAACTATCTTCCCAAATACCAAAATTTTTTTATCCAATAACATCTTACAACTAAAAAAATTTACATAAAATCTCACTTTCCAAACACCCACTGTATATTCGTACAAAAACAGGCACAGATTTTTCATGGGAGTTTTTTAATTTAAGTAACAAATTAAATTTAAATTTTAAGAACTTTTTAAGATAAGATAATTTCTTTTTTTTAATAGTAAAAGAAATATACAAAATTTGATCACAAAATTCTAAACAAAGAGCTCTATATGTGTGTATATAAAAGAATGTGTCTCAGATTTCTTGCACTTAGAAAAAGTGAAAGAGAACTTCCAAAAATCAAAATGAAAATAAAAAATATTATCGGTAAAACATTTCCTACTAGCAAACCAAAACTGGATTTAAAGAAACAAAATTACACAAATTATACATACTGTACAGGAAAGAAATAAACCTTCTCGTATAATCCTGTTGATCAAGTCTGCGCTCCTCCGTACGACGTCGCTTTACTCCCTGAAAACACAAACGTGAGCTAGCCGGTGGGTGTATGCCGAATACCTCTCCAATGCCTAAGTCAGCAAAATAGACAAATAGACAAAAAACTCTGTGTATTCGGAAATCAAAATTGTGTTACCTCTCCATAAGTGATGTTATGAGCTTTTATAGATTCCGTGTGGCACAATCCTAATAGGACTTTTACTCCTCCATGTAGAGTCCTAAGAATCACATTCCTGAAAGATAATGCTTATCCTTCAACACTCCCCTCACTACTTAAACCAAGTGAGATGGTTTTACCATGGCTGGATGTCAATACGACCGAGATAACATAGTCATGCTAAAACCGCAGACTAGACCGAGCTCCCACTAGCTCGGTTCTTCCTTTCACTGCGTGTACCTCGGTTTGACATATTCTAACTGGGTTGTCCGAGTCCGCACTAACCACAATGAGCTTGGACCGAGCTAACCAATAGCAAGGTTCTGAGGAAAGCTTAACATACTTCGGCTCAATGTGGTATGACCGAGCTAATGTTACCGCTCTGAGTGTGGTGACCGAGCTAACGGCAGAGCTCTCTTGGACCGAGCATACCTGGACCGAGCTAACACTTGGACTACGGTCCACTTACTAAGCCCTTCTTACTACGGCCCATTACCCAACTCGGCCCAATTTACTCATAAATTACCCTCTCAATTGCCCCTTAATTCTATCTGCGCAGCATGATAGGGATTACCTGTTACCAGCCAAGCTCAAACTTTAGCCTTCCAATCGAGCTAAATTCACACCGGGCTACTTTAACATGTCCGGTCAAAACATCTCTTTGGTTGCTATACTGAACCGCTTCCCATTCTACGGCCACGTGGCAAACTGTCATTGGCACAGCGTAGCTGTCACGCCGTCTTCGTACTTCATGTATTTTGAACAATCCCGCCTTTTTGTCCTTCCCTCTACACAAAACACCCCTTCGTTTTGAATCATTCATTCCACTATTCATCTCCTTCTCTCTCTCTTCGAACCTCCATTTCTCCCAAACATGGTGCCCACCAAGAGCTTTCTCTCGTGGCTTTGATCTTCATCAGCTCGTCTTCAAATTTGCAAGTAGCCCAATCTTATTTCCTTTTTGTTGATTTTGCATCTGTTTTGTAATACACAACACACGTATTTTGTACGTTTTTCAAAACACATGCCACTTTCACTTTCAGCTTTCTGGGAAAACCTTGTGATAGAACCACTGCATTCATGAATAGTGTGAAAAAACACTGTATTTGATCCAAAATCACATCCCAACCGAACTAGGATATTGTTTGCATTAGGTGCAAGCCTAGTCACACCCAACAACCAAACTAAAACCCGCGCCATACTTGTAGTTTCCATAAGTTAGGGACCCTCTGCTTCTTTTAACCGAGTTATCGAACCGCACTAAGTTTGCGCAATACCGTGCTAGAAAGCCTTAACCACCGACCGGGGTAAAACTTGGGGCTAAACCAGCTCCCTTAGTTCAGACCGAACTAAGAATGCTGCCCCAAAGACTTAACCGAGCTAAGGACCCTTGCTCAAACCGAGCTAAGAAGGGGTAGTGACCCACGTAGCCAAGCTAAGACTTCATTTATTTTGCCTTTGTTTCTTTTAGCACGGTCCAACGATCTGTGCTTAACACCTCTCTTTTTTCACTTTGCAGACTTAGGTTGCTAAGCACTCCCTTGAATGCTCAACCGAGCTACTTAGCGTCATTTCACGACAGAGCTAATACTCGTTTATTTATTCATAACTTAAAACCTCATGGGTAAATATAGATATTTGGTAAACACCCCAGGTGCTATGGCTGAGTTCCTAAGGGACTACCATATCCCTGATGATGTCCACCTCACCCTAGCCGAACTAGATATCATACCTTGGGGAAACCCTGGTTTTGTTCCTTTTACCCTTCTTTCCATTGTAGAAACCGGATTAAGATTCCCTGTACAGCCTCTTCTCTGTGAATTTCTTAGGCAAACCAACCTCTGCCCCACCCAGCTTTCCACAAATTCATATCGTATAATAAATGGTATCGCCGAGCTAAACTGTCGGGCTGGCCTTAACCTTGGTTTAGCCAAGCTTTTCCACCAATATTCCTTAGGTTCAAATGAAGATGGGTGGGTTTATTATTTAAGAATAAGGCACCGGCGTGAAAAGATAATAAAGAATATCCCGGATAAAGATATGAATGGTGATGATTTCCTCTGGGTATCTGGGAACTTTGAGGACCAACAAGCCGAGATCCCGGGCGACAGAATAAATTGGAACAAGGGTGTAGCCGATAGGACTATCTTGGCTAAATTCCATGCTTTGTTTTACCTCGGTTTTCTGATGTTGAACCGCACTGACTGTCTTCTCCTTGTATGCAGATTTGAACTTTCTCAAGTCTCAATACAGCTATCCCAACTTAAACACACTTCGAGCCGCACTGTAATATCCAAACAGAGGCTAGGCTGAGCTACTGAATTTCGAACCGACCTACCAATATAGTAGCCACAGGAAGACCAGAGTGACCGATTTCCTCCTTCAACCTTCGCCAGAGCCAGATCCATCCTTGCCTCAAATCAATCTCATCCCACTAACTGCCAAACAAGAAATGGCCAAGAAAAGAGCAGTGAAGGCCCTTCTAACCGAAACAAACCAAGCCAAGGTACCACCAGCAAGCCAACCCTAAGAGACCGTGGTGGCCTTACCAATCGCTCAGCCCTCATCATCTCATCCCAACAAGCGTGCTAGGACTTCCGTAACCAAGCCACGCCTTGTCGACGAGGATGAAACCGTGGTGCCTCGAATCACTTCACCAAGCCCTCCACCTAAGCGCTCAGACCGAGATAGCTCCTCAAAGTGGGTACCAAAGATCACGTTTTAGAACCGCGCTATCACGGATTCTGACTTAGTGGTCGCAGAAAAAGACCACTTGATGGCCTTTAACCTTGCTAAAGGCGTTTGTCTTCCAACCGACATAAGGTACCACAACCCCCTAACTGAACTGAAGGCCCTTCGTTCGTCCACAAAATCAATGGTGTTGGTAAGTTGCTCATTCGCTTATTTTTTAGAAATTCTTATGACTTTTGGCTCGATTTTACTAAAAATTTTTACCATCCTTTTGCAGGCCATACAAAAAAACCACATCGCTCACAAGCGAGTGTTAGAACTTCGAAAACCCACCAGGCAGGCCATGGCCGAGGCTAATGAAAAAACCGCCGAGCTAGAACAGGCCAGGAAGCAGATAGCCGAGCTACAAACCGAGAATGGTCGCCTGACCGGTCTTGTTAGCTCGGCTGAAGCAGACAAGCAAAAGGCTGCGGCCGTGATAAAAGATAAATATCTGCGCGAGCTGGCCAAGCTTGAAGAAAAAAAAAATGATGAAATAACAAAGCTCGAGAAACTGGAGGATGCGGAGGACTGTGGTTTCAAAGAAGGTGAAGCCTTGTACATTAAGCAGTGTGAAGCTGCGAAGGACCTGTTCTTTAAATGCGGGTGGAGAGAGGCTGTGGCGCAGCTCGGTCATGGACCTGAGACCGAGGTCTTCAATCCTCCTCCATATTTCATACCAAGCTCACTGGCGGAGTATGCTGCTACCGTTCAACAACAATTTCTAGAGGAGGAGGATGAAGATGAAGCTCCAGAGGACAACACTCAATTCGGTCGCCAGTCTATCTCCCCAACCCCAGAGGTCTCCATCCCACCTTTGCCAATTGTGTCCGATGTTGTGCTTCCAACTGAGCTTAACCAGAGCGTGGTTGCCACCACCGAGCTACCTCTGGGTGAATATCGGGTGGTTTTAGATGCCGACTTAGATGACCTGTTTGCTTGACTTATGTATTTTTCTTCTTTTTTGTCTTTTGGAAAGAGACTGTAACCGGGCTGAAGTCCTCCCTCTTGTACTTTGACTTTGTATGATCAATGAAATCTCTTTTGTACCAACTGTTATTTCGGTTAACTGCCATGCATGTAACTTTCTAATTGTAATCTGAACGAAGTATAACATTCTCTGGCCCAGATACTTTTATCCCGGTCTTAGCTTTGCAATCTGTCTGGCCATACCTGCCAACCTCTTTAGCCTTGATCCTTATCTCGGCTAAAGAACAATAAGCTTTGGTTTTTCCAGCCAACCACTCTTCAGCCTAGATCCTTACTTTGGCTGAAGAGTACTAAGTGTTGATTTTTCCAGCCAACCACTCTTCAGCCTAAATCCTTACTTCGGCTGAAGAGTACTAAGTATTGATTTTTCCAGCCAACCATTCTTTAGCCTAGATCCTTACTTCGGCTGAAGAGTACTAAGTGTTAGTTTTTCTAGCCAACCACTTTTCAGCCTAAATCCTTACTTCGGCTGAAGAGTACTGTGTGTTGGTTTTTCCAGCCAACCTCTAAGTTGGTTTTTCCTGCCAACCTAGAGTAAAGTGTTTGGTTATTCCGACCAAACGTCCTGCAGCCTGGATCCTTATCCTGGGCTTAGGAGGGGTGTTGGTTTTTCCAGCCAACCTCTAACTGCCAACCTAGAGTGAAGTGTTTGGTTATTCTGACCAAACGTCCTGCAGCCTGGATCCTTATCCTTGGTTTAGGAGGGGTGTTGGTTTTTCCAGCCAACCTCTAAGTTGGTTTTTCCTGCCAACCTAGAGTGAAGTGTTTAGTTATTCCGACCAAACGTCCTGCAGCTTGGATCCTTATCTTGGGCTTAGGAAGGGTGTTGGTTTTTCCATCCAACCTCGAAGTTGGTTATTCCTGCCAACCTAGAGTAAAGTGTTTGGTTATTCTGACCAAACGTCCTGCAGTCTAGATCCTTATCCTGGGCTTAGGAGGGGTGTTGATTTTTCCGGCCAACTATGCTTTCAATGCCCCGAGCTCACTAAAACAATCTTTTACAGAAGGAAACAATTTATGCTGAAAAGAAACTACTTATTTTATTCAGAAAAGAAAACTACAATTGAGTTTAAAGAAAAGCTAAAAATAAAATAGTTTGAGATTGGCCGTGCTCCATGGCCTGGGAATGGCTTTGTTGTCTTCATCTTCCAAGTGGTATGCCCCTTTTCCTGCTAATCCAACCACCATGTAGGGTCCTTCCCAGTTGGGCCCTAACTTGCCGTCTCCGGGTACTAGGGTGTTTTCCATTACTTTGCGCAGTACCCAATCTCCAACCTTAAATTGCCTTGGATGTACTGTCTTGTTGTATTTTCTAGATAACTCTTGCTGGTATGAGGCAATGTGAACTAGTGCACTTTCTCTTCTTTCTTCCGCAATGTCGAGTTCCAAGGCTATGGCTTCCCCATTTAAGTCTGGATCGAAATTTTCACTTCTAATTGTGGGGAGGCCGATTTCTCGTGGGATTACTGCCTCCATGCCGTAGGCTAAAGATAATGGCATTTCTCTGGTTGATCGCCGAGATGTGGTACGGTAAGCCCATAAAACATGAGAAAGTTCTTCGGCCCACTTGCCTTTTGCTTTCTCTAACCTTTTCTTCAATCCATCCAAGACGACCTTGTTTGATACTTCCGCCTGGCCATTTGCTTGGGGGTATACCGGTGTAGAGTTGTAGAATTCTATCTTATATTCCTCACAAAAGCCTCTAAAAATTTTGCCGTCGAACTGAGTGTCGTTGTCTGATATTAGCGCCTTGGGTATGCCGAACCGTGTGATGATATTCTGCCAGACAAACTTCTTCATATCTTTCTCTTTTATTGATGCTAGTGCTTCTGCCTCTACCCACTTTGTGAAGTAGTCTGTTGCTGCAAGGAAGAACTTTCTGTTGCCGGGTGCCATTGGAAGTGGTCTTACTATGTCCAAGCCCCACATTGCAAAGGGCTATGGGCTTGTCAATGGTAGAAGTTCTCTGGCTGGCTGATGTATGTGGTGTGCGAACTTCTGACATTTCTCTGACTTCTTGACATACTTCTCTGAATCCGCTTGCATGTATGGCCACCAATATCCTTGAGAAATGGCTCTGTAAGCTAACCATCTTCCTCCTTGATGGCTTCCGCATATGCCTTTGTGAATTTTGAACAAGAATGCTTCGACCTTGCTGGGATGGACACACTTCAGGTAAGATCCTGTGAAGGATTTCTTGTACAACGCCATTGATGGGGAGAGCCAAAATTGCTGTGACTTTGCTCTTATTTTGTTGGCCTCTTTCTTCTCTTTCGGTAGGACGCCGTCTTTTAAGAACATTATAATGGGATCCATCCATGAAGGGCCTAGTTCGGCGCAACATACCTCTTCTACTTCGGGTTCTTCAATGCTTGGTCTTGGTAGGTAGTCAATTAGTAATGGATGAGTGATGGATGTATCTGCTATCGAAGCAAAGCCTGCTAGTTCGTCCGCTCTACTGTTTTCTTCCCTGCCAATCTGCTCTATCCGCACTACTTCAAATTTCTTGATCTCTTTTCTGACTAACTCTTGGTACTTAGCCATCTTGTCATCTTTTGCCACGTAGTCTCCTGAAATTTGGTTTACCACCAACTGTGAGTCACTGTAGACCATTACTTCAATTGCCTTTATATAGAATGCTGATTTCAGTCCTGCTAAAAGTGTTTCATACTCTGCCTCGTTGTTTGATGCAGGGAAGCCGAGGTTGATTGCTTGCTCCACCACAAGGCCATGTGGTGAGATGAGGACTATGCCTAGTCTTGCACAATGCCTGTTGGACACTCCATCCACGAAGAGCTTCCACATCTCTCCAACGAACAGTTTCCAGCAAGTGGAGGGATCAGATGATGCCTTGGGATCAAGAGTGTTGCTGGTGTTTTCTTCAAAGTCCATGCTTGCTGTTTGCCCCTCATTATCTGATTGTACCAAGTCATCATTTGTTGATGAGTCTTTGCTTGGTGTGGCATGGTTTGCTTCTTCCTCCCTTACTTTACTCTGGTCTGCCTCAGGGTCTGATTGGGTATCCTGTACCAGGGGTTACGCTATTCCGGCGTCAACTTCCAACCCTAGTTCGGTTGTATCAGTCAGGTCGGCTGGGCAGATATGATGACTTCCTAGGGTGAATTCTGCGACAAAGTCTGCCAAGGCTTGGGCTTTTATCGCGGTTCTAGGTTGGAACTTGATGTCAAACTGTCCCAACTCCACTGCCCACTTCAAGATTCGCCTAGAAAAGTTCGCTCTCAAACAGAGCTTTTAATGGAAAAGCTGTGAGGACGATTATGGTGTGGGCGTGAAAGTAGTGCGACAACTTCCTTGATGCCATCATCAAGGCTAAGGCCAATTTTTCCAATGGTAAGTACCTGGTTTTCGCGCCCAGCAATGTCTTGTTGACATAAAAGATGGGAAGATGTTGGATTCCTTCCACTTGGACCAACACTGCGCTGATTGCATGCTATGAAACTACTAGGTACAAGAATAGTTCTTCTCCAGGTATTGGGGTTACTAGCAACGACGGAGAAGACATGTATTCTTTCAAACTTTCTAGGGCGCGGTCGCATTCTTCATCCCACTCAAACTTGGCCTTTAATGCTTGAAAAAATGGTCGACATCTGTCTGACGACCGACTGATGAACCGGTTGAGCGCAGCTGCCATACCGGTGAGATGTTGTACTTCTTTTACTGAGTTAGGCCTCTCCAGATCCTGAATTGCTTTGATCTGAGAAGGGTCTGCCTCAATACCTCGGTTGGTCACCAGGAAGTCCAGGAATTTGTCAGATCCTACACCGAACGCACATTTGGACGCATTAAGGCGCAGCTTGTGCTTCTTCAGGATTTGAAACATCTCACCTAGGTCCTTGAGATGGTCATTCTTATCCTTGCTCTTGACCACCATGTCGTCGATGTAGGTTTCTATTATTCTGCCTAACAATGGTTCGAACATCTTGGTAACCATCCGTTGGAATGTTGCTCCTGCGTTCTTAAGGCCAAAGGGCATGACCTTGTAACAATATAGTCTTCTTGGCATTGTAAAAGATGTAACCTCCTGGTCTGGCTCATACATGGCGATCTGATGGTACCCTCTGTACGCATCAAGAAAACTAAGACAGTTGTGTCCTGCAGTCAGATCTACCAGTTGGTCTATCCGTGGAAGATGAAAACTGTCTTTTGGGCATGCCTTGTTGACCGTTTTGTAGTCCACACAGACACGCCATTTTCCATTCTTCTTAGGCACCACTATGGTATTGGAGATCCATTTGGGGTAGTACACCTCTCTGATAGCTCCTGCTTCTAGCAGGTTTTCTACTTCTTCTGCCACTATCTCAGCATGGTGGAGTGCCGATCTGCGAGTACGTTGTATAATTGGTCGGGCAGTTGGGTGGACATTCAATGTGACAGATGAAGCTTGGGTCAATACCAGGCATGTCATACGGCGTCCAGGCAAACAATTCGATGTTAGAGGTCAAGAATTCCATGACCTCTATTCTCTCAGTACTGGACATGGATGAGCCAAGCAAAAAGAACTTATCCGGGTTCTTTTCATCTATTCTTACCTGTACCAAGTCTTCCACTACCTTTTGTTCAGCGGCTTTGCCAACATCTGCAAACAATTCATTACTCACGGGCTCTTCCACCATCTGAACAAATCCCTTGGCAGCTCGGTTGCCATTTACTGTGACAAAGCATTGCTTGGACATAATTTGGTCTCCAGAGACCTTTTCAATTACCCCGACTTCGTTGGGGAATCGCATTACTTGATGGTAGGTTGATGCTGCTGCTCTCATGGCATGCAGCTATGTCCTTCCCAAGATTATGTTATAAGTGGAGGGCACTTTCAATACCCAGAATTTCACTTGTTTAGTCATGCTTCCTACTCTGACTGGGAGGATTATCTTGCCGACTGGTCATTCTGGCATCAAGTTGAACCCGATCAAGGGAGATACGGCAGGTGCCAAGTCTTTGTCCTTTAATTTCAGTTGTTTGAAGGTTTCGTAATACATTATCTCGCACGAGCTTCCTTGATCGATCAAAATCCGTTTGATGTCGTAATCCATGATGTGGAGTGTGACGACCAGTGCATCATTGTGAGGGTAGTATATCCTTGCTAAGTCTCTGTCTGAGAAGGATATGACGTTCGTGGGTTCTGTTTTCCCCTTTTTTATGGTAGTTTGGGCACTCAATACCTCTCTTAAGTGTTCAGCCTTCTTGATCGTTCCCCTGAGCTCACATACTCGCTCAGGTTTGAATACCCCATGTATTACATTAATCACGCCTTGAGGTGAGGCGTTGATCGACATTCCGTCTAGGTGATTGTGGTTCTGGGGGGCTGGCTGTGTCCCTCCTTCTGTGTATCGGTCCAGGTGCCCAGCTGTCACTAACTCCTCCA
This sequence comes from Camellia sinensis, assembly GCF_055761805.1. Classification (NCBI taxonomy): domain Eukaryota; kingdom Viridiplantae; phylum Streptophyta; class Magnoliopsida; order Ericales; family Theaceae; genus Camellia; species Camellia sinensis. The sequence continues at coordinate 167,947,118 of NC_138969.1, forward strand.
GATGCTGTCTCAACGGCGTGCAATTTTCAGTGCGGTGCCCCTTTTCCTTATGGAAGGTGCACCGAGATCTTTCGTCGTAGTCCTTTTGTGCTTCTCCCAGCTTAGCTGGCCATCTGACGAAAGGTTCATCACGTATCTCACTGAGAATTTGGTAGATTGGTTTCTTGAATACCGTGGTAATGACAGTGTGGACTCTCAACCATCTTTTATCTCGGTCCTCTTCGTTGTCTCGCCTGCCTCGTCCATTCTTGCTTGGATGTTCTACCATGTTTACTTTTGCCATAGTCTTCTTATCTGGTATTGCTGTTGTACCAGATTTTGCCTTTGCACGGGCGCCATCCTCCTCCACCCGAATATGTTGGTGCACTCTCTCCATCAAGGCTTCCATTGTGAGGGGTAGAGTCATAGTAATCGAATCTCAATTTGTTTCCGACTGGAAGTCCTCTTTTGTATTGTGCGATGGCGAGATTGGTAGGGCAGTCCCCTATCTGGTTGAACGTCTCCCAGTAGCAACTGTTGTAGGATCTCAACGTCTCCTTGTCGTCCATATCAATGGAGAGTAACTGATCAATCTCTACTGGCGTCTTAGTTTTCGTTCTAAACCTTGTCACGAATGCCTCCGCTAATTGTGCCCATGAGGCTATGCTGCCTTCTGATAGCCATTCGAACCAGGTTAAACCTAGGTCGCCAAGGCTGGATGGAAATAGGATGCACATCAAAGCTTCGTTCTGCCGGTATACTGCCATGACCTGGCGAAAGTGGCTTAGGTGCATATAAGGGTCTGTCTTCCCCTTGTACGTGGTAAATTTAGGTTGGATGAAGCCTGAGGGTAATGGTACGTTCTCAATCGCCGGAATGAACGGCGAGCTATGTAGTCTTGCTAATGCTTTATCTGTTGGTTCATAGGCAAGGTGCGGTATTGGCATTCCTACCTCGACGCTTCCATGCGTCCGAGGAACCAACCGCTGAAGGGCTGAAACTCTATGCGGGTCGCGTGCCCTGGCATCCTCCTTGCGTCGTGCCCTTTCTTCAAGTACAGTCCGTAAGTCGAACGATCTAGGCAACTCTGTTTGCCTGGACGATGTCTGGTGCGTATATGAGGGCCGATAGGTGTTTCCCTCAGTGTAAGACCTCAATGATCTCGTTTTCTCAGACCTAGAGTAACGAGTTCTGGAAGTCCTTAATTGAGTGTTGCCTGTTCTGAGGCTCCTACTCTCTGCTTGCGATGGCGTGGTATGCCTACCACGATCTTCAGAGTGGCGAGGGGGCGTATTGCTTTTGCGCCCCTCTCCTGTCGCCACCCCTTTCCCTTTTATCTGGCACTTCATCAATTCCATGTCTGCCGCCATCTTCCTTATTAGTTCATCTTGCTCTTTTATGCGATCCTCCAGAGCTTGAGGGTCAATTCTTCGCCTTTGCCTTTCAGGACTTTGTGAGCGAGAGTGACGGGAGCTGTTACCCCGCCTCCTCCTTGTATCCCTCCGGGGGTTCTGTCGCTGTGGCTCTAAATCTGCTATGGGTGGGATGGAAGGCAGACCTTCGCGCCTCCCACCTCCCTATGGGGTTTGTCCGTCGATGGCGGACTGCGGCAAATCTTCATTGTGCGCCATTCAACTAGCGAGGGAAACTTGATCAAGAGGTTTTGTTCTTTGCCTGATATTCCCACAGACGACGCCAATTGTACGAGAAAGAAATAAACCTTCTCGTATAATCCTGTTGATCAAGTCTGCGCTCCTCCATACGACGTCGCTTTACTCCCTGAAAACACAAACGTGAGCTAGCCGGCAGGTGTGTGCTGGATACTTCTCTGATGCCTAAGTCAGCAAAATAGACAAAAAGCTCTGTGTATTCGGGAATCAAAGTTGTGTTACCTCTCCATAGGTGATGTTATGAGTTTTTATAGGTTTCGTGAGGCACAATCCTAGTAGGACTCTTACTTCTCCATGTAGAGTCCTCCTAGGAATTACATTCCTGAAAGATAATGCTTATCCTTCAACACCCCCCTCACTACTTAAACCAAGTGAGATGGTTTTACCATGGTTGGATGTCAATACGACCGAGATAACATAGCCATGCTAAAACCACAGACTAGACCGAGCTACCACTAGCTCGGTTCTTCCTTTCACTGCGTGTACCTCAGTTTCACATATTCCAACTGGGTTATCCGAGACCGCACTAACCACAATGAGCTTGGACCAAGCTAACCAATAGCAAGGTTATGAGGAAAGCTTAACATACTTCGGCTCAATATGGTATGACCGAGCTAACTGTTACCGCTCTGAGTGTGGTGACCGAGCTAACGGTAGAGCTCTCTTAGACCGAGCTAACCCTTGCTAGGTCACTACATCCCTGGACCGAGCTAACACCTGGACTACGGTCCACTTACTAAGCCCTTCTTACTACGGCCCCTAGAACGGCCCAGTACCCAGCTCGGCCCAATTTACTCATAAATTACCCTCTCACATACATAACATCACAACAAACAACAAATTATCATTGGAATTATAAATAGCAAAATCGTTCACAATCTCTTGTAACCACAACTCACTAATGGATCTCAAGTAGTCCACACTAGTACAGTTGACAAATTAAAAATACTTTCTCTCTCTCTCTCTGAATTAGGGTTTTGGGGCCGCAGCAACTGGAGAAGTAGGTTGATGGGATGGAGACTTGGGGTTCTTCTTCACATACTTGCGAGCCCAAACATGCTTCCCATTAATAGATGCAAAGAGCAACATAGCCAATGGGCCTGCAATCCACCCCAACTGAGACATGCTCCATGCTAGTCATAGTACCCATGGTTTTAAAAACCGGACCGGACCGGCCTGTTCAACCGGTTGAACCAGTGACCGGATGGGGTTCCGGTCCGGTCAACCCTCTTAAACCGGCCAATTGAAAAAACCGGGCTATTTTTTGAAAACCGGTGAACCGGTCGACCCGATCACGGGTTGATCGAACCGGTCCGGCCCTTTCTTTTTTCCTGTTTTTTTATTTTCTTTCTTTCTTTCTTTCTTATTTTATATATATATATATATATATATATATATATATTATATATATAATAAAAATTTAATTGGAAACTCTCTTTTAAAGGTCTCCTCTTGTGAGGAATCCCATTGAGAGCTTAAAATTATTGTGAAAGCTTCCATCTATTTATAAGAAAAAAATTCTACCAAAAAAACTCAAGAAATCTATGTAGGATTCAATCAAATTCATTGGAGGGAAACTTAAAACTTGATATCCCTCCAAAAATTTTGCTCTTCTTTCAATCAAAGTGTTTGAATTAAAATCATATGGAAAGAATATTAAATATTTGATTTCTTCTTCCAAAATGAAAATTAATAATATTTTTAAATATATTTTTATATTTTTTAATAAAAAAAAGTATTAAGAGAAATATTTAAGATTATTAAAATTTTTAATTTTTAATTTTATTACTTATATTTTTATTTAAATATAATTTTAATATATTTATGACGTCACGGTTCGATTCCGGTTCAACCCGACAGTTGAACCAGTGACCCGTCCACCCGATCATTTTTCCAGTTCATTCACCGGTCTAGTTTTTAAAACATTGATAGTACCCTGATCCTATCACTCCCGTTATTATGCACGCCACACCGGTCCATATGTTCCCTTCATCATCATATAATCAACACATACAAATCTAAGTTCCAAAATACATAATCCATATATGTGTATATATAACAATTCCCATCTGACGGTTGTAAGCCACTGCTCCTTATAATTGTGGCAGGCATGGGTACTCTGTTCTTAAATTTCTTTCTTTCAATGCATTTCAAGTCACAGAATCATGTCAATATATACCAATCGAAGTACCAAAATACATACACATACATATGTGAACCAAGAAGAAATGTCAAAATTGTCCTCTTCCATTATACAAGTTAACAGACACAGTCAGATAGTTAAAATTGATAATTGATAACATTTTAAATGTCTAAAGTTCAAATTGAAAAAAAATAAAAATACTAGTTTAATTTGTTACAATGTTAAATTTTGAGATTTTTTTTAATTTTTTAAAAAATGTTCCCAATTATTTTATTCCAATGCATTTCAAGTCACAGGATCACTAAATAACATTTCATGAACTCACACAAAGTTCCCAGGATCACTAAAACCGAAATCACAAAGTTCCCAATTGGATTTTTTTTATATCAAAAAAGAGGAAAAAAATTTATAAAGTGAAGTGCACGAGATTTGAACTTAAGATCTTGAGTTTGGAAAACAACACCCTTACCACTAAATCAACAAATACTACTTATATTTTTAATTCAAAATTAAAATTTATATATTTTATAAATTTAACAACACAGGGTGGGCTTATACCCCTAGTGTGTATATATATATATATATATATTGTGTCCTGATATTTAAGGGCTGGAGAATTGATGATGCTGTGTAAAAAAGTGGGTGTGGAAAATTTTGACTTTTGGGCATTAAACACTTACATTATATACTTTCTTGGAAATTCTTGTGGATAAAAAATCATTGGTTTATTAGATCACCAAATGAAAAATTCATGGTTACTGTCAGAAAAAGGGAAAAAAAAACAAAAAAACAAGGGAAGAGAAAGAAAGTGAAAGAAAGACAAACCAGTTCTGTCGATGGAAGAATCAACCAAAGGGGTCTGATGATCTTGACCTTCATCTCTCTCTCTCTCTCCCTCTCCCATGGCCTTCTTCCAAACTGCCCTTCAATTCAAATTTACAAATTCAACAATAAACCCTTTTAGCATATATACATACACATATATATAGATGGTTAGTGGGTATCACAAGTCATGATAGTGGACTACTTTTAGAGCCAGAGACAACTACAATCGGAGTCTTTGTGTTCCGTCAACGATGCCCCAATTTACTGTTTAAAGTCGTTCTAAAAACTGAAATAATCATACATGTACCAAATAATCATACATGTATCGTGTTCAAAATGGACCAAAAAGATTTATTGTTTTCAGAAGATTAAAAATGTGAGAATGGTGATGTCCATCGGCATCAGTAAACTGGACAGAAAAAATGAGCAAAGAGGGACAATTATAGAAGTATTACCGGTACCCATGATTCATCATTTTCAACATGTCCATGATTCTGATGGTGAGTTCTGTGGCTAATTCTCCTGTAATTATATATCAGTCATATGCACAAACACCATTTCTTCACAAACTCAATCTAGACAGATATACAAATATCAGAATCAGAGAGTTAAGATCAAGAACACACCATCCATGATAAGGCACAAGAATTGACGAATGCAGGAGATGTCCAGCAACACTGTTCAACAAAGGGTCGTCAGAAAAGCTTCCGTGGCCACTGCAGATTCAAAAAAAAAAAAAAAACCAAACACAAAAATGAGCCTTCAAATTTAATTTCCAAAATAGGAATTGTAAGCATGTTATGTATATTACCAATCATGACCAAGAACAAACAGTGCCCAAAACATTGTCCCCTGGGCAGCCCAGTAAAAAGGCCAAACAACCCAACTTTCAAAGAAATTTGCCAATGCAGCTAATCCAAAAACCACAATAACATCCCTAATCACATAACTAATAGATCGCCATGGATTCTAGACCCAGCAGTGGCTAGGAATGGCAGCTCGAATCTCCGCTATCCTAAACGGAGGAGGTGCCACGGGTTTTTGAATACAATTGTCAAAGATTGAAGTTGCCTAGCAAAATCAGAAACGGAATGTTTTGTGTAGATTTAAAGGATAATTTTGAATTCTGATTATTCTTTATCGATGAGATTATGTAATCATGAACATGAGAATATGGGGTTAACTTCAGCTAGACTGTGAATTATGTGGGTATAGTTGCTTCCTTATCCGCTACCAGGAAGCAACTGTACTGATTTCTTGCATTTCTTGTGTGTATTTTGGGTGTAACAAACTAACAAGTGCATTTTTGTGTCTCTTTTTGTATTTTGGGTGCAGTGAAAAATAATAGAAAAATAGAAATCTAACAGAGAACAAGAAAGAAAGAACTTCAACTTAAGCTGGGCATATAAACAAACATGTAATATACACAAATAAATCCAAATATACATACACACAAGATTTGAAGGTATAGAAAGTGAAAAGATTGGAGATCTGTACCTCAAGCTAAAGAGAATCTAGAAAAAGGAAAGTAACTGTACATATGGGATTGTAAATGGGCAAGTGTATATTCAGAGATCTTTCAACTTTTTCAACATAACAGATCAGAAAAGGATGCGTTCAGGCACAAATCAACTCCTCCTCCTCCACATCCTCTCTCTCTCTCTCTCCCACATCCGGACTTGAAGCAAAGACTTAAATCTAGTTCAACGAAGCAGAGAGCGAAGAAAAGAAGAAAAAAAGAAAAGGATGTGTTTAGCCACAAATCAACTTGTAGTTTCTTGCTTACAATTTCAATTTCAATAACCAAATCGAGAGCGACGGGAGGGAAGAGCTTGAGAGAGATAGAGAAATCGATACCTCGCTGGTGGAGATGGTGGTGGCGGTGGAGTTTCGAAATCGAAATCGAAATCAGACATTCAAATGAAATCGAAATCAGAGAAATCGAGCCGGTGCAGATGGTGGTGGCGGTGGAGCTTCAAAATCGAAATCGCTCTGAATCTCAAAGATGAATCTGTGAGAATAATAACGGTTTAGAGAGGGTTGAGAGAGACGAGATTTGAAGGCATGATGATTCCAAATAAGGGTTTACAAAGGGCTTTAACAATTATTCTCATATTCAAAATAGACTTTGAAATTGAGAGAGAGAATCACCGAAACATAAATTTCGAAATCAAAATCCAGAGAGAACTTCGAAATCAGAATCGAAATCGCCAAGATGAATCACCGAGATTGTATCATTCTGAGATGAATCAGCGAGAGATGAATTGATCCATTGAGAGGGTTTAGAGAAAGAGAGAGCGAACGAGAGACTGAGTAAGAGATAAGGGCTACAAAATGAGTGAGTGAGAGAGATTGGGGCTTCAGAGGGTTGCCCATTTAAGGGAGAGAGAGAGAGAGAGGACATTCGAAGGCGCTTTTAAACGCTTGAAGCGGTGCCGTTTTTATTTTTTAAAACAGCAACGTTTAAGAAACGTCGTTAAATATTATAAAATGTGACGTTTAATAAAACGTCGTTAAATAAACGTTGCTAAAACTCATTTTTGACATTTTAGTTATTTTAGGTTATTGTCAAACTTGTCCAATGAAAGAGAAAAAAAAAAATTAATTACAAGTTATATTATCAAAATATCTTTATATGTTTTTATATTTTGAAAGTTACTATATACAATCATATTTTTTACTTTATTTTCTCATGGTAAGACACAAGTGAGTAGGCCTCTTATATATATATATATATATATATTTATGAATGTGAACTCATTGTTCCCTCTCTTTAGTAACTCAAACAAATAATTAAGAACAAGAAAAATTGATTTCTTTTTCTTCCTCACCAAATCATTCAATCCAACACTCTAATTAGTCCTCTCTCTTCTCCGACCATGACCCAAAAATATGGCACGCATTTGAAATTTTTTGTTCACATTCTTTTGTCCAAAAAGCAAGAAAACCAGAGTCACCATAGCCACAACTCTGCAGCAATCTGGTCCTCATTCCCAATTCTCATATCTTAGCCCTTAGAACAATGATATTGAGGCAACTGAGCATTGCAATTACAATTTCTAATTCATTTGTTTCATTCATATTGCTTTGTCACATACTCACACAATCACAATCATGCTTTGCAACAGACAATTTAACTCAATCCAAAAGCATTTCAGTATCAGAAACTCTTACTTCTGCTAGCCAAATCTTCGAGTTGGGCTTCTTTAATTCCAATTCTACTGCCAAGAAATATGTTGGGATATGGTACAAGAAAATTCCTATACGAAAAGTTGTATGGGTAGCAAATAGAGAAAACCCACTTTCAGTTACAGACTCGGGCTCAAGTCTAACAATTGGCGATGATGGAAACCTCAGGCTTTTGGATGGAAATCAAAACACTGTTTGGACAACCAACATAACTGTGTATGTGAATTATTCGGTTGCAGTGCTTTTATACACGGGTAATTTAGTACGCAGGGATGGTGTGTCGGGTGAGTCGTTGTGGGAGGATTTGAGTCATCCTTGTGACACTTCATTACCCGGGATGAGGCTAGGACTGAATACCAGACTGCTTGGAAAACAGAAGACGATCCATCGCCTGGAAATTTTGTTTCTGGGATTTCACCATAGAAGCCACCGCAAGAGTTCATTTGGAACAATTCAATTCCTTTCTGGAGAAGTGGGCAGTGGAATGGACTCAAGCTTGTTGGGATACCGGAAACACGTGGCAGTTATCTAAATGGGTTTACTCTTGTTCCAGACCTCCAACAAGATAATCGCTTTTTCACATTCACTTTATTCAACAGCTCTGATATTCAGATTTTGACAGTTACATCAAGTGGAGCTTTGAGGTTGGTTGAGTGGGATGAGGGCACGCAGGAGTGGAACACTCGTTGGAATACTCTAGACAGTCTGTGATACATATGGAACATGTGGACCTTTTGGGGTTTGTAATAGAAATAAGTCGCCGATATGTAAGTGCTTGAAAGGGTTTGTGCCAAAATCAAACGAAGAATGGGGGAAAGGAAATTGGACAAGCAGGTGTGTGAGACGAACAGAATTACTTTGTGACAAGAACACAAGTAACTCATCCTAGGGCAGTGGAAAGATTGATGGGTTTTGGAAGTTGAGAGGGATGAAATTGCCCGACCTTTCTACTTATGTGCCTCTTGATGATACAAATGAATGCAAATTTTGGTGCTTAAATAATTGCTCTTGTTTGGCATATGCATATGTAAATGGAATTGGTTGTACAACATGGACAAGAAATCTTTTGGATGTTCAGGAGTTTTCGCTTGGAGGAGAGGATCTTTTCCTCTGCCTAGCGAATTCAGAACTAGGTGACTTGATTTACATTCAGGGTTCTCTCTCCATAAGGATTGTTATTCCCTTTTCATGAACTTTATTTGTGTGTTTATTTTCTTTTCCAGGAAAAGGGAAGGAAAGAACAAAACTCATCGTCAGTTTGGTAGTAATTTCAAGTATCATATTATCTAGTGTGTTCATTTAAGTTTTGTGCAAGTGGAAAGCTAAACAAAGAGGTGAGAATACTGCTAATGTAGACTTCAATATGTTAGATTAGCTGTTTGTCTATCAGAAGATTGTCAAGTGAGTGAACAATGTTTTGAATCTTTTAAACAATGATGTTTAATAACTTTCTAGTTGAATTTATGTGGGAAAACCATGTGAAAAGAATTCGTTTGACAGTTGAACTGTCAAACCCAACCTATGTTCTATTGCACTAATCATCTTACTGGTTTCAATTTGCCATTTAAATTGAAAGCTTTTGCAATACTAAAATCAGGCATGTGGTGACCAATAACTTGATGCTTGAAAACAGGGGAATTGGAAGTTAACCTTTTGCATTTTCTAATTTTTGGTACAACAGAAAACAAAAGTCAACCTAAAATATTTTCCATGATGAACGGAAAATAGACTTATTTGAGTAAAAAATGTTTACTAGACTAAAGTCTTACCAATGCCACAACACTACCACCACCAACACCATCACTAACTCATTAGTTTCAAAATTGCAACCAAACATAGAAAACATTTTTCTGCCGAAACAAATGTAGTGCAGACTTCGCTGCAATGTCAAAGTAACATCTCTTTTTTCTTTTTCTTATTTAAAATTAAAAAAGGCATCCATATATTTTTTTTAGTAGGTTGGGGATGCGTTGGGGGTATAATTTGTCAATTTCAGTGCATACCCAAGTTTGATAACCATGAAACATGAGGATTAAGGAGCTGATTGATTTAATTGTCATGATTCAATCTCACAAACCAGGAAAAAGGAAGAAAAGAAGCAAGGCCTTTATTTTTTCTGGTATATTCAACACTTCAAAAATCACTCGACTAGGAAATTTGTGGAGAAACCATGTAAAACAACAAGATCTATCAGAGCTGCCAATATTTGATTTCGATAAAATTGTAGCTGCTACCAACAATTTCTGCTCAGATAACAAACTCGGGGAAGGAGGATTTGGCCCGGTCTTCAAGGTAAATGCCCTATTTTCTAAATTATTTTGTGCGCACATACATATAAATAATTTCCTAAATATTACATATGAACTCTGTAATCATATGTTGTTCAATTGAGAAAATTAATGGTAAATGATAGCGAAAGCTGGAAGATGGGCAGGACATAGCAGTGAAAAAACTTTCTAGATGCTCGGGACAAGGCATAGAAGAGTTCAAGAATGAGATTATTCTGATGTCAAAACTCTAGAATAGGAATCTTGTTCAGCTCTTTGGTTGCTGCATTGAGGGAGAAGAACTAATGATAGTTTACGAGTACATGCCCAATAGAAGCTTGGATACTTTGCTTTTCGGTTTGTTCAACTTAACCTTATGCTTAATATTTAATGAACTTGTTAGTTCAAGGATTATTACCCACCAAGATCTTTGCTGATTATATTTTGAATTGGTATTCCTGTTAGATCCAACAAGAAGAGCACAACTTGATTGGGATAAACGTTTCAACATCATTCAGGATATTGCAAGAGGGCTTATGTATCTCCATCGTGATTCTTGCTTAAAAATTATTCACCGAGATTTGAAAGCTAGCAATGTTCTCTTGGATAAAGATATGAACCCAAAAATATCAGACTTTGGCTTGGCACGAACTTTTCAAGTCACACAAGATCTAGAAAACACTCGGAGAGTTATGGGAACATAGTAAGCATCCTTTGTTCCCTTCTATTTGATTCAATCTCTCCTTTTTCTTATCCAAATGGAATTAAATCATACCAAAAGCAGTGAGACTTTTGGGTGGAACTACTTTTGTGACATTGAATTACTAAATTTTATTGTATTTTAATGAAATGCAGTGGCTATATATCTCCTGAGTACGCCTTGGGAGGAATATTTTCTGAAAAATCTGATCTCTTCAGCTTTGGCGTATTGCTACTAGAGATTGTTTCTGGCATGAAGAATAGCAGTTTCCATTATCAAGAACAATATCTAAGCCTTCTTGGTTATGTAAGTGCACTATCTCACTTCAATGTGCATTTCAAATACTTTGACAGTTAACATGTTTTCCCTATTTGATGTCGATCTGATTATAGAAGATTATTTTAGGCATGGCAATTGCGGAACGAAGGGAGAGTGTTGGACTTCATGGATCAAACATTGACCGACTCTTGTTTTCTAGAAGTACAGAGATGCATAAGTACTGGCCTTCTTTGTGTTCAGGATCACTCTGCGGATAGACCAACCATGCCTGATATAGTTCTGATGCTACACAGTGATACAAATGCTCCAACGCCAAAACAACCTATATTTACTTTTCGAAGTTTGCTGTACTCAGATAAACAAACACAATGCAACAATTTCTGCTCCATAAATGAGGTTACCGTATCAATGATTGATGGACGATGACAAAGAGGATATTGTTTTATGAGTACATGACAAACAATAGTTTGGACACATTTCTACTGTATCAATTGTTTTATGAGTACAAGACAAAGAGGCTATTGTGGTTATTTCGAATTCACATTTCGACATAATTCAAACTATTCCAGGCATGGCACTTGTGGAACAAAAGCAGGGCGTTAGACTTAGTGGATGAAGCAATGGCCGAGTCATGTCTGCTATCAGAAGTAATGAGATGCATAGGTATTGGTCTTCTTTGTGTTCAGAACCATGTTGCGGATAGACCTACCATGTCAGCTGTAGTTCTCATGTTGAGTAGTGAAATTGATGTTCCACAGCCAAAACAACCTGCATTTACAATTCAAAGCTTGTACTCTGGTATTCAGTCACAAAGCAACACAATATGTTCCATAAATGAGGTCACATGTTCCATAATTCCATCTTTCCAGAATTGGAATATTTGCTTGGATATTAGCAGTGTAAGTTGATTATTTTTAGTTGATCCAACCCAATTATGATGCTGCTATTATTGTACAATGATAACAACAAAAATAGCAAGGAGGCCATTGTGTGTAGTTCAATGTATTTTTTAGAAGACTTTCTTGAATTTCAAAATATTGCAACACAAATAATTTTAAAAAAATAAAAATAAAAATTAAGACTAACGAAAGGGACTTTTATGTGTTTAGTATATGATAAAGTTTTCATACATGCAAATGTAAATATTAATATTTTGATGGTGGCTCTCATTATGCTGATATGTACGAATGGGCTCACTCTTGGCTCAAAAAAAAAAATATTTTTATCGTGGGTGTTTGGGAAGTTACTATTTTAGTAGATTATTTTAGTTTTGATTATTTTAGTAGGTTAAAATTTTTATATTTAGGAAGGTAGTTAGATTTTTTTTTTGTAATTGGATGTGATGTTTGTGAGAAAAAAATTAAAATGATTATGAATTTAATGTGAAATTTTATCTTATTAATTATTTTAATTTATTTTGTCTTTTGTGAATTTTAACCCAAAAAGGCAAAAAAATAGCCTTTGCCAAACACCCCATGGTGGCTCTCATTATGCTGATGTGTATATTCTTAGTACAAATAGAAAGCAAAATCAAACTTTTCAAATTCATGGTTAAATTTGTTTCAAAATAAAAAACTTCAAAGAAATTTTCCGAATAGAAGAAAGCACACTCAAATTTATTCATTAATTGCTTGCAAAATATTATTAATCGTACAGGTAAACATTGTTCTTGCAGAAAAATGATTTTTCAAAATTAAAATCAACTATGTCACAAAAGATATTAAGTGATTTAGCTATAATACCAATTGACAATGGAATCGTGGGACATGTTGAACTTTGTTACACTACTGAAAAAATGATTTTTGGCGTCTATTTTTCCGTCACAAAAAAAATAAATAAAAATAAATTATTTGCAATGGCAAATCAGCGAAAGCAAATTAGGAGTAGCAAAAAATCACTTTTTACATCAAAATCTCGTTTTACTCATCATTCATCTCTCAATTGATATCTTTCAGTCTTTGGTACTCTGGTTATTAAGGATAAGACACTAACCCTGTGTTTGGTTGGGAAATTTTGGGAGAAATTTAGAAAGAGAAGGGGAAAAGATATATGAAACTAAGTGAAATATTAATATGTTTTATTCATATTTCAACTACCTTTTCCAAATTCATCCTCAAATCCCCCAACTAAAAACAGTATAAAGGGTGGAGAGGGTTATGGTGGTGCCATAAGGTGAGGTGGTTGCGAGGTGGAATAGCGAGGGTGAAAAGGTTGTACGGGTGGGCTGGCTAAAGGGTGGGATTGGGGATTACTAAAGAGAGGAGAGGGGTTCAGAAAGGCTAGCAAAGGGTTGAGGTTGGCAATGGAAGTTGGAAAGGAGTCGAAAGGCATCAGCTACAGTTGGGGAAGAGTTGAAGGGCCACAACCAAAGCTAAGAAAGGGTGAAGAAGAGCTAGGTAGGGTGGGAAAAGGTGAATGGATGATATGAGAAGGTAGGAAAGGGCTAGGGTATGGAGATGGGAGGTGGAGAGAGACTAGGGGAGGTGGCTGGTGATACCGGTGATGGGTGGAGGTTGGTTGAAGAGGGTTTATGGTTAGGATTAGGAATAAGATAGAAATGGACTTTTATAATAAGCAGAGTTACATGCAAGTGACAAAGATAGAAAAATTACAAATATACGAAGGTGTAAATATATTTGTGATGAAATGGAAATAAAAAGTTGTAATTACATTTTGTATGTTAGTAATTTTTTGTTCTTCTTTCACTTGTACTCAATTCCTCCTTTATAATAAGACAGAATTGCAATAAAAGGAAATATTACAAAGTCAATGATTCAAAGAAAAGATGTGAATGCTAGCCAGTAGTATCCAAAAAGATTGACATCAATAAAAAATGAAAAATGTGAATCCTAGTAGTAGTACCCAAACAGATTTTGAAATCAATGAAAAAAATGCTTTGACCTTGGCAAAAATAATGTCTTATAATTTTTATTTTTGTACTTTTCATGGCTTCCAATGACATTTGTTAGCAACAAACTTCATTATAAATTGTAAGAAAAATATTTTAGAGTTATAATTCTTATGTCTTAAGGTTAGTTATAATGAGTTGATTGTGGATCTCACCCATTGTGATGTAATGCTTTGATTTTTTTTTTTTTTTTGAAAAATGTTTGGTGGCCGGAAAATATGTGGTTTGAATGGCTCGAAAATGATAAAACGATATCGTTTTACACCAAAAACGACGTCATTTTTGGTGTTTTGAGCCATTCGAGCTACATATTTTCGGGCCACCAACCAGTGCTGTTTTTTTTTTTCTCCTTACCTTATCATTAGTGTGTTCTATTAAAATATCAAAATTAATACTCTGTATTGTAAATGAATAAAGATTGGGACTCCCTTTCCCTCATCCCCTTTTGACCCTCTTTCCTTTTTGATTAGTTTTTTTTTTTTTCTTCTCCAATCATCACCCACCACATTTACGTGGAATGATAGGGGTTAAAGCTTAAAAATGTTTAAATCACTGCTGATTGTAAATTGCAATAACTGCAAATAATTCCTGATGGATGGCAATCCCATTGAAAACAAATACTATATATTCTCTTTCGCATTAAAGACAACTATTGATCTGTCAATCGAGTCAACAATGACAACTTGACAAAATGTCGGCCCACTGCACGAGCAATTTATTTAAACTATTTCATGCATTTATTGTGTGACTATCTATTAAGCCTCGTTAGGCAAACTCCTTGGATAGCATCTCCAACCATGCTCTCTAAAATGCCTCTTCAAAGTACACAAAAAATTACCTTTTTTATTTTACCTAACTAGTTTAGCTAGTGTACACTCCAATCATACTCTTTATTTTAGCTAACCATTCAAACTAACTTAACTAATTTTTAAAAGAAAACTATAATAAACATTAATAAATAAATAAATAAATAATCTTTTTATAACATTCTGTATATATTGACGTGGCATTTGTAAATATTTATTTATTTAATATATATAATTAAATTATTTATAAAAAAAATATTTTCAAACAATCATATTATCTCAACAGTCATATTTTCAAACGGTAATATTCTCTCAACGGTCATATTTTCAAACGGTAATATTCTCTCAACGGTCATATTTTCAAACGGTAATATTCTCTAACGGTAATATTCTGTAACGGACATATTCCTAACGGTCATATATTTTTGTTTATAAAAAAGATTTGCTCTTTCATTTTTACCAATTTGAACTATATTTCTCAACTTGAATTCAAAGTCAAAGCACTAAAATCCAACAAGAATCCAAACCAGCAAAATTCAAAGCACTGTCTCCATTTCATATTTCAACCAGCAAAATTTGAAACAAACCCAACTCTAAATTCAAGTCAAAGCACTAAAATTCTGAATATCAAAAACATATGTGCCGGCAAACCCAAAAATAAAATCCAGTCAAACTTAAATTAAATAAAAACATAGCTTCAAAGCTAAATAAAAATAATTAATTCCCTTTTTCAAGGATTTGCATCTGGCGTTGGCGAATATATTGTGCTTGTAATGGAGGCATAATGCTCGTATCCATTGACATGATTCTCTCTTCCTCTCTCCTTTCCTCCAATGCAAGCCTTCGTTCCTCTCTCTTTTCCTCATTTTCAATCCTCCGTTCCTCTTGAAGATAAGATTTCTCAAATATCTCTATTTTCTTCTCATTTTTTATGTCATTCTTTACCTTTATCTCTTCTAAGAGCTTCACAAAAGGCGACTCTGTAACATTATTTCCAAGATCTTTAGCTTTGTTTTTCTTTGCGGCCTTCCTTCCTATTGGTCTTTCCACAACATCATAGTTAACATTATTTCCAAGATCTTCCTTTTGTTGGCTCAACTTCAATCTTACCTCTCCCAACTCCCTAGATTAACCAGGAGAAATACTGTGTCAAATCCCAACTAAAAATTCAGGTCCCTAAAGCAAAACTAAAATCTAAACAATCCCAAGTGTTAAACAAGCACCACAGTATTACATTGTGAAGTGAACAATAGTTCCAGCTGAATGGTTACATGTAAACAATTTTTAACTGGTTGATTAATGGCTCCATAAGCTAAGCCCATCATGGGTACTTGTGTTCATCAGCAGCTCAGTATGATTAGTGTTACGGCTAGGTAGCATTATTAATTAAATATGCCTGAAATTTTGGTTATTCTAAATCAAGAAATTAAAATTCAACTCATAATTCTTTTTGATCTTACATTAACTCATAATTCAAGACTATAGAACATAAAAATACTTCATATTGGATCAAAGGAAGCTTGTAAGATCAAATTGCGATTACTGCTCCAACAACACTCCTCCTGTTCTGATTGAATGATTGTAATTTAAGCCTAAGGATCTACAACATTATATATGAAATAAATTCAAAGCATTTAACTCAACTGATAAACACAAATTGTACAAATTATATCATAAAAAAATTCTATCCTTTCCCAAATTCATGAATTAGGAGATCAAAATCATTCATTTGACAGAAATTAAGTGGAAAAAAACATGGATTGGATTTATCAATTCAATAGCATTCTTTGCAAAAACATGATGAATCAGAGACAGAATTGAAGCAACTAACTAAATCCAGTTGATGAAGAACGTAATGAACAAACTATCAAAGAAACTACAAAACCCACTACTTGAATTACATATAAAATGACAGAAACATGTAATACAATCCAAATTTTTAGAAAAGAATACAGAATTCAGAACTGGGCTTGAATAAACCTGGAACCAAAACAACAATTCACCTCTATCTCTCTCTAGCATGTGCAATGGGCAAGAAAGAGAAAGGGGTTTACAATTCAACTCATGCATTACATGGGTTCACAATTCAACTCATGCCTCCCAAATTCTAGTCTGTCTTTTCTTCGAACACCTTGAGTGCATTTCGAAAATTTACCTCATCCACCTAACCAAACGAAGATCAAGGAAGCATAAAACAAAAAATTTGCCAAGGAAAGACAATAGAAATGAAAAACAAAAAAACACATAAAAAAAAGTCCTACAAAAGAATAAAATCAAGTTTCCATGAACAAAGACAAGTCCTAAACAATCATATTTTGAGAACCTAATTTATGATCGGTCTTTTCTACCTCTGTAACTTTAACCAAACGAAGATTGAGGAAGCATAAAACAAAAAAAATTAAACAGAACAAAAAAAAAAAAACTAAATTTCCATGAACAAGGGCACCAATTTCAGTACACAAACCCAATTTTTGCAAATGGATTGTCCTAAATCATGTATTCCTTTGCAGATAGATGATGGGGAAGAACAGGGAAGTGGAGAAAGAGAAAGAGAAAGAGAGCCATACCTGTGATCATCAATGGGCTGGAACAGAGATGGAACAAGTAGCGATGGAGGCCAACACAATGGCGGGAAGAGTGCTTTGCCTAGCAATGGATGCTGGCTACTTGTGGAGAGCCAAAACGAGAATTGGCAAAATGCCTCCTCAGATGCAGAGCGCGTTGGAGCTTCGAAATCTGACTTCAATAGGCAAAATGCCTAATTCTCCCCTTTTGGCTCTTGCGTTGGAGATGCTCTAAGACCTCGTTTGGAAACTAGTATTTTTACTAATTTTTTGATGTTTTAATTAAAATATGGTATAAAAAATAAACAAAACATAAAATTTTGACTTTTTAGTATAACTTGTTGATTTTTTAATTTTTTTAGTGATTTTTTAACTTCTTGACTAAAAAAATCACTTCCCAAACGAGGCCTAAATAATCACATAAGAACAAAAAAAAAATTAAAAAGTCAAAAAGTTAACAAAAATTTTGTCATTCTAAAGTCAAAAAGGCTAAACAAGAAAATCAAATAAACAAAAAAGTCTCAAGCTAAAAAAGTCAAATATGTCAAAAAACTAATTAAAAAAATTATTGTCAAACGAAGCAATTTGGGAAAATTGGCCTTTTAGTATTTTTTTTAATTTTTTAATTTTGTTAGTCACGTCATATCTTTATTTTTTATATAATTTTTTTAAAAAAAATCAAAAAAATTTAAAAAACCAATTTTTTACCAATTAAAAACTAACTTAGTGTATGCTATTAGAGCATATCAACGGTGCTAGGGATCCCCATTGGGGCACCCCCAGCACCCCCAATTTTTTTTCATTGGTTCATAATTTTTTTTTTCTTTTCTTTCTTTCCAATCACCCACAGCCACGGGGGCTGGGGGTCATTGGGGGTCCGGGAAGACTGGGGTCTGCCGCATTTTTCTAGAGCATATATTAAGGTTTCTTTTGGCAAACAAGTTAAAAATTATTTTTTATTTTTTAATTTATCTTGAGTTATATTATTTTTTTATACATTTTTATAAAAAAAAATTAAAAATTGATTTTTAACTTACTTCTCAAAACAAAATTAAGAATATATATTTAAATAAATTATATATGTATATTTTTTTATACCTAATGTATATTTTTTTAAAAAAAAAATTAACATGATTCATCCATCTTAATGACATATAATGTATCTTAACCTTTTAAGATAAGTTTATGTAAATTTTTAAAAGACAACCTAACAAATGTTACAACATACCTAGTGGCCCATTTGGTGTAACTGGTAAAACAGATTATAAATTATACCTTAACAGATTATAGATTATGACTTTAATTGGAAACTATTAATCTGTTTAGTGTAACTGTTGAATTATAGATTTAAGTTGCTGTGTAGTGTTTGTTAAATAAGCTGTGAAGTAACTTTTTCGATTAACTTTTATTTTTTAT
Organism: Camellia sinensis; assembly: GCF_055761805.1. Lineage (NCBI taxonomy): Eukaryota > Viridiplantae > Streptophyta > Magnoliopsida > Ericales > Theaceae > Camellia > Camellia sinensis. The sequence continues at coordinate 167,965,864 of NC_138969.1, forward strand.
TATTCCCTACTTGTCTAGATTTCTCATAAATAATAATAATAATAATCTATAGTCCATTTAAATCTTTTTCTATTTTTAAAAAAATAAAAAATAAAAAATCTAAAAGTATAACTGTAAATTAACATGTCTACAGAAAAAGTTGATAATCAGAAGTAAGAGGTAAGCAACTTCTCAGAATCAGTTTTTTTGAGTTAAAATAAGTTATTAAAATTAAAAATTATTTAAAATAAATTTAATCAAACAATTTAAAATAACTTTTCAAAAATTAGAAACTATAAATTGATTTAAAAAAGTCTAAACAAACACCCAAGTGTACGCTTCCACTCAATATTACACCTAGCATTGAGCCTTGATGTACAAAGTTTCCAACATCATCAACTAATTAAAATATAGGGATAACCAAAGCCAAACAAATTACATGCTTGGGAATTTTCAATTATTGGGTGCTTATTATTAATTTCCTTCCCTTTGAAATGTATAGCCCATGTTGGCCTCACAATTGAAAGTCAATGAAAACTACAAAACAACAATGGTCAATAAACCACTTCAAATAGATCATCATATTTCTTAATCACATTGTTGGTAAAATAACGCCTCGTTTGGAAAGCGATCGGTTTAGTCAAAAAGTTATTAAAAAAATCAAAAAATTAATAATTTATACCAAAAAGTCAAAGATTCTTTATTCTCTCTACTTTTTGCACATGTACATCTTTTCATAAAAAGTCAAAAAGTTATCCCAAACATACTAGTTTTTTTTACATCATATTTTAGCCAAAAAACTAAAAAGTTATTAAAAAAGCATGTTCCCAAACGAGGCCTAAGTTTCACCAATAAGTAAAGTTAATTTAGTTATAGATTTTTTTTTGTTTTGGTCAATAGATAGGATATCAATTATAAATATGAGAAATATTTATATCATTAAATTGACTATTAGTCCATAATAGCTTGAAAGTCAACAAAGTTTGACAACAGAGAGTTTTATTTATACCCAAAAAATCAATTTGTACACCCAATTTACCAATACTCCCTATTTAAATATATAATTTACTCTCACTATATCCTATATTTTTTTCACAAATTACCCTTGAATAATATTATATTTTAATTTTATGGTAAACCCAAATAATAACCTTAATATAAAATCAATTCAAAAAAACTCCCCCTTAAATCTTCTCAACCATTTTCAGCCACAGCATATACTTCTCAACCATTTTCAAGCACGTTTTAGCCATGTCATCCTATTCTCATTCTTTTCATTGTCAATTATTGAAGAAGAAACACATTAGGTCCAAAGTGAATAAGGAGAATGTTGAAACAAAAATTGGGCCCTAGTCAACTTGTTCGGACTTCTAGTGCCAAACAAGATTGTTCTGTTCGGACTTTCAAATTCAAAAGTATTAACGTAAAATAGATTGAATATTCATTTACTTAAAAAAATAAAAATAAAACACAAAAATCAAAAATTTTGATATTTATGTGAAAACTTATCTCCTCTTTGATAGGTTGTATAAAAAAATAATTTTAATTATTATTTTCATCTATTATTTGATTTTGTTCAAACTTTCTTCTATTTGCAAGTAACAACACAATAAAAAACAATGACGTTGATGATAATGGTGAGTTTTGGTGGGTTGGATTGGAGTTTTGGAGTGAGGCACAAGAAGAATGAGAGAAAATAATTGAAACTTGATAAAGAAGATGAAGATACTTGAATATGAAAAATACGTATAAGTGATTAGAGTATACCATGCGAAAAAATAACATTTTATTTTAGGATTTAATATATGTTATCCTCATTAGTAAATTTACATTAAAGTATAATAGGAATTAAAATTTTAAAATTTTAGCGTATTGATTTATATTTTTGGTGCAAATAGAATCACCCCTTTATAACCTATAAACCAACTAACCTGAGCCCAAGACAAATACAACTACCACTAATTACATAAGCCCCCTATAACGGAGAATAAATAAACCACCACAAAAAGTGTCAAAATCCTCTTCATTGGAGTTGAAGACGAGACCTCGCACCACAAAAGATGTTACATAACCACTAGACCAAATGCACTAATTAATTAAGGATAGATTACATTAACTTCTTTTGAGATTTAGAGAAAATACAATCAATCTCACAGTTTTGATATAATTACATTGAGTTCTCTTTTTAGTTCATATAACATTTAACAACATTCTTTTGTCAATAATTCATTAGTTAAATGAATAGAAAATGATATTGTCATATCTTTTATACTGTAATGAATATTTTTTCTTATTTATTTTTCTATCTTCACATTATATGTATTAATTTTGATATATTTAACCTTTATTAAAATTGTAGGACTTACTGTAATTTTTTTAAATTTCAAAAGAGGTTAATGCCTTTAAAGTAAGATCACGAAAATTACTTTGTTCTCTAAACAACCTACCTTATTTTTTATGGGAAATGTTTGGGGCCGAATGCCGCGAATTCCTCATTTTATTATTATTATTATTATTTGTTGGGTTGTTTTGGTTTGATTTTTTTTTTTTTTTTAAAAAAAAAAAAATTCTTGGGCTCCGTTGGTTTGGTTGTTTTTTTTTTTTTTGTTTTTTTGGAAGGCGGTTATGTGTAAGGCTATGCCAAAGAACTAGACATGTCGCACCCACTCAACATGTGTGGTTTGATAAGGTGAGTGAGTTGGGTTGAACTGATCAGGTAGGAATAAAAATATATGGAATTAACAAATTTTAACAGGGACTGGTACAAAATTATATGGAATTAACAAATTTTAACCAACAGCCTAACTAATCAATCAATTTTATCACCCAACCAGTCCAACTCAGGCTGAATTGGTGCGGGATATCCACCCTTCCAAAAAAAAAAAAAAAACTGTTGATTTTTTGTATTTGATTTTATTTATTACCAATAAACTTTTTTTAAATTTTTTCATAACTCTGTATAATTTTTGGTATTACATCAAAATTTTAGTTTAGATTTTTGCTTGAATGATTACGGTAAAGAGCAAGTTGCCTCATTTGACTGTTTTCTTGTTTTGGTCAAATTGGGCTATCCACTTATTAAGCCACATAGGCAAGTGGGTCTCAAATTTTTTATTAAATAAATAATTAAATGTTTCACATGAGTGTGAATTTTATATTTTTGTAAATTTTACACCTGTGTGAAATATTTAATCATTTATTTAGTAGAAAATTTAATATTTTTAACATTACTCGTCAAATTAGATACCCTCGTTTAATAACATTGTTAATTTTTAAATTTTTATTATAACAAAATTAGAAATAAATTTTTCTTTTTACAAGAATAAAAGTAAAAAATATATTTAGGCTTCATTTGGGATGTTGGTTGACTTTTTGATTTTTTAACTTTTTAAATTTGAGATTAAAATCTTGTTTGGAATAACTTTTTTTTTTTGTTTTTTTAACTTTTGTAAAATAAAATAAAATAATTAGACTTTAGATATGATATTTTTTAGGAATATTTACAAATAAATCTCATCTCATAAACAGCTATACCAATTAGTCCCACTTTTGAAATGTTTATCAGATAAGTCCTACTGGTGGAGAGGTTTAGATCTATCTGAACCTATTTTCCAACTTTGGTAGTAAGGCTTGGACGCTTATGCCCTTTCCTATTTCATTGGGTTATTTTTGGTGGGATCACCTTCATTTTTGGTAAGTTCATTGATTCGGTGATACATATTTCCACAATTTGATTGTTAGGGTTTTTGGTTTTTGGTTTTTTTTTTTTTTTTTTTTTTTTTTTGAGGAGGGGTTTGGTGCGCCGTCTGTGTGATGTCGCAGCAAGGGTAGCATTTTCTGGTTGTCAAACTCACCGTCATGCAGGTATGTATTTTTTCCCCTTTATAATAATGCAGAGTTGCTTTGTTTTGTTGGTAGTCTAAGTTTTTGTGACGAGGTTCTTTGTATCCATGTCAGGGTGTCATCATTTTCGTTTTCGAAGTGGTTGGGTGGGTCCGAAATGTGTTACGACTTGACGACAGTAAGTGTTATAGTCAATGAACTGGGGAGGTAGGGGACTCATTGGGTGGGTTGCGTGTATGTTATTGGTAAGGGATTTGTGGCACTGGTTGAGTTCGGGGTTGTGGTAGTTGAGGGGAGTTGTGTGACATTGTCTGCTATGGGTTATGTTATTGATGTTATGTTAAATGTATACAGGTAATGGACACGTATGTCATGCTGGTTTGTTGTTACAGTAATACAAATGCCGTCGTCAATTTGGAAGCCCGTTTTGTTACCATGATCTGGTGAACCATGTGTGTGGCAATTTTTTAGGGTTGACAACCGAGAATGTGTGTTTGTTTTTCAAAATCCCATGTTACAATAACTTCACGTTGAAGAACGATGTTGATATGGAGAACATGGTCTCACTTGTGCGATCTTTTCGCCTACAATGTGTTAACGTCATCATTCAGTTGCGAGACATCGAAGATGCCAATAACATTGACAACCCGCCTCACAATGCACGGACTGTTCCATGTCAAACGTATGGTCCATTTGACAAGACGGATGTGGATGATGAACAAGATTTATTAGCCAAATTTTGTCCTCATGTAGAAAAGGTTTTTTTGTCTGCTTCGTGGGCTAATGGGATTCAACATGTTGGGCAAAGTTTTGAGGGGGGAGCTGTTGAGTTCCAAACGGTTCTTCGCAAGTATGCCTTTGAGTGTGGATTTCGGTTCAAATATTTAAAGAATTATTCCGTTCGGATTACAGCAGTATGCATGATGAGGGAAACCAAAGAATGCATGTGGTCTATACACGCATGTGTTTTACGTGACAATGGATTTTTTTACATTCGTAAATGGAATAGCGAGCACATTTGTGGTGTCGTTGTGCGGACACCCACTAATCCGTGTACTGGGTCTAATTTAGTGTGTGATGTTATATCCGAGAGAGTACGTGACAAACCACTGACACGGCCTACCGATGTTGTCTACGACTTGAAGAAAGATTACGGTTTAGAGGTTAGTTACCGGGTCGCATGTTTAGGTGTTGAAAATGCTCACGGGGAAATGTTCGGTGCACATTCAATTTCGTTTGACCAATTACGGTGGTATAGCATTGACTACGATGATCAAAACAATCGTTTCGTAAGATATTTCATATCATTCAAAGCATGTATTGATGGATTCAACCATTGTAGACCGTTAGTTTTCTTGGACGACATGTTTCTAAAAAGGAAATTCCAAAGGAACTTATTAGCCACCACTGCAAAAGATGGTAACCAAGGTATGTTGTCGCACACTATGATTTTTCATTATTTAATTTCATATCCACACTTTGGTGTGTTTTCACACACTTGGGGTGTGGGGAGGCTATTATGGGTTTGTTTGTACCGCGACTTTTGTAGGGGGGGTGTGTGTTTATGCCACCCGATTGTGTGTTCTCCCATTAAATTTGTTAACATGATCAAAATTGCTTGTTTTGTTCTTAATTGGGAAAAAAAAAAGAAGGGTTGTTTCCTGTAGCTATCGCGATCGTTGATTCGGAGAACACTGCCAACTGGTCTTGGTTTTTGGGACACCTTGCAAATGTGGTGAATGGACATAGAATACTTATGTTCGTTTCAGACCGACATACTGGATTGATAGAATCAATACCCATCGTTTTCCCCACTGCCCATCATGCATTCTGCTTACAACATTTGCAATGGAACTTGCAAGACAAAATGCGATACGTGAACAGTTCGTACCGGGCTGGGTTGTTAGCTAAATTCTGAGCATGCGTATATGCTCCAACTGTGGCTGGATTCAACCATAGTTTAGGGGAGTTCATGAAATCCGAACGTAATGTTGCACCGGCATTTTTAAAGGATTTGCCCCCCGCATATTGGGCGAATGCTTATTTCCGGTAACTTTTTGGAAACCATTTTTATTCATGCCTATAGCATATTCAAGTTGCTTTTTTTATCACAACCTGTGTGTATGTTTCACATTGTTAATTGTTTTCAAATGTTTTTCATTTTTTATCCACTAGTGATGCATGTTACGGCGAAATGAGTTCCAACGTAGTTGAGTCATTTAACTCATGGATACGAGATGCGTATATGAAGTGCACTCTTTCTTATCAGTGCTGGTTGATGTTGGGAGGCATACATGCTCATGTTTCCAGTGGCAAATCAAAGGTTTCCCGTGTGCCCACGCAGTCGTTGCAATCCATAACAGTGGCAAAGACCTTTACAATTTCGTTGATGCGTATTATCATGTAGCAGAGTACCGAAGTTCATATGCACACAACATTATCCCCATTCCAACTGTTGAAAAACCACCGTTTAACGTGAATGATTTTGTCATTCAACCACTAATTGTCAAAAGACCACCAAGCAGGCCCAAGAAGAAACGGATGCTTTCCAGGGAGGAACAAGTTCAACAAATTCGGTGTGGTCGGTGCAAACGTTTGGAGAATCATAATAAGAAGACGTGCAAGGAACCAATCTAGCATTCAAGGCACCCAAAAAGTTTCCGAACATTTATTTCCAACTTTTAAATTCTTTTCGCACAAATAAAGGAGTGTACCAAACACACCCATTCAGACATGTATGATGCTTACATACCTCATACAGAACAATTTTAATTTCCATATGAACAATTGTGGCTTTGCATGTTTCCCTTCAATCTGATTATACCATTTACCACGTCTTTTCATAGCTTATTTTAAAATTTTGTCCCGCAAAATCTGTGTAAACTGTTACACAATGATACTGGCGCAACTTTCGTAAGGTTCCGCACACTCACCCCTTCAATACAACCCGCAACACACATTACCACATCTAACACTGTACTGTCGAATGTATTGCCACTAAGGACACCACCACACCTGTGGCACCAGCACATGCACCAGCATCCATCAAAAATTCACTAAACAACATAAATTTCCTGTTTGCTTTTAAGTAAATTATTGTCATAAAGAAATACGTATATACAACGAACTCATAAAACGACTACAACAAACTCAAACAACATTTTTCCATCCAACATTGCTTATTCCATTTTCATGAAGCTGTAACTGTCACACACCCACAACTACACAATTCTGAAAAAGGTACGTACATAATGCCCAAAAAATAGTATGACATGTATTGTCACGTATAACTGGATGCAACAATAACAACCCAAAAACCTAAACGAAAATAAACAACTTTCGAATCCAAAACAAAAAAAAAAACTACGGCATAGTGTTCATTCTTTTTTGTAACCAACATGATGCCATAACACAAAAACTTCAATTACAGTTCTTAATTCCACACACTGGATCATTAACAAAATCCTTAACCATGTTTGCACATAAGACGCTGCAGTTAGTGCCTTGAAAAGATCGGGCCATGTCACACTGGTGCACATACTGCCGCATTATCGCACAGACAATCACCCCACAATCAAGCCTGCGTACAAAGCCATTACGTGCAATAAGACATATGTTTGCGCAATTAACATTATACAAAAAACAAATTCCAACAACACCTAAAACACCTGGCACTTATGTGTCTGGTTTCTGCTGGGAACACTGTGAGACAGCTTCTAGTGGCTGACTAAAATTGACTTCACTCCCTGCCTCCTCCATTCCAAACACGCATAAAGATTTCTTCATCACATTGGACACTTTTGCCATACATATTACAAAAACAGAAACACAAACCATATCAACAAAAAAAAAAAAAAAAAAAAACCAATCATTAGTTAACCACCCCATGCAACACATTATCATCAAAGCGTGTATTCATTTTTACCAGAATCCTATCATCCCATCCAAATCACGCACAGAATCGCAATTCAAATTTTTTCCAATTCCGTGATTTAGGGTTTCACACAAATTTAAAAACCTCCCCTTCAAAAAGGGGTTCGAGTCGTGGGTGTGGGTTGCAAGTGTGGTACAAACAATCGTTTCGGGTGGGTTGTGTGCCACGTCACAACTGCCCCACTAAGGCAATAAACACAAAAAACCTTTAGTGCGCTCCCCCATTATGTGACACCCATAATGTGCCACGTGCCCAACCCAACCCAACCCAACCCAAACATAACATACGTGCACTACATCCCTAATACACATAAGTTATGTGTGGTACATGCGTGCTTCCCAAAACAAATCAACCCACCGCCAACACATACTTTAAACGTTCAAAAAAATGACAAATATGTCATTTACAAAATAAAAGGACCAAACAGTTCATTAGAAAACAAATGGGACTAATTGGTCTACAAGTATAACTTATAGGATTTATTGGTAAATCTTCCTATTTTTTAAGCTAAAATTCAAAAGCCCAGTTTATTTTTTGTAATTATTTTAACCCCAAATCATCCCAGCCGAACTTTCTAAATGAATGCTTAGTGTGGATAAATGTTTTAAAAACTAATGAATAAAATAAAATAAACAAGTTTGATGAGTTGTTGAAAGTGAAAGGAAAGGTCAACAATGGAAGGTAGTTAGAAGAGAAGTGACAGTGATTAATGAAATATATTCGGTGATTGGGGCAGAAGGTCAACAACGGAAGATTAATTAATAAAGGGTTATTTTTTGATAAGTTTTTTTTAAGCATTTTATTCTATCTGATCTATATATTTTTTTTGAATATTTCATTAAATCCTGTTTAATTTTAAATATTTCATTAAGTCCTGTTTAATGTAATATAATCAAATTATTCTTTCTAATTTTTTTGCACATATTTCTATTTTGAAACTAATACATAACAATAGTTTATCATTTTATGGAGAAAATATCTACCTAATTTTATGGAGAAAATCTCTCCCTCATTCTAAAGAGAAAATATTTTCCTTATTTCATAGAGAAATCTCTCCCTTATTCTAAGGAGAAAATCTCTTCCGTATTACAAGAAAAAAATTTCAAATTATGAACTTTGAACCTTTTTATAATTTAAAATTTTTAAAAATAACATAACAAAAAATCTTAATGAAAATCAAAATACAATGTGAATGTTCACAGTAAATAACAAACATACAACTAACTTTTAAAAAAATAACACATACTAAAGTATAATGTGAATACTCACAATAAATAACAAACATACAACTAACCTTTGAAAAAATAAAATTTATACCAAAATACAATGTGAATGTTCACAATTTATAATTAACATACAACTAGCCTTAAAAAAATAACTTATACCAACGTAAACATTTACACTGCAACGTGAAAGCACAAAACAAAATTGAAAAAGTAAAAATCAACTATTTCAATTATTCAATGGTAATAAAAATGATTGTTCAACTAACAAGTATAGTAACAAAAACAACAAACATATAATTAACTTTCAAAAAACAAACTTATACCAAAATATAATGTGAATGTTTAGAATTTACAATTAATATACAACTAGTTTTTTTTTTAAAAAAATAAACTCATACCAATGCGAATATTCACACTGCAACATGAAAATATAAAATAAAATTGAAAAAAGTGAAAATCAACTATTTCGATTGTTTAATAGTAAAAAAAATATTATTATTCAACCAACAAGCATAGCAAAAAAACAAAAAAAAAATACAACTAATTTTTGAAAAAATTTCAAAAAAAAAAAAAACTCATGCCAAAATATAATGTGTGACGTGGGTAAGCCCATAAAGGCTGTAGCCCACTATGAACAACCCAAGCCCATCACTTGGAGCCCAATACATAACCCAGCTGGTGAAGTTCAGAACAGCTGGAATCCAACGTGGCATAAAGAGCCAATGACATTCAGACATACAGCAAGTAAAGGACAAGTCACATCAGCAGACAAAGATCTGCAAAGTTATTGCCACTGCACATCACCATTAATGCAGCCCATCACAACATTTATTACGACAACACCTCCCCGTCGGAACAGCACCCCCTTACCCTGAACAAGGTAAGCTACAGCATAGACTTTCGGCTAAGATGGCAGGTCGGAAGAGACAGCGAAATGATTACCAAAGGATATAAGCAAACGTTGAAGACAAGAAGAAAGTTAAGTTTTTCTATCTCCAATTCATATCTCTACATTACACTTCTCTCTCTCTAACTTGCTCGTCGGAGGGTTCACTGGGGGACTCCCCATTCCCCTATTGAACTTGTGTGCAGGTTCTCTGGTGGGCTTGAACACCCAGTTACCGGTTGAAGAAGCGTGGATTAGTCCGACTGTCACGACCCAAACCCGTCCCTATGGGTTTAGCACCGTAACTGGCCAGTAATCGGTGATTACCAAAGGCCTGCTTAACAGTCAAACAATAATACAGAGTACATGGGCATGGCAGAAGCCAAAACAGTAAATAGACAATGTCCAATGAGCTGTGACAGTCTGTATGCAAAAAGACTTTTCATATAGATTCACATTCAGAAACAAAACAGTATGTACAATATGTACAATCATTCAAGACAGGGACTTACTCCCTACTAGAACAGTACAGTACAGTAACATTCAGTCTATACAGAATATAAACAAAAATGGGGAAATCTAAAACTCCCTAAGCAGCCTCAGCTTGAACAGATCAGGAACCTCAAAGTGAGGCACAAAGGTTGGCTTGACAAAACTGGAGTTTACCTTGACGCTTCTAGCAACGGTCTGGTGCCTGTACACCTACATATATATATGAGCAGTGAGTTAAAGCCCAGTGAATAACATAATGCGTAAAGAGGTTAAGAATGAATGTCCTTCCAATATTGAAAACAGTCAATTGATTCAGTGTATCAGTCATTCAGTCATAACAGTCAAATGTGGTACATCCATTAGCAGAACAGTACAACAAACAGTAGGTCTTGAAAGACCGAATAGTCAATGATGGCCATCACATCAGTAAACAGTAGTGGTTCCAACATGAGAATCGACAGAGATCTCTGTAATAGTAACAGTAACAGTAGTTGCTAAGAATGCCACAATACAGTTTAGAATAGAGGACAAACATTTATTCAATTAACAGTAAACAGTTCAGTTAATCATTCAGAAAATATTCATTTTCGAACATATCTTTACAACATTGTCACTCATAGAGTTCTGGGCTACAGATAAGCTAGTACGCGTCCTCGGATGCCAACCCTACACAGTTACAAAATGAACACACACTAAGCTACAGAGTTGGGAAACAATAGCTTAATCCCTATCTTGACTCAGTGTGGTTCTACATCAATATCCTCATTAAGATGCCTTAAACTAGGCCTAAGAATGCTTAGAATAGAATGAGGATGCAAAGATGTACTTTAAAAACATTTTCAGAAAATAGAGTTCCCGCTCGAGCGTCACTTACCCCGCTCGAGCGGACTGCAAAAGTACTGGATGTGTGAAAATCACGCTCGATTGGGTGCTCGATACCCGCTCGAGCGTGTGACAAGTCCTCGCTCGAGCGTCCAATACCCCGCTCGAGCGGACTGTAAAACAGATGAAAGTACTGGGAACACGATTTTCCCGCTCGAGCGCCAGTAACCCCGCTCGAGCGGAAGTCCAAATTCTGGAAATTCCAGATTCGAACCTCAAGCTCAAAACCAAGTTTTAAAACAACAAATTCGATCCTCTTAGGCCAATTTTCTGGAAAACTCTTCAAAACTCATAATATAACATGTTTCAAAGGTCAATTTGAGAAATCAAAGCCTAAGGGTAGTTCAATTAAACACAATTTCAAACCAATTTTCATGAACATAACTCAAACATGACATGCATGAGTTTAAACCAATTCAAAGCTTCAATTACATGCTCTAATGAGCCAATTCCTTCTAAAACATGGTAAAATCATGAACTATGATCAAAAGATGAATATGCATGAAGTAATCTCATGAACAATAACTTCAAAACTCAAGAATGGCAACATGCATGCATGATATATGCTACAATTCAACATATAGAACCAATTCTAGACTCAACTCTTCAATTGAGAATGAACCATGCAAGAACTAACTTAAATACATCAATGAGAGGTTGAATTCTCTACCTTAGGTCTCCAATCACAAGACTAGAAGCTCAATTTTGTAATAAACTCTACAATTCCTTCAATTTCCAAGCAAATCAACGAGTTGAACTCAACTTTCTCACACTCTCTCTCTTGGTCAGCTAGGAGCTCAAGAAGGTTGAAGAAATGTGTTGTCTAATGTATAATGAAGCTCAAAATGTTTAGATAGTGGCCACTTTGAGTGGCAAAATTGTGAATAAGGCCAACTTTGCAATTTAACATTATTTATCCTAATTTAATCGTACTGAATCACATTTCAGATAAATATGCCATAAAATCACATAAATTCTAATTATCATAAATCATCTATCAATTTCAGATTCGGCCGCCGATAAGGCCTTCAATTTGCAGTTTAAAGCATACAACATAAATAGATAAATTTTAACAGTCAACAGATAGGTATGCACTTAAATTAGCACAATCAATCTATCAGTTAGGGATGGCAATTTAAACCCAGCCCGATGGGGACCCGATCCCCCGACCCCGATTAGAACGGTTTTTCCCCGAAAATTATCCCCATAGGGGCGGGGATGGTATTGAAAATTAAATCCCCGGTGATTTTCGGGCCGGGGACGGGGATAAGTTCCCCAACCCCGGCCCCGGCCCGGCCCCGCCCCCGACAGATCCCCGATTGATCCCCGGGTATAGTTATTATAATATATATATATATATATATATTATATGTCTTTAGGTCCTCTCTCTCTCTCACTCACATCACACTCACATCTCTGATCTGAGCCCCTTTCCCTCTCTCTGTCGGCTGTGTAGCTCTTGTGAAGATCAATGGCAGATAAGGTGTCTACAGAATCATTGCCGAATAAAGTGTCTACAGCCGACGACGACGTTCCCTCCTCCTCCTCCGACGTTCCACCGAATCAGAACCTCCTCCTCCTCCTTCGACGATGACGACGACGACCGCCAACTCCTCTTCCTCCTCCTCCTATGACGACGAGGGCCACCTCCTTCTCCTCCGAGACCTCCGACGACGACGTTCCCTCTGCCACGCCAGATTTGAGTAGATGGATCTCTCTCTCTCTCTACTTAGATTTATCTCTCTCTACTCAGATTTATTTGTGTGTTGTTAATGTTGTTTGATGATATTGTTGTTGATGATGTTGATGTTGAGGATGTTGTTACTACTGTGTTTGCTTCTTTTTTTTTTTTTTTATGGATCCGGGGAATTTTCGGGGTCGGGGAAACCCGATCCCCGTTAGGGGACGGGGATGGGGATGGTAATAGGTTCCCCGTCGGGGATCGGGGCCGGGGACGGGGACATTCTTACCATCGGGGATCGGGGACGGGGAGGGTGATCCCCGGCCCCGCCCCGCCCCGTTGCCATTCCTAGTATCAGTTCGGTATTTCAATCAATTCAATGACTATTTATGATCAGTCTCAGTTTAGCAGTAATCAGTGGTTTATCAGTAAACAATGGTGAGGGTTGTTACACCGACCCATTCCATCTGGGACCCGTTGTGTAGTAACTGTATCATCAGTCAGCGCCGTCTGTGGAAAAGCTTTGCTCCTCGCGCCAGTTGTGTTCACAGTCGCCGGAGACCCCATTCTAATAACCCTTTCTCGCTACCTATTGAAGTGTATGGTCACGACTAGATCCATGGCTTCTCACCAAAATGCTGCCGACCACCAAGCCAACCCACCACAATATTTCATCGAGCTTACCAACAGTATTAACCGCATGGCCGAGCAAAACCAAGCCCTGATCAATGCCCTACTCCAAAGAAACCTTCCCACGCCCCCTCCACCACCTCCCGATATTCCTCCCAACTACGAACAAGACCCGAGCCATACTATTCTGTAGCCTAATCCGCCCAACAGAGAAGGCTTACAACCCCCTTCCCCAGGTATACACCTACCACCCCGGGGCCCACAACCAATCCTTGAAGGAGAGGCTAGCAGCGTCCAGCCCCGTTGCCCTCCGGAGGTGACCACATCCCTCTTTGGGACGCGGAACTCCGAGCCATGAAGCTCCAACTCCAGGGGGTCGTGCAGAACATCCGGCATAAACCCTCTACCACAGCAAACTCACCATTTGTCGCCTCCATCCGCGTCAAACCTCTACCCCCCAAGTTCAAGATGCCCACCATCGACTCTTTTGACGGTACGACGGACCCAGTCGACCATCTAGAGACCTACAGAACCCTCATGATCCTCCATGCATTCCCTGACGAGATCATGTGTCGAGCTTTCCCCGTGACGCTGAAAGGGTCAGCTCGGCTGTGGTTTAGACAATTACCAGCAGACTCCGTCTCCACTTTCCAGCATCTCAGTGACTCCTTCCTTAGCCATTTTATTGGAGCCCAGCGCCAGCGACGCCCGACAACCCAACTTCTCAACATTCGACAGACCGAGGGGGAGTCGCTACGCAGTTTTGTTACCCGCTTCAACACCGAGGCCCTGCAAGTTGCGGAAAATGATGACAAGGTCATCCTCACTGCTTTCATGGCCGGTCTGTAGTCATCCGACTTCTTGTTCTTCCTCTCTAAAAATCCCCCGACCTCCATGGCAGCCCTACTCTCCAAAGCCCAAAAATACATGAACTCTGAGGATTCCCTAGCCGCCCGGCAAGATCCCATAACGAAAAACCCGACCCCCAGAGAAAAGAGAAAAGACTTAGAACCCAGAAACACCCAGTTTACTAGCCAAACACCACACTATACTGATCGCCCCCCCGAGCCGACCGGTCGGCACAAGCCCGACTGCCCGGTCGGTTCGAGCGGTACGCATCCCTTAACTCTCCCATGGAACAAGTCCTCAATCAGATCCAGCAGGACTACCCCCTTAAATGGCCCCAACCGTTACGAATCCCTTCCAATCGAAAAGACCAATCCAAATATTGTCGTTTCCACCAGGACCATGGCCATAACACCGATGAGTGCGTTAACCTCAAAGATCAGGTCGAGACCCTCATACGCCAGGGACGTCTTAGCCGGTTCACGGACACCCACCCTCATCAGAGGCAAAGAACTGAGCCCCTCAGAAACAACCGCCGGCGCACCCCCCCAGCAGCCAGCCCAACCTAACCAAGGCCATGATCGCCCTCCACAGCAACCTCGGTCGCCAGGCAACCCCCTCCACCTATTGGAGAGATTAGAGTAATTTCAGGCGGCCTTGCTTGCGGGGGACCATCCCACTCGGCTCAGAGGGCAGAAATCAAGAAGATAAGGCAGGGCTCAGACAAAGCAGTTGCCACGGTCGATCGACCCTCCAAACAGCCCAAGCAGTGGATCGTGCCTATCACCTTCACGGATGCCGACTGTACAGGCATCCGCTACCCTCATGATGACCCTCTCGTCATTTCTGCCCTCCTCTCCAACTATAAGGTCAGACAAGTTCTCATCGACAACGGCAGTTCTTCAAACATCATCTTTCTCAACTGCTTTCGCCAGCTCAAAATTGGAGAGGAAAGTCTGTCTCCTCTCCAAACCCCTTTGGTCAGTTTCACTGGCGACCGGGTCACCTTCATCGGCTCCATTGATCTTCCCATCACAATCAGTGAGTACCCACGACAGATTACAAAGTTACTCACCTTCCTTGTCGTCGACTACCCATCCACCTACAACATCATCCTTGGCCGCACTGCCCTAAATGCCTTCCAAGCTATCACATCAACTTATCACCTTGCTGTTAAGTTTCCCACCGATCTGGGGGTCGGGACTGTAAGGGGAGAGCAGACCGTGGCCAGGGAATGCTATGTTGCCTCACTAAAAGAAGTCAAGCTGAAGGAAGCCATGATCATTGAAGGACTTGACATCCGAGATGAGGACGAGCTGGTCAGAGGAGAACCTATGGAGGAGCTCGTGGAGGTTCCTATCGACCCCACCAACCTAACGAAAACTGCCAAAATCGGCAGCCAACTATCTCCCCAAGCAAAGGCCAACCTTACTGCCCTCCTGACCGAGCACAATGATGTCTTTTCCTGGACCCATTCAGACATGCCGTGTATTGACCCCTTCTTCATAACCCATCGCCTCAGCATTGAACCCCATTTCCGACCTTACTGCCAGAAGCAGCGCATCTTTCATCTTGAGCGCAATACTCTTATTGCCGCAGAGGTTGACAAGCTCCTTAAGGACCAATTCATCAAGAACGTGGACTACCCTAGATGGTTGTCAAATGTGGTCCTGGTTCGCAAGAACAATGGTAAATGGCGACTTTGTGTTGACTACTCAGACCTCAACCGAGCTTGCCCCAAAGACAGTTATCCTCTTCCCCGCATAGATCGGCTGGTCGACACCACGGTCGGTCACCAAATGCTCAGCTTCATGGATGCCTTCTCTGGGTATAACCAAATTCTGATGCATCCATCTGATCGGGAACACACCTCCTTCATTACCGACCGAGGCACCTACCATTAGCAAGTGATGCCATTTGGATTGAAAAATATTGGGGCCACCTACCAACAGTTGGTCAACGCTGTTTTCCATTATCAGATCGGTTGGAACATGGAAGTATATGTTGATGACATGCTAGTCAAGAGCAAACTCTCCGCTGACCATCTGACCGACCTGGGAGAAACCTTCGCCACCCTACGGAAGTACCAAATGAAGCTCAATCCGGAGAAATGCGCCTTTGACGTAGGATCTGGGAAGTTCTTAGGCTTCATGGTCAGTTAGCGGGGCATTGAAGCTAACCCTGAAAAGATCAAAGCCTTGATTGAAATGCAGTCACCCAGAATGGTTAAGGAAGTTCAAAGACTCACTGGCCGAGTTGCCGCCCTTAACCACTTCATTTTCTGCGCAACAGATAAGTGTCTCCCCTTCTTCAAAGTTCTTCGGCAAACTTTTGAATGGACAACCGAGTCCAAAGAGGCCTTTTAGCAGTTGAAGCAGCGCATGGCCAACCCCCCCTCCTTTCTCAGGCAATCACTGGCGAACCTCTCTTCCTCTACTTAGCCGTTTCAAGCACCGCAGTCAGTGCAACTCTTATCAGGGAAGACGACTCTGTTCAACGGCCGGTCTACTACATCAGTCGGGCCCTCAGGGGTGCCGAGCAGAATTACCCACTATTAGAAAATTGTTCTTGGCCCTGGTCATCGCCTCCAGACGACTCCGTCCTTACTTCCATGCCCATTCCATAGTGGTCCTCACCGACCAACCTTTGAAGAAGGTAATGCAGCAACTAGAGCTCTCTGGCAGACTCATGGAATGGTCGGTGGAACTCAGCCAGTTTGACATCTCCTACCGACCTCGAACAGCAATTAAAGGGCAGGCTGCCGCCGATTTCATCCTAGAGTTCACTAATCCTACCCCAACCACGGCCACTCCGCCCCCACCAACCCCTACCGAGCCAGAGGACCCTCATTCTTGAACTCTCAATGTCGACGGATCATCCCGCAGAGAAGGCAGTGGGGTTGGCCTCATCCTCACCGACCCTGAGGGTGGTTACTTCAAATGTGCTCTCCGTTTCTTGTTCGATGCCAGTAACAATGAGGCCGAATATGAGGCATTGATAGCAGGGCTCCGCCTAGCCAGGGACATTGGTGTCAGCCACATCCGGGTGTTCAGCAACTCCCAACTCATTGTCGGACAAATTACGGGGGAATTCGATGCAAAGGAGGACACAATGCGGGCTTACAGGGATATTGCGCTTCCCCTCGTTTTCCTCTTCAATACCTTCCATATCCAGCACATTCCTCGAGCGGAAAACTCAAAGGCAGACGAGATGGCTCAGTTGGCTTCTGCAGACCAGTCCGACCTCAGCCATGGTGTCCGTCTCGAATACCTGGCCCACCCTGCCATTTCTCCTGATCAGCAAGAAGTGCAGTTCCTCCAGAATGAGCCCATCCCTTAGGCGTCGGACATCTTTCTATTTTTGACAACGGGGGAACTTCCAGATGACCAACAGCAAGCCGCCAAAGTTAAGGCCCGGTCGTCCAATTACATCCTCGTCAGTGGTGTCTTGTACAAACGTGGTTTTTCGCGCCCGTATCTGCGATGCCTCAGTCCAGCTCAAGCAACCTATGTGATGCGAGAAATCCATAAGGGTATCTGCGGAAATCATTCAGGCGGCCGGTCCTTAGCCCACAAAATACTTCGCACTGGATATTTCTGGCCTACCCTCAACCAAGATGTTACCGACTTCGTGCTCAAATGTGATAAATGTCAATGCTTCGCCAACATCTCCCATGCTCCTCCCACCGGGTTAATCACACTTTGCAGTCCTTATTCATTCGCCAAATGGGGGATTGATTTAGTTGGTCCACTTCCCACCGGCCGAGGCCAGACCAAGTTCGCGATTGTCGCCATTGATTACTTCACCAAGTAGGTAGAAGCAGAACCCCTCGCCACCATTACCGAACGGAACACAACCAAATTCATCTGGCAGTCAATCGTATGCAGGTTTGGCATCCCTTAAGCCATCGTCTCCGACAACAGTAACAATTCGACAACGCCAAGTACAGGAAGTTCTGTGCAGACCTGCAGATCCAACCCTGTTTCTCCTCCCCAGGTCATCCCCAAGCCAATGGCCAAGTCGAGGTCACCAACCGTTCTCTTGTAAAGATCATCAAAACTAAGTTAGAAGCTGCCAAGGGACTTTGGGCTGAGGAATTACCGAATGTACTTTGGGCTTACCGAACTACAGCTCGGACTCCCACTAGGGAAACCCCTTTCCGCTTAACATACGGCGCTGAGGCGGTTATTCTAGTAGAAGTCGGTCTGCCTACCCCAAGGGTTTTACATCCAGATCCAGAACTAACCGAAGAACTCCGTCGGGCAGACGTAGACTTAATCAAAGAGCTCAGAGAGA
Source organism: Camellia sinensis (assembly GCF_055761805.1). Lineage (NCBI taxonomy): Eukaryota > Viridiplantae > Streptophyta > Magnoliopsida > Ericales > Theaceae > Camellia > Camellia sinensis. The sequence goes on from NC_138969.1 coordinate 167,984,559, forward strand.
CCACCGCTGTCAGATTGGCCTCATAACAACAGAAAATGAGAACACACTACAACCGCAAAGTCCGACCAAGGGAGTTCGCTGTAGGGGACCTTGTCTTGAGAGAAGTAACTCTTGCCACCAAAAATCCGACTGAGGGTAAACTGGCAACCAAATGGGAGGGACCTTACGTTGTGAAAGCCCGACCGCGTCCGGGCACTTACCGACTTCAGGACATGGAAGGTCGAGACCTCCCCCACCCATGGAACGCTGAACACTTGAAGTGCTACTTTCAATAAACTCCTATCTTTTTATTGCCCAGTTATTGTATTTTCTTTTTGACGAATTTGCACACATGAACATACTTGTTCTCCCCTCGCATAATGCAAATTTTGATCAACTGGATCGCACTTTCCATGACAACAATTTTATATCTCAGCTATCTGTGTGTTGTCTCAATAACGTTTTTGTTGCAGCATTTATTAAAAAGCCTCAGCCAGACTGAGCACAAAAAGCCTCAGACAGACTGAGCACCAAAAGCCTCGGCCAGACCGAGCGCCAACAGCCTCGGCCAGACCGAGCGCCAACAGCCTCAGCCAAACTGAGCACCGAGCGCCAACAGCCTCAGCCAGACTGAGCACCAAAAGCCTCAACCAGACTGAGCACAAAAAGCCTCAACCAGACTAAGCACCAAAAGCCTCAGCAAGACTGAGCACCAAAAGCCTCAGCCAGACTGAGCACAAAAAGCCTCAGCAAGACCGAGTACCAAAAGCCTCAGCCAGCCTGAGCTTTAAAAGCCTCAGTCAGACTGAGCATGAAGCACTCGGCCAGACCAAGTCTCAGCTAAACTGAGCGCCACAATTCCAGGTCCAAACTGAGTTACTTGCAACGTCAGTAAATCACAACTTAGCCCCAACTGAGCACGCATACTTGTGGCATTAGTAGACACACTTAGTCACAATTCCAGGTCCAAGTTTTTACACCACTTTTCACTTAGTCAAATTCCAACGACGTTCTTACATGTTTCCTTTACTAGTCAGATTATTTCCTTCTCCATCAACTTTTACAAGTCAACCTCTTTCCTTACTAGTCAAGCCTAACTCCAATAAACCATTCTCATCCACTTCGGCAGTGTGGCAAACACAAACTCATAATTTTATCACATTTTAAATTCCACTCTGCATTAAGGAGTTCTTAACTTTACTCTGCACTGAGTTTTTATTAAAAGCCCAATTTCACTCTGCATTGAGGAGCCTTTAACTTTCTCTGCATTGAGTTTTTATCATAGATTCACTTCCACTCTACATTGAGGAGTTCTTAAATTTAGTTTTTATTACAACTTTACCTCCACTTTGCAGATGCACACAAGCCACCATTCTCATTCATTTCAGATGCACATGCACAGACAATCGAATGAAAACACAACTGAAATTTTATTTATTCACAAATTTGTACATAAGTTCATTACAGTAATTCAAAAACAAAAACAAACACACAAAAACAACTCTAAGTGCAAGGTCTTCTTCTTCTTCAATTACTCCTCCTCACTGGACACGAGGTCTTCTTCTTCAATACCCTCATCTAGGGGGGTCTGGGCCACATCGTCGTCGTCAATTTTTACACTACTCAGGTCTAAGTCTGGGAATAGCTCCTCAGCTTTACGCTTGAACATCTTCCAACCACTGTCCCAGAACTCAGCCATTTCGTGTTTATAGAAGTCAGACTGCTGGAAGTTCTCAATAATTTCTGCCTCAATCCTGCCCCCAGCGGTCGTCCTCGACGGGCCCGCCCCCTCAGACTCCTCCCTCGCGAAGCTGCTGGCGACCGCAGCATCAACTGCTATCTGAAATTCAGCAGACCCCTTGAGCTTATCCACTACTGCAACACACAGATCCGGGTATGCCGCCCTTTCAGAGGCTGCCCTGGCCCTCTCCTCCTCCAACTCCTTCTGCAGGGCTGCCCTTTCGGCAGCTGCCTTGGCCTCTCTTCCTACAACTCCTTCTGTAGGGCCGTCCTTTCAGCAGCTGCTTTGGCCCTCTCTTCCTGCAACTCCTTCTACAGGGTCTCCCTCCCCTCCATTGCGTTAACGCGCTCATCTTCCAGCTCCTTCTGTAGCCTAGCAATCTCCTGGTCTGTGTCTTCTTTTTCCTTGATCTGCTGGGCACACAAATTTTCATTGCTGGTCATAGCCTCTTCAAATCGTTCGATGGCGACCGCGCTGTCCTTTTGAGCATCCCCAGCTTCTTCTGCTCGCCTTCCAGTTAGAACTCGAGCGACACAACCTGGCGGCGTTCGTTCTCTAACTCCAACTTGACCGCTTCCAGCTCAGCATAGGCACTCTCCCAGCCTGCACGCTCCGCCTTCAAACTTGCAAGTTGAGCCTTGGCCTCGTCTGCCCTCATCTTTGCAGCTGCCGCCTTTCTCAGCAGAGATCCTGCTGACGTGGTTACCTCCATTTGAGCAGAGCAAAACCCCCTCAGCAACTCAGCCTCATTGAATCTGGCTACTGAGCGCACGGCTGCCTTATCCACGATCCCCACAAGGCGATCTGCACCTGCCCTGGCTGGGCCTTCTTCTCTCTCTGGTCACCCAGCCACTGCGTGAGCGTGGTAGATCCCGGTCGTCAGCCTGACACCCCCTCCTTGGGGCGCAGGACCCCCGTGGGGCTGTTCTCCTCCCCTTGGCTCAGGGCCAGTTGCCCCACCTTCTACTTGCACTTCGGGGGCGACCCTCGCCACCTCTGAGGCGATCTCCACTATTATTGGAAGACCTCCACTCTCTCCGAGGCGATCTCCACCACTTTTGGGATGACCACCCCTCCTGGGGCCTCCTCCATTTCCCCATTCTCTGCCTCTTTGGCCATGCTAGTCTCTTCTGCCATCACTTCACTCCTCCTTTTCACGGCAAGCTCTTCTTCACTCCTCCTCACTCTCCTCTTCTTCTTTACCACACCCTCCACCTCTATCTCCTTCAAAGCCCTCTCCTTCAAAGGATCTACTGGGAGCAGTCGGGGCACAAATCCACCTAAGTCTTTTTCTTCCAAGGGTTTGGGGCGAGGTCGGATCCTCTCCATCGCAATCGGCTTTGGCGGTCGATCTTTCTGGGACTCTTTGAACTTACTAGCTTTCGCGAGGATGGCCATATCCTCAGCCTCTTGCGCTTTCCTCCTCACCTCTAATTCAGCTCGCCCCAGATCTCCACCGCTCGGCTGAGGACCCAACCCTGCTCCAAACAAGGCTGAGGGTTGAACGAGTTCATCCCACCTGACCCTCTCCTTCTCCCGCCATACCTTCACCTTCTTTATTCTCTCCTCTGCCGCTGCTCCCAGTTTTGGCTCTACAATTTTGTGGGCACTCTCCACACCGTGCGCACCCCAGCCCCTCCATTCGCAGACATATAGAACCACTGCGGCTTCCAACCTTTAATTGATGACGACAGCTCCGCCACCAGACCCCTCTCTGCCGCTGCCTATAACGTCACCCAAGTCTCTTGTTGTCCTGAGGCCTGATAACATGCGAAGAATTCGTCTACTGTCATGGCCGCCCCTTCGTTCGCCTTCGGCCACGCGCTTGCACAGGCCAGTACAATCTTCCACGCATTGGGCATTAGTTGGCCCGGTGCCACCTCCAAACGGTTCAGGACATCTACCACCACTTGCGATAGTGGCAGCCTCAGTCTTCCCTTCAATGCTTCCTCGTAAAAGGCAAACTCCCCCGACCTTGCGTCGGATGGCCTTTCCGTTGACGTCGGCAACAATAATTCTATTTCAACAGGCACCTGGTATTTTTCGCGAATAGCCTCCAACTCCACCGCGGTAACCGTTGATTTGTCAAGCTTCGTGTGCCAGTGGTCTGGTTCCACCTGGCTAATTAGCTTCGGAGCTGCTATCATGGTGGAAGCATGAGATCGTACCACCGGTTCCCCCACCTTCTCCATTTGCCTCTTCGTTCTATACTGCTCTACTAACTCCACTGCGTCGTCATCACCAAGCAGATCCACCCTGACATTCACAGCTTCTTCTTGGGCCATTTCTATGGTATGTCTGTGAATAGCTTCGGATGCAGGTGCAAGGAAATTGAAAAAATGTTACAGAGGTGTATCGTCAGCAACAAAGGAGTTAACACTTGGGATGTTTCGATTTTTCACAAAGAAGTAGGTAAATCGAATAATGCCAAAAGCCCAAGGCTTGCCCGTATTCCAAGGGTCGCAATTAATTTGCGCCAGTTTGAAAACTTTTCAAAACATCCGCCAAAACTGTCTTTTCAACACCCATAATGACCTCTCGTTTCATTTATGATCCAACGCCTAATCTCCCCCCCCCACGAGATGTTGCCACGTGTACGACCACGATCCACTGTCTCCTCCACTTACCCTGTCTTTTCCACTTCAAATCACCACGTGACACGCCGCCTCTTGAACCCCGCGCGCCTCCACCTTACCCTTCACGGTCGGCCCTCCTCATGGTCAGCCCTTTCACTCGACCAACATTCGCGGTCAGCCCTCCTGGTGGTCGGCCCTCCCACTCAGCCAACCTTCGCGGTCGGGCCTCCTGGTGGTCGGCCCTTCCACTTGGCCATGATTCGCGGTCGGTCCACCTCATGGTCCTCTCTTCCACTCGGCCACGATTCGCGGTCGGTCCACCTCGTGGTCCTCCCTTCCACTCGTTCCACCTCACGGTCGGTCAACCTCGCGGTCGGTCCACCCACTCGGTCACCCCTGCCGGTCGACCTCCATCCTGCCAATCTCTAACACCCTCATTCTCTTCATTAGTATTCCCTTCGTTGGACTAAAGCTGCACTCGGGAATGGGGGACTACTGACGTGGGTAAGCCCATAAAGGCCATAGCCCACTATGAACAACACAAGCCCATCACTTGGAGCCCAATACATAACCCAGCTGGTGAAGTCCAGAACAGCTGGAATCCAACGTGGCATAAAGAGCCAATGACATTCAGACATGCGGTAGGTAAAGGACAAGCCACATTAGCAGACAAAGATCTGCAAAGTTATTGCCACTGCACATCACCATTAATGCAGCCCATCACAGCATTTATTACGACAACACCTCCCCATTAGAACAACACCCCCTTACCCTGAACAAGGTAAGCTACAGCTTAGACTTTCGGCCAAGATAGCAGGTCGGAAGGGACAGCGAAATGATTACCAAAGGATATAAGCAAACGTTGAAGACAAGAAGAAAGTTAAGTTTTTCTATCTCCAATTCATATCTCTACATTACACTTCTCTCTCTCTAACTTGCTCGTCGAAGGGTTCGCTGGGGGACTCCCCGTTCCCCTGTTGAACTTGTGTGCAGGTTCTCTGGTGGGCTTGAACACCCAGTTACCGATTGAAAAAGCGTGGATTAGTCCGACCCATTCCATCTGGGACCCGTTGTGTAGTAACTGTATCATCAATGTGAATGCTCACAATTTGCAATTAACATACAATTAACCTTAAAAAAAATAATTCATACCAATGTGAACATTCACATTGAAACATGAAACAAAATTGAAAGGAAAAAAAAAAGACTATTTCTATTGTTTAATGGTAACAAAAAATGGTTGTTCAAACAATAAGTATAGTAACAAATAACCAATGATATGTAAACATTCATATCTTGCAAAATATATAATTATATTCATATCTATATTTCAACACTTATTTCTCGAACTTTCAAACAATGTGAAATGTGAACATTCACATTGATTAACAAAAAATAGAAACAATGGTAGCAATATAATTATAAATCCAAAAAAAAAAAAAAAAAAAACTCAATCACTCTAAAAACGAAAAAAAAAAATATCTCTCACATCCTCATATTTGTCATCATCTTTATCATTATCACTATCATTAACAATCTATGTAATTTCACCATTCCATCAATCCAAATCAAACCAAACTCACATTTGAAGAATATGTTTGTAACAAAATTGATTGGACATAAACAAAGTTTCGACTTACAACAATGGACAACATAGAGTTTCAAACACAGAGTAAAAATGGACGAACACAAAATTTCGAACACATGATAATCGAGAAAAACAAAGTTTTATCGCAACAATGGAGGAACATAATATTATTTTACTACCATGTGTAAACTAGAGTTTCTAAACCCTACTAAATAGAGAGTTTTGAAACCTTAGCACAATGAAGCAATACCACAAATGTGAATGAAACTGATCAAAAAGAAAAATGTGAATAATAGTAATTACCAAAATAGAGGTAGCAACAAAAAGAAAATGTGTATATCCTTTTGTTTATGTAATACATATCAGCAATAGACATAATGGTATAATAGTCCAACAAACAATATAAATCAAGAAAAAAAGACCTCATGGAATAAAAGTATAAATACATGGAACTAACTAGGTTACAATTTTTCTTAGTGGACTCATTGGGTTAGAACACCTCTAAATAGGATTTATCAATCAAAAAAACCCTTAATAAAATATATTCAATGATAGATAATAGGGTTAATTGGTGATAAATTCAATATAAAAAGGGTGTAAGGCATTAGGTTCAATAGATATTTTTTATTCGAGTGTTGCTATTAGCACCTGTAGACACCCCATTTTTGACCGTCCTCAAGACTTGGACGTCACCGTTTGAACACTCGGTGATCATCCATGTTTGTGTCCGTTTGGGGTTCCCGGAGGTCTCGGCTACGCCCCTTTCCTCAGAATCTCCGATTTCGACCGTTAAGTGTCTGGTTTTGCACCAAACACTTGCATCTTGCCTTGGAGGGGCAGGGAATGCCTTGTGAGGCATCCCCACATACCTCCGGCAGCAGCTAAAGGGCACCGGCTAGTTTTTGATGCCATCGGCACTTTTTATTGCCGGTCGGCACTGTTTTTTTCTGGTCGGCACTATTTGTTGCCGGTCGGCACTAAATTTTGTCAAAATGACATTTTTGGGCAGCCGACCACTGTTCATCTACTTTATGGAGATATTTTGTGCCAGCTGTGATAGCTGGCACCAACTCTGCCTCCCTCCATACACGTGTATGGAGGGATGTCCCTCTAAGCAAGCTTGTTGAATAAGCTTTGCAAGAGGGACTCCTATAAGAGGAAGGCTCTCCTCTTTGATCTAGGTTAGAAGTTTTGGAGGCAAAAACCAGAGCTTACACTTATAGATACACCCTATCTCTATATTTCCCTCTCTCTCCTCCCTTGTGTTTGTTTCTTGGCCTAAAAGTGTGATTTTACCTTACTTTTGCACCATTACACACACTATTACACCTTGCTCCGAGATTGAGGACTTTGAGGGTTGATTCTTGAGTTTTTGGGCTGTTTTGATCAAAAGAAGGGGGCTGCCTTGGCTGTTCTTGAAGAGTGATTCAAGGGTGAGCATTTTACTTTAGTTTCCCCAAACTTGCACTAGTCTTTTACCTATCTTTCTTGCTGATTTAGTTTTTGTGCATAACATTAAAAAGGCTTGTATTTCCATGCTTAAGAACTTTCATTAAGGGTCTTTGGTGGTTTGAGTTCAAACTCACCTTCTTAGGCTTCATTTGGCCTTTTTGTTGCTTCTTTGGTAAAGCTTTGTTTGCTTAAGTGTTTTGGTCTTCTCACCACTGAAAACCAGTGGATTTTCAGTGGTGAGGAAGATGGTTTGAAGTCTTGCATAGGGGAGGGACACCCCTCTCCCCTCATTGTCTTGTTTCCTTGTATTTTGGCCTCAAAGGGTAACATGCATGCTTGATCATTTTTGGCCTCATTTCAGAAGTTTTTTGGGTGTTTTGGGTCATATGTGATCTCTGTTTTTGGCCGGATTTGTACCTATTTGCATGCTTAATATTCTTGCTTTACATCTCCCTCTTTGGCCTAGAATTTGTATCTTGTGTTTAGGCCTTAATCCTTGCATGTGTTGGCTTGGTTCCATGAAGATGTTGGCATTATTTTACCATGTTTAAGGTCTGTTGACCATCCATTTCAGTCATGTTTGTCTTGTTTGATGTCATCTCTTTTTGTTTTGGCTTGTAAGCTTTGAGCATATTGACCTCTAGCATGCATAACTATGACCGTCCTCGTGATTTGGCATCATTTAGGACCATATTTTAGTCCAAGAATCATGTTTGTATGTGTGCATGCGTGACCTCTTTCATGCCTTGAGGGTGCGCCCTTTTATGCCTACACATGGGCCTTGGTGCATGCATTTCATGGGAGCCACCTAAGATGTCATATTAGGAGGTTTTGGAGTCCCTTTTTGCATGTAAAAATTCTGTTTTGGCTTGTCCAAGTCATGCCATGAGTGGTCATAGTGGTGGGAGTGAAGTGCCTCCCTTTTGTGCCTTAACCTTAGGACCATTAGTTTGCTTGTTAGCATGAGTATTGGTCCACCTTTTAGACACCTTTTGGCCACTGTTTTGGGGTGGATCAAGGTCTGCCCCTTTATGGTTCAAAGCCCTCTTGCATGCTTGTCTCATGTCCATTGCATGATTGCTTCATTGAGCCTTGTAATATGTTGATCCCATTGCTCAAATGGTCTATGTTTGCATTATATTTACATCTTGCATGCCTAGCATTGCATACTTGCCATATTAGTTGCATAACATTCGGCATGCCTTGCATTTCCATCTCATTGTTGCACTTTGAGCCATGTTTGCATAACATGCATTGCATTACTTGGTTTGGGGTGTCAAACCAAGTGTGAGGATTAAGGGGCGTTCATACCATAAGTGATGAAACGTGCCTTAACTCTCGGTCACCGGGGCCTTTGACTTCGACATGATAAGGCCTTGGCCCTCATTTGTGTGTCGCATGCATCTTTACATCAAGTGGCAAACTTGATCCCTTGGGCTATCATGCACCCTTGATGGCTCGGGGATCGAGGGCCATGCTTCCCTGAGTTCAAAGCATGATAGGAAGCATGACCATGCTCACATGTGCCTGAAAACCCCATGCCATATACTGTCTACTCTCTGTTGCTGTCAAAACTGTCTTCTGCAGGAAACTTCTGCCGACCGGCAGAATTTAGTGCCGACCGGCAATCTTTTAACGGCCGATGAATCCAAAGGCAGCCGATGGAAATCCTGGACTGCCGGTGGGGATTCCCCCTAGCCGGTGGTACTCTGCAGCATGCAAGGAATCTGTTCCAGGGCTTTAGCAATTTTCAGAGAGACAGGGCAGTATAAACAGAGGTGGCAGAGGTACGGTGCGGGTTTTCCGAGCGGGCCGGGTTTCGAGCATGCATCATTCGCGCGTCCCGAGGCAGAGGCTGCGGCCATCCTCTTCTTTCTTTTGCATTCTTTCTATTAACTAATTAGAAATTCTGTAATAATTTTATTTGCTTATCATTCGGACTGTAATATTTATTTGGTTCCTCCGAGCCGGGGCAATTATGTAATAAGTGTGCGTGAGTGTGTGTATGTCTTCCAACCTCACGTCTTTCTTCCCTTTTATTTACCTGCTTATGGTGGTAGACTAGGGCATTTTTAAAATTAGCATACCTTATGCTATGCATGCGTGCATTCATGCATTTGTATTGCATGCATTAGGCTCGGTACATCACGCTAACTGCATTCGTACTTCAATTCAAAAATTGAATATGTCATAGTTGATCGCATTTCACATGCCACGCTTAGGTTAGCCGAGCCTGTCTAGATTGCATTTTTGCATGCGATGCATCAGCCATTCTTAACATGAACTAGGACATGCATGTTTGCTAAGTAGTTTACTGTTTTGGCGCGAAGTACGATGTAAGTATTTATGTTTTAGCATCCCGCATGCGTGTGAGTGTTGCCATGACAGTATGCTTGCCATGCGGCTAAATGCTTATATGATAAACTGTTTGAATGCCTGTGGGTGAAGGTTGGATTGTTTGAGTTGGAAAAACTCATTGAAATCCGTGTTTTAGCCTACTTGCGAGTAGCAAATTCCAAAGTGTTTTCAAAACAAACGGATATGCAATGTTTATTCCCAAATTAGGCAATCTAGTCTATACTTGTTTGCTGCGCGTATAACATAGTAATTCTAGGCTAATAATCGGTATAAGAACACATAAAATTTTCAAAAACGAATATCACGGTTAGTAGAGGCCGGTCTTCGGACTGGGCGAAAGGGGTTGCTCATAGCTGACCTTCCCCGATCGTACCCAAGCTCCCGAGCCGAGACAACTCCGGTGATGACGGACATGTGGCCTTCGGCACCGGGTCAGGGTTTCCTAAATTCCCCCACTAAAAAATATTTAGGTGGCGACTCTGTATCTGGCAAAGCAGTTCATGTTTGGCACTACTTTTTCAAAAATCTGTTTCTCAAAACGATTTGCCAGATTTGGACTCTTTGGTTCAGATTAAGAACCGTGACACAAATCGAGTCCGAACTGTAGCAGGGCCCCTTCGCGGGCGCGTCTACAGTTTCTGGCGACTCCGCTGGGGAGAAAACGAGAGCTTGACTCGAATTCGTGATATCCTGTTTTGATTTCATTAATGTGTTTCTTTGTATTGCATGTGCATTGGTGCGCCTAGGAACACAGTGTTTGCCATCTGCCATTCCTGAACAGTTTGCCAGAGGCTTGTCTTGTCAAGGCATGACCATAAGGCTGACCGGCTATGGGCTCTGACAGTATGGGAACACAAACCCCGGTTTTACCGGGGCACCCTTTTTGACCAATCGACCTAGTACATATTCGGATCCATAGTGACCATTCCAAGTTAGGACAGGCTGCTTACCCGATGTTAGGTTGTTTGAAAACTGCTGCGTGCATAGTGAAACCCTAGCTCCTGACAAAATAGGATAGGGAAACCCTACCCCAACATAGGGGTGTTTTGGCTCTTTCTTACTTGCTATGTGCTTTAGAGTATATCTCTACAGGAATGTGCATACCAGTTTGCAAGTCTGGGGCATCAGGCCTAAGGGCATGGGTATCAGAATTCCAGAATCAATTATATCCGCGGGTATCAGATTCAGTATTTTGGGAACAGAAATTCGGGGAACAGTGATCAGTATCGGGGAACAGTGTGTTCGGCTTACCAACTGTGTATTATGAATGCCTAACTGCGTGTTATATGTGTTTATTTTATGCCATTGTGTCGTCCGATTGTTTGTTTATTTACTGCTTTATTTATCTTTTTGCTAGGTAGTTTAGCACCATTGCTTCCAACCCGGTAGATATTCCCCGAGCACTCTGGATCAGAGGTCGTCGGCTCCATCGATCTGAGGATCTGGTAGACGGACAACCAGTGTACCGCTCCCTACCTCCGGTTACTAGACGGAGGACAGTTGGGCAGAGGACATCAGTTCAACAGTCAGTTCAGAGGGCCTTATCTACCCCGCCTGAGTTCAGTAGAGATCAGGGTCCTGTTTCACCTACAGAAAGAGAACATATACCAGTAATCCAATCAGAGCAGAATAGTATGGCAAGCTTAGAGGAGATGGTGCGCCAACTCCAAGACAGCATGAAAATGATGCAGCAGGATGCTGTTCGGCAGGCAGAGTTCGCCAAACAGCAAGCCACGGTTGTGAGCGAACAAGCAGAGTTAATCGTGAGGTTACAACAGCAGAACAGAGCATCTGCTTCGCAACAAGTTCCTCTCCCGCCAAGGGTTCTGATACCCGAAGAAACACCGAATACCAGGAATGTCCAAGAGGATACCGACCTTCCAACGGGGCCAGCTTCACCCCCGATCCCGCCTCAACTATCCAAAGCACCCACTCCTATCAATCAATCGGATTCTCCCTTCGAGTCCGAGGTGGACCCCATGGCATTAAAAATGCACAAGCTCGAAAAGCTGTTCCAGAAATCTGTGAAGTCCATTCCAGACATTGGAGACAGATACACCGACGCAGCCGTGACGCTGCCAGATCGGTTTAAGATGCCACAAATTGATCGTTTTGATGGGTCTGGAGATCCCATGGTGCACCTGCGACTATTTTCAGACATCCTAAGGCCAATGGGCCTCACTAGACTGCAGAAGCTGTCTTTATTTGGCCGGACCCTGTCGGGTGTAGCGGCCACATGGTATGCCAAATTGGAGGATGACGTCAAGAGAAGTTGGGACGAGATGGCTGAGGCCTTCATCCTGCAGTACTCGTACAATACACAAATCGAGATCACAACCCGGGATCTCGAGACAACGAGGCAAGAACCCAAGGAGAGCTTCTCAGAATTCGTAGCCAGATGGCGGGCTAAGGCTTCGATGATGACCTTAAGGCCCACAGACAAGGACCAGATTCAGATCATTGTGCGCAATCTTCAGCCGAAGCTAATGCAAAAGATGATTGTACTCCCCTTTCCTACCTTTTCTGATCTACACGAAATGGGGGTGCAAATTGAGGACGCCTTAAAGCAAGGATTGATTGATAATGACCGGGAGCAGCCCTGCAGAACTTTCAATCGTAACACTAATGCAGGCCCGAGTGGCACTACAACTACCAGAACCTCCGAAGTGAGTATTGTCACCGCCAACCCTTCCCCAAGAAATATGGCAGCCACACCATTTTCCGGTGCGTCCGGAAGCAGCCCACAAACAACCAAATACCTTCCCAAAAATACCAGAACCTTCGCTCCGCTTTATATGCCCCTGTCCAAAGCTTTGGGGGTTTTGATCAGAAAAGGGCATCTGAAGCCCCTAGAGCCATGGCCCTTACCAGAAAGACTCCCCGCCGCCCATAATCCGGCCAAGTATTGTGCATTCCACCAACAGCACGGTCACGACACCGACCTGTGCTTTCGACTGCGCCATGAGATTCAAGATCTCATTGATAACGGGGTGATTTTACCTCCTGAGAAACCCAATGTTACTACAAATCCCCTCCCCACACATAACCAAGCTCCGCCACCCAAAAGAATCAATTTCATCCATACTGGGGTCGTGTCCTACGATCCTAGTATTTATATCACACCTTCCCACTTACCTAAGCCGGAAGTTTTCCTTCCTGATTGCACCGAGTTGTGCATGATGGACGTCTCCATAACCCAACCCAAGCCAGCGGTGGTGACCATCGAGAGCAGGAGAGAGAAGACTCCAAAGGAAAAGGGGGTTGTCGAGCCAGAGTCTGCGAAGTCTAGGAGTGATATGGAGAATGCTTACAGTCCGAGTGACTACATTTCACCGATGGACCAGAATAGACCAGATGTGATGTTTCTAGCAGAGGGAGAGCTGTGTGCAATCCAAGGGGACAGTCCAGGACAGGGAACGAATGATTTGACAACTGTGGAAGAGGATCTCACCAAGTTCCAGTTTTACAGTAACCAAGATCCAGAAGACTCAGCTGTCAACTGGTTCGACTATGAGGAATCGGTAGAGGTCACGGGATGGTTGGACGATCAGCCAGATGTGGTAGGAGAGTTTCAGTCAGAACAAGGCCCGGCAGGGGCAGGAATGTCAGTAACAGTCGGGAACATCGAAGAACAGAGTACATCACCGGGGAGCGCCGTGTCGAGAGTTTCGCTCGGGAATGGAGCATTTTGAATACAGGGATTATCGAACAATCTACTGCATTGACACAGTCAGAACGGGAAAAATTTGAAGATTCTGAGAGAATCAGGAAGGCAAAAGCCCATGTGGGGATTGAGACCGCCGCAAGTACAGAAATGGAGAATGCCGCGAGCATAGGAATAGGAGGTACTGCAAGTATCGGAACAGTCATGCCAGAACCAGAAAGGTGCCTGTCGGCCGCGAATGGAATGTGGTGGGAGGATGATGATCTGTGTCTTGCCCACACCGACGAGGATTGGGGGAATAACCAACCAGATGATACCTGGTATATCGGCGAGGTCGATCACATGACCAGGAGTGGATGGTATTTCAAGCCTCCACATCTGGATCAACCAGAGGCGTCTAGAAAGGATAGGGAGGCAGAGAAGCAAAAGAAAAAGTAACTCGAGGATGAGGCCGTATTGAGACAATTAAAGAAGATACAAGCAGACATCTCCATTTGGGGGCTACTTATGGCTTCTCGAGTACATAGACAGGCTGTCCTCTCGGCCATGGACAAAGCTAAGCTTTCCATAGACACCACGCCCGAACAGTTGGTGGGCCTAGTTTTTTCGGGAGGGGCTGCCCCGATGTTGACTTTTTCTGATAAAGAACTGCCACATGAGGGTGTGAACCATAACAAGCCACTCTACATCTCCGTGGAGTGCAGAGATAAATGGATACCCGTGGTGCTCGTCGACACAGGGTCCGCCATCAACGTCTGCCCGGCAAGGACAGCCTACGCAATCGGTTTAAAAGTCGCAGATTTTGTACCAACAGCCCAGGTGATTCGGGCGTATGACAACACAAGCCGGGAAGTAATGGGGACAGTTAAGATTCAAACAAAGGTTGGGCCGGGACAGCACGAGATAGATATCCATGTCTTGGAGGTTCCTGCAACGTTCAACCTGCTTTTGGGGCGGCCGTGGCTGCATCAGGTAAAGGCGGTCTCCTCTACCCTCCATCAAGTGGTGAAATACCCCTATGGGAAGGGAGTAGCCATTGTTTTCGGAAACTTATCAATCCACCCGCCACCGGAGGTGTCTACGCCTGTTCTGGAAATCGAGCACGGTATGGAAGATGTGTTCATATCGGGTTTTACCTTGGCTGAGGCTCGGGTCGTACAGGACATCATGGCAGCTAATGAAGGGGTATATGTCAGTGCCCAAGCAGTCTATCTCATGAACAAACTCCAGCACATCCCCGGGATGGGATTGGGTAAGAGCGGCCGGAAAGGCGTCGCGGCACTGGCCGAAGTGCCACACAACCCTCATACCTTTGGATTGGGTTACCTACCCACCAAAGAGGACTGGATAAGGAAAGGAAAGGAGATGGCCGGAAGAGCCAGATCAAAACAGATGGGGAAGCCCTTTGACTTAATGCACCGGCCCATTCAGGGTACCCTAAACGGACGCTTCGTTCGGGAGGGGGAGGACTTTCCGTTCTGTGGCTTCCCAGAGCCGTGGCTGAACACAGACGGGAAGCGCGTATCGGGGTTTGAGGTTTTCTGTGACCTGCAGCTACCTGAGAATGACATCGCCGAAGAGTAGACGGATTCATTAGCCGAGGCTAAGCAAAGTAAAGAAGTGCAGTCTGAGGACGCTGAAAATGAAATGGGGGTAGCACTGGCGTGTCTACTTTCAGATCCTCCGATCGAACAGAAGTGCTTGGGGGATAACTCCTCGGTATGCATGATCGGGAACGAAACGGCTGTGGACTTACCATCAGCTATTTTGGATGCATCCATCGCACCTTCTCTCATCTGGCAATATGAAGAAGGGTTTTTGTCCAGCAGCACCGGGTCAGGTAGTGAGCCAGAATCTAATTCTACCGAGTCTTGTGAGTCGGAATCAGGTTCCAGCTCAACTGAGTCTGAGTCCGGTATTCCTGGGGGTGATAACCCGGATGCCACAGTCCTGTCTAGGTCGTCATTTTCTTTCTCTTTTGAGTCTGTTGTAACAGAAAAATCGGACGGCTTGGAAGTATTTAATGAGAATGATGTGGATGTGGTTTCTGAGTATTTTTCTGTGCCTTTGATTTATTGCTTAAATCAGGATTTTCAAAATTTTGATGAAAACGACGAGGAAGAAATTCCTCCGGTTTTGCAACGATTAATTGATCAAGAGCAGGAAAGATTTGTTAAACCCTTAATGGATGAAATCACTACTGTGAATGTTGGTACTGAGAAGGACCCGCGGCTGGTCCAGATCGGGTCCACGTTGTCTTCGGAGGAACACGAGCGCTTAGTCGCTTTATTAAAAGATTTCAAAGATGTTTTCGCGTGGTCCTACAAAGACATGCCTGGAATCGATCCTGAGATTGTACAGCCCCAGATCCCTCTTGATCCCGAGGCCCGACTTGTCAAGCAGAAACTTAGAAGGATCCGTCCTGATTGGGCCATTAAGATCAAGGAAGAGGTCACCAAGCAAATCGATGCAGGCTTCCTGTTGGTATCCGAATACCCGACTTGGTTGGCCAACATTGTTCCAGTGCCAAAGAAGGATGGCAAGATCCGAGTATGTGTGGATTTCAGGGATTTGAATAGAGCCAGTCCGAAGGACGACTTCCCCCTGCCGCATATTGATGAGTTGGTAGATTTTACAGCGGGGCATGCTCTGCTTTCGTTCATGGATGGCTTCTCAGGATACAACCAGATAGTGATGGCACCCGAAGACCGGGAGAAGACTGCTTTCACCACCCCGTGGGGGACATACTGTTACAGAGTGATGCCATTTGGGTTGAAGAATGCTGGGGCCACATATCAACGGGCTGCAACCACGATACTGCATGATATGATCCACAAGGAGGTTGAGGTGTACGTGGATGACATGATTGTCAAGTCCAAAGAAAGAGAAGGCCACTACACCGCCTTGCAAAAGTTCTTTCAAAGGATCAGAGAGTTTCGGCTGCGTTTAAATCCTCAGAAGTGTACATTCGGTGTCACGGCGGGAAAAATACTGGGGTTTCTGATTACACAGAGGGGCATTGAAGTCGACCCTTCCAAAATCAAGGCCATCTTAGAAATGCCACCACCAAGGACTGAAAAGGAGGTGCGAGGCTTTCTAGGTAAAGTGCAATTCATAAGACGGTTTATCTCAAAATTAACCTTGACTTGTGAACCACTCTTTGGTCTCCTGAAGAAAGGAAAGAAATTCCAATGGGACGGCAGATGTCAAGCAGCTTTTGAGCAGATCAAAGAATATTTACAGAACCCGCCCGTATTGTCACCACCAGAGCCGGGAAGACCGTTGATATTGTACCTTTCAGTAACTGAGACTACCATGGGCTGCATGCTCACACAAGAGTCAGAAGACAAGGTGGAAAGGGCCATCTACTATCTGAGCAAGAAGATGCTGGATTACGAGACCCGCTACACCCCACTGGAGAAGGCTTGCTTGGCCTTGGTATGGGCTACCAGGAAGCTGCGGCACTTCCTGTTAGCTCACTCTGTAATGTTGGTTTCACGCTTGGATCCCATCAAATATCTTTTCGAGAAACCGGCACTTACGGGTAGGCTAGCTCGCTGGCTGCTGTTGCTCTCAGAATTTGATTTGAAGTATGTAACGCGCAAGTCAGTAAAAGGAAGAGCAGTAGCGGAGTTCCTTGCCGACCACCCGGTTGAAGGGGATGAAGCGGTTGAGTACCTGTTCCCGGACGAAGCCATTCTGCATATCGAAGATGAAACTTGGACGATGTACTTTGACGGAGCGTCGAACCAATATGGGTATGGGATAGGAGTGTTGCTGATAGCGCCTGACGATTCCCGTATCCCTTTAGCATTCAAGCTCCGATTCAAAGTCTCGAACAATGAAGCAGAATATGAGGCATGTATTGCTGGCCTAGAAGCAGCCCTAGAACTAGGGGCAAGACGGTTGGACGTCATTGGGGACTCGAACCTTGTTGTGTCTCAAGCGAAAGGAGACTGGAAAGTCAAAGAGGAAAGGATGATAATTTACCACCAAACCTTGGATTTGTTAATTCCTCAGTTTGAGAAGCTGAATTTCACCCACCTAGTAAGAGAAAACAACAGGTTCGCAGATTCACTAGCAACTCTATCTTCCATGATAGACATCCCGTCCGGAGTCCGGATGCGTCCAGTCATTATTGACCAGAAGTTTGCGCCAGCGTACGAGTCAATTTCCGCCATAGATGAGGCTCAGGACAACAACCCCTGGTATTACGACATTTGGAACTTCTTGGAAAAGGAGGCGTATCCACCAGGGGCAAATGCCAAGGATAAAAGGTCAATCAGAAGGATGGTTGTTCAGTTCATCATCTGCGGGGGTAAGCTGTACAAGAGAGGTCATCTGGGAATGCACAAGCTCTGTGTAGAAGCTGAAGAATCAAAGCGCCTGATGGAGGCCATCCATGGAGGGGAGTGCGGTGCACACATGAATGGAGTAATGCTGGCCAGGAAGATCCTCAGACAGGGCTACTACTGGTCTACAATGGAAGAGGATTGTATCGATTTTGTTCGGCGATGCCACAAATGCCAGATCCATGCGAACCGCATGAACATCCCGCCGTCAAAGCTGTATAATATGACTTCGCCATGGCCATTTTCGGTTTGGGGAATTGATGTGATCGGGGCTGTCACTCCGAAGGGATCAAACGGGCATGAGTTCATCCTGGTAGCGATAGATTATTTCACGAAGTGGGTCGAGGCCCAATCATATGCCGTGTTGAAGGCATCGCACGTCGCAAAGTTCATCAGAAACAACATCATCTGTCGCTACAGGGTCCCAAACGAGATTATTTCGGATAATGGTTCCCACTTTAAGAAGGAAGTAATTGACTTGTTGGAGAAATATAACGTGGCTTTTCATAAGTCATCCACATACCGGCCGCAAACCAACGGAGCAGTTGAGGCCGCCAACAAGAACATCAAGCATATACTACGGAAAATGGTGGAAACCTACCGGGACTGGCCAGATAAGTTGCCGTTTGCTCTGTGGGGCTACAGGACTTCAATTAGAACTTCTACTGGGGCGACTCCGTATTCATTAGTCTATGGGATGGAGGCCGTTCTACCTATCGAAATTGAGGTTCCGTCATTGCGAGTATTGGCTGAGTGTCAAATAGCTGAAGCAGATTGGCAGCAGAGCAGGTTCGAGGAACTCATGCTCTTTGATGAGAGAAGACTGAAAGCACTGTATCATGTTCAGAGTTATCAGCGCAGAATTACCTGGGCTTTCAACAAGAAGGTTAAGTCTCGGAATCTAAGGGAAGGAGATCTGGTGCTCAAGGACAACCGAGCTCCCATCCACGACCCAAGGGGCAAGTTCAGACCTAATTGGACTGGTCCTTACATTATCAAAGCTATCTGGTCAGGTGGAGCCGTGGTTCTGATGGACCTAGATGGCCTGGAATTTTCCCAACCGGTCAACATGGACAAGTTGAAGAAATATTACCCTTGAGAGGCTCGCTAGGCCAAAAACCCGAAAGGGCGACCTAGGCAAAAGTTAGAGCACAAAAAATTAGAAAATATCAAAAACTGAGCTCGCGAGGCTGAAAACCCGCAAAGGGCGGCTTTGGCAAAAGTTAGAGTGCAAAAGGAGAGTGAAAATACTCGAGTGAACCTTAGCCTGAACTACGTAAGGCTTGATTCCCATCCTCGGGATACGTAGGCAACTTCGTCTTGGAGTTCAGCCATAATCCTTTTCCCCGATCAACTTTGTCCATTTGATCGTCTCGGCCATCTTTGTTTATTCAGCATTCAAGGGTTCGGTTATGATCTCCGGTGCAGTGCTCTTCAGACTAGGGGCAACTTTCCGTTGCCATGCAGTGCCGCGGTACTATTCAGACTAGGGGCAACTTTCCAGTTGCAGAGCTCCGGGGTTGTGCACCTCAGTGACAGATTTCAGGCGTGTCCAGTTCTGATCCACATTGAAAATGTCTTTGAAAAGTTTTAATAAAGATGACTTTGTTCAAATAAATCTTTTTACAACTAAGACCATTTTTGGGCCAAAGCGGAAAATTTTCAGTGCCGCAACTTTCAATTTCATTGATTTCAAAACAGAGTTCTCCTGCTCTTGCATACAATCAAAGTCGCTTTTGATTACATTCATAAAGAAAACTTGAAAGTATTAATAAAGCAATAAATCCGGGGCATAGTCAAGTCAGGTGCTCCTGCGCCCCCTCCCAGAGCTGGCCGAAGCCTCTGATGCCAAGGTGGGCCCGACCTGTGCCTCCTCATTAAGCCAATCTAAGCACTCATCAGACAAAGTGCAACTGAAAGTAGGAGCGGGGGCCAGGAGTTCTCTCATCCTCCACGCGGTGGCTTGCCAAGCAAGCTGTGTGCCTCGGGCTGGGAATGCAGCGGGATACTCTATCCCCTCTGGTGGGCAGGTCTGATCATGGCCAAATTGGCGTCGAATCCAAAATGGGAAGTAGAATACACAGTGGGTAAGACCAATCAGTTGAATCCCAGTCTGCCAGGGCATATTGTAACTCATTGCCGGAAGGCTCAGCCAAGGGCACCGCCAAGCAATACGGTCTACAGACAAGTGGCACATCCAAGCGAACCACCATCCTTCGTCCAGGGCATTGACTAGACGGTGCCGGAAGAAGTAGCCGCGAGCTGAATATGCTGGGCAAGAGTCCACAACCTGCAGTTTGTCCATTAACCATACCTGGGAAGGGATGAAAAATGAGAGAATAAAGAATAGAGAGATGTACGAGGAGAGAAAAGTAAGAATAGGGTTTCATGAGAAAACACCGAGCTCGAGGGCCGAGTGATGTGAGCAATGCATATATGTGAGATTGGGTGGGAAACATTACCTGCAGTAATAGTGGACTCCCTGCTAATCTAGTTGTCTCATGATGATGAAAGGCGTCTAAGCCCATCAACGTCTCAGCCAGAGTCATGGCAATACAGCTCTTGCCCTCCTTCAAGCCTTGGGCGACCTCGGTCAGTCGGACGCTGGACCCTCCGGAGCCTAAGACAAATAGAAAGTGAGATAGTATGCACAAACAGAGGGCGTGTCGCCGGAAACCTTGCCAGTGATGGTTGTTGCGACCGCCGGCGTCAGAAAACCGATCGATCAAGCTCGGAATATCCAGCATTCCGTCACAAATCAGAGACCAAGCGTCACGTATACTGAGTCCACACATTCTCCCTAAGGATTGGGCATGGCTGAAGTTAAGTTGGGGCAGGAGCTCCTCGTCGCGCTCGGACTCCATTAAGGCTCGGAAATCCTCGAAGGTAGGACATATCTCTTGTCCAGCGAAGCTAAAGACATGCGTCACCGGATTCTAAAACCTTGCCGCGGCATGGAGAAACGGGAGGTGCAATGGGGTACGACCCAGAGTGAATAGTGCATTTATGCCGAAACCTCGGAAATTCACTTTTTTCGAGCCATCCAAGCTAGCAATCCAAGCTGTGAGATTTTGAGCAAGAAACTCTTCCATTGAAGCAAATCAGTGTGAAAGTGAGAAAAACTACGAAGCTGGGATCTTTTGTAGGAGATAAAGTTGAGTGGAGGACAGGTGTCAACATTCTGCTGATCCCCCCATTAAGTGCCGGCCGGCCAAACTCTTTGCTGACCGACCATTATATTTTGCCGACCGAACAAACTTTTGGCCGGTGGCCTCTACCCCTGGCCGATGGGCTTCCTCCTGGTTCCCTGAGCTGTTTATGCTAGGGAATGGGGAACTCCACCACCTCAGATTCCCCCCCCCGGTGATCGATTCTTGCGGGGTCACACCTGTCTGCTTGCCAAGTTATTGTGCATTTGCTTATCGAGTTGTATTTGACTCTCTTCGAGCTCTTGATTTGTTTATCGAGTTGTATTCACGCTTGTTTGGTTATATCGTGTCTTTGTTTTGCTTATCGAGTTGTAAGTCGGTTCACTACCTGATTATTACGACACGAATTTTCAGTGTTCAAAATAAGTTCAATTTCGTTCACATTGTGGTGTGAGACCCTACGATGCGACGCATAGAAAGTTTACAAATGCAACATCTTTTGAACAAAATGGTTGTTTCATTCCCGTCATGTATTTTGTGAAATATGTAATTTCAAAAAAATAAAACCTGCCCGAGGCAGTGCAATGTGCTTAAACTACCAATAAAAAGGAAAGTAAAGCATAGAACGACAGGGTAGCAAAGTATCAGAATTGATACCAGTGAAACTCCCCTCGCGGTCAACGCACCTTCCGCACCTCTGTTCGGGTCAACCACATCGTTTGACGCCTTCACAATGCTGGAAAGCACACCTTTGAAACGTGAACCTTCGAGTTGACCTCAGGCCACAACTTCTGCGGGCGATGCTCGATTCGTACGGAGGACGTCCCGTCCCGTATCCTTTTCATATCTTGTGAACCCCACAAAACCATTTCGATTATGCTGTGTTACAACATTTTACATTCCGGCATCAGGAATGACATGTTTCACTTGCGTGTGTACATTCAACTCTTCTCAATTACACTACATGCGTAGACCGCATGTTTGTAATCCATTTCATTACTTGCGTAGACCGCATGTTCATTTCATTACTTGCGTAGACCGCATGTTTATTACATTACCTGCGTAGACCGCATGTTTGTAATCCATTTCATTACTTGCGTAGACCGCATGTTAATTACATTACCTGCGTAGACCGCATGTTTGTAATCCATTTCATTACTTGCGTAGACCGCATGTTAATTACATTACCTGCGTAGACCGCATGTTTGTGATCTATTTCATTACTTGCGTAGACCGCATGTTAATTACATCACCTGTGTAGACCGCATGTTTGTAATCATTTCATTACTTGCGTAGACCGCATGTTTATTACATTACCTGCGTAGACCGCATGTTTGTAATCCATTTCGTTACTTGCGTAGACCGCATGTTTATTTCATTACTCGCGTAGACCGCATGTTAATTACATTACCTGCGTAGACCGCATGTTTGTAATCAATTTTATTACTTGCGTAGACCGCATGTTAATATCATTACTTGCGTAGACCGTATGTTTTGCTTGCGTAGATCGCATTATTGTTCAATTTCATTACTTGCGTAGACCGCATGTATTGCTTGCGTAGACCTTATAATTGTTCAAATTCATTACCTGCGTAGACCGCATGTTTTGATTGCGTAGACCGCATTATTATTAATTTCATTACTTGCGTAGACCGCATGTATTGCTTGCGTAGACTGCATAATTGTTCAAATTCATTACCTGCGTAGACCGCATGTTTTGATTGCGTAGACCGCATTATTATTAATTTCATTACCTGCGTAGACCGCATGTATTACTTGCGTAGACCGCATGTATTGCTTGCGTAGACCGCATGTTTGTTCAATTTCATTACCTGCGTAGACCGTATGTATTGCTTGCGTAGACCGCATAATTGTTCAATATCGTTACTTGCGTAGACCGCATGTTTTGCTTGCGTAGACCGCATGACTGTCCAACTTCATTGCTTGCGTAGACCGCATGCTTATGATCAATTTCGTTGCCTGCGTAGACCGCATGCTCCACTTACATGTCTGTATTTTCACAGCATTGTCATGCTCCCCACTTGCTTTGCGTTGTCACGCATTTCGAGTACACTACTATGCATGTTGTTAACAATATTGTACCTGTTAAGTTTGTTTTCTTTGCAGGCACGATATTGTATGTACGGTTCATTTGAGGCTGGTGCAACCAGACGAGCCGCACAGGTATTGTATCCTCCGAGTGAGAAGTATCGAGAATTGCATAATTCTCTTACATCCTTTCTGCATTGTAGTGTAGTTTGGTGTGTGCTAGCTTAAAATTGTCGCATGTATGCTTCATTACAACTTTCTTTGCATGATCATAAGTTATGTCCGGCTCTGTGCATTGTCATGCATTTTGCCCCCGCCTTCGGGCGCATATCTTGTCTTGCATGTTTGTCTAAGTCTTCGGCCTTGTCAAAAATGGGTCGTCTCTGGGCTTTGACATTCACTCCCGTCATTGTTATGACTTTCGAGTTCTGTTAAAGAGGGGCAACTGTAGACACCCCATTTTTGACCGTCCTCAAGACTTGGACGTCACCGTTTGAACACTCGGTGATCATCCATGTTTGTGTCCGTTTGGGGTTCCCGGAGGTCTCGGCTACGCGCCTTACCTCAGAATCTCCGATTTCGACCGTTAAGTGTCTGGTTTTGCACCAAACACTTGCATCTTGCCTTGGAGGGGCAGGGAGTGCCTTGTGAGGCATCCCCACATACCACCGGCAGCAGCTAAAGGGCACCGGCTGGTTTTTGATGCCATCGGCACTTTTTATTGCCGGTCGGCACTGTTTTTTGCCGGTCGGCACTAAATTTTGTCAAAATGACATTTTTGGGCAGCCAACCACTGTTCATCTACTTTATGGAGATATTTTGTGTCAGCTGTGATAGCTGGTACCAACTCTGCCTCCCTCCATACACGTGTATGGAGGGATGTCCCTCTAAGAAAGCTTGTTGAATAAGCTTTGCAAGAGAGACTCCTATAAGAGGAAGGCTCTCCTCTTTGATCTAGGTTAGAAGTTTTGGAGGCAAAAACCAGAGCTTACACTTATAGATACACCCTATCTCTATATTTCCCTCTCTCTCCTCCCTTGTGTGTGTTTCTTGGCCTAAAAGTGTGATTTTACCTTACTTTTGCACCATTACACACACTATTACACCTTGCTCCGAGATTGAGGACTTTGAGGGTTGATTCTTGAGTTTTTGGGCTGTTTTTGATCAAAAGAAGGGGGCTGCCTTGGCTGTTCTTGAAGAGTGATTCAAGGGTGAGCATTTTACTTTAGTTTCCCCAAACTTGCACTAGTCTTTTACCTATCTTTCTTGCTGATTTAGTTTTTGTGCATAACATAAAAAAGGCTTGTATTTCCATGCTTAAGAACTTTCATTAAGGGTCTTTGGTGGTTTGAGTTCAAACTCACCTTCTTAGGCTTCATTTGGCCTTTTTGTTGCTTCTTTGGTAAAGCTTTGTTTGCTTAAGTGTTTTGGTCTTCTCACCACTGAAAAACAGTGGATTTTCAGTGGTAAGGAAGATGGTTTGAAGTCTTGCATAGGGGAGGGACACCCCTCTCCCCTCATTGTCTTGTTTCCTTGTATTTTGGCCTCAAAGGGTAACATGCATGCTTGATCATTTTTGGCCTCATTTCAGAAGTTTTTTGGGTGTTTTGGGTCATATGTGATCTCTATTTTTGGCCGGATTTGTACCTATTTGCATGCTTAATATACTTGCTTTACATCTCCCTCTTTGGCCTAGAATTTGTATCTTGTGTTTAGGCCTTAATCCTTGCATGTGTTGGCTTGGTTCCATGAAGATGTTGGCATTATTTTACCATGTTTAAGGTCTGTTGATGTCACGCCCCAAACTCGCCCTTAGAAGTTTGGCAACGAGACCGGCCAGTAATCCTAGATTACTACAGGCCTTGCTATACAAAACATAGATATAAGGGCTCGCGGAAGCGAAAACAATAACCACTAATAGTCCAAAGAGCTATGCATTTATATGAACATACATTACATGCCAAAAATGTTAATTTACCCACTACATTACATCACATACAATAAAAGATCATATACAACACATAGGCAAAAGCCACAGATATAACAAGACAAAGCTCACAAAACGGCCTTCCAGGCCTAGCCCCGGCTCGGAGCACACAAAACACTTGTTAGGCTTCAAAACAGCAGCTCGGCTCGAGAACCCGCCTAGGCTTGACTTCCAGAATGCTCACCTCTAATACATAATTACAAACAATGAGCTAGAGCTCAGCAAGTAACATAACAGTAAAGAGGTTGGCGAACGAAGTCCGACATTTTCATAAATCCATAATAAATCAATCATAAACATATATCAGTCATCAGTCATCATAAGAACATACGTAATGGCATACTCCACAGAACCTTTCATAACAGTCTATCAGTCAACAGTCTACGAGATCTCGTAACTAGTCATGGGCTTGTCCTTCCATGCCGTTCCCCATGACTCATGACGCATGGGCCTGCATGTTCCCGCCCCCATGACCCAACTATCTATGGATGCCATACTGTGGACGTCCCCCGAACACCCCGGGAGGGTTAGCCCCGTTCTGTTCATTTGGGGTTACCACAGTTCGGACTCGATTTGTGTCACGGTTCTTAATCTGAACCAAAGAGTCCAAATCTGGCAAATCGTTTTGAGAAACGGATTTTTTTGAAAAAGTAGTGCCAAACATGGACTGCTTTGCCAGATACAGAGTCGCCACCTAAATATTTTTAAAATGGGAAATTTAGGAAACCCTGACTCGGTGCCGAAGGCCACATGTCCGTCATCACCGGAGTTATCTCGGCTCGGGAGCTTGGGTACGATCGGGGAAGGTCAGCTATGAGCACCCCCTCTCGCCTGGTCCGAAGACCAGCCTCTACTAACCGTGATATCCAGTTTTGAAAACGTTATGTGTTCTTATTCCAATTATTAGCCTAGAATTACTATGTTATGCGCACAGCAAACAAGTATAGACTAGATTGCCTAATTTGGAAAGAAACATTGCATATCCGTTTGTTTTGAAAATGCTTTGAATTTTGCTACTCGCAAGTAGGCTAAAACACGGATTTTAATGAATTCTTCCAACTCAAACAATCCAACCTTCACCCACAGGCATTCAAAACAGTTTAACACATAAGCATCTAGCCGCATGGCAAGCATACTGTCATGTTAACATTCACACACATGCGAGATGCTAAAGCATAAATACTTACATCGTACTCCATGCCAAAACAGAGAACTTGTTAGCAAACAAGCATGATCCAAGTCCATGTTAAGTGCCTAATGCATCGCATACAAAGTGTTGTTAGAATAGGCTCGGCTATCCTAAACATGTCATGTGAAAATGCGCAATTATCACGTATTCAGTTTGGGGAATGAAGTATTGATGCAGTTAGCGTGATGTACCGAGCCTAATGCATGCAATACAAATGCATGGATGCACACATGCATAGCATGAGGTATGCTAAATTAAACATGCCCTAATACTAACCATTAAAGCGGGTAAGTAAAAGGGAAGAAAGAAGTGAGGTTGGAAGATATACACACACTCACGCACACTTATTACAGATTTGCCCTCGCTCGGAGGGACCGAATAAATATTACAAATTAATTAACTACGCAAGCTAATTAATATTACAAATTAATTAATTTAATTAACAAATTAAATAAACTAATTAAAACAGGAAAATCATCTCGGGAAACGTGCCGCCATGCGCAAGCTGCCTCTGTTTTCCTTCTTTCACTCCTCTGGAGGCTGTCAAAACCTCAGGACTGCTCCCTTAGGCACTGGGGAGTACCACCGGCTGAGTGGAATCACCACCGGCACTGATATATGTCCATCGGCACAAAATTGAATCTGTCGGCAGAGAAAATGTTGCCGGCCGGCACCTTAAACTGCCGGTCGGCAAAGAAAGTCTGCTGGACCTGCAACTCACAGCAACAGAGGGCAAAACAAGGCATGGCAGCACAATTCAAGGCATGTATGCATCAACCATATCCCTTATCATTGTAATGACTCAAAGGGGCATGTGCCTCGATTCTCGGACCACCAATCACGCATTTCCATGCGTGATGGCCCAAAGAACCAAGTATGCAACTTTGATTTCAATTGTATGCAAACCAATCAAACAAAACTCCCAATCCCTATCACCCAAGTCGAGGGACAAGGAATGCATGCAAGATGCAATGCAACCTAGGCATACAAGCTAAGGATGCAACATGGCATGGCAAGGCACTTATGCAAGCATACAAGCATACATATGGCAATGCAAATGGATGGCAAGATGGACTTATACATGAATTAGGCAACTCTAATAAGGCCTAAAACAGTGGCCATAAGTGCTAAAAAGTGAGGGCTAAATGGCATACACACACACATGCACATAAGGACCAACACTTAAGCACAAATCAAGCAACATTCAAGCACACTTCAAAGGGACAAACATGAACAATTAGCATGCATTATAAGCCTTGAAATCATGCCAATACATGGTGCCAAACCAAGCAACAAATCAAGCCAAGCATGCACCAAACATGGTCTAAATACTTGAGGCAAATCATGAAGCTTTGAAGCATGTTTTATCACAACAAACATGGCATGCATTAAGCAACCTAAAACAGGTTTTTAGCACATAACACAAGGCCCAAAAGACCACTTAGATGGCATCTAGATGGTTCAAACACAAAGGCATACACAATAGCCAAAACATGGGGCATGCAACACATGCTTATGAGGCATTAAAGATGCATGCAAGGCAATCAAGCAAGCATGGAAATGGGACTGAAATGACATATAAAGTGGCCCCAAATCACCAAAACAATGCAAAGATATCATGCTACACATGCACATACTCAAGGCCAACAAGCCCAAATACAAAGGAGCTATGTCAAGCATGCAAAGATCAACCCAAACGACTATGGACAGAGCTAAAACATGTCAAGATAAGCACATAATCTTCACAAGACTAAGCCAAAAACATGCTCCAACAAAGGCTAACAACCTAAGGCACATTAAGGCATTACATGGCAACTATGCTAAACATGCATGGAGTTCCAAAACCAACTTGAAATCATGTTATATTATGGATATATAAGCATGAAAAACAAACCAAACATGCTCAACACACACTCAAGCATAGGCTTCCTTTAGAGGCCAAAACATGCCCTTTTCAAGGACAACAAGGAGAGGGGGTGGCCCTCTCCTTCTTGGGACTTCAAGGCATCATCTTCACCACTGAAATCCCTTAAGATTTCAGTGGTGAAGAGACCTCAACACCAAAATCCCGGAGCTAGCACAAAATGGCTCAAAATGAGGCCTTTTGAGGCCTAAGGGTGGTCAACAACCCTCAAACAACAAAACACTCTTAATAAAAAATAAAGAGGGCCTAAAAACAGAACTTTTTTATGTTATACAATAATCACAAAAATAGCTCTAAGACAGGTGGAAAATCAATGCAAAAATGGGGGAAAAAAGGACTAGTTTCTTACCCTTGTAGTCCTCTTCAACAATGGTGCTCCAATGGCCTTCCTTAGCTTGAATCCAACACCAAAGTCTCAAAACAAACTCTTTAGAACCTCAGCTCCAAGAGGAAGGTGAAACACTAGGTGTTTGTGTGCAATAGTGAGACACAAAACACCTAGTGTACAAATAAGAGGGAAAGAGGGATAGAGAGTGTATATCTAACCCTAACCCTAGAAAAACCAGAGCTTGGTCTGTATTTTCCTCTCTCAAAAATGTCTAAAAGCTCTCTTCTTGCCTTAGAGAGAGTCTCTCTCTATATGCCTCTTGTAAAGCTTACAAGACAAGCTTTGCAAGAGGGAGATCCCTCCATACACGTGTATGGAGGGGAGCAAAAGCAATACAGCTGTCTAAAAATATCTGCAAAAGCAAATGAACAGCAATCGGCCGGCCAAAAATGCCATCTTGGCCAAAAAGAGTGCCGGTCGGCAACAAATAGTGCCGACCGGCAACAAAGAGTGCCGGCCGACAAACTATATTGTCGGTGGCAGCAAAAACCAGCCGGTGGCATCTAGCCACTGCCGGTGATGGGTGGGGATGGTCTACAAGCCCCACCCTGCCTCTCAAAGGCAAGATGCAAGTGTTTGGTGCAAAACCAGACACTAAACGGTCGAATTCGGGGATCCTGAGGCATGGCGCGCGAGCCAAGACCTCCGGGAACTCCAAACGAACACAAACATGGATAATCACCGAGTGTTCAAACGGTGACGTCCAAGTCTTGAGGACGGTCAAAAATGGGGTGTCTACAGTTGCCCCTCTTTGACAGAACTCGAAAGTCATAACAATGACGGGAGTGAATGTCAAAGCCTAGAGACGACCCATTTTTGACAAGGCCGAAGACTTAGACAAACATACAAGACAAATAAGATATGCGCCCGAAGGCTGGGGCAAAATGCAAGACAATGCACGAAGCCGAGCATAACTTATGATCATGCAAAGAAAACTATAATGAAGCAAACATGCGACAATTTTAAGCTAGCATACCAAACTACACTACAATGCAGAAAGGATGTAAGAGAATTATGGAATTCTCAATACGTCTCACTCGGGAGATACAATACCTGTGCGGCTCGTCTGGTTGCACCAGCTTCAAATGAACCGTACATACAATATCGCGCCTGAAAAGAAAACAAACTTAACAGGTACAATATTGTTAGCAATATGCACAGTAGCATACTTGAAATGCGTGACAGCGCAAGGCAAGTGGGGAACATAACAATGCTGTGGAAAGACAATCAGGTAAGTGGAGTAAATGGTCTACGCCGGCAACAAAATTGATCATGAACATGCGGTCTACGCAGGTGATGATATTTAGCAAATATGCGGTCTACGCAGTCAAAACGTGCGGTCTACGCAAGCAATGAAATTAATATGGGGTCTACCCAAACAAAACATGCGGTCTACGCAGGTAATGATATTAAACAATCATGCGGTCTACGCAAGTAATGAAATTGAATGAACATGCGGTCTACGCAATCAAAACATGCGGTCTACGCAGGTAATGATAATAGTAATGCGGTCTACGCAATCAAAACATGCGGTCTACGCAGGTAATGAAATTGAACAATTATGCGGTCTACGCAAGCAATACATGCGGTCTACGCAGGTAAAGAAATTGAACAATAAATATGCAGTCTACGCAATCAAAGCATGCGGTCTACGCAAGTAATGATATTAAACAATGATGCGGTCTACGCAATCAAAGCATGCGGTCTACGCAGGTAAAGAAATAATGCATGCGGTCTACGCAATCAAAACATGCGGTCTACGCAGGTAATGAAATTAAACATGCGGTCTACACAAATAAAGAAATGATTATAAACATGCGGTCTACGCAGGTAATAAAGATGCGGTCTACGCAAATAAAGAAATTGAAAAATCATGCGGTCTACGCAAGTAATGAAATCAAAATTATGCGGTCTACGCAATCAAAACATGCGGTCTACGTAGGTAATGAAATTAAAATGATGCGGTCTACGCAATCAAAACATGCGGTCTACGCAGGTAATGATAATAGTAATGCGGTCTACGCAATCAAAACATGCGGTCTACGCAGGTAATGAAATCAAACATGCGGTCTACGCAAATAAAGAATTGACATGCGGTCTACGCAAGTAAAGAATTGACATGCGGTCTACGCGAGTAAAGAATTGACATGCGGTCTACGCAAGTAAAGAGACGATTACAAACACGCGGTCTACGCAGGGAATAAAATGATCGCGCGGTCTACGCAAGCAATGAATTAATATGCGGTCAACGCAAGTAAAGAATTGACATGCGGTCTACGCAAGTAAAGAATTGACATGCGGTCTACGCGAGTAAAGAATTGACATGCGGTCTACGCAATCAAAACATGCGGTCTACGCAGGTAAAACATGTGGTCTACGCAAGTATTGTAATTTAACATGCGGTCTACGCAGGTAAAGAAAAGATTACAAACACGCGGTCTACGCAGGTAATGTAATTAACATGCGGTCTACGCAAGTAAAGAAATTGATTACAAACATGCGGTCTACGCAGGTAATGTAATTAACATGCGGTCTACGCAAGTAAAGAAATTGATTACAAACATGCGGTCTACGCAGGTAATGTAATTAACATGCGGTCTACGCAAGTAAAGAAATTGATTACAAACATGCGGTCTACGCAGGTAATGTAATTAGATGCGCAAAACCGCGCAATGGAATGCAATGCACAAAACAGTGCGACGATTTGAAATGCACAAAACAGTGCGACGGTTTGAAGTGCACAAAACAGTGCGATGATTTGAAATGCACAAAACAGTGCGACAGTTTGAAATGCATAAAACAGTGCGATGGTTTGAAATGCACAAAACAGTGCGCCGATTTGAAATGCACAAAACAGTGCGACGGTTTGAAATGCACAAAACAGTGCGACGGTTTGAAGTGCACAAAACAGTGCGATGATTTGAAATGCACAAAACAGTGCGATGCGCAGAACAGCGCGAACAACTTTGAAATGCACAAAACAGTGCGATGCGCAGAACAGCGCGAACAATTTCGAAATGCATAAAATAGTGCGATGGTTTGAAATGCACAAAACAGTGCGATGATCAGTGTGACACGCACGCCACACGGAATGTAAATGGGCTTAAATGCGCAACAACGCACGTATTCCAGAATGCATGACAATGCATGGAATGGAAATGCAATGATGATGCATGAGAAATGTGCACGATAATGCAAAGGGGTGCGTGTTGTAACGCATATAACACGTGCATAACAATGCAAATGTGTGGCGCGCGACAGCGCGATGCAATGCACAGAAGTAGTGTGATGAACTCGTGCAACACACACATGGGGTAACTTTTGAATTCAAAAGGATACAAAAAGGATACACCTTGCACGAATTCGAGTGCCACGCACTGGAGACACGGCCCGAAGTCAAAACGGAGGCCGGTTGAGCGTCGGAGATGCACTTTCTTGCACTTTCTTGAGCTATGAAGACCACGAACTTCTCATATGGCCTAAACAAGGCTGTGGGAACCCCACCGGCCGAAAGATGAGGCCACCGGCTGGCCATCGGCACAAAAACAATTCCATCGGCACAACAAAGTGCCGACCGGCACAAAACATTGCCGACCGGCAAACAGTTGCTGATGCGGGGCAGTTTTGACTTTTCACCTTGGGTGTTATAAAATAGGGCTTCAAGCCCTATTTCCTCATTTCCTCCACGCCGAAATCCCTTGCTCCCTCTCTCTAGAGCTTTTTCTCTTCCTCGTTTCTCCGTTTCTTCGCGTTCTACGCCCGTTTCGTCGTCGGATTCGCGTTTCTCTTCGCGTTTCGGACGTTTTCGACCGATCACATTCTCGTTTCGGTGCCTCGTTTGGCGTTCTCGCCTTTTCGGGGTTTGTTCCCCTCACTTTCCTCTTCATTTCCGTGCCCTTTCACATTCCGGCCTTCCCGGCCATTTTCGACCTTCTCGGGAGTTGACTTTCCAGTTGACTCTTCGTATTTCGACTCGGTTTTCCTTTTCCGGGCCATTTTCACACCATTCTCTACATGGCAGACGACATTCCACGTGGCGGGACTCCCCCGGACCACGAGATGGATCCCGGGGTCGAGCTCTTACCACTGAGCGAGCGCCCGTTCGACCCGGCGACCTACCGGCCGGCGATCCATGTTCTGCCCCCAGACGGCCTGCGTCAGTTCCGGAGCTTTGAGAGGTACGCGGCGCCTGAGCTACTACTACGCGAGCCTACCTCCCATCTGTCTTTCAGCACTTCCGAGGTAACTTTTCATCTTCTGCTTTACTTTCCGCAATGTAGGATACAAAACTGCCATAGTTAGTTGTACTCTTTAACTGCTGAAATCTGATACACCATAGACCGTAGTTGACTGTAAACATACATACAACTGATATCTGCTTGAGAGTGACACATGCACACACACTGCACTAGCCCTGAATCACCCAAACACACGGCACACACTGTATTTCACTGCATACACTGGCATCCAGTATTTATCTGAATCTGTTAGATTTGCACATATGCTACATCTGTCCTTTCAAAACTGCATTTTGAATGTTGTCTTGCAATTGTCATTTTCTGTTTACAGGAGGGTTCCCATACCATTCGCGGGTATGGGAATACTGGTGCACGGGAGTGGTATGATGAGCTCCCTGATGCGGTCCAGCGCATCGTGGACCGAACGGGTTTCGGCACCTTCTGCCGAGGGCTCTCTAGGTTGTCCACATGCAGACCTCTTCTTGCTGCTTTGGCGGAGAGGTGGTGGGACACCACCGATTCTTTCCACTTCTCTGCTGCAGGGGACATGACGATGACCCCTTATGACTTCTCGATGCTCACAGGCATCGGGGTAGGGGGTGATCCGATCCCCTTCGACACCGACATGGATGAGTGGACCGCCGCTCAGGTCCATTTACTGGAGGAGGCCCCACCACTAGCTCGTCCAGGCTTCGTGCGGTACTCCTGGTTCGAGACACAGTTCAGGGTTCAGCCCGTTTTGGAGGAGGTGCAGATGACCCCAGAGGACGAGGAGAGGTATGCTCGCGGCTTCCTCATGTTCTTGTTCGGGACTACCATCTTCGCCGACCGGGCGAACACCGTGCCTCTCTGCCTTCTCAGCGCACTGGCGGACGTCCGGGATATCTTGCACTACGATTGGGGCGGCGCTGCTCTGGCCACCCTGTACGGATATATGAGCTCGGCTTCTCGTGGCAGCGGCCAGCTGCTTGGAGGTTACTGGCGGGCTTGGGAGGTACATTTCTTCTCCACTTTTTCATTCATGTCTCGTACTTTCTGTACTCAGTACACTGCACACACTGTGGTCTGCTCTATACTTGCTGTATACTGTACACACGGCACACACATACATTCTGCTTTACACTAACTGTACACTGTTCACACTGTACA
Source organism: Camellia sinensis (assembly GCF_055761805.1). NCBI lineage: Eukaryota > Viridiplantae > Streptophyta > Magnoliopsida > Ericales > Theaceae > Camellia > Camellia sinensis. Next base: position 168,018,342 of record NC_138969.1, read on the forward strand.
CTGCACACAATACACTGCACAACACACGGCTCTGCGCTTTCTGCTTTATTTTGTGTATTCTGCTTTTTCTGATAGTCATACTGACATTTGTTTTGCAGCTGTGGGTTTACGCCTACTTCCCTAGGCTTGCACCCGTACCAGTCGCGGAGCCTCCTCCGGCTGTCCCGTTCTCGAGTCGCTTCGACGGGAGATGCACCCGGCGACCACGGGAGACGTTCGGCTTCTTCTGCCGATATTTTGACACCATCACCCCGGCCGAGGTATGCTTTACTTTCAGTTCATTTAGCTTCGCTTTCCTACTGCATGTTTCAATAACAGTAGATAACAAACTGTCTGTCACTTTCAGATCACTTGGCGGCCATGGGCCTCCTTGCCGTCGGCGATGCGGGGTCGGTTCCCTGGTGCTGAGGAGACCTCGCGTTTCCGGATCTTGCTAGAGGGCCCGGTCTGTCGGGCTTGGTACCTGGGGGAGCGTTTTCTACGCCAGACCCGCGGGTTACCTGAGCAGATAGTCCCGGCTCACCCTCCTGCAGAGATGAGGGAGACCGAGGGGCTGACCACTGAGCAGCTGGATGATTACTCCATCGGTTGGGAGGAGGCCGGCTTCCGAGGCACCGGCGACTATCAGGAGTACATACGGACGTACCTGATGCGCCCCCTGAGCGGTCGTCGAGGAGAGGGGGCCAGGCCTGTAGCATCGGCGGCTGGGGCCGGAGCGGGAGCAGGGGCTGGATCTTCGGGGAGGGCCCGGGTCCGTGGTAGGGGCGGAGTGCGGGGAGGACGAGGAGCTGGCTGGCCTGCCCTGCCTGCTGTACTGACTTTCCAGGGGCAGGGTGGGTCGACCTATCAGATCCCCTTCGCCCCTCCACCGGCTGGTCACGAGTTCATCGACGTCCCCGACTTACCACCGGTACGTATCACTGCACTTCGTACAGTCATTTCATTTCAGTTTACTTGATATCCCACAGAATACTAATGCATCTGATATTTTGCAGGCCTCTTCTGAGTACACCCGTCAGTCGTTGGCGATGAATGCCTCGATGATGGGGATGCTTCAGCGGACTTTTGACCTCCTAGCCCTCTACAGCATACCAGTATGTTCTTCTGACATTGGCCTCAAACCACTCATACACTGCTTTGCATAATCTGATTCGTGGCACCACACCTGATACACTGATCTCACAGTATCTGACACACTGCATACACTGCATTCTGCACCGTACTCTGTACTGATAAACTGCTCACGACATTCTCATACCGTACCCATATACTGCATTCTGCACTGTTAAACTGCTCACGACATTCATACACCATACTCGACATTGCATTCTGCACTGATAAACTGCTCACAGTATACTGATGCATTTCACTTTTGGGTACCTTTTTCAGCCTCCTTTCTAGATTCCCATGGCAGGAGGTGCTCCAGCTAGACCTGCTGTCCCTGCTCGGGGGAGAGATGAGGAGGGCAGGATATTTCCCCGTACCAGGGGAGGGCGTACTCACGTCGGGAGTAGCTCGCGAGCTCCAGTCCCGGACGATGACGACGAGGAGGAGTCAGAGGCGGAGGGAGGGTCATCGGAGGAGGAGACCGGAGGCGATTCTAGCTCGGGCTCTGACGACGACGCTGATGATGCTCCTGGACCCTCGTCCAGGAAGAGGACCAGGACAGACTGACGGCCCTTCGGAGTGCTTGACACAGATGCAGATTTTTGCTATCTTTTCTTTCTTTCTTGTACTTTTCTTTTTGGTTGGTAGATAGATTACCTTGTACTGCCGCAGGCAGATTTTGTTTCCAAAACTTGTACATTTGAAAAGATAATGAAATGAAACGGAATTTTATCTGAAAAAGTGTTTACATTTACACATTTCATGCATTGCATCGCATCTCATCATGTTACACCTCAATGTAAATGGAATTGATTAGCTGTCTGAAAGTTAAACACTTGCACTGTAATAATCAGATAACTTAAACAGCCAACAGCAAAATAACCCAAGCAACCCACTGCCTGATTCTGGACACACAGCCCTTGCTTTACTGGGGATTAATCTGCACACAGCTCATAACACAGCATTCGGTTCATTCTACACACGGTAATTCTCAAACAAACAGCCCAATCTAACAGGACGGACCTCAAAGATGGAACCGGTTGGAGTCGAAACACGTTCAAATGTAGAGAATGGCACAGCATTCTGAGCATAAATGATTTTTGAAATCAAATGAGGGTTTTTCAAACCGGGATATCGAGTCTACAACTGAACACAGCGGGGAGGACTCAAATATAGGTGCACGACCTAAACACAACGAGACACGCTCGGAAAAGACCTAAAACAAAGGTGGAGATATACAAAACAAAAGACACGACATACAGACGCGTTAGCGAAGATGGGGGACCTCGGACCACGAGGAGCCAGTTCAACCTGGGTATTGTTTCCCACCCTGTCTGATTTGTGATTCTCACATCACTCGACTCTCAAGCTCGGATTTTCTCTCAAAACCCTTTTCCTCACTTTTCTCTCAACTTACACCCCTCTATTCTTCATATCTCTCATTTTCAATCCCTCCCCAGGGTGATTGATGGATAAATAGAAAGGTGTGGGTTCACGCCCGATGCCGTTAGCTCACAGCTATTTCTTCTGGCGGGCAGAGCGCCCTTCTGGCAAGTACGTCGATAACGGGGGAAAGACAGAATGCCTGGCTCAACTGTGCCCCTAGTTCATCATTTTAACCATTCTTTCGTTTTTGCCTTCTACTAAAACGGTTTTGATCAAAACGAGAGTCGGATTAACGTACTTGTTCGACTTTTGATTTGAAAATCATGCAAGTCAGGCAGCAAGCACTGAAAATTTTCCTTTTTTGGGTCCAAGACAATGGTCCGATTTTGGAAAATGGAATAGTTTTCGAGAAAATAGTCAACCTCAGTAAAAATTTTCAAAAACTATTTTTCAAACAGCTGATGCTTAACAAGCATAGAACTTACCCTTCGAGATGCGCAACCTCGGATCGGAGGCAATGGAAAATTGCCCCTGGTTTGAAGGGGGGGTGGGAGGCAACGGAAAGTTGCCCCTAGTTTGAATGGCGGCTCACGGCGGCTGGTGGCAACGGAAAGTTGCCCCTTGTTTGGGATAGTGCCGCAGCAATCCGCAGATAGTCTTCATTGGCGATGGTCGAACTCTCAGACACAGAGATGACGAAGACGGTCACAACAAATATATGGACACAGTCGCCTTTGGAGGGTGTTGGCGGCTGGACTTTGAGATGAAATCGAAACCATTGCATGGACTGAGACGCTTATGAAAGCGTTGGGGGCTGGACTTCATGATGAAGTTGCCTACGTATCCCAAACATGGGAATCAAGCCTTACGTAGTTCCGGTTAAGGTACACTCGGGTATTTTAACCTTCACTTTTTTTTTAGGCTCTCACTTTTGCCAAGGCGCCCAATGCGGGTTTTCGACCTTGCGAGCTTCTTTTCATTTCTATTTCTTCTTTTTTGTTCCTTTTTTATTTTTTCTTGTATTTTTCTCTTTTTTTGTATTTTTCTCTTGCTCTAACTTTTGCCTGGGCCGCCCTTCCGGGTTTTCGGCCCAGCGAGCCTCTCAAAGGGGTAAAAATGTAGCAAGTCCATGCCAAATGGTTTTTTTTTTGAAATTGAAGCCTCCCTGTGTCTAGGAGAACGGCTGTTGCACTGATTTGCGGAGAATCCATCAGGGTTACTCTACGAGCTTCTTCCGGCGAGATCTACTCCTTCTGATCCGGCTTTTGGTGCCTCTTGCTCGAGGGCTACTTCAAAACTAGCCACACGGGCCTTTCATGGCGTTTGTCCGTTGAACTTTCTGAACGTTCTAAACGGGTTCAAACTCGGAAAACAAATAGGTTGAATCTTGAGGCTGAGAGCGATCCTAGGCTGCGCAATCTCAAGAGCGATTCCACACAGGTCTTCACAGGGCCGCGTAAAACATTTGTTTTTGAAAGTTTTTAAGAAAGCGACGAATCGCTCGCGCCGAAGATAGTGTGGAACCAATCTGGATCAGGCCAGGATCCTTCTCAGTACTCACGCCGACAAGCATGGCTTTATTCATAAAAAGGCTTAGCGCGCCTCTCTTTCTCTCAAAATGATCAAAATTTTGCAAAACCCGAGGAATTCCTTCCTCTTCGTTTTTATCACCGCAGTGTTCAAAAGGTTTGTTTTTTGAAAATTTTAGGTTAATGCAATGAGTTTGGCGCGCAGGAGAGCAGGCGAGATGTACTGTCAGCCCAATCAAATTCTCTGGCACTTATGCTGAAAGCAAGCATGGAGTTTGAGATAGCAACAACTGTTTCATTCGGCTTTGTTGGTATAACTGGCCCCTCGGCAGAAACAGACTCAAAACAAAAACAGATAATAACAAAACAAAACGGTGTTCAGGACAACAACCCCAGAATCACCTGGTATTATATACAACGGGGACTGACTCGATACAACCAGACAGACCCTTAAGCAAAAAAGACTGACTCAAGACAAAGAGACAGACTCAAAACAAAAGACTGACTCGATATCCAAGCCAGGATTTACAAAACTCGGTTTCACCGATGCTCAAAAATGCGTGCCAGACGCTTCAAAAATACACCAAATGTTGCCCACAGGCGTTTCACTTCACATACTCGCAGTATCTGAGCCCTCGAAGTCCAACAACTGAGTGGTGACGGGCTTGCCCGAGGTGGGTGGTAGGATAACCTTGTTATCAATCAAATCCTGCACTTCATGACGAAGGCGGGAACATCCATCGGTACTGTGATCGGACTGTTGATGGTACGCGTAGTACAAGGTAGCATCATGAGTGGCGGGGAGATTCTTCGGGAGTGGCCGGGGCTCCAAAGGCTTAAGATGCCCATTCTTCGCCAATATTAGCAATGCCCTAGACAAAGGCATGTGGAGGTCGTGAAAGACCCTGTGCCCTTGGGGCAGGTACTTTGCAGTTTGAGGATTCTTGCCAGATGCGCTGGCGAAAGGATCAGCTGGCGCGGCCTTGGCCTTTTGAACCTTTCCCGGTGCAGGGTTGGGAACTACATGAACTGTCTGGGCATGACGGGGCCCATCCCGGTTTTCTGCCTGGCTTGAACTGCCTTTGATCGGAGTGGGGAAAGCATCATCCACAGCTTTGGTCACTATTGCAGACGTTTGTTGCTTGTTCATCCCTCTGACTTTCAGAGCCTCGACTGCCCACAGCAGTTGCTCAATGGGGTCGGCATCTATCTTTGCCTTGTCTTTTCCTCTGGCCTCAGCCTGGTCAAGGGTCGGGGTTCGTGCTGGCATGTCGCAGCTGTAGCCGGAAGCCACCTCTGGCTGGCTGAGCTCTATCACAATCTGCCCCAGTAGCGGGGGCTCCTGTGGTACAAAATTCCCGGTATACGGCACCGCTGGAGGTGAAGTCGATATTCCATAGGCGAGGTCTGCCACAGACCTTTGGAGATTGCCTATCATCCCCATTAATTCGAAGGTGGTGGGCTCACGAGCCTGGTATAACTGGGCAGCCCAAACCGGGTGCACAACGGGCGACCTGGGCGGGTATGACATACTGATGCCGGTCTCACTCTGCGGAGCGGTTCCCTGCTCCAATGCAGCCGTCATAACCACAATTTCTTCTGAACTTTGTGTCGCCATAAATCTTGCCTCAGCAAAGGGGAGACACTGGCTGTTCTGTATCAACTCTGCAACTCTCTGAACTGAAAGAAAAACAGACAGCATTTCAGCCCAAACTGATCAAACACGGTTGTAGCCAAACAACTGTACCCTACTGCTGATCACTGTTCCCAGATTTCTGTTCCCAAAATACTGAATCTGATACCCGCGGATAACTGATTCCTGATAACTGATTCTCAACAGTACAGATTCTGGCGCCTTCGGGCCCGATACTCAAATGTGCAAACTGGTATATGCATTCCTGTAGAGATACACTCTAAAAGCACATAGCAAGTAAAGAGAGCCAAAACACCCCTATGTTGGGGTAGGGTTTCCCTGTCCTATTTTGTCAGGAGCTAGGGTTTCACTACGCACACAGCGGTTTCAAACAACTTAGCATCGGGTAAGCAACCTGTCCTAGTTTGGAATGGTCACTATGGATCCGAATATGCACTAGGTCGAATGGTCAAAAAGGGTGCCCCGGTAAAAACCGGGGTTTGTGTTCCCATACTGTCAGAGCCCATAGCCGGTCAGCCTTATGGACATGCCTTGACAAGACAAGCCTCCGGCAAACCGTTCAGGAATGGCAGATGGCAAACACTGTGTTCCTAGGCGCACCAATGCACATGCAATGCAAAGAAACACATAAATGAAATCAAAACGGGATATCACGAGTTCGAGTCAAGCTCTCTAAAGTCCCTAGCAGAGTCGCCAGAAACTGTGGACGTCCCCCGAACACCCCGGGAGGGTTAGCCCCGTTCTGTTCATTTGGGGTTACCACAGTTCGGACTCGATTTGTGTCACGGTTCTTAATCTGAACCAAAGAGTCCAAATCTGGCAAATTGTTTTGAGAAACAGATTTTTTTGAAAAAGTAGTGCCAAACATGGACTGCTTTGCCAGATACAGAGTCGCCACCTAAATATTTTTAAAATGAGAAATTTAGGAAACCCTGACTCGGTGCCGAAGGCCACATGTCCGTCATCACCGGAGTTGTCTCGGCTCGGGAGCTTGGGTACGATCGGGGAAGGTCAGCTATGAGCACCCCCTCTCGCCTGGTCCGAAGACCAGCCTCTACTAACCGTGATATCCAGTTTTGAAAACGTTATGTGTTCTTATTCCAATTATTAGCCTAGAATTACTATGTTATGCGCGCAGCAAACAAGTATAGACTAGATTGCCTAATTTGGAAAGAAACATTGCATATCCGTTTGTTTTGAAAATGCTTTGAATTTTGCTACTCGCAAGTAGGCTAAAACACGGATTTTAATGAATTCTTCCAACTCAAACAATCCAACCTTCACCCACAGGCATTCAAAACAGTTTAACACATAAGCATCTAGCCGCATGGCAAGCATACTGTCATGTTAACATTCACACACATGCGAGATGCTAAAGCATAAATACTTACATCGTACTCCGTGCCAAAACAGAGAACTTGTTAGCAAACATGCATGATCCAAGTCCATGTTAAGTGCCTAATGCATCGCATACAAAGTGTTGTTAGAATAAGCTCGGCTATCCTAAACATGTCATGTGAAAATGCGCAATTATCACGTATTCAGTTTGGGGATTGAAGTATTGATGCAGTTAGCGTGATGTATCGAGCCTAATGCATGCAATACAAATGCATGGATGCACACATGCATAGCATGAGGTATGCTAAATTAAACATGCCCTAATACTAACCATTAAAGCGGGTAAGTAAAAGGGAAGAAAGAAGTGAGGTTGGAAGATATACACACACTCACGCACACTTATTATAGATTTGCCCTCGCTCGGAGGGACCGAATAAATATTACAAATTAATTAACTACGTAAGCTAATTAATATTACAAATTAATTAATTTAATTAACAAATTAAATAAACTAATTAAAACAGGAAAATCGTCTTGGGAAACGTGCCGCCATGCGCAAGCTGCCTCTGTTTTCCTTCTTTCACTCCTCTGGAGGCTGTCAAAACCTCAGGACTGCTCCCTTAGGCACTGGGGAGTACCACCGGCTGAGTGGAATCACCACCGGCACTGATATATGTCCATCGGCACAAAATTGAATCTGTCGGCAGAGAAAATGTTGCCGGCCGGCACCTTAAACTGCCGGTCGGCAAAGAAAGTCTGTTGGACCTGCAACTCACAGTAACAGAGGGCAAAACAAGGCATGGCAGCACAATTCAAGGCATGTATGCATCAACCATATCCCTTATCATTGTAATGACTCAAAGGGGCATGTGCCTCGATTCTCGGACCACCAATCACGCATTTCTATGCATGATGGCCCAAAGAACCAAGTATGCAACTTTGATTTCAAATGTATGCAAACCAATCAAACAAAACTCCCAATCCCTATCACCCAAGTCGAGGGACAAGGAATGCATGCAAGATGCAATGCAACCTAGACATACAAGCTAAGGATGCAACATGGCATGGCAAGGCACTTATGCAAGCATACAAGCATACATATGGCAATGCAAATGGATGGCAAGATGGACTTATACATGAATTAGGCAACTCTAATAAGGCCTAAAACAGTGGCCATAAGTGCTAAAGAGTGAGGGCTAAATGGCATACACACACACATGCACATAAGGACCAACACTTAAGCACAAATCAAGCAACATTCAAGCACACTTGAAAGGGACAAACATGAACAATTAGCATGCATTATAAGCCTTGAAATCATGCCAATACATGGTGCCAAACCAAGCAACAAATCAAGCCAAGCATGCACCAAACATGGTCTAAATACTTGAGGCAAATCATGAAGCTTTGAAGCATGTTTTATCACAACAAACATGGCATGCATTAAGCAACCTAAAATAGGTTTTTAGCACATAACACAAGGCCCAAAAGACCACTTAGATGGCATCTAGATGGTTCAAACACAAAGGCATACACAATAGCCAAAACATGGGGCATGCAACACATGCTTATGAGGCATTAAAGATGCATGCAAGGCAATCAAGCAAGCATGGAAATGGGACTGAAATGACATATAAAGTGACCCCAAATCACCAAAACAATGCAAAGATATCATGCTACACATGCACATACTCAAGGCCAACAAGCCCAAATACAAAGGAGCTATGTCAAGCATGCAAAGATCAACCCAAACGACTATGGACAGAGCTAAAACATGTCAAGATAAGCACATAATCTTCACAAGACTAAGCCAAAAACATGCTCCAACAAAGGCTAACAACCTAAGGCACATTAAGGCATAAACAAGGCATTACATGGCAACTATGCTAAACATGCATGGAGTTCCAAAACCAACTTAAAATCATGTTATATTATGGATATATAAGCATGAAAAACAAACCAAACATGCTCAACACACACTCAAGCATAGGCTTCCTTTAGAGGCCAAAACATGCCCTTTTCAAGGACAACAAGGAGAGGGGGTGGCCCTCTCCTTCTTGGGACTTCAAGGCATCATCTTCACCACTGAAATCCCTCAAGATTTCAGTGGTGAAGAGACCTCAACACCAAAATCCCGGAGCTAGCACAAAATGGCTCAAAATGAGGCCTTTTGAGGCCTAAGGGTGGTCAACAACCCTCAAACAACAAAACACTCTTAATAAACAATAAAGAGGGCCTAAAAACAGAACTTTTTTATGTTATACAATAATCACAAAAACAGCTCTAAGATAGGTGGAAAATCAATGCAAAAATGGGAGAAAAAAGGACTAGTTTCTTACCCTTGTAGTCCTCTTCAACAATGGTGCTCCAATGGCCTTCCTTAGCTTGAATCCAACACCAAAGTCTCAAAACAAACTCTTTAGAACCTCAGCTCCAAGAGGAAGGTGAAACACTAGGTGTTTGTGTGCAATAGTGAGACACAAAACACCTAGTGTACAAATAAGAGGGAAAGAGGGATAGAGAGTATATATCTAACCCTAACCCTAGAAAAACCAGAGCTTGGTCTGTATTTTCCTCTCTCAAAAATGTCTAAAAGCTCTCTTCTTGCCTTAGAGAGAGCCTCTCTCTATATGCCTCTTGTAAAGCTTACAAGACAAGCTTTGCAAGAGGGAGATCCCTCCATACACGTGTATGGAGGGGAGCAAAAGCAATACAGCTGTCTAAAAATATCTGCAAAAGCAGATGAACAGCAATCGGCCGGCCAAAAATGCCATCTTGGCCAAAAAGAGTGCCGGTCGGCAACAAATAGTGCCGACCGGCAACAAATAGTGCCGACCGGCAACAAAGAGTGCCGGCCGGCAAACTATATTGCCGGTGGCAACAAAAACCAGCCGGTGGCATCTAGCCACTGCCGGTGATGGGTGGGGATGGTCTACAAGCCCCACCCTGCCTCTCAAAGGCAAGATGCAAGTGTTTGTTGCAAAACCAGTGCCGGCCGGCAAACTATATTGCCGGTGGCAACAAAAACCAGCCGGTGGCATCTAGCCACTGCCGGTGATGGGTGGGGATGGTCTACAAGCCCCACCCTGCCTCTCAAAGGCAAGATGCAAGTGTTTGTTGCAAAACCAGACACTAAACGGTCGAATTCGGGGATCCTGAGGCATGGCGCGCGGGCCAAGACCTCTGGGAACTCCAAACGAACACAAACATGGATAATCACCGAGTGTTCAAACGGTGACGTCCAAGTCTTGAGGACGGTCAAAAATGGGGTGTCTACACATACTAGATTCGCAAATCAGGACATTCATTCACGGAAAACATTCTCATTTCAAAGCATAGCATAACGTAATACATTTAAAACATAGTTCATAATAACATATCTTTACAGAAATGTTACTCACAGAGGGTTTCCGAAACTGAATGCACGGTCTTCAAATCTTGACCTGCAAATATCAACATATCACACATTTCTCAATACACATTGTCATTAAATCCTGTAATTCATGCACTTCATTCTTTCCTTTACTTCATTTCATGTTCATTCTAATCTTTCTTTACTTTGATTCATACTCATTTCATGTTCATAAGATGATAAATGATGCAATTAACATGTTAAAATCAAGTCTGCAACTTCCCCAAAATTTTCCTGAAAAAGGCCTTCCCGCTCGAACGCCACTTTGGCCGCTCGAGCGTACTGTAAAAAGTCCCAAAACTGCTGGGAGGCTGTTTTCACCGCTCGAGCAGGCTTCCCTCCGCTCGAGCGTACAGAGCAAAAATCCGAATTTCTGGTTCTTCTCCAAGCTTGAATCTCCTCTTTACAAAATCACTTTCCACATTTATGAAATCCAAGACCCAAAATACTTGAAACACAACTTGAATTACACATTATAGCTTCTAAACAAACCCAAATGCATCATATACAAGATCAAACCATGAATTGAGGTGAAGAATCATAACTATTCATGTAAAAGCTTTATTTCTTCATATCCATGGAGGTTCTTACTCAAGAATGCCAAATATAAACATAAATCATCTATTCATGCCATACATGCTCAAATTAAACATATTTCTCCTTCCAATCCTCTTATTTAACACGAGATCATTGATGATTCAACCTTATTTCAAGAAGTTAGAGAGGAATCCTTACCTTAATCACTTAATTGGAGAAGTTGTAGCTTGATTCCCCTTTTTTTCCTTCTTCCCCTTTCTCAAGAATTTTCCTCTCTCTCTCTTTCTAGATTTTTCTTTTCCTCTTTTTGAGTCAAAGAGTCAACATCCTTATCTATGTATAGATATATCACACAAAAACTAGAATTGGGCCATAATCTTGAGCCAAACATGACTTAGCGATTCAGACGAAATTCAGTCCTCAATTTATTTTCCCAAATGGCTCTAAAAATTCCCGGTATCACATAGGCGTGCTCAATTTCGCTTTCTGAACCCATTACGGTCATCAATTTCAGTCCCAAAGTTCTCATCTCAACAGATATTCTTCTAATTCAAACAGATATTCTTCAATTAATTCGCATAAACACCTAATTAATTACTGATAAATATGACACATGTTTTGGGGTCATTACACTCTCCCCACCTTAAGAAGTTTGGTCCTCCAAACTTTTCTTATCCTGGTGCAATCTCAGTCGGAAGCAACTCGACGGTTCTATTCAGTTATTCAGCATGATAAGGTAGTTCGTATGTCTATTCCATAACAATGAAGGCAGTATCATAGCAGTCAAACACGTAATGAGCATATCTTACACATAAGACTGAAGTCAACTATCAACTATCAAGTTCCACAGTGTTTAATCCGACGGTAGTGATATAAATATAATCATTCCATAGACATCTAATAGCAAAGGTAATAGCAAAGGTAAATTTGTTTCGTCATAGTCTTTACAGCGCATAGGTAACGTTGCTAACATCACAATAGATAATAAAATCATACCTGTATTCGCTTTTCCAGTATTTTGCGTCTTATCTGCCACTAGGGTAAAAACTCTTGCTTGCCTCAACGTATTCCCCTCGGGAGTAGCTGTTGCGGTCGTCCTTGGTGTCACCGTTGAGTTAGCTCCACTAGTCACGGGTCTCTCATTCCGTGGATACACTTGTGGACAAGTCTTGGCTATGTGTCCTTGTTGTCCACATTTGTAACAAACTCCAGTTCCTCGGCGGCAAATGCCCCCATGCTGCTTCCCACATTCCCTACAAATAGGTTTACCTACACTCCCACTATTTCCCCTTGTTGTATTATCATTAAAGCTCGAGTTCAAATTTTCATTCACAGAGGCCACTGATTCACTAACCGCTTCCATCTTCTGTTTCTTGAATTTCTTACTTTCTGGTTCAGGTGTAGTTATAAACTTGGACATTTTCAAGATAGCAATATTTGTTTCAGCCATCAAGGCTCTGTCAAGTACATCAACATATTTTTCTAATTTCAATACATTTACCCGGTCAAGGACCTCAACATGTAAGCCACCCTCAAATTTCCTTGCCTTCTTGTAATCTGTGTCAAGCATATGAGGAGCATAACGGGCTAATTCAGTAAATTTACTTTCATATTCCGCTACTGACATAGTGTCTTGCTTTAACTGTTCAAATTCAGATAATTTCCTATCTCGCATGCATTGTGGAAAGTATTTTTCATAAAACATTCCTTTGAATCGATCCCATGTCAAGTCCCTGTTCATATCTCGAATGAGCATCCACCATCTTCTCGCTTCTTCCTTCAAAGTGAATGTGGCTAATAGAACTTTATATGTATCATTACATGGAAACACTTCAAAAATTTTCTCAGTCTCCAGTACCCATGCCTCTGCTTGTAGTGGCTCAATACCTCCTGCAAATTCTGGCGGTTTCAATTTCTTGTATTTCTGTGTCATTGTAATGATGTCATCATAATTGATCGGTTCCACTTGAACAGGTGGTGGAGGAGGTGGTGGAAAAGGTTGTCTTTGTTGTGGTTGTTGGTTTTGTTCTAGCTGTTGTCTAACCAATCCAGTCAGAGCTTCAACCATTCTTTCTAACCGAGTCATTCTAGCATCAGAAGGTTCTGTCTCATCTGCATTTCTTGCATTGGCGTCTTCCATTGGTCTCTAGTACCCATAGCAGATAGAATATTTCATTCTCAACATAATAGTTCTTCTGTTGTCTCATCATTTACAGTTCTTGTTTCTTTCTCTTTCAAACACACACACACATGCACACATATATGCCATGCTCTATTTCTTTTCTATGACACCCTACAGCTATGATGGACACGTGTGTGGGTAAATTAACTCGTGCGCTCTGATACCACTCAGCCACGCCCCAAACTCGCCCTTAGAAGTTTGGCAACGAGACCGGCCAGTAATCCTAGATTACCACAGGCCTTGCTATACAAAACATAGATATAAGGGCTCGCGGAAGCGAAAACAATAACCACTAATAGTCCAAAGAGCTGTGCATTTATATGAACATACATTACATGCCAAAAATGTTAATTTACCCACTACATTACATCACATACAATAAAAGATCATATACAACACATAGGCAAAAGCCACAGATACAACAAGACAAAGCTCACAAAACGGCCTTCCAGGCCTAGCCCCGGCTCGGAGCACACAAAACACTTGTTAGGCTTCAAAACAGCGGCTCGGCTCGAGAACCCGCCTAGGCTTGACTTCCAGAATGCTCACCTATAATACATAATTACAAACAATGAGCTAGAGCTCAGCAAGTAACATAACAGTAAAGAGGTTGGTGAACGAAGTCCGACATTTTCATAAATCCATAATAAATCAATCATAAACATATATCAGTCATCAGTCATCATAAGAACATACGTAATGGCATACTCCACAGAACCTTTCATAACAGTCTATCAGTCAACAGTCTACGAGATCTCGTAACTAGTCATGGGCTTGTCCTTCCATGCCGTTCCCCATGACTCATGACGCATGGGCCTGCATGTTCCCGCCCCCATGACCCAACTATCTATGGATGCCATACTAGATTCGCAAATCAGGACATTCATTCACGGAAAACATTCTCATTTCAAAGCATAGCATAACGTAATACATTTAAAACATAGTTCATAATAACATATCTTTACAGAAATGTTACTCACAGAGGGTTTCCGAAACCGAATGCACGGTCTTCAAATCTTGACCTGCAAATATCAACATATCACACATTTCTCAATACACATTGTCATTAAATCCTATAATTCATGCACTTCATTCTTTCCTTTACTTCATTTCATGTTCATTCTAATCTTTCTTTACTTTGATTCATACTCATTTCATGTTCATAAGATGATAAATGATGCAATTAACATGTTAAAATCAAGTCTGCAACTTCCCCAAAATTTTCCTGAAAAAGGCCTTCCCGCTCAAACGCCACGTTGGGCGCTCGAGTGTACTGTAAAAAGTCCCAAAACTGCTGGGAGGCTGTTTTCACCGCTCGAGCGGGCTTCCCTCCGCTCGAGCGTACAGAGCAAAAATCCGAATTTCTGGTTCTTCTTCCAAGCTTGAATCTCCTCTTTACAAAATCACTTTCCACATTTATGAAATCCAAGACCCAAAATACTTGAAACACAACTTGAATTACACATTATAGCTTCTAAACAAACCCAAATGCATCATATACAAGATCAAACCATGAATTGAGGTGAAGAATCATAACTATTCATGTAAAAGCTTTATTTCTTCATATCCATGGAGGTTCTTACTCAAGAATGCCAAATATAAACATAAATCATCTATTCATGCCATACATGCTCAAATTAAACATATTTCTCCTTCCAATCCTCTTATTTAACACGAGATCATTGATGATTCAACCTTATTTCAAGAAGTTAGAGAGGAATCCTTACCTTAATCACTTAATTGGAGAAGTTGTAGCTTGATTCCCCTTTTTTTCCTTCTTCCCCTTTCTCACGAATTCTCCTCTCTCTCTCTTTCTAGATTTTTCTTTTTCTCTTTTTGAGTCAAAGAGTCAACATCCTTATCTATGTATAGATATATCACACAAAAACTAGAATTGTGCCATAATCTTGAGCCAAACATGACTTAGCGATTCAGACGAAATTCAGTCCTCAATTTATTTTCCCAAATGGCTCTAAAAATTCCCGGTATCACATAGGCGTGCTCAATTTCATTTTCTGAACCCATTACGGTCATCAATTTCAGTCCCAAAGTTCTCATCTCAACAGATATTCTTCTAATTCAAACAGATATTCTTCAATTAATTCGCATAAACACATAATTAATTACTGATAAATATGACACATGTTTTGGGGTCATTACAGTTGACCATCCATTTCAGTCATGTTTGTCTTGTTTGATGTCATCTCTTTTTGTTTTGGCTTGTAAGCTTTGAGCATATTGACCTCTAGCATGCATAACTATGACCGTCCTCGTGATTTGGCATCATTTAAGACCATATTTTAGTCCAAGAATCATGTTTGTATGTGTGCATGTGTGACCTCTTTCATGCCTTGAGGGTGCGCCCTTTTATGCCTACACATGGGCCTTGGTGCATGCATTTCATGGGAGCCACCTAAGCTGTCATATTAGGAGGTTTTGGAGTCCCTTTTTGCATGTAAAAATTCTGTTTTGGCTTGTCCAAGTTATGCCATGAGTGGTCATAGTGGTGGGAGTGAAGTGCCTCCCTTTTGTGCCTTAACCTTAGGACCATTAGTTTGCTTGTTAGCATGAGTATTGGTCCACCTTTTAGACACCTTTTGGCCACTGTTTTGGGGTGGATCAAGGTCTGCCCCTTTATGGTTCAAAGCCCTCTTGCATGCTTGTCTCATGTCCATTGCATGATTGCTTCATTGAGCCTTGTAATATGTTGATCCCATTGCTCAAATGGTCTATGTTTGCATTATATTTACATCTTGCATGCCTAGCATTGCATACTTGCCATATTAGTTGCATAACATTCGGCATGCCTTGCATTTCCATCTCATTGTTGCACTTTGAGCCATGTTTGCATAACATGCATTGCATTACTTGGTTTGGGGTGTCAAACCAAGTGTGAGGATTAAGGGGCGTTCATACCATAAGTGATGAAACGTGCCTTAACTCTCGGTCACCGGGGCCTTTGACTTCGACATGATAAGGCCTTGGCCCTCATTTGTGTGTCGCATGCATCTTTACATCAAGTGGCAAACTTGATCCCTTGGGCTATCATGCACCCTTGATGGCTCGGGGATCGAGGGCCATGCTTCCCTGAGTTCAAAGCATGATAGGAAGCATGACCATGCTCACATGTGCCTGAAAACCCCATGCCATATACTGTCTACTCTCTGTTGCTGTCAAAACTGTCTTCTGCAGGAAGCTTCTGCCGACCGGCAGAATTTAGTGCCGACCGGCAATCTTTTAACGGCCAATGAATCCAAAGGCAGCCGATGGAAATCCTGGACTGCCGGTGGTACTCTGCAGCATGCAAGGAACCTGTTCCAGGGCTTTAACAATTTTCAGAGAGACAGGGCAGTATAAACAGAGGTGGCAGAGGTACGGTGCGGGTTTTCCGGGCGGGCCGGGTTTCGAGCATGCATCATTCGCGCGTCCCGAGGCAGAGGCTGCGGCCATCATCTTCTTTCTTTTGCATTCTTTCTATTAACTAATTAGAAATTCTGTAATAATTTTATTTGCTTATCATTCGGACTGTAATATTTATTTGGTTCCTCCGAGCGAGGGCAATTATGTAATAAGTGTGCGTGAGTGTGTGTATGTCTTCCAACCTCACGTCTTTCTTCCCTTTTATTTACCTGCTTATGGTGGTAGACTAGGGCATTTTTAAAATTAGCATACCTTATGCTATGCATGCGTGAATTCATGCATTTGTATTGCATGCATTAGGCTCGGTACATCACGCTAACTGCATTCGTACTTCAATTCACAAATTGAATATGTCATAGTTGATCGCATTTCACATGCCACGCTTAGGTTAGCCGAGCCTATCTAGATTGCATTTTTGCATGCGATGCATCAGCCATTCTTAACATGAACTAGGACATGCATGTTTGCTAACTAGTTTACTGTTTTGGCACGGAGTACGATGTAAGTATTTATGTTTTAGCATCCCGCATGCGTGTGAGTGTTGCCATGACAGTATGCTTGCCATGCGGTTAAATGCTTATATGATAAACTGTTTGAATGCCTGTGGGTGAAGGCTGGATTGTTTGAGTTGGAAAAACTCATTGAAATCCGTGTTTTAGCCTACTTGCGAGTAGCAAATTCCAAAGTGTTTTCAAAACAAACGGATATGCAATGTTTATTCCCAAATTAGGCAATCTAGTCTATACTTGTTTGCTGCGCGCATAACATAGTAATTCTAGGCTAATAATCGGTATAAGAACACATAAAATTTTCAAAAACGGATATCACGGTTAGTAGAGGCCGGTCTTCGGACCAGGCGAAAAGGGGTGCTCATAGCTGACCTTCCCCGATCGTACCCAAGCTCCCGAGCCGAGATAACTCCGGTGATGACGAACATGTGGCCTTCGGCACCGAGTCAGGGTTTCCTAAATTCCCCCACTAAAAAATATTTAGGTAGCGACTCTGTATCTGGCAAAGTAGTCCATGTTTGACACTACTTTTTCAAAAATCTGTTTTTCAAAACGATTTGCCAGATTTGGACTCTTTGGTTCAGATTAAGAACCGTGACACAAATCGAGTCCGAACTGTAACGGGGCCCCTTCGCGGGCGCGCCTACAGCACTTATCAAAATTCTTTAGACCCCCCATTTCTTTGGGCCCCAATCCTAAACTCTAAATTTTAATAATATTTTTTTGGACACCCCACTTATTACCAAATCTACCCCTATTCACAATGAATGCACACCCACCTGAATCCATTCCAATTCCCTCTCCTCTCTCTCTCTCTCTCTCCTCATCAGTGATGTCTCTTCTCTCTCTTTTCTCTCACTCTCTCAAAGCCCCTTTTGTTCATATGAGAAAGTGAAGATTTTTCTCTCTCTTCTCTCTCTGTCTCTCTCTCAAAACCCCTTCAAAACCCTAGTTTTTTCTCTCTCTTCTCTCTCCAACATTAACCACATCTAAAAAGTGGTTCCTGAAAACACAATGCATTTACTTGTGGGGTTGGTATTCTTCGTCGATTAGGATTTCGACAACATGGGTCTCTTTGGAATTTGCCATTGATTGGGAAATTCAGATGAGAAAGTGAAGATTGATGCATATTGTAGGAATAGAAAACAATGTATATATATGGAAAACTAATCTCCATAATATTTCCATAATATTTTCAGAATAGAAAACTAATCTCCATATTTTCACAATGAAAAGCACACCCACCCAATTTGTTCACCACTGTGTAGCCGAAAAAATGTATTTTGTTCAGAACTGTTTTGTCGAACAATAATGATCCTGTCAGCACTGTATGTCCGAACAAAATTTGTTCATCACTGTGTAACTTGAATCCATTATAATTCACAACTTAAAATAACATGAATTAAATCCATTCAAAATACATAACTTAAATTCATTCCAATTCACTCTTTTTCATTCTAAGTTAGTTTAACAAAGAAAATTACATAACTGACTATCTGTATTAATGTTCAGAACTTATGTATTGAACGAAAGGATTATGTTCAGTACTTTGTTACCGAACATAATTGTAACAGTCAGCAAACCAGTACCGAACAGCTCGAACGAAATAAGAACGACCGAAAACGACCGAGAATGTTAATACAAGACAGATAAACGACCGAGAATGTTGTCCTCGTCCTCCATTGCTCTACACAGTGAAATAAGTAATGAAGTATACGTTATACTTGAAGCAAAACTTTCAAGTTCAATAGCGTTGATAATGGTGATGAAGATAACACATTCAGGATTTAAGATGATTATGAAAAATAATAAATTTAGGGTTTATGTTAATTGGTTATGAAAAGTAATAGGTTTAGGGTTTACAAACATGGAATACGTATAGTTGAAGTTGGAGATGGGGGTGGGCGTGTGGGTGAGTGTCCAATATTATAGAGTATTAGTTATTATTGATAGGTGGGTGTGCCATTTCATAATGTCTTTTAATGTAATTTTACTTTAGGGTATAATTGTAATAAAAAAAATTATAAAATGAAGGGTCCAAAGAATTTTGACAGGTGCTAATAGCAGCACTCTTTTTATTCATGAGAGGTCTATCCTTTGTGAAATAATTGGATGAGAAATCCTGAAAAACATTTTATTTTCAAGTTTATCCCTTGACTTTTTTTATTTTTTTAATCTTTTTGACTTTTCTTTGACTATCTGTTGAAATTACTTTTATCTGTTGAAATTTTTATTTATTAAAGTTTCCATCTGTTCAAATTTTTTTATCTATTTTAATTTTTTTTATCTGTTCAATTTTTTTTTGAAAATATATGTTCAGTTTTTTTGAAACAATTGAAATCTTTGCTTATCTCTCTCTCTCTCTCTCTCTCTCTCTCTCTCTATTTTAACCCTTTTCAACAATGACCACCATCATAATTTTTTATCTGTTGCAATCATCATCATAACCACCAATTTTTTTTTCCAGATCTATCTCATACACACTCATATTCATAGATATATACACTCAAGATGTACATACATATACACAAATATACATACCTCAAAATCTCATGAACAGCTTCAACAACATTACCATAAAACTCCCAAACCCTAGTACCATCCATCTTCTCATCCTAGCCATTCTCTTTCATCATATTCACACTAAAAAAAAAAATTACAATAATTTTTTTTATCTGTTGCAATATGTTTCTTAATAACAATTTTTTATCTATTAGACCATAGATTCATATACACCACAAATGTTTTTTTATCTGTTGCAATATGTTTCTCATTAACAATAAGAACAATCAACAATAACAAAAATTACACAGAAAAAAATGCAGAGAGCATTACACTAATCATCAACCACAGATCAACACATCTTCATCAACAACAGATTGAACATAGATCTCAAGGAGCTGAGCTCATATCTAATATATATATATATATATATATAACATATATATATATATATATATATATAGAGAGAGAGAGAGAGAGAGAAAGAGAGGTAGAAACTCCAGATCTACGGCGGAGGAAGGTAGTGGCAGATATCGGTGAATGAGTGATAAGGAAGTGACCCTAGAGCCCGATTTCGTCCCCCGAAGAGCTTCATTCCGGTATCGGATCGGACTGTGAGTACCTTTCCATTACACCACCAAACGATACAAATAATATACACACACATATATATATATATAGCTTCGTTCTATGTAGCTTCGGTGGAGGCGATGGCGAAGCGGCCGTGAGAGAGAGAGGGAAGGCGAGCTAGGCGCTATGCTACAATAGTGATGTAGAGAGAGAGAGAGAGAGAGATGGGGCTTGTGGGGGAAGCCTAAAGGGAAAAAAGTTACTAAAAAAGTCAAAAAGTACATACTATTTGAGGGAAGTTCGTGGAGGAAGCCTAGAGTGCAAAATTATTATTTTGCCATTTGAATTCAACTATCCAAAAGTCAAAAGGTTAAAAGTTAAAAAGTGAACAAGGGTAGAATAGTCATTTTGATTTTACTACAATATTTTGTTATACATCTTTTCGTAAAAAGTCAAAAAACTATCCCAGTCATACATATTTTTTCTCTACTTTTTTAGTCAAAAAGTGCACTTATACAGCACATCCCAAGCAGCCACTAAGTGTAAATGACTGTATTGACATATATATAATGGATAGTTTGGTCATTTTATACTAATTTGTTCTTATGGACAAAGTGTTTTAATGCTTGAACCTACGGACAACAAAAATTTAAATTTGGATTTTTGAGCTGAACGCCCTAAATAATATTTATGATATTGTATATATTACTAAAAGTAGTATTTGTTTTTAATTTTTCTCTCTCTTATGGGGCATATTTCCTTTTGTTTTTTTATTTATTTATTAAAGTGTCATATCAATATATCTTTTTACCAAAATTATTTCTAAAATTTAATAGTTAAAACACTTATATTTAATCTAAATTATCCATAAACAAAACCTAATGGAATTATACATATTAAAAATACTTTACCAATTAATTTTATTATACTTTTTCACTTTTTTAAAAAAATAAAACATTAAAATTATTTCTTATTTTTATGTCTATTTTATTTATAATATTAATTATATTAAAATTCTTAAATAATTAGAATCACTTTTAATTTTATAAAAATTATTTCTAATATCAAGTTATAATTTAGGCCTTATTTGGGAACAGGCTATTTTAGCCTTTTTTTGGTTTTTTGACTAAAATACGAGGTAAAAAAAAAATAGTATGCTTAGAATGACTTTTTGATTTTTTACGAAAAGATATGTAAATGGTAGAGAGAAAAAAGAATCTTTAACTTTTTGATATAGATTATAGGCTTTTTGGTTTTGTTAGTAATTTTTTGACTTTTAGACTAAAACTATAACATGCCAAACGAGGCCTTAATATAATATAAATTTATTTTAGTTACATTTTTGTTGTACGAAAGGTTAAAATTATCAAATGACCATTTCTTTTATTGTGTTATAATTTACTATAAGTTAAAATTATTATTATATATATATATATATAATTTATATTTTTATAGTACGATAGAACTAAAATTATTAAAATATACAAAAATAATTTATTTAAAATTATTATATGTTGATTGGAATAACACTTTTGTAAAATGATATGGCTAAGATTATCAAAATAAAAATAAAAAAGGTATTATTTACCTTTAACTTTTTTCTCTCTTTTATGTAGCGCATCTCCCTTTTTTTTCTTTTTCTTTTTGATTAAAAGTCCAGATCAACATACCCTTACCAAAATTCTTTCCAAAATTTAACATTAAATTACCTATACATACTAAAAATATTTTACCAATTAATTTTATTCTACTTTTTTTTTTCACTTTTTAAAAATTAAATATTAAAAACATTTATTTTTATGAAATGTATTATATATATATATATATATATATATTTATGTAAGTTGCATTTTTATAACACGATAGAGATAAAAATTATTAAAAATACATATAAATAATTGATTTAAAATTAATTTATGTGTTGATTTAGGTAACATTTTTATGGAATGATACAACTAAAATTATTAAAATAAATAATTAGAATCATTATTTAAAAGTTAAATTATTACTTTTTTTTTCTCCAATTTAATGATTATTTTAAATATTTTATACATTAAAAAATATAAATAATTGAACTAAATTTTATTAGAAAAAATATTTTAAAATAAATATGTGTAGCCCGTGCATCACATGGTTATCTACAAGTGGTTATAAAAAAAAATGCAAAGGGATGGTCAGGTTGATAATTTGGTAATTGATGCCACGTGTCCTTTAATTTCAAAATTGTAAATTTTAAAATATGATGCAAAACAAAAGCAAAAAGAATACAGTTTCCATATCATTGTGATGAATGATTCTGTAAAATAATGTTAAATATCAAAGCTTTGAATATTGTAGTGCAAAATACTTGTGAAAAGTTGACTTCTTATTGAATGAAATGAGAGACCTAGTGTAAATAGGTTTACAAAAACAAATTGAATCGAAAATCAAAGAAAATAATATCCCACGTCTAATAACCCTAGACTTACGAGATTCTCCAAAGGAATAGATTAAATACTAAGTAAGTCCCTAACAAATAGAGATTATTTAACAAAGCAAAACAAAAACAACGGCTAAATATCTAACACTTTCCCTTAAACTGAATGTTACTCAAGCAATCAGTTTACAAAGGAAATTGAATAGACTCCAAGAAAACCTCACCGTTTCACAAATGCTTCCAATTTCAATGGTTTGGTTAATATATTTGCGATTTGATCTTGACTCTGACAATACACCAGCTCAACCACTTCTTCTTTTGTAAGGTCACGAAGAACATGAAACCTGACATCTATATGTTTGCTTCTTCCATGAAGCACTGGATTCTTGGAGAGTTTAATAGTTGAACTATTATCACAATAAATCAATGTTGGTCCAACCTGATTGCAATATAACTCTTTGAGAATTCTTCTTAACTAAGCAACTTGGCAAGCACAAAAAGCAGCTGCTATGAATTCAGCTTCAGTTGTGGATAAAGTGATGACATGCTGCTTCTTCGAGGACCATGAAACAACTCCTGAACTCAACATAAAAACATGGCTAGATGTACTCTTTCTATCTTCCAAATCCCCAGCATAATCACTATCACTAAAACCAATTAATTTATTCCCTTCCCCCTTCTTGTAAAACACTCCATAATCAACAGTATCTTTCAAGTATCGAAGCACTTTTTTTGCAGCTTGAAGATGAAGTTCAGTTGAAGCTTCCATGAATCTGCTGATGAGACTAACCACAAACATCATGTCTGGTCAAGTGGCTGATAAATCCATCAAGCTATCAATAATTTGTTTGTAATAAGGGCTATCAACTCTTACTCCTTTTGCATCTCTTGTGAGCTTACAACTTGGAACAATTGGATTCTGAACAGGATTGCAATCAGTCATCCCAAACCTTTCTAAAACTTCTTGAGCATACTTTCTTTGGCCGATGAAAATTCTAGCTGGTGATTGTACCACCTCAATACCAAGAAAGTAACGCATCTTTCCTAGATCAATCATATCAAACTCATCCATCATTGACTTTTTAAACTCAATAAACATTGTTTCATCATTTCCAGTAAATATCAAGTCATCTACATACAGACAAACAATCAGACGGTTACCTCCCTCTCCAGATTTGACGTACAATGTATGCTCATAGGGACATTTTTGGAAGCCAGTACATGAGAAGTAAGAATCTATACAACTGTACCAAGCCTGGGGTGCTTGTTTCAGTCCATATAGAGCCTTTTCTAGTCTATAAACTTTTTACTCATTCTCTTTATGTACATAGCCTGGAGGTTGATCAATGAAGACTTGCTCATTCAACTCACCATTAAGAAAAACGGATTTTATGTCAAGCTGATAAATTGGCCAAGAATTTTGTGTTGCCAGTGAAACCACCAAACGAATGGCATCATGCCTTGCAACAAGTGCAAAAACTTCAACATAATCAACGCCATATTCTTGTGCATATCCCTTAGCCACTAGTCAAGGCTTAAGTTTGTCAACCTCTCCTTTCTCATTTAGATTTGTTTTGTAGATCCATTTAACACCAATGGTTTTCTCTCTTTCAGGAAGATCAGTTAATTTCCAAGTATCATTCTTTTCAATTGCTTCTATCTCTGCATCCATGGCTTTCTTCCATTTTAAGTTCTTGACAGCATCAGTAAATACTATAGGATCACTATCTGCAAATAGAGCAAGATGAGCAAAAGTTTCATCATCAGATAATTAATTCACACTTACATAGTCTGTCATCCAATAGGGTCTTTTTCTTGGACTTTGAACATTTTCACTTGAAGGTTCAATTTCAGCTGGCTGATTTAATGGAACATCTGATAAGTTGTCTCCAGCAGATTGTACTTTCTCTTCAGTGTTGCTTTCATCTTTTGCATCTAAATCAACTTAAACAGATTTATTTCTTGTGATACTCTAATCCCAGCTACTATCTTCAGCAAACACCATGTTACAGCTAATGATTATTTTTCTGAGTGAGTAGATTAAAAAGTCTATTTGCTTTGGA
Source organism: Camellia sinensis (assembly GCF_055761805.1). Lineage (NCBI taxonomy): Eukaryota > Viridiplantae > Streptophyta > Magnoliopsida > Ericales > Theaceae > Camellia > Camellia sinensis. The sequence goes on from NC_138969.1 coordinate 168,042,967, forward strand.
TTCTTCACTGGCACCGAGCAACACACATTTCACCCCTTTGCCATCAAGTTTGCTTCTCTTCTCGTCAGGTACATGTGGATAGGCTAAGCATCCAAATATCCTGAAATGATCAACTGCTGGTTTGTGCCCTGTCCATGCTTTTTCTGGTGTCATGGTCTTTATAGAAAGTGTAGGGCTTCTATTCAACACATGAATGCTCTAGTTTACAGGCAATCATGTTTCACACCATATTTAGGATCGTGCGATTTTTCCTTTCTGACACACCGTTCTGTTGTGATGTGTATTCGACAATAAGCTGTCTACGAATGCCATTTCTCGCACACAAGTTAGTGAATTCATGTGAAGTAAATTCACCTCCACGATCAGTACAAAAAACCTTTATAGACTTGCCAGTTTCTTTTTCAACTTGTGCTTTAAATCTTTAAAATACAGTAATAGCCTCAGACTTTTCTATCAAAAAATAAACCCATGTTTTTCGACTATAGTCATCAGTAAAGGTAACGAAGTACCTTTTGTTGTTGTTCAATGTAAGATTAATTGGCCCGCAAATGTCTGAATGGATTAGTTGCAATGGTTGGGTGGCTCTCCATGTGCTTTTCTTAGGAAATGGGTCACGATGCTGCTTGTCAATGATGCAATCCTCACAAACCTTTGAAGGAGATTGAATATGTGGGTCCTTTCATTATTTTCTTTTGTTGCAAGGTTTTTGGCCCATTAAAGTTCAAGTGCCCATATTGATAGTGCCACAGCCATGCAAGATCTTGTACTGTTGATTTGTGACAGATCTAATCAGCATGTTCAGTTTGAGTTTGCAAAGGAAACATTCGATTTCCTCTCATTTTGACCTCTGCAATAAAGCTCTTATGTGGATGATGAATTTGATAGCAACTGTAACAAGCCCGCGGTGGGCCTCGTGCTACAGTTCGGACTCGATTTGTGTCACGGTTCTTAATCTGAACCAAAGAGTCCAAATCTGGCAAATCGTTTTGAGAAACAGATTTTTGAAAAAGTAGTGCCAAACAAGGACTGCTTTGCCAGATACAGAGTCGCCACCTAAATATTTTAAAATGGGGGGATTTAGGAAACCCTGACTCGGTGCCGAAGGCCACATGTCCGTCATCACCGGAGTTATCTCGGCTCGGGAGCTTGGGTACGATCGGGGAAGGTCAGCTATGAGCACCCCCTTTCGCCCGGTCCGAAGACCGGCCTCTACTAAACGTGATATCCGTATTTGAAAACTTTATGTGTTCTTATTCCGATTATTAGCCTAGAATTACTACGTTATGCGCGCAACAAACAAGTATAGACCAAGTCACCTAAATTGGGACAAAACATTTCATGTTTGTTTTGAAAGTGGTTTGCTACTCGTAAGTAGGCTAAAATGCAGGTTTTGCCACCCTCAAGAGGGCTTTTAGAAAAGATGGTTTTGCCACTATTGAGTGGGCTTTAAAATTCACAGTTTTAATGCATTATCCCAATTGAAGCAATTTGACCTCCACCCACAGGCATTCAAACAATTTATCTCATATAAGCACTTAGCCGCATGGTAAGCATACTGTCATGTTAACATTCACACGCATGCGAGATGCTGAAGCATGAATACTTACATTGTACTCCGTGCCAAAACAATAAACTAGTTAGCAAACATGCATGTCCCTAGTTCATGTTATTTTGCCTAATGCAACACATACAAGATGCAATTTTAGTTAGGCTCGGTTAACCTAAATATGGCATACGATATGCAATCAACTGATTCATGTATTCAATTTTGGAATTTGAAAATACGAATGCGGTTAGTATGATGTACCGAGCCCGGTGCATGTCAACAGATGCATGAATGCACGCATGCACATCATAAGGTATGCTAATTTCAAAAATGCCCTAATCTACCATCATAAGCAGGTAAATAAAAGGGAAGAAAGAAATGGGGATTGGAAGACATACACACACTCACCCACACTTATTACATGTTTACCCTCACTCAGAGGGTCCGAATGAATATTGCAATCCCAAATAATAAACAAATAAAATTATTACAAAAATTCCTAATTTAATTTAAAAGAAAAGGGGGCGAAGGAAAGAAAAGGGGTGGCCGCAGCCTCTGCCTCGGGATGCGCGAATGATGTATGCTCGAATCCGTCTCGTCCGGAAAACCCGTACTGTACTCCTGTCACCTCTGTTTGTACTGCCTTGTCTTTCTGAAAATTACCAAAGTACTGGAGCAAGTTCCTTGCATCCTGCAGAGCACCGCCGGCCGGACAGAATTACCACCGGCACTTTACAACTCCCATCGGCATTGTATTGGATCTATCGGCACTCCAGATAGTGCCGGTCGGCACTAAATTCTGCCGGTCGGCAGAAACTTCCTGCAGAAGACAATTTGACAGCAAACAGAGAGCAGACAGTGCATGGTATGGAGTTTTTGGAAACATGTAAGCATGGTCATACCTCTTATCATATTTTGAACTCAAAGAAGCATGACCTTCGATCTTTGAGCCATCAATGGTGCATGATGGCTCAAGGGATCAAATTTGCCACTTAATGTAAGGATGTATGCAACAAACAAAATGAAAACCGAGGCCTTATCAAGTTGGAGTCAAAGGTCCCGATGACCGGGAATCGAGACACATTACACCACTTGAAGTATGAATGGTCCTTGATTCCTACACTTGGTTTGACACCCCAAACCAAGTAAATGCAATGCATGTTATGCTCATAAGGCCCAAATGCACTATGCCACCAAGATACAAAGCACAACAAGCATTATGCAACCGACATGACAAAATGTATGATGCCAAGCATACAAGGTACAAACATGATGTAAGCATGGACCAAATTGACCATGGGATTGATGTGCTACAAGGCTTAATGGAGCAACCATGCAACAAACATTGAGCAAGCATGCAAGAGGGCTTAAAATGGCAAAGGGGCAGGCCCTCACCCTTCTCAAAACAGTGGCCAAAAGTGCTCAAAATGATGGACAATCAACTCATGTTAACAAGCAAACTTATGGTCCCAAAGTTAAGGCACAAAAAGGAAACATTTCATCCTCATTAACATGACCACTCATGGCATGATTAAAGCAAAGCAAGAACAGAATTTGTGCATGCAAAATAGGACCCCAAAAACTCCTAATATGGCAGCTAAAATATCTCCCATGAAGCATATGCACTAAGGCTCATTCTTAGGCATAAGAGGACACACCCTCAAGGCATTAAAGAGGCCATGCATGCACATATACAAGCATGATTCTTGGACTAAAATGTGGTCCTTAGATGATGTTAAATCATGAGGGTAATCACAAACATACATACTGGAGGCCAACATGCTCAAAGCCTTTAAGCCAAAATACAAAGCAACCTTAACACACATGTCAAGCATGACTAAATGGATAACCAACAGACCTTAAGCATGGGAAAACAACATTAGAAACTTCATGGAACTAAGCCAACTTACACAAGGATCATGGCCTAATCATGGTATGCACTTCTAAGCAAAGTAGAGCAATACAAAGCAAGTATTACAAGCATGCAAGGAGGCATAAACCCGGCCAAAAACAGAGGTTGCATATGACCTAAAATGCCTAAAAAAATTCTGAAATAAGGCCAAGGATCATCAAGCACACATGCTACCCTTTTGAGCTCAATAAACAAGGAAACAAACCATGAAGGGAGAGGGGTGTCCCTCCCCTATGCAAGACTTCAAACCATCCTTTTTTGACACTAAAATGCACTGATTTTCAGTGGCCAAAAGAACAAAACACTGAAGTGAACAAAACCTTATGAAAAGAGCAACAAAATGGATCAAACAAGGCCTATAAGGGTGAGTTTGCACTCAAACCACAAAGTGACCTTAATGAAAGTGCTAGAGCAGGAAAATTTAAGCCTTTTTCATGTTATACACAAGAGCTAAAATAGTAAACAAAATAGGTAGAAAACCAATGCAAGTTTGGGGAATAAAAAAGGAAGATGCTCACCCTTGAAGAACCCTTGAAGAACAAATGGTCTAGCCTCCTTCTTTGGATCAAAACCAGTCCAAAACTCAAGAAACAACTCCTCCAAGTCCCTCAATCTCGGAGTAAGGTGTAATGGTGTGTGTAATGGTGCAAAAGTAAGGTAAAACACACCTTTTGAGCTAAAAAACACACACAAAGGAGGAGAGAGGGGGAGGTATAGAGATAATATGTATCTATATTGCTAAGGGCTGGTTTTTGCTTCTAACTTTCTAACCCAGAACCAAGAGGAAAGCCCCTCTCTTATAGGACTCCCTCTTGCAAAGCTTATACAACAAGCTTGGCTAGAGGGAAATCCCTCCATACACGTGTATGGAGGGGAGAAGAGTTGGTGCCAGCTATCACAGCTGGCACAAAATATCTTCATAAAGTGGATGAACAGTGGTCGGCTGCCCAAAAATGCTATTTCGGCAAAAAACAGTGCCGACCGGCAACAAACTATGCCGACCGGCATTAAAATGTGCCGACCGGCAAACAAAAGTGCCGATGACAGAAAAAGACCAGCCGGTGGCCTCCAGCCACTGCCGGTGGTGTGTGGGGATGCCTTACATGGCATTCCCTGCCTCTCAAAGGCAAGATGCAAGTGTTTGGTGCAAAACCAGACACTAAACGGTTGAGTTCGGAGATTCTGAGGCAGGGCACGCGAGCCGAGACCTCCGGGAACTCCAAACGAACACAAACATGGATGATCACCGGGTGTTCAAACAGTGACGTCCAAGTCTTGAGGACGGTCAAAAATGGGGTGTCTACAGTTGCCCCTCTTTGACAGAACTCGAAAGTCATAACAATGACGGGAGTGAATGTCAAAGCCCAGAGACGACCCATTTTTGACAAGGCCGAAGACTTAGACAAACATACAAGATAAATAAGATAAGCGCCCGGAGGCAGGGGCAAGATGCAAGACAATGCACGAAGCCGAGCATAACTTATGATCATGCAAAGAAAGCCGTAATGAAGCAAACATGCGACAATTCTAAGCTAGCATACCAAACTACACTACAACGCAGAAAGGATGTAAGAGAATTATGGAATTCTCAATACGTCTCACTCGGGAGATACAATGCCTATGCGGCTCGTCTGGTTACACCAGCTTCAAATGAACCGTACATACAATATCGCGCCTGCAAAGAAAACAAACTTAACAGGTACAATATGGTTAGCAACATGCATGACAATGCAAGAATAATGGTGTACTCGAAATGCGTGACAGCGCAAAGCAAGTGAGGAGCATAATAATGCTGTGAAAATACGAACATGGGAATGGGGCATGCGGTCTACGCAGGCAACGAAATTGATCATAAGCATGCGGTCTACGCAGGTAATGAAATTAAACATGCGGTCTACGCAATCAAAACATGTGGTCTACGCAGGTAATGGAATTAAACATGCGGTCTACGCAATCAAAACATGCGGTCTACGCAGGTAATGGAATCAAACATGCGGTCTACGCAGGTAATGAAATTGAACATGCGGTCTACGCAATCAAAACATGCGGTCTACGCAGGCAAAACATGCGGTCTACGCAGGTAAAACATGCGGTCTACGCAGGCAAAACATGCGGTCTACGCAGGTAATGGAATTAAACATGCGGTCTACGCAATCAAAACATGCGGTCTACGCAATCAAAACATGCGGTCTACGCAGGCAAAACATGCGGTCTACGCAGGTAATGGAATTAAACATGCGGTCTACGCAGGTAATGGAATTAAACATGCGGTCTACGCAATCAAAACATGCGGTCTACGCAGGTAATGGAATTAAGCATGCGGTCTACGCAATCAAAACATGCGGTCTACGCAGGTAATGGAATTAAACATGCGGTCTACACAATCAAAACATGTGGTCTACACAGGTAATGAAATTGAACATGCGGTCTACGCAATCAAAACATGCGGTCTACGCAGGTAATACATGAGATGCGCAAAACCGCACAACGGAGTGCAATGCACAAAACAGTGCGACGATTTGAAATGCACAAAACAGTGCGATAGTTTGAAATGCACAAAACAGTGCGCCGATTTGAAGTGCACAAAACAGTGCGACGGTTTGAAATGCACAAAACAGTGCGATGCGCAGAACAGCGCGAACAATTTTGAAATGCACAAAACAGTGCAATGCGCAGAACAGCGCGAGGTTTGAAATGCACAAGACAGTGCGATGCGCAGAACAGCGCGAACAATTTTGAAATGCACAAAACAGTGCGATGCGCAGAACAGCGCAAGGTTTGCAATGCACAAAACAGTGCGATGCGCAGAACAGCGCGAACAACTTTGAAATGCACAAAACAGTGCGATGCGCAGAACAGCGCAAGGTTTGAAATGCACAAAATAGTGCGATGCGCAGGACAGCGCGAGGTTTGAAATGCACAAAACAGTGCAATGCTAAGTGCGACATGCATGCCACACGGAATGTAAATGGGCTTAAATGCGCAACAACGCCCGTATTCCAGAATGCATGACAATGCATGGAATGGAAATGCAATGATGGTGCATGAGAAATGTGCACGATAATGCAAAGGGGTGCGTGTTGCAACGCATGTAACACATGCATAACAATGCAAATGTGTGGCGCATGACAGCGCAATGTAATGCACCGAAGTAGTGTGATGAACTCGTGCAACACACATGGGGCAACTTTTGAATTTTTTAAAAAAAGGATACAAAAAGGATACACCTTGCATGAATTCGAGTGCCACGCACTGGAGACACGGCCCGAAGTCAAAACGGAGGCCGGTTGAATGTCGGAGATGCACTTTCTTGCACTTTCTTGAGCTATGAAGACCACGAACTTCTCATATGGCCTAAACAAGGCCGTGGGAACCCCACCGGCCGAAAGATGAGGCCACCGGCTGGCCATCGGCACAAAAACAATTCCATCGGCACAAAAAAGTGCCGGCCGGCACAAAACATTGCCGACCGGCAAACAGTTGCTGATGCGGGGCAGTTTTGACTTTTCACCTTGGGTGTTATAAAATAGGACTTCAAGCCCTATTTCCTCATTTCCTCCACGCCGAAATCCCTTGCTCTCTCTCTCTAGAGCTTTTTCCTTTCCTCGTTTCTCCGTTTCTTCGCGTTCTACGCCCGTTTCGTCGTTGGATTCGCGTTTCTCTTCGCGTTTTGGACGTTTTCGACCGATCACATTCTCGTTTCGGTGCCTCGTTTGGCGTTCTCGCCTTTTCGGGGTTTGTTCCCCTCACTTTCCTCTTCATTTCTGTGCCCTTTCACATTCCGGCCTTCCCGGCCATTTTCGACCCTCTCGGGAGTTGACTTTCCGGTTGACTCTTCGTATTCCGACCCGGTTTTCCTTTTCCGGGCCATTTTCAAACCACTCTCTTCATGGCGGACGACATTCCACGTGGTGGGACTCTCCCGGACCACGAGATGGATCCCGGGGTTGAGCTCTTACCACTGAGCGAGCGCCCGTTCGACCCGGCGACCTACCGGCCGGCGATCCACGTTCTGCCCCCAGACGGCCTACGTCAGTTCCGGAGCTTTAAGAGGTACGCGGCGCCTGAGCTACTACTACGCGGGCCTACCTCCCATCTGTCTTTCAGCACTTCCGAGGTAACTTTTCATCTTCTGCTTTACTTTCTGCAATGTAGGATACAAAACTGCCATAGTTAGTTGTATTCTCTAACTGCTGAAATCTGATATGCCGTAGACCGTAGTTGACTGTAAACATACATACAACTAATATCTGCTTGAGACTGACACATGCACACACACTGCACTAGCCCTGAATCACTCAAACACACTGTACTCACTGTATTCTACTGCACACACACTGGTACCCAGTATTTGTCTGAATCTGTTAGATTTGCACATATGCTACATCTGTTCTGAAACACCCAAACACGCTGACACAGCACACGTATTTTACTGTAAGCACACCGGCACCCGGTATTTGCCTGAATCTGACAAACTTGCATACATGCCATATCTGTCCTTTCAAAACTGCATTTTGAATGTTGTCTTGCAATTGTCATTTTCTGTTTGCAGGAGGGTTCCCATACCATTCGCGGGTATGGGAATACTGGTGCACGGGAGTAGTATGATGAGCTCCCTGATGCGGTCCAGCGCATCGTGGACCGGGCGGGCTTCGGCACCTTCTACCGAGGGCTCTCTAGGTTGTCCACTTGCAGACCTCTTCTTGCTGCTTTGGCGGAGAGGTGGTGGGACACCACCGATTCTTTCCACTTCTCTACTGCAGGGGATATGACGATGACCCCTTATAACTTCTCGATGCTCACAGGCATCGGGGTAGGGGGTGATCCGATCCCCTTCGACACCGACATGGATGAGTGGACCGCCGCTCAGGTCCATTTACTGGGGGAGGCCCCACCACTAGCTCGTCCAGGCTTCGTGCGGTACTCCTGGTTCGAGACACAGTTCAGGGTTCAGCCCGTTTTGCATGAGGTGCAGATGACCCAGAGGACGAGGAGAGGTATGCTCGCGGCTTCCTCATGTTCTTGTTCGGGACTACCATCTTCGCCAACCGGGCGAACACCGTGCCTCTCTGCCTTCTCAGCGCACTGGTGGACATCTGGGATATCTTGCACTACGATTGGGGCGGCGCTACTCTGGCCACCCTGTACGGATATATGAGCTCGGCTTCTCGTGGCAGCGGCCAGCTGCTTGGAGGTTACTGGCGGGCTTGGGAGGTACATTTCTTCTCCACTTTTTCATTCCTGTCTCGTACTTTCTGTACTCAGTACACTGCACACACTGTAGTCTGCTTTACACTTGCTGTATACTGTACACACGGCACATACATACATTCTGCTTTACACTGACTGTACACTGCTCACACTGTACACTGCACACAATACACTGCACAACACACGGCTCTGCCATTTCTGCTTCATTCTGTATATCCTGCTTTATCCGATGGTCATAATGACATCTGTTTTGCAGTTGTGGGTTTACGCCTACTTTCCTAGGCTTGCCCCTGTGCCAGTCGCGAAGCCTCCTCCGGCTGTCCCGTTCTCGAGTCGCTTCGACGGGAGATGCACCCGGCGACCACGGGAGACATTCGGCTTCTTCCGCCGATATTTTGACACCATCACCCCGGCCGAGGTATGCTTTACTTTCAGTTCATTTAGCTTCGCTTTCCCACTGCATATTTCAATAACAGTAGATAACAAACTGTCTGTCACTTTCAGATCACATGGCGGCCATGGGCCTCCTTGCCGTCGGCGATGCGGGGTCGGTTCCCTGGTGCTGAGGAGACCTCGCGTTTCCGGATCTTGCTAGAGGGCCCGGTCTGTCGGGCTTGGTACCTGGGGGAGCGTTTTCTACGCCAGACCCGCGGGTTACCTGAGCAGATAGTCCCGGCTCACCCTCCTGCAGAGATGAGGGAGACCGAGGGGCTGACCACTGAGCAGCTGGATGATTACTCCATCGGCTGGGAGGAGGCCGGCTTCCGAGGCACCGGCGACTATCAGGAGTACGTGCAGACGTACCTGATGCGGCCTCTGAGTGGCCGTCGAGCAGAGGGAGCCAGGCCTGCGACATCGGCGGTTGGGGCCAGAGCGGGAGCAGGGGTTGGATCCTCGAGGAGAGCCCGGGTCCGTGGTAGGGGCGGAGTGCAGGGAGGACGAGGAGCTGGCTGGCCTGCCCTGCCTGCTGTACTGACTTTCCAGGGGCAGGGTGGGTCGACCTATCAGATCCCCTTCGCCCCTCCACCGGCTGGTCACGAGTTCATTGATGTCCCCGACTTACCTCCGGTACGTATTACTGCATTTTTGTACAGTCATTCATTTTCAGTTTATTTGATATTCCACAGAATATTGATGCATCTGATACTTTTGCAGGCCTCTTCTGAGTACACCCGTCAGTCGTTGGCGATGAATGCCTCAATGATGGGGATGCTTCAGCGGACTTTTGACCTCCTAGCCGTCTACAGCATACCGGTATGTCCTTCTGACATTGGCCTCAAACCATTCATATACTGATTTGCATAATCTGATGCACGGCACAACACCTGATACACTGATCTCATAGTATCTGACACACTGTATACACTGCATTCTGCACCGTACCCTGCGATGATAAACTGCTCACAGCATTCACTCACTGTACTCATACACTGCATTCTGCACTGTTATACTGCTCACGGCATTCATACACTGTACTCACACATAACATTCTGCATTGCTAAACTGCTTATTGATGCATTTCCCTTTTCGTGCACTTTTCAGCCTCCTTTCCAGATTCCCATGGCAGGAGGTGCTCCAGCTAGACCTTCTGTCCCTGCTCGGAGGAGAGATGAGGAGGGCAGGATATTTCCCCGTACCAGGGGAGGGCGTACTCACGTCGGGAGTAGCTCGCGAGCTCCAGTCCCGGACGTTGACGACGACGAGGAGTCAGAGGCGGAGGCAGGGTCATCGGAGGAGGAGACCGGAGACAGTTCTAGCTCGGGCTCTGATGACGACGCTGATGATGCTCCTGGACCCTCGTCCAGGAAGAGGACCAGGACGGACTGACAGCCCTTGGAGCGCTTGACATAGATGCAGATTTTTGCTATCTTTTCTTTCTTTTTGTACTTTTCTTTTTGGTTGGTAGATAGATTACCTTGTACTGCCGCAGGCAGATTTTGTTTCCAAAACTTGTACATTTGAAAAGATAATGAAATGAAACGGACTTTTTATCTGAAAAAAGTGTTTACATTTACACATTTCATGCATTGCATCCCATCTCATCATGTTACACCTCAATGTAAACGAAATTGATTGGTTATCTGAAAATTGAACACTTGCACTTGTAATAATCAGATAACTTAAACAGCCAACAGCAAAATAACCCAAGCAACCCACTGCCTGATTCTGGACACACAACCCTTACTCTGTTGGGGATTAATCTGCATACAGCCCATAACACAGCATTCGGTTCATTCTGCACATAGCACACCCCGAACAAACAGCCCAATCTGACAAGACGGAGCTCAAAGATGGAACCGGTTGGAGTCGAAACACGTTCAAATGTAGAGAATGGCACAGCATTCCGAGTGTAAATGATTTTTGAAATCGAATGAGGGTTTTTCAAACCGGGATATCGAGCCTACAACTGAACACAGCGGGGAGGACTCAAATACAGGTACACGACCTAAACACGGCGAGACACACTCGGGAAAGACTTAAAACAAAAGATGAGACCGCCAAATCAAAAGGACACGACACACAGACGCTTTAGCGAAGATGGGGGACCTCGGACCACAAGGAGCCAGTTCAATCTAGGTATTGTTTCCCACCCTTTCTGATTTGTGATCCTCACATCACTCGACTCTCAAGCTCGGATTTTTCTCTCAAAACCCTTTTTCTCGCTTTTCTCTCAACTCACACCTCTCTATTCTTCATTCTCTCATTTTTCATCCCTCCCCGGGGTGGTTGATGGATAAAAAAAAGAAAGGTGTGGATTCATGCTCAACATTGTTAGCTCACAGCTATTTCTTCTGGCGGGTAGAGCGCCCTTCTGGCAAGTACGTCGATGACGGGGGAAAGACAGAACGCCTGGCTCGACTGTGCCCCTAGTTTATCATTTTAACCATTTTTCGTTTTTGCTTTTCACTAAAACAGTTTTGATCAAAATGAGAGTCGGATTAACGTACTTGTTCAATTTTTGATTTGAAAAGCATGCAAGTCAGGCAGCAAGCACTGAAAGTTTTCCTTTTGGGTCCAAGACAATGGTTCGATTTTGGAAAATGGAATAGTTTTCGAGAAAATGGTCAACTTCAGTAAAAAATTTCAAAAACTATTTTTCAAACAGCTGATGCTTAACAAGCATAGAACTTACCCTCCGAGATGCGCAACCTCGGATTGGAGGCAATGGAAAATTGCCCCTGGTTTGAATGGGGGTGGGAGGCAACGGAAAGTTGCCCCTAGTTTGAATGGCGGCTCACGGTGGCTTGTGGCAACGGAAAGTTGCCCCTTGTTTGGGATGGTGCCGCAGCAATCTGTAAACAGTCTTCATCGACGGTGGTCGAGCTCTTGGACACAGAGATGACGAAGACGGTCACAACAAATATATGGACACAGTCGCCTTTGGAGGGTGTTGGCGGCTGGATTTTGATATGAAATCGAAACCATTGCATGGACTGAGACGCTATGAAAGCGTTGGGGGCTGGACTTCATGATGAAGTTGCCTACGTATCCCAAACATGGGAATCAAGCCTTACGTAGTTCCGGTTAAGGTCCACTCGGGTATTTTAACCTTCACTTTGTTTGGCTCTCACTTTTGCCAAGGCGCCCGATGCGGGTTTTCGACCTTGCGAGCTTCTTTTCATTTTCTTTTGTTCGTTTCTTTTTCTTTTCTTTTTTTTTCTTGCTTTTTCTTTTTTTTTTCTTTTTCTTTTTCCATCTTTCTTTTCGTATTTTTCTCTTTTTTTGTATTTTTCTCTTTTTTTTTGTATTTTTCTCTTGCTCTAACTTTTGCCTGGGCCGCCCTTCCGGGTTTTCGGCCCAGCGAGCCTCTCAAAGGGTAAAAATGTAGCAAGTCCATGCCAAATGGTTTTTTTTTTGAAATTGAAGCCTCTCTGTGTCTAGGAGAACGGTTGTTGCACTGATTTGCGGAGAATCCATCAGGGTTACTCTACGAGCTTCTTCCGGCGAGATCTACTCCTTCTGATTCGGCCTTGATGCTTCTTGATCGAAGGGTACCTCAAAACTGGCCACACGGGCCTTTCATGGCGTTTGTCCGTTGAACTTTCTGAACATTCTGAACGGGTTCAAAGTTTGAACGGGTTGAATCTTGAGGCTGAGAGCGATCCTAGGCTGCGCAATCTCAAGAGCGATTCCACACAGGTCTTCGCAGGGCCGCGCAAAACATTTTGTTTTTGAAAGTTTTTAAGAAAGCGACAGATCGCTCGTGCTGAAGACAGTGTGGGACCAATCTGGATCAAGCCAGGATCCTTCTCAGTACTCGCGCCGACAAGCATGGCTTTATTCATAAAAAGGCTTAGCACGCCTCTCTTTCTCTCAAAATGATCAAAATTTTACAAAACCCGAGGAATTCCTTCCTCTTCGTTTTTATCACCGCGGTGTTCAAAAGGTTTGTTTTTTGAAAATCTTAGGTTAATGCAATGAGTTTGGCACACAGGAGAGCAGGCGAGATGTACTGTCAGCCCATTCAAATTCTCCGGCACTTATGCTGAAAGTAAGCATGAAGTTGAGATAGCAACAGCTGTTTCAATCGGTTCTATTGGTGCAACTAGCCCCTCGGCAGAAATAGACTCAAAATAAAAACAGATAATTGCAAAACAAAACGGTGTTCGGGACAACAACCCCAGAATCACCAGGTATTATATACAACGGGGACTGACTCGATACAACAAGACAGACCCTTAAGCAAAAGACTGACTCAAGACAAAGAGACAGGCTCAAAACGAAAGACTGACTCGATATCCAAGTCAGGATTTACAAAACTCGGTTTCACCGATGCTCAAAAATGCGTGCCAGATGCTTCAAAAACACACCAAATGTTGCCCACAGGCGTTTCACTTCACATACTCGCAGTATCTGAGCCCTCGAAGTCCAACAACTGAGTGGTGACGGGCTTGCCCGAGGTGGGTGGTAGGATAACCTTGTTATCAATCAAATCCTGCACTTCATGACGAAGGCGGGAACATCCATCGGTGCTGTGACCGGACTATTGGTGGTACGCGCAGTACAAGGTAGCATCATGAGTGGCGGGGAGATTCTTCGGGAGTGGCCGGGGCTCTAAAGGCTTAAGATGCCCATTCTTCGCCAATATTAGCAATGCCCTAGACAAAGGCATGTGGAGGTCGTGAAAGACCCTGCGCCCTCGGGGCAGGTACTTTGCAGTTTGAGGATTCTTGCCAGATGCGCTGGCGAAAGGATCAGCTGGCGCTGCCTTGGCCTTTTGAACCTTTCCCGGCGCAGGGTTGGGAATTACAGGAACTGTCTGGGCATGACGGGGCCCATCCCGGTTTTCTGCCTGGCTTGAACTGCCTTTGATCGGAGTGGGGAAAGCATCATCCACAGCTTTGGTCACTATTGCAGACGTTTGTTGCTTGTTCATCCCTCTGACTTTCAGAGCCTCGACTGCCCACAGCAGTTGCTCAATGGGGTCGGCATCTGCCTTCATTTTATCTTTTCCTCTGGCCTCAGCCTGGTCAAGGGTTTGGGTTGCTACTTCAGAGCGAAACCCAGTTGTTGCTGACATGTCGCAGCTGTAGCCGGAAGCCACCTCTGGCTGGCTGAGCTCTATCACAATCCGCCCCAGTAGCGGGGGCTCCTGTGGTACAAAATTCCCGGCATACGGCACCGCTGGAGGTGAAGTCGATATTCCATAGGCGAGGTCTGCCACAGACCTTTCGAGATCGCCTATCATCCCCATTAATTCGAAGGTGGTGGGCTCACGAGCCTGGTATAACTGGGGAGCCCAAACCGGGTGCACAACGGGCGACCTGGGCGGGTATGACATACTGATGCCGGTCTCACTCTGCGGAGCGGTTCCCTGCTCCAATGCAGCCGTCATAACCACAATTTCTTCTGAACTTTGTGCTGCCATAAATCCTGCCTCAGCAAAGGGGAGACACTGGCTGTTCTGTATCAACTCTGCAACTCTCCTAAACCTTGAAAGAAAAACAGACAGCATTTCAGCCCAAACTGATCAATCACGGGTGTAGCCAAACAACTGTACCCTACTGCTGATCACTGTTCCCAGAAGTCACTGTTCCCGAAAGCTGAACCAATACCCGCGGATAACTGATTCTCACAACTGATACTGATACTGGTGTCCCCAGGTTTGATACTCAAACTTGCAAACTGACACGTGCGTTCCTGTAGAGCAACACTCTAAAAGCACATAGCAAGTAAAGAGAACAAAACACCCCTATGTTGGGGTAGGGTTTCCCTGTCCTATTTTGTCAGGAGCTAGGGTTTCACTACGCACACAACGGTTTCAAACAACCTAACATCGGGTGAGCAACCTGTCCTAGTTTGGAATGGTCACTATGGATCCCGAATATGCACTAGGTCGAATGGTCAAAAGGGTACCCCGGTAAACCGGGGTTTGTGTTCCCATACTGTCAGAGCCCATAGCCGGTCAGCCTTATGGACATGTCTTGACAAGACAAGCCTCCGGCAAACCGTTCAGGAATGGCAGATGGCAAACACTGTGTTCCTAGGCGCACCAATGCACATGCAATGCAAAGAAACACATAAGCGAAATCAAAACAGGATATCACAAGTTCGAGTCAAGCTCTCTAAAATCCCCAGCAGAGTCGCCAGAAACTGTAACAAGCCCGCGGTGGGCCTCGTGCTACAGTTCGGACTCGATTTGTGTCACGGTTCTTAATCTGAACCAAAGAGTCCAAATCTGGCAAATCGTTTTGAGAAACAGATTTTTGAAAAAGTAGTGCCAAACAAGGACTGCTTTGCCAGATACAGAGTCGCCACCTAAATATTTTAAAATGGGGGGATTTAGGAAACCCTGACTCGGTGCCGAAGGCCACATGTCCGTCATCACTGGAGTTATCTCGGCTCGGGAGCTTAGGTACGATCGGGGAAGGTCAGCTATGAGCACCCCCTTTCGCCCGGTCCGAAGACCGGCCTCTACTAAACGTGATATCCGTATTTGAAAACTTTATGTGTTCTTATTCCGATTATTAGCCTAGAATTACTACGTTATGTGCGCAGCAAACAAGTATAGACCAAGTCGCCTAAATTGGGACAAAACATTTCATGTTTGTTTTGAAAGTGGTTTGCTACTCGTAAGTAGGCTAAAATGCAGGTTTTGCCACCCTCAAGAGGGATTTTAGAAAAGATGGTTTTGCCACTATTGAGTGGGCTTTAAAATTCACAGTTTTAATGCATTATCCCAATTGAAGCAATTTGACCTCCACCCACAGGCATTCAAACAATTTATCTCATATAAGCACTTAGCCGCATGGTAAGCATACTGTCATGTTAACATTCACACGCATGCGAGATGTTGAAGCATAAATACTTACATTGTACTCCGTGCCAAAACAATAAACTAGTTAGCAAACATGCATGTCCCTAGTTCATGTTATTTTGCCTAATGCAACACATACAAGATGCAATTTTAGTTAGACTCGGTTAACCTAAATATGGCATACGATATGCAATCAACTGATTCATTTATTCAATTTTGGAATTTGAAAATACGAATGCGGTTAGTATGATGTACCGAGCCCGGTGCATGTCAACAGATGCATGAATGCACGCATGCACATCATAAGGTATGCTAATTTCAAAAATGCCCTAATCTACCATCATAAGCAGGTAAATAAAAGGGAAGAAAGAAATGGGGATTGGAAGACATACACACACTCACCCACACTTATTACATGTTTACCCTCACTCAGAGGGTCCGAATGAATATTGCAATCCCAAATAATAAACAAATAAAATTATTACAAAAATTCCTAATTTAATTTAAAAGAAAAGGGGGCGAAGGAAAGAAAAGGGGTGGCCGCAGCCTCTGCCTCGGGATGCGCGAATGATGTATGCTCGAATCCGTCTCGTCCGGAAAACCCGTACTGTACTCCTGTCGCCTCTGTTTGTACTGCCTTGTCTTTCTGAAAATTACCAAAGTACTGGAGCAAGTTCCTTGCATCCTGCAGAGCACCGCCGGCCGGACAGAATTACCACCGGCACTTCACAACTCCCATCGGCATTGTATTGGATCTATCGGCACTCCAGATAGTGCCAGTCGGCACTAAATTCTGCCGGTCGGCAGAAACTTCCTGCAGAAGACAATTTGACAGCAAACAGAGAGCAGACAGTGCATGGTATGGAGTTTTTGGAAACATGTAAGCATGGTCATACCTCTTATCATATTTTGAACTCAAAGAAGCATGACCTTCGATCTTTGAGCCATCAATGGTGCATGATGGCTCAAGGGATCAAATTTGCCACTTAATGTAAGGATGTATGCAACAAACAAAATGAAAACTGAGGCCTTATCAAGTTGGAGTCAAAGGTCCCGATGACCGGGAATCGAGACACATTACACCACTTGAAGTATGAATGGTCCTTGATTCCTACACTTGGTTTGACACCCCAAACCAAGTAAATGCAATGCATGTTATGCTCATAAGGCCCAAATGCACTATGCCACCAAGATACAAAGCACAACAAGCATTATGCAACCGACATGACAAAATGTATGATGCCAAGCATACAAGGTACAAACATGATGTAAGCATGGACCAAATTGACCATGGGATTGATGTGCTACAAGGCTTAATGGAGCAACCATGCAACAAACATTGAGCAAGCATGCAAGAGGGCTTAAAATGGCAAAGGGGCAGGCCCTCACCCTTCTCAAAACAGTGGCCAAAAGTGCTCAAAATGATGGACAATCAACTCATATTAACAAGCAAACTTATGGTCCCAAAGTTAAGGCACAAAAAGGAAACATTTCATCCTCATTAACATGACCACTCATGGCATGATTAAAGCAAAGCAAGAACAGAATTTGTGCATGCAAAATAGGACCCCAAAAACTCCTAATATGGCAGCTAAAATATCTCCCATGAAGCATATGCACTAAGGCTCATTCTTAGGCATAAGAGGACACACCCTCAAGGCATTAAAGAGGCCATGCATGCACATATACAAGCATGATTCTTGGACTAAAATGTGGTCCTTAGATGATGTTAAATCATGAGGGTAATCACAAACATACATACTAGAGGCCAACATGCTCAAAGCCTTTAAGCCAAAATACAAAGCAACCTTAACACACATGTCAAGCATGACTAAATGGATAACCAACAGACCTTAAGCATGGGAAAACAACATTAGAAACTTCATGGAACTAAGCCAACTTACACAAGGATCATGGCCTAATCATGGTATGCACTTCTAAGCAAAGTAGAGCAATACAAAGCAAGTATTACAAGCATGCAAGGAGGCATAAACCCGGCCAAAAACAGAGGTTGCATATGACCTAAAATGCCTAAAAAAATTCTGAAATAAGGCCAAGGATCATCAAGCACACATGCTACCCTTTTGAGCTCAATAAACAAGGAAACAAACCATGAAGGGAGAGGGGTGTCCCTCCCCTATGCAAGACTTCAAACCATCCTTTTTTGACACTAAAATACACTGATTTTCAGTGGCCAAAAGACCAAAACACTGAAGTGAACAAAACCTTATGAAAAGAGCAACAAAATGGATCAAACAAGGCCTATAAGGGTGAGTTTGCACTCAAACCACAAAGTGACCTTAATGAAAGTGCTAGAGCAGGAAAATTTAAGCCTTTTTCATGTTATACACAAGAGCTAAAACAGTAAACAAAATAGGTAGAAAACCAATGCAAGTTTGGGGAATAAAAAAGGAAGATGCTCACCCTTGAAGAACCCTTGAAGAACAAATGGTCTAGCCTCCTTCTTTGGATCAAAACCAGTCCAAAACTCAAGAAACAACTCCTCCAAGTCCCTCAATCTCGAAGTAAGGTGTAATGGTGTGTGTAATGGTGCAAAAGTAAGGTAAAACACACCTTTTGAGCTAAAAAACACACACAAAGGAGGAGAGAGGGGGAGGTATAGAGATAATATGTATCTATATTGCTAAGGGCTGGTTTTTGCTTCTAACTTTCTAACCCAGAACCAAGAAGAAAGCCCCTCTCTTATAGGACCCCCTCTTGCAAAGCTTATACAACAAGCTTGGCTAGAGGGAAATCCCTCCATACACGTGTATGGAGGAGAGAAGAGTTGGTGCCAGCTATCACAGCTGGCACAAAATATCTTCATAAAGTGGATGAACAGTGGTCGGCTGCCCAAAAATGCTATTTCGGCAAAAAACAGTGCCGACCGGCAACAAACTATGCCGACCGGCATTAAAATGTGCCGACCGGCAAACAAAAGTGCCGATGACAGAAAAAGACCAGCCGGTGGCCTCCAGCCACTGCCGGTGGTGTGTGGGGATGCCTTACATGGCATTCCCTGCCTCTCAAAGGCAAGATGCAAGTGTTTGGTGCAAAACCAGACACTAAACGGTTGAGTTCGGAGATTCTGAGGCAGGGCACGCGAGCCGAGACCTCCGGGAACTCCAAACGAACACAAACATGGATGATCACCGGGTGTTCAAACGGTGACATCCAAGTCTTGAGGACGGTCAAAAATGGGGTGTCTACAGCAACCCTTTTGAATAATGATGGCAAAACCTTTCTTTTGTAACTGACCAAGACTAATCAAATTACTTTTGAGTGATGGAACATAAAACACACCAGTAATAATATGCATATTGTCATTCATCAGAACTTTGATGTTACCCTTTCACATTTTCTCTAAAAGTCTCATCTAAATCAGAGAAGAAAAGTTTGTTACCACTCATGTGATTGTTGCTGCCAAAGTCTAAGTACCATGCATCATCTGATTTAGTCTTCCTCTTGTCGATGTACGCCATCAAAATTAGCTCTTCTTCATTTTCAGCAAAATTCATCTTTGTATCCTTTTCTTTGTCAGGGCATTCATATTGGAAATGGCCAAGCACTTATGACAGTGATAGCATTCCATACTTGCCTTGTCAAACGGTGCTCCTTGATTGTAGGAAAGCTGGCGTCCTCTACCTCTTCCTCTTCCTCTTCCTCAAAATCTGCCATGTCCTCTACCTTTCCCAGGGGATGTTTCTCCATGAATTGTAACTTGCAAGGCTTGCTCCTCCACAACATGACTAGACATCCTCTGTTCAGGTACCAGCAATGAGCTCTGTAACTCATCAATCGAAAGACTATCAATGTCATTCGATTCTTCAATGGAACATACAACATAATCAAATTTGGGATTCATTGAGCGAAGGATTTTATCAATGACTGCAACATCTCCCATTTTCTAGACATGAATATGCATTTTGTTTGCAATTGCCAGTGTTCTTGCAAAATAATCATTGACTGACTCCTCTTCCTTCATGTGAAGAGTCTCAAACACTTGGCGAAGAGCTTGAAGTTGTGCACATTTGACCCTTGTCGTGCCTTAATACTTCTTTTTTAGGGAGTCTCAGATCTCTTTAGCAGTGTCATTCTTGTGGATGGTTTCCAGGATGGCACGATCTACTGCCTGGAACAAGTAATTCTTTGCCTTCAAATCCTTTAGCTTTTGTTCTTCGAGAACCTTCGTTTGTGCATCATGCAGAACTACATCATCTACTAGTTCAACAATACCATTCGCTATAAGACCCCAGTACTCTTTAGATCGCAAAAAGTTTTCCATCAGCATGCTCCAATGGTCATAGTGACCATCAAAGCGAGGGATTGCTGGTTGCACAAAACTGCTGTTTTCTGATGCCATGTAATCTTGCTGCTGCAAGTGGAAGACTGCTGCTTCTTTGATAATCAAGCCCCTTGATGGAGCTCTGATAACAAATGTTAAATATCAAAGCTTTGAATATTGTAGTGCAAAATATTTGTGAAAAGTTGACTTCTTATTGAATGAAATGAGAGACCTTGTTTAAATAGGCTTATAGAAACAAATTGAACAGAAAATCAAGGAAAATAATATCCCACGTCTAATAGCCCTAGACTTATGGAATTCTCCAAAGGAATAGATCAAGTGCTAACTAAGTCCCTAACAAATAGGGATTATTTAATAAAGCAAAACAAAAACAATGGCTAAATATCTAACAAATAATTCTAAAAAAATAGTATTTTCATTACTTATGTGGAATGAAAAAATGCATGAACTCAGAATTAGTCAAGCAAAGCCTGAATTTAAAAATAAAAAATAATAATAATATGAGGTGGATTTTAGTTGTTGTAGTCTGGCCTGGTGAAAAATAATGAAGGTCATTTAATAGCCTGGTGCAATTTATAGACCAGAAATTGACTTGTTTTTTCAAACACAAGCAATTAAGGAAATTATTTAAAAGTCCTAATAACAAGAAGTGTGGTAGCTCAAGTTTTTGAACAAATAAGTTTTATTTAAAATCTATCTATATATATTAAGGAAAAAGAGATTTTTAACCCTCAAGTCTTTGGAGAGTTTTAATATTTTAATTTAAATTTCTTAATTTTTTGATTTTAAAAAAAAAAAACCCCTACCATTTATTAACTTTTCCCAACCCCCAAACCTTACCCTCATGATAACACTTTAATGTATTAAGAATAAGTACAAAAAAAATTCCTTGAAAAGTCCAACACGAATTCCTTGAAAAGTTCCAATATATATGATTATTAGACCTCATAATAACACTTTAATGCAGTAAGAACAAGCATAAAAAAAATTCCTTGAAAAGTCTAACACATATGAATTTCTTGAAAAGTCCAACACATATGATTATTATCAAAATATTAAACTTTAATATAATATAAAAAAAGAAAAAAAACATTTAAAAAAAAAGACATTTAAAAATCACAATTCACATATGTAGAAATAATTATAAACACAACAAGCATAAAAAAATTCATTGAAAAATCTAACACATATGAATTTTTTGAAAAATCTAACACATATGATTATTATCAAAATATTAAAATTTAATATAATATAAAAAAGAAAAAGAAAGAAGACATTTCAAAAAAGAAAAGACATTTAAAAATCACAATTCACATATATAGAAATAATTGTAAACACAACCCGTGCATAGTACGGGTGAAACACTAGTTGTATAAATATATATGAATATGAATATACATCTATATATATATATATATTAAGGAAAAAGGGATTTCGAACCCCCAAGCCTTGTGAGAGGTCCAACATTCCAATCTAAATTTCTTGATTTAAAAAAAAAAAAAAAAAAAAAAAAAAAAAAAACTTAGCATTTATTAGTTTTTCCTAACCCCCAAGTCTTATCCTAATATAATAGACGTTCTTGTCCTTTTGAAATGTAATTGGAGATACAATTTTGGAGATCCATTGATTTCGACAATCTAGAGATTTTGAGATTTCGATAAGAACATGAGCAAATTTCGATTCGAGTTTTTGATATGTTTCGATTTTAGTATTTAGTTAGAGTTTGTTATATATTGTGAGTGTTTGGGAAGTTGTTATTTTAGTAGGCTATTTTAATTTTTGGCTGTTTTAGTAGGTTAAAATTTTTTTATTTGGTAAAATGATTGATTTTTTAGTAGTTAGATGTGATATTTTTGAAAAATAAAATAAAATGATTATAAATTTAATGTGACATTTTGTCTTATTAACTATTTTAATATATTTTATCTTTTTAGAGATTTAGCCTAAATTAAGCTAAAATCTCACTTCCCAAACATTGTTTCCCAATTTATTTCAATTCCCTAACTTTTCGAGCACATGATCCTCTCTATCTTTAAGGATCATGTCTTCATATTTTCACACTTCGTGATTGTCAAATATTACAACAGTTGTAAGTGATATGTGATAAGAGAATAGTGAGAATTAGAAACAAAGAATCTTTAAACACCTTTTTAAGTTATTTTTTTGAGCTCTCAAATGTCTTTTTTTGGACCAAATTCATTCTCAATATAACCCAGCATACACTTTATTCTTGGATAACTCCACCTTTTTTTTTTTTTTTTCTTTCTTTTCACTAAATTACAAAAATCATCTTTACAATAGGCTTTAGACATATGACTTTCTAACAAGGGTGTAAGGCCCCGTTTGTTTTCAGAAATGGAATGGAGGGGATTGATAGTGAGAAGATTAATAGTGAGGGGATTGTTAGTGAGGGTCGTTTGTTTTCAGAGATAGAATGGAGGGGATTGATAGTGAGGGGATTAATAATGAGGGGATTGTTAGTGAGGGGATTGATAATGAGGGGATTAGTAGTGAGGGGATTAGTAGTGAGGGGATTAGTAGTGAGTAATTGTTAAATTATTTTTATATAAAATAATAAAACAAATAAAAAAATATAAAAAAAATTAAAAATTATATTTTTAAAAAAAATTCCAATATATAAAAAATAAAAAAAAATAAAAAAATTTCTAATCCCCTCACTATTTTTCTAATACCATCTCTACCTCCTCACTATGAATCACCTCCCCAAGGGTATTAGTAATACCAAGGTATTAGTAGTACCCTCCCTATCTCTCAAAACAAACAAGGTATTAGTAATACCAAGGTATTAGTTAGTCCCAAGGTATTAATAGTCCCAAGGTTATCTCTCAAAACAAACACCCCATATACTAATCCCAAGGTACTAGTAATCCTAATCCCCTTACTATAACCCAAAACAAACGGGCCTTAGTCACTCCCAATGATGCTTTTGTTAGGGCATTCAACTCTCACAACGGTGCCTCAGCAGCTATGACTTTTTAGCTTCATAGGGGACGTTTGGAAAGCAACTTTTTAGGTTTTTTTGGTTAAAATAATACTAAAAGATAAAATAGATTAAAATAATTGATAAGAAAAAATGTCACATCAAATCCATAATCACTTTATTTTTTATCTGACAAACATCACATCTAATTACAAAAAAAATTTAATTATTTTTTTAAATATAAAAATTTTAACCTCTTAAAATAGCTAAAAATTAAAATAACTTACAAAAATAATAACTTCCCAAACACATGCGAAGACTTCTTGATCATTGTCATAAATGCATTTGAATAATGCAACACCAAGGATCTTTTAAAGTGTTTTTTTTTTAAATTTTTTAAAGTGGTATATTGTATGGTTGAGATTTAATGTTAAAAAATTAATGTGACTTATCATTAAATTTCAACCACACAATATACTACTCTAAAAAATTTTAAAAAAAAAATTCTAGAAGATCCTTGTTTATGATGCAAATCTAGTTGCTTGGATTGCGGACAATAAATGGCTTAGTTATGGCAGATTTGCCAAATCAGGCTCTCAACTAGCCTGCAAAAAAATTCCGAATATGGGTACCATAAAAACTGCTTTTCTCTCACTTCCATCATCAAAGGGTGTGCCAAGCATTAGTTGACATATGGTATTTGACAAATATAGAATGCACATTCTCATACTTGATTCACTAAAAAATTAATAAAAAAAAATATTATAAATAAAATTATAATTCATCCTAATAAGAAAATAATCATTTCATAAGACCACAAATGAATAATTATTTAATTCCATTCTAGTTCAACCTAAGATTAATGCCTCAGTCGCTATGATATTATTTTCAGATAATTTTTTCAAATATAATTATTATTATGTTTTTATAAAACTTCAAAAAAAAAAATACTCAAAATGTTAATACAACGAAATTATGGGTTAAATTATTTTAAGTGTAATTTATATGACACAATATTTGAATGTACATCACACATTTGGATAACTTTTGAATAGCCTTTAAATGTACTCCCAAAAAATTGTTACACTCTATTCCTAAATTTAATTTTTTGTTTATTGTCTTTTTTTTTATTGGCAAAAATTAATAATTAATTATTAGATTAACATGAGTTGAACTCTCATCCTCTCCTTGCAAACACTTAAGTCTTGCCCCTTATTTTATTTATAACAGTAGAACCCAAGATCTCTCCTTAACAGAGACTTGGTGGCCAAAGAGCGAGCTACACTAGCTAGAACCCCTTGATTTTTTGTTTTATTGTCTTTGAACACCTCAATTTATTTTCATCTTATCCCTACCTCCAAGTCCACTGGGGCCACCTGTACTATCCCCTTGCCTTCCTTTCCTATCGTCAGTCGCCATTCCATTTCCCTCCTACCTCCTGTTGCTTCTACCTTTTCCTTTTCCGTCAAGCTCCACTCCCCTCCCCTTTCCCTTCTTCCTTCTCAAATCCTAACTCTAACCCCAACACCCACCATCGCTAGTGTAGAGAAAAAGAAAGGGAGTCACAAGTGAATGAAGAGAGAGAGAGAGAGAGAGAGAGAGAGAGAGAGAGAGAGAGAGAGAGAAGAAGGATAGAAAAGAAGGAGTGAATGTGGTTTGTAGATCTAGAGTTTTATAGAATGGAATGGCAACTGAAAGCAGTAGTAGTAGTGGCAAAAGAAGAAAAAGGAGGTGGGTACCAATGGGGTACTACAACATATAAGACTTTTATGTTGTATTTAGTTGGAGGATTTGAGTAGGGATTTGGAAAGGGAAATGAAAAAAGTAGGTGAAATGTGAATAAAATGTATTTCACTTAGTTTCACACACTTTTTTCTTTTCCCTTTCCAAATCTCTCCCTAAATCCTTCAACCGAACACAGCGTTAGGGTGTAACTATTTCCGTCCCTAAAACCAATATTGTCATCCCCAAATATCTAGCAAAAAAATCACTTTTCTATTTTAGCTACTTATTATCATTCAACAATACTATCTATTTTAGCCCAAGAAATTTATCTATCTGTGGGGATATATTTTTGAGTACCGACACGTGGCAAGGTGACGCCGACGTGTCAGCCGAGGTGCCACGTGTCAGGGTCATAACGCTGAGGTTATCTCCGAGGATATCAGAATCTGAGATAATCGGATAAAAGATAAGGGACGAGAGTCCTAGAATAAAGAGGAGGCTTAGCCAAGATAAGGATAAAGCTCTTAGGGAGTTTATCTTTATCTCTTGAGGAGTCCAAAGTAAGTACTGAACAGGAATACATAGAAGTCAGACTTCTAATGAGATTTGGATTGAGGTAGCTATAAAAGAGAGGCACTCCCGTGGGTCTAAGGGACGCAATTTTATGCTTTGAGCATTGAGTTTAGCATTATTGATTATCTTTGAGAGATATACTGACCTGATCGTCGGAGTGCCCCCGGGTGGTCGAAACCACCGCCGGAATCTTATCTTTCTAATGCAGGTTAGTCAGGTGTCATCTATTCTGCCAGTGTTCTCCAGCTGAATACTGAGTCGGGCAGTGTGATATGAAAATCACCCACACAATTTGGCGCCGTCTGTGGAAAAGAAAGTAGAATAGATGGCCAGTAACGGGTAGAAGGAAAAGATTTGGGACGACACTCCTACTGGGAGTGGGAGACCTATTGACCTTGATGGCGAAAGAGAAAGGTCAAATGCAGAAACTCACGAACAAAATCACGAAGCGAAAGACGTCGTCCAGACTGGCGACGCACCAAAGATACCTGATCAAAGCAGGTACTACAACGAAGACGACCTCCAAGTTTGGAAGGATAGGTGCCTACGGAGGGACGAAGAGGTAAAAGAGATGGCAAACAAATTGGCAAACCTGCAGTCGGTTGTCAATTTCATGATGCAAAATAACGTCATGCAGCCACCATATCCGCTGCACGACACGCTGATTCCAGCGGCCAATACCCAGAAGGGAGGACAGAAAACAATCCCCGTAGCCCTTTAGCACAACGGAGACGAAAGATACTCTCACCGACCTTCTAGGGAGGACAGACGAAGAGAATCAAGAAGAGAAGGATCACGGTGGACGCATCGCACAAAGGAGGCAGACCCCAAAGGACATCGGCATGTTCAGGGGCAGGCACTGTGCTTTGACACAACTCATGGAGAAGGATCGAAAAGGGCTCACCATGAGGCCGAGAGTAGTATACCGAAAAGACTGAAGTCAAAAGATAGCCGAGCTCCTGGGCGGAGCAAAGAAGACTTAAGAGATTACCTCAAAAGGAAGCAATAGAATGCCTACGCCGAGGTAACCTCCCCAGATAAGCCGAGGACACCATTCTCGGTGGAATTAGATAGGTTTGAGGCGCCGAAGAGATTTAGTATGCCAAGGTTTCAAATATATGATGGAAAGTCAGACCCCAACTTCCACGTTGGACTATATTTGAACTCAATGGCATTATATAGTAGGAACAAGTCGTTACTCTGCAAAGTGTTTCCTTCATCCTTCGGGGAGATTGCATCAGATTGGTTCCACAAACTACCAAAGGGAAGCGTGAAGACTTGGGAAGGCCTGGCCGAGATGTTTGTGGCCAGGTTTGTGACAAACAAGCTACAGCCATTAAGGGTGGACGCATTGATTACTCTGAAGATCAGCAAGGATGAAGGCCTTAGGGCCTATGCAAAAAGTTACTATGAGGTATTCAATCGAATACCCGAATGTAATCAAGAGGTGGCAGTCGTATCTTTCGAGAACGGCTTGAAAGACAACTGTCCACTACGAAAGTCTTTGGCAAAAATACAGCCAAAAAGTATGGAGGAGCTTATGGCGAGAATCGAGAAGTACGACAGAGCCGAAAAAGACACGTTGGGAACCAGGGAAGTAAGACAAGAGAAAGGAAACGGCTCGCCGAAGCGAGTCTGAGGTAACAATGGAACGAACAGACAAGAGGTAGAACTGAAGGCCATACAAACAGTAACAACTGTGTTCCAAATCCCAATTCCCAAAGTCCTGGATCAAATTCGAAACCAGCCCTATTTCAGAACGCCAGAGAGGACTTCAGGGGAGTTCATGGGAAGAAACATTGGCAGGCATTGTGCCTATCACAATGACGATGGGCATACAACTCAGGGTTGTAGAGCCCTGAAAACATATTTGGAAGACCTGGTGAGGCGAGGACACCTGAGAGACCTTGTCGATGAGACCAGAACAAGGGAAGAACAGGCAAGATTGCCTCAGGCGGTCGCGGCTTCGCCTCCCCCAGCACCACAACCTCAGGCAGGAGGACCTCGAGTAGTCAATGTGATCCACTCGAAGGTCAACGAGAACGAAATTAGGGGGGAAACACAGAAAGTGAAACACCTACAACATGTCTACCAAGTCAGAGAGAAAAGACATCGGGTAGAAGAGTGCTAGGGACCAATGATAACCTTACTGAAGCCGACCTAGAGATGGTCCAGTACCCGCACAATGATGCCTTGGTAGTATCCCTCCAGGTTGGGGAGTGCCAAGTGAAACGCATCTTGATTGACCAAGGCAGCTCTTGTGACATCATGTACGTCTGATGTTACAAAGAGCTCGGCCTTCACCCAGATGACATGGACCAATCCAGTGGCCCAATGATTGGGTTCAATGGAACTCCGACATGGCCACTGCGAACAGTAAGCTTAGAGGTGCAGGCAGGCACCAGGAAGATCAAGACAGAATTCACCATCATCGACACACCTTCTCTTTACAACATCATCTTAGGAAGACCATGGTTGCATGTAATAGAGGCAGTTTCCTCAACGTTGCATCAACTATTGCGATTCCCAACAGAGCGTGGGATAGAGGAAGCCAGAAGCGATCAGCTGCTGCATGCGAAAAATTGCTCCATGGCAGCAATGAAATCAACCTACAGCATACGAGAGCTAGAAAAGGCAAAAATTAAAGATGAGGACGTGGCAGTCCTAGAAGACGTCAGCAAGGAGCCAGCCGAGAAGAGCGAAGAGGCACTGAAGAAAATCCTCGTCTAGGATGGGGATAAAGAACACTTCTTTCTTCTCGGCTCAGGCTTAGTCAAAGAAGAGAAAAAAGAGTTGGAAGCTTTTCTGAGAGCCAATATTGAAGTGTTTGCTTGGACACCTTACGAAATGCCTGGCATTGACCCTGAGATCACTTGCTACAAGTTGAATGTCGACAGGTCGGCAAAACCTGTAATTCAACGAGGTAGAAGACCGACGTTGATGCACGTCGAAGTAGTAGAAGAAAAAGTAGACAAACTTTTAGAGGCCAGGGCCATTTGAGAAGTTCACTACCCGACATGGCTATCCAACACAGTAGTGGTGAAGAAGAAGAACGGTAAATGGAAGGTCTGCGTAGACTTTACCAGCATGAACAAAGCCTGTCCCAAAGACAGCTTTCCCCTGCCCAAGATTGATCAGCTAGTAGATGCCACTTCAGGGCATGGAAGAATGAGTTTTCTAGACGCCTACAGGGGGTACCACCAGATCGCCATATACCCCCTAGACGAAGAAAAAACCGCATTCATCACCCCAAAAGGCCTGTACTGTTACAAAGTAATGCCTTTCAGGTTGAAAAACGCAGGAGCAACTTACCAAAGGCTGGTAACCAAAATGTTCAAACACCTGATTGGCCGAACAGTAGAAGTCTACATCGACGACATGGTCGTTAAGACCAAGGAGCCTGAGGGTCATCTTGCCGATCTAAAAGCAGTCTTTGAAATCCTTAAAACATATCGGCTCCGACTCAATGCATCGAAGTATGCATTTGGAGTTGGATCTGGTAAATTTTTATGATACCTGGTAACTAGAAGGGGCATCAAGGCCAACCCAGATCAAATCACGGCCATCCTAGAGTTAAAGAACCCGACGTCAGCAAAACAGGTGCAGATGCTAACTGGAAGGGCCGCAGCCCTAAACAGATTCATCAGTAGAAGCTCAGATAAGTGCAGACCTTTCTTCAACTTGGTGAAGAAAGCCACAGACTTCTTGTGGACAGAAGAATGCAAAGCTGCTTTGGCCGACTTGAAGAAGTACTTGACCACAGCTCCAGTTCTTTCAAATCCAAAACCTGGGGAAGAGTTGTTCCTGTACTTAGCCGTTTCAGAACATGCGATAAGTGCAGTACTAATCCGAGAAGAGAAAGGGGAACAAAGGGCTGTTTACTATGTAAGCAAAACCCTAGCCGATGCAGAAACGAGGTATCTGCCCTTAGAAAAGTTGGCACTAGCTTTAGTAATGGCTTCAAAAAAGTTGAACCATTACTTCCAGGCCCATAAAATTGTGGTGCTAACAGAGCACCCCTTGAAGTCCTTACTGCAACAAGGAGACCTAACAGGAAGAATAGCCAGATGGGCAGTCACCCTAGGCCAGTATGACCTGGAGTACAGGCCAAGGACAGTAATCAAAGGCCAGGTTCTGGGCGACTTCGTGGCCGAGTTCACACCAGAATCCATCGAACATCGAGCTCCGTTGAGCCAGGATGAGCGATGTCCAACCAAGCAAGGAGAAGCACAACCAAAGGCAAAAGAACAAAGGAAAGAGGACAAACTCAGACCCTGTAGCATTTACATCGGCGACTCCTTTCGACTGTTTGTTGATGGGAGTTCAAACCGACAAGGAGTGGGGGCAGGAGTAATATTGATATCCCCAGATGAGCAGGTACTAGAACAATCAATCCGTTTGGGATTCAAGGCCTCAAACAATGAAGCAGAGTATGAAGCACTCATTGCAGGACTGAAGTTGGCAGCAACAGTGCAAGCAGATGAGGTAATAGTTTTTTGTGATTCACAACTAATTGTTAACCAGACAACAGGTGAGTTTGCAGCCCGAGATGAACGAATGTCGGCCTACGTAAAGGAAGTCATCAGACTGTCAGCCTTATTTCAGAACTATAGACTACTTCAGGTAAGCCGAGATGACAACAGCCACGCCGATGCGTTGGCTAACCTAGCTAGTGTAGTATAACTTGGGAAAGCAAGGACAATAATGATTGACTACCTGTCGGGCCTAAGCATTAAACCAGTAACTACAGAGCATGAAGCAATGTACATAGACATGGAACCAAGCTGGATGGACGCAATTATTGCGTTCCTAAAAGAAGGAAAGCTACCAGATGACCGCAAGGAGGCACACAAGATCAGATTGAAGTCGTCAAGATTCAGTCTGATAGCAAAAGGACATCTCTACAGAAGGTCCTTCACTGGACCCCTTTTAAGGTACGTACACCCTTTGCAGGTTGAAGATTTTCTATATGAAATCCATGAAGGAATTTGTGGAAGCCACACTGGGGGCAGATCACTAGCTCACAGGGCCATTACCCAGGGGTATTGGTGGCCTTACATGCAAAAAGATACAAAAGCCTACGTGAAGAAGTGTGAACAATGCCAAAGGTTTGCACCCTTGATACACTAGCTAGCTGCTGACCGGAACCCTGTATCCAGTCCTTGGCCATTTGCCCAATGGGGCATAGATCTCGTTGGCCAATTACCCCAAGCAACAGGACAAAGAAAGTACTTTCTGGTAGCAACAGATTACTTCACAAAATGGATAGAAGCAGAACCTCTTGCCAAGATCAGAGATGTGGATGTCAAGAACTTCATATGGAGAAACATCATCACCAGATTTAGAATTCCAAGAGCAATTGTTGTAGACAATGGAACTCAATTTGACAGCAAGCCAATCAAGAACTTTTGTGCAAAGTTCAAGATCAAGAACTACTTTTCAACCCCAAGCTTTCCACAAAGCAATGGACAAGCAGAAGCATCCAACAAAGTAATTTTGGATGGAATAAAGAAGAGGCTGCAGGAAGCAAATGGCAAGTGGGTAGACGAATTGCCCAATGTACTATGGGCATATCGAACTGCGCCGAGAAGATCAACAAGAGAATCCCCCTTCGCCATGGCTTATAGCATAGAAGCAGTCATCCCGTTGGAGATCGGCATCCCAGGAATCAGAACCCAGGGAGTAGAAAACGGGACTAATGACGTACTCTTAGCCCGAGATCTGGATCTTTTAGAAGAAAGAAGAGAAAAAGCTGCAATCCAGCTTGCAGCATACCAGCAGTAACTTGCAAAAGCTTATAACAAGAAAGTCAATCCAAGAGAGTTTCAAGTGGACGACCTAGTCCTAAGGAAAGTCGTCGGCAATAAGAAGGATCACAGAGAGGGCAAACTTAGCCCAAACTGGGAAGGACCCTACAAAGTCATCTCGGTACTGGGCAATGGGGCATATCGGCTTGAAGATAATGAGGGCAAAGAGTTGTCAAGACCTTGGAACACTTGTAATTTGAAATTTTTCTATCGTTAGAATTTCTTTGTTCCGTTGCCATTTACCGAAGTAAATAAATAAAGATTCAGTTCTTTTTTCAAGATACTTGACATTGTCTCTAGAATACATGCATAATGAGAACCCAAGTGGAACTCAGATTCACATTAGGGGGCAGAGAGAAGAAGAATATGTTTAACACTTGTTGAAATTTGTGGACAATTTACAAGTTAAGTTAAACTAAAATTATTGCTTAACATTTGTTGAAATTTGTGGACAATTTACAAGTTAAAGTTAAGCCGAAATCATTGTTTAACACTTGTTGAAATTTGTGGACAATTTAAAAGTTAAGTTAAACCAAAATTATTACTTAACACTTGTTGAAATTTGTGAAAAATTTACAAGTTGAAGTTAAGCCGAAATCATTGTTTAACACTTGTTGAAATTTGTGGACAATTTACAAGTTAAGTTAAACCGAAATTATTGCTTAACACTTGTTGAAATTTGTGGACAATTTACAAGTTAAGTTAAACCAAAATTATTGCTTAACATTTGTTGAAATTTGTGGACAATTTACAAATTGAAGTTAAGTCGAAATCATTGTTTAACACTTGTTGAAATTTGTGGACAATTTACAAGTTAAGTTAAACCGAAGTCATTGTTTTACACTTGTTGAAATTTGTGGACAATTTGCAAGTTGAGTTGAACCAGTATGATGTTCAACACTTGTTAAAAGTTTACAAGTTAAAGATTAAAACCAAAAAGTTTGTCTATCTGAGGTGTGCCACCCCGAGAAGATTGTACAAAGAAGGAAAAGTATGCAGAATATTCTAAGTATAGAATCATGCAGAAACAATGAAGAGAAGACAAGAGTGAAAGCACTAAGAAAAGAAAAGTTACATTAGCATTCACCAAGAAAAGGGCACATCGGCCATACAAAAGGCTTACATTGTTCCAAAAGATAAAGAAGAAACAAAATACAAGTAAGCAAAAGAAAAACGTGAAGCTAAGACTCATCTCCACCAGTTGGTTGAATTTGAAGATCAGATGTTTGTTGAGAAGACATCTCAACAGTCTTATCCGCCGCGACCTCGGCGTCAATTTCGGAGTCAAGTCTAAGACTTGCTCATTCTGAAGAGGGGACTTGGCCCCATTAGCATCTTTGGATTTTCTTACCAAAGCCTCATCCTCTTCCTCATCACCGTCCTCAGACTCAGATTCGCCGACATCTTGACTTGAAGGTTGAGCTGGAGGGAATGGAAGAGGAATGACATCAGCTTTCCTCAGTGGTGAGTCCTCTGGGACATTGAGTTTCTTTAGAAGGGACATCCAACCAAGGGTGAAACCCTTGTTGCATGCCTCCTTCACCTGTTCTTCGTAGGCATCTGTGACGTCGGCCATGCCTTGGGCATACGCCTTCTCGTCGGCATCTTTTATTTCGGCTTCTTTGGTGGCCAGTGCCTCCTGAAGCTCCTTTTCGACTTGGACCATTTTTTCCTCGGCTTCTGTTTTCTGAGACTCAGCCACTTTCCTAATAGCCTCAGCAGCCTCAACCTTCTCTTCGGCATTGGTCTGAGCTTTGATTACAGCCTCAGCTTGGTCTTCCAGCTTCTTCATTTTTGATTGTAAGCCTTTGTTGGTTTTTTGAAGAGAAGAGAACTCCCTCTTCATATCAACCAGCTTCTGCTAATTTTCAAAAGACTGAACAGAAAAAGAGTAGGCATGCTGGATGGCCTGAAGAAAACACAAGGTAAAAGTTATTTCAAAAATTTCTAAGTATGAAAAAGAAAAGGAAAAGTTCTAGATGAAGGACACTTACTTGAATAGAGCGTTGAAACATCAACGCATAGTTTTCGTATTCGCTTAACTCGGCGTTTCGCTCCAGATCACCTGGTAACAGCAGAGCAGTGCTGAGCGCAATGCCGACATTAATATCCTCGGCGCTATCATTTGCCATGACTGGCTTATCCTCTAAATTAATTTCGGGGGCCTAGGGGGTAGCATGCTTCTTAGACCCCGAAGTTGTAGCAGAGGATGACTTCGACTTTTTGGATTTTGGGGATTCTGATGGTTGGGCTTCAGAGCGCCTCTTCCCAGCAGAGGGTTGAGGTTTGTCACTCTCAGCCAACTTTGAGATAGGCAAGGTATCTTCAGATTCAACCTGAGTTACCTTAGCCTTGGGTTGAGCCTTCTTTATTCTTTTCGGCTTTGGTGGATGAAGGGTTTGTGCTGGTTGATCGTCAACAGATGATGGAATGCTGGCCAGAAGATCTTTTTGCAACTGGTTTTGGGCGACCTATCTTGGCAATAGAAACTGTTCGGCGCCGGCGCCGGCGTTGTGATATTGGAACCAAGTATGGAGCTGAAGTTGACGGTTGCTCGGCTGGATCAGAGGTTGACCCCTGATTTGTCCGAGATGTGGATGCGGTCTGTGGAGTTGTGGCAGAAGGTGGAGAGAGACTTTTCTTCTTCCTCTTAGGGACGTCGGGCAAGGCTGACTTATAAGTTGGGATAAAGTTGAGGAGTAGGGGCGCCTTTCGTTTGTAAATTGGCAAGTTCAGAAGTTTTTTCAAATCCTTGCTGGGATAGAAGGATTGGCGAAAATTCTTTGGAGGTTGAGGAAGAACGGCAAAAGATAAAAACAACATAGACATTAGAACAGGAAATATTGAAAACTTTATGCGAGAAGATAAAAAGAAACTTATGAAGGGTGGCCCTTACCAGCTCCTTCCCCCAAAACAGTGCGGCTTAAGGGATAAAGATGGAGGTTGTCGTTTGGCTGAAACTCCCAATTGTCCGAGACAATGAAGTAATCGTCTCCAGCTCCCTTGTTGGAGTCTGGGAGGTCGGCTACGATTTTATATTCGGTGGATCTCGGCTTAAGGTAATAGACATAGTCCATGTCTTTTCTAAGACGACACATAGTATAACAGCATTGGACGTCGGCAAGTGTAATCCTGGCATTCTCTTGTTTAACTAAAGCTATGGTACCAGTAATAACTCGGTAAGAATTGATGGCGAGGTGCATTGGGTTCAATTTATAGAAATGAAGGATTTGACGGAAAAAAGTGTTAAGTGGAAACCGAAGTCCACACTCAATAAAGACAACTACAGGGAAGGGCTGGAGTGATCAGTAGGCATGATGGAGTCATCATCCCCAGCCAACCTCAGATTGACATCGGTTGGGATTTCAAACTCTTGCCTAAAAAAGTCTAGCTTAGAAGGGGTGTCTACCCGATGTTTCCACATACCCATAATATCGGGATAACTAAAGGTATTGGATTTCAGAAAGAAGATGTTTCAAAAAAGGATTATTGGGACCTCGGCAAAAAAACCTAGGTTTGAGTTTTTCCTAAAATGTAAGGGATGTTTCAGTTTTTCCTAAAATGTGGGTTCTACAGACAAATCCCAAACCTAAAACTATGGAGATGAAGATCAAAGGCACAGATCTGGAAAAGACACAAAAAACAGAAAACAAAGGCGAAATTTCAGAATCAAGAACAGAGATAGACTATCAAAAACATGAAGAATACAAAGGGTTGAAGGCCAAGAACATTGGCAAGACGTGCAAGAAAACTATGAACAGTACATGTATTCAAGGCATAAGCAAAAAGTAAAATCAAACACATTCAGATGAATGATTCACAAATTAAATGTTTGAGCAAGGCAGTAATAACAAGAAATTCTAGAAAAGATCAAGAACTGGAATAAGAAGAAAATAGTTGCTTACCAGAAAATATGAAGCTAGTGTGAAGATTGCCGAAGTCAGACGACGGTCGTGGAGTCAACAAAATGGTGCAAAACACGACGGAAGGGGTAAACGGAATAAGTTTCAGAGCAAGGAAGCTTGAACAATGGCGAACTCGAGAAGAGAAAATTAGAAATAGGAAAAGTTTTCCAGAAACAAGAATAAAGTGAAAGGGAAAAAATCGAAGAGGTGTTTTGTTAAAAATGAAAACGGCGGTAAAAAGTAATCAATACGCCTAGAAAAACGTATGTGTCAGACGGCGCACGTGAGAGAGAGACGGCTTACGGGCGCGTCACAGGTACGAACCAGTAAGAAAGAAACGCGTGGCTAAAAATGGTTGAATTATGGTGTATAACAACTCATACGCGTAAAAGGGTTCTTGAAGTTCTTGTTCTTTAGCAATAACATGTCGGCCAAAATAATGATCTCGGCTAAGATACTGAAAACCGACGTACTGAGAAAATGGAATGATATAGGTTCCATCACCTCAGAATGCCGAGGTAATAGAACCTAGGGGGCAGTTGTGGGGATATATTTTTGAGTACCGACACGTGACAAGGTGACGCCGACGTATCAGCCGAGGTACCACGTGTCAGGGTCATGACGCCGAGGTTATCTCGGGTAAGTCGAGGTTATCTCCGAGGATATCGAAATCCGAGATAATCGGATAAAAGATAAGGGACGAGAGTCCTAGAATAAAGAGGAGACTTAGCCAAGATAAGGATAAAGCTCTTAGGGAGTTTATCTTTATCTCTTGAGGAGTCCAAAGTAAGTACTGAACAGGAATATATAGAAGTCAGGCTTTTAATGGGATTTGGATTGAGGATTGCGGTAAGTATAAAAGAGAGGCACCCCTGTGGGTTTAAGGAACGCAATTTTATGCTTTGAGCATTGAGTTTAGCATTATTGATTATCTTTGAGAGATATACCGACTTGATTGTCGGAGAGTCCTAGGGTGATCGAAACCACCACCAGAATCTTATCTTTCTGTTGCAGGTTAGGCAGGTGTCATCTATTCTGCCAGTGTTCTCCAGCTGAATACTGAGTCGGGCAGTGTGATCTGAAAATCACCCATACACTATCTATATATTATATAAGAAAAATAAGATTTTCGTGAAGAATATTGTAGGAGCTCCAAAACTTCATAATAAATTTGTAGATTTATTGAATTAAAAAATAAATTAAAGCATTGGCTAATCCATTAAAGTAATAGTTTTCAAAATATTAATAATTTCATAATTTATAGTTTTCAAAAGGAAAGATAAAAAAAATATTGCATATATTTCCAACCTAATCCTGTCCCATTGATATTTATTTCCTTTAAAAAAAAAAATTAGAACTTGCTTCTTATTACAAATATTATTCATACCATATATAACTACCAATCCTTAAAATTCATGATAAAAATTAGGAACCTTCAAAATATTTTGACTTAATTGCACACATTTAATTTCTTTTGTACACTTTTTTTTTTTTTTTTTTTTTGATTTGTTTTGCACACTCATATGTACTAATATTTATGCCTAAATTATAAATTTTTAAATACATGTGGTGGGTGTGAAAGGAAATTAAGTATGTATAATTATAAGGACCCTTCATATTAGCCTCATTCATTGATTTTGTTTTTTTTTTTAAAAAAAATTATATCTCATCAATTTAATTATTTAGTTAATGGATTTTCACACTACTAAAAGACAATTTTTTTAGTATTTTTTATAAAGATAACTTCGTTTAAAAAATAATTAATTATTTTTCAAATATTAAAACATTTTACATAAAAATTTGTATTAAATAAAAATTTAATAAAATTTAAATTGAAAATTATGATTTGTTTTGGGACTTCACTTCTTTGATCAAGTTTTATGCTAAAAATAAAATCTATGAACTAGTTAGCTTAATCTAATCTTAAATAATTCTTTCATATGTAAATATAATTTAATATTAGACATATTTTAAGAATAAATATATAATTTCTTAATTGAAGTTTTAGAATATTAATAAATATGCGAAATATATATATTAATTCATTTTTTTTTGGTTATAAAATTTTTTACAATATTTTTACCATTTTAAAAAATAAATAATTAGACAATGTGATGGTTGGGCATGAATCAAAATGATTATCTAAAAATTGGATTGATATATAGCATAAAAATCAACCAAATCCAATTTTTATACTACTTTTAGTATTTGATCCAATATTATCTCATACATATCATAACTTAACAAATTATTAAACATAAGTTTAAATTGATTATTATTATCTGCTTTCACTAATTGAACAATCAATTTTTAAATCGAGCCCAAGGTAGGATTAGATAATTTTTTCATACATAAATATACTTAATTATTTGTGTAAGAATTTTTAATATAAATATATAATTTTTTTTTACAAAATATAAATAAATAAATATGCCAAAAATATACGTACATTTTCTTACTTTGGTTATAAAAAATAATCATAATATATCTACCAATTTTAAAAACAAAAAAAGTAAGTGGGTTAAGTGATCATGAATTGGGTATGAATGAAGATAATTTTCCAAGAATTTAATTGTTGGCATAAAAATTGAACTTAATCTAACTTCTAAATTACTTTTAATGTTTACTGCAAGTACTATCCCTCAAATTATTTTATACTATTAAGAACCTAAGAAATTATAATATAATTTAAACATAAAATTTAAATTGATTATTATCAACTATTTCTATTAATTGACCGATCAAAATTTTAAATCAAGTCCAAAGTATGGTTACAACAATGCCCATATTTTAGGTTGATCTTGGATAGTTTTTTCACATATAAATATACGTAAATATTCATGTAATAATTTTAAATATAAATATAAAATTTTATCAAAGTTTGAATTTTTTTAATAACTATGCATAAACATGTACATATGTTTATTCACTAATGTAATAAATAAATGAGTTAAATAGTTCATGTTTAGGTATAGACTAAAACAATTCTCTAATGATTAGGTCATGACTAAGTTGAGATAAATGTTAAGTCAATTAGATTATGTAACTTTTAGTGTAACACAATTATAAATCCTCAAGTCAACTCTTATTCTTTTGTATTCGTAAATTATGGCATAGGAAAAACAATAATTTTATATCTAAGTAAGACATATTTTTAAATTTTTACAAAATAGACAATGGATAGTTAATAAATTGAAAGATAAAATTTATTATATGATTGGGCTATCTCTAACATAAAATAAACTAAATTGGAAAACTTATAACACAAAATGCATTTATATTTCATTGTAAATATAGTTTTTCTAATTTTATTGCACTTTTTTAAAAATACATTCTACTATAGTTTATTTATTTCTTATAAATAAATTTTGTGTTATTATTTAATTTAAAAATTAATTTTTAATTATTTATTTAAACCTATGCATAGCACGAGTATTATGATTTATAAAATAACTTTAAAAAATTACACCCATGCTATGAAGATCCCTTAAGAAAAGTTGAGTAAGAGAGAAGAATAAGAAAATAGCCCAATGTGAGATGCCAAAACTAGCGATTGTGAGATAATCGAAAAGTTATACTTCGTAGGTAAATGCTGATTTTAGGAAAGATAAAAGGATAAGGGTCACTAGTAGTTCATTATTTGTCATTTTTGTTTTGTTATTCAAGTTTTTGATTTAAACAAATTTTGCTAGATTGAGTTTCATAAAAAAAAAATTATTATTATTATTATTATTACTATTATATGGTAAACTAAAAAATTGAAATTAGTAAAAAATGATAATAATAATTATTGAATTTCACATAATTTACAATATTATCTAATATATGGCAAACAAAAATTATGAAACTCTTAGAAAATAATAATCAGTGTGTTTGGTTTGAGTTTTCTGGATTAAATTTTTTGAAAACTGAGTTTTTTTATTTTCATATCCTTTTGTTTTTAGTGAATATTTTTTAAATTTTAAATTTTTTTTTTACTTTGTTAGATGCATTATCTAAAAAGTTAAAAAAGTAAAAAATTTGTGAAAAAATATTTTAAAAAATTAATAAATACATAAAAATATAAAAAATGTACTGAATTCTTGTATTTTTTTGGTATTTTTGGTATTTAGTGAATTTTTTTTAAAAACAATTTACATTTTTTTTACTTTTTAGGTGTATTTATGTTAGGTGTGTTTAAAAAGTAAAAAAATTGCTTAAAATATTAAAAAAAATCAGTAAAAACAAAAAAACACGAAAAATAAGAAAATAAAATTTTCTGAAAAATGAAAACAAGCAAGTTGTGTATTTATATTTTATCATAAGTGTAGTTTTTGTTCCTAAAAATAAAAATTGAAAAGTGCAACTTTATAATTTATCATAATTTTGTTTAACTTTTATTAATTACGTTATGATTCATGTCATTATTATTTTGAACTTAAAACGAAAAGAAAGAAAAAAAAAACATAAGCAAAATTGTGATAAAAATAGTTAAAATTTAATTAATTATATTTTTTTACTACTTAATTTTAATTTTAAAATTAACTATTAATTATTTATTTGAAATCGTACATAACACGGGTATTATATTATTAGAAAATTATACAAAGTGATGAGTGTTTTTTTTTTTACCAAACTAATTTTTTGTTTTCCGAAAATAGTTTTTGACAACTCGGTAAAAGATGTATATTTTTTTAACTTTTTTATTTGTACAAAGCAAATAATATGTAGTGATAGGTAGTTTGTCTTGGTGAATGTAGACGAACCAATATCTGAATGTAGAATAGAAAAAGGGGAAATTACCCTTTATGATGATTTTTAAAAATTATAACACATTACTAGAAAAGTTTATAATTTTAATAATTTTTTGGATAAATTACAAATAAATCTCTTGAGATTTGCTTAAAATACGAATTATCCCCTGTGGTTTGAAAAATTACAAATACCTCCCTGTTAAAAATTTTTATTTAACAAAATTAATTGAAAAGTGAAATTTCAAAATGTTCACCTATATAATAATAAAATTATCTGAATTATTAATTGAAATAAAATTTCAACATGATTAAAAACTGTTAATTAACTTGATGATTTATTAATAAAAATATCTATTTGTTATGAAATTAGAAACCTTAAGAGGCATAATGTAATTTCTAAAACTATAAGAGATAATTTATAATTTAAATAAACTCAAGGAGTGTGTTTGTAATTTATCCTTTTCTTTTTTTTTTCTTTTGATAGAGAGTGTAATTTCTTCTAAAAAATTATCCTATTTGGTAGTTTAAAAGTATTGTTTAATTGTCTCATAATATTCATAATATTTATTTAAAATAGGTGTTTAATTGTCTCTGAAAAGAGATAAAAAAAAATAATAATACTCCCTCCGTCCCATAATATTAGTCCCTTATTCCATTTTTCATTGTCCCAAAATATTAGTCCCTCTTCAAAAATCAAGTACAAAAATAATATAAATTTCTCATTTTGCCCTTCTTTTAAATTCATAAATAATATAAAAAGTACAATTATGACATTGATATTCTCAAAAAAGTGTACTATCAAAGGGTAATTTTGGAAAACCAACTTTTTAAAAGTACAATAATTGTACTACTAAAAAAAGTTGGATTCCTCAAAAGGGACCATTATTTTGGGGCGGAGGGAGTAAATTCTACTGATTCAACTAATGACAGTAAAGTTATAACATCACGTCATCTTGTCCCAAGAGCATGTCCAAACCTTGGAGGATTAATTTTTATTTTATTTTATTTTTTTGAGCTTCTTGTCTTTTATCTATTTTCATGGAATCTTAAAAAGAAGAGATAGCCGTGAATGCTTTTACTAACTTTATTCAACATTTTTGCAATTTGAATTCAAAAGTCAACATTTATTTATATTTTCCGCGAGTGACTTTTTTTAAGAATAATATTATGGATTATAAAAAAATATTATAAAACATATTAT
Organism: Camellia sinensis; assembly: GCF_055761805.1. Classification (NCBI taxonomy): domain Eukaryota; kingdom Viridiplantae; phylum Streptophyta; class Magnoliopsida; order Ericales; family Theaceae; genus Camellia; species Camellia sinensis. The sequence goes on from NC_138969.1 coordinate 168,084,085, forward strand.
AAAAAAATTTTATCCTTTGATTAGTGTGATGTTTTATTGTATGTGAAATCTAAAGATAAAAAATCTTTTATGATCATCTTTATGAAATTTTTTTCATAATTTCTACCATTTCTCCTTTTTTTAACTCTGTTAATGGCGGTAAAATTGTGAAAGAAAGAGAAAAACATTGTGAAAATAATAAAAAAATTTCCATTAATATATATATTTGATTAATTTTGTTTTCAGTTCATCTTAATCATCCAAGAGATCAGTCTGTGTTTATCCACCTGATTTATATATATATATATATATATATATATATATATATATATTTGTTTTTGGTACATATGAACACACTTGAAATTCAACGGTTCTCAATGTTGAACATTTCAAACGTGCTGCCAATTTAAGAATGTGCGCTTCAAAAGAAAAAAAGAAAAAAAAAATTAGAATCTTGTTTTTAGTGTTCATTTAAAAAAATTATACATTTTACATAAAAATACATAAATAAAAAATATAAAACATTTTATTTACATCATTTAGCAAGGACGAATCCCAACACTAGAGAGTAGTCTAGTAATTGGACTAGAGGATGGTTCAATTGTGAGCCTTGTGAGTTCACGTTGAGCTCATTTTAGTAATTCAAATGTTTTGTTTTGTAACACTTGTGAAGTAGATTATATATTTTAGTAATTCAAATGTTTTGTTTTGTAACACTTGTGAAGTAGATTATATACGTGAAAATTCAGATTGATTGAATATTCGTAACAACATAATTGGATTAAATTCAAATTTATATTTTTCTTACGAGACACAAGAAACAATCCACATCATCAAAATGGACCCAATGTAAGCCCACAACGCCTCAACTACCAATCGAAAGCCTGGTCCAAAACTAAAATAAGTAGACTAATAGGTGGAATGATGTACACCATTACATGTGATGCTTTCTTTTCTTTTTATTCTTTTTTTTCAAAAAGTAATATAGAAAAATAGGTGAAATAATGTATCAAAAATAGTGGCAAGGAATAAATGAAAACCAAGGGATGGATAGGAAGGAGGTGGAGGAGATGGAAGGGAAATAAAAGTAACACACGTGGAGGGAAGGCATTGAAAGAGAGTGAAAGTAGGGAAGTTATGGCATTGGAAAGGGAAAAGAAGCATGAGCAAGTGGTCGAAAGAAAGAAAAAAATGTTGCAAGTGGTGGTCCGAAAGGGGCTAGGTAGGTGGTGAGGAAAGCGGCCAGGTGAAAAGGGGTTGAGAGCTATTAGAGAGGGGGTTAAGGTGGTTGTCAAAAGTTGCAGTAGTGGTGGTGGGCAGTGGTCGAAAGAGGAGAATGTGATGGTTCAGAATAGGTAGAGAGAGAAATAAATTTTAAGATTTTGTCCCTTTTACGCTGTATTTGGTTGGAGGATTTGAGGAGGGATTTGGAAAGAGAAAGGGAATAGGTGTGTGAAACTATGTGAAATGTAGGCATATTTTTTTCACATTTCACCTACCTTTTCCATTTCTCTTTCCAAATCCCTCAACCAAACACAGCATTAATGATTTTATTTATGGACAAAATAGCATTAAAAAAATATGAATGGTGGGGGTATCCAACAATATTGCATTTAGAGGCTACCTAACTTTTGTATCTTTTTCCTATCATTAAATTACAGATAATATAATATTATACAAACAAAATTTATACGGAATATTATGTTTCATTTACAATCATTAATTAAAAGTCAAAATATTTATCATTTTAATTCATTATTATAAAATATTATTATCATATCATTCTCATCTTAATTTTTATATAAAATTTATTTAAAGACATGATTTTCCTTACATCATTCTTGTCTTTACAGGAGGTCTTTAGTAATATGACTTTTCTTTTTAGAGTTGTTAAATTTACTCCCAATAATTCATTTTGGTTGCATTCAACTGTCACAATAATGCCTTTGCCCCCATGACTACATGCGTTCCACTGATACCGACTCGTCACAAATGCATTTTAATAATTGAAAGGATAAATTATAATATATTTTTAAAAACTATAATATATTTGCATTTTTTTTTTTAAATTTCAAAACTCAATAGTTAATTATCTTGAAATATTATCTTGTTACAAGTAATCCTTTATGTTAGGATTTTATTATGAATTTAAACAAAATCATATTAGAGTTATGTTAAGGATACCAAATAGTTTATCAAATTTTCTACCAAATCTCTTACATGGATGTGGGACCCACATACATGTGGATTTATGTGGGTCTCACATTTGATAGAAATTTTGATAAATTATTTGGGGTCCATAATATTTTTCATCTTCTCATCATATTATATTTATTGAGTTTTTAAGTCAATAATACTCTTATATGGTAAGTTCATTTGCAATTTGTTACTAAGATTATGGAGACAAAATGCAAATAGAATAGACTTTTTATGAAATATGGGTTGAGTATGGATTGGGTTTGAAGTGATGTGGTAAAGAGGTGATGTAACTTAAATAAGATAATGTGACTTAAATAGGATAATGACTTTTTGACTTTTTTAGGGGATGCCAAACAAGGCTCTAGTTAAATCCTGAGACAATTTTAACAAAAGACGTTAAATGTAACAAAATAATAGTTTAAAATGGTTGACTTTAAAATTCTAGAAAACAAAATGTAATTAAATCATAATTTAAAGATATAATTTTATAATTTATCCTACTGGCATTGATGAGCTTGGATTGCATACAATAAAAGGCTTGGCTTAAAAAACTAGCTGCAAAAAAAAAAAAATTTGGCAAATGGGCACCAAAAACACAACTTTTCTTTCACTCCAATTGCTCTTGTTTTTCTTAACAATTCCATCATCAGAATCTGCAACTGATACTTTAACTCAGTCCCAACCAATCTCAGTAGGACAAACCCTCATCTCCGCCGGCGAAATCTTCGAGTTAGGATTCTTCTGTCCCCAAAATTCCAGTAGCCGATATATTGGCATATGGTATAAAAACTTACCCGGCAGCAAGGTTGTGTGGGTTGCTAACCGGAACAACCCTCTTCGAGCCACCGACACTGCCTCGAGTCTCACAATTGGCATTGATGGAAACCTTAGACTAGTAGATGGACAGAGAAACACAGTCTGGTCTACAAATGTTTCTGTCCAATCAAACAACACAATTGCAGTCCTCTCGGACAAGGGAGAGCTTGTTATCAGAGACTATGTCTCGGGTTGGATCTCATGGGAAAGCTTTAAGTACCCGAGCGACACGTTCTTGTCCGGGATGATGATAGGAATGAACTACAAAACGGGTGAAAAGCAGTTCCTGACTTCGTGGAAGGCTGACGACGACCCATCCCCAGGAAAGTACATGCTCGGGCTGACGCCCGAGACACCAGCACAGGCTTTCCTGTGGAACGGGTCTGAGCCTTTATGGAGAAGCGGACCATGGGACGGGTCCAAATTTATTGGGATACCAAACCCGGTGCAGGGCTATGTGAATGGACTCAATCTCATACAGGATAACCAACAGGGAAATGTGTATCTGAGCTTGAATGTTTACAACACCTCTTATATCACAATTGTATTCATTACACCTACAGGGATTTTAAAATCACTGGTTTGGGATCAAGTGAAAAGGGACTGGTATGTCAGTTGGAAGGCACTGGAGAACCCGTGCACGGTCTACGGAGTTTGTGGTGATTACTCAATTTGCGACAAGAACCGGTCTCCGATTTGCAGTTGCTTGAGAGGGTTCGTGCCGAGCTCGGATGAGGATTGGAGGAGAGGGAACTGGAGTGGTGGGTGTGTGAGGAAAACTGAGCTCGAATGTCGAAAAAACTTGACAGAGGGAGGGGGTAAAAATGATGGGTACTGGAAGGTGAGTGGGCTGAAATTGCCTGATCGATTTCAGTATTTGTACAGTGACGATTTCTCGAGCTGCCAACAATGGTGCTCGAAAAACTGTTCTTGCGAGGCCTATGCGTTTGTGACTACAATTGGGTGTATGGTTTGGGCAGGAAGGCTCACTGATGTTCAACAGTTCACTGCGGTAGATGGGTATGACCTTTTCCTGCGGCTTCCATATTCAGAGCTGGGTATATTTAATTCTACCTTGTCTGACGTTTTTATTTTTTATTTTTTATATTTTGGCTTTGGTACGAGAGAAAATAAAAATTATATAATAAATTTATTTAAATAGAAAATGTTTTTCCATCTTGTTAAGTTCAAAAGTTTTCCAGAATAATGTTTAACCAATGTCACCACCACCACCTCCTCCACCACCGTCAGTGCCACCAACCTACCAGCACACACTGTCACCATCCATGGTTCTAAAGATCAACCTTTAGGTACTGTTTCGACGATACATAATGGTTTTTGGCTTGATTGATAGTGTTGCAATCCAAAATCTCTGCTGAACTGGCTAAGTCCTGTCACGTATGGGTTTAAATTAGTTACGCTATGTTATTTTCTCCTGATACCATACTTTAAACCAAAAAATAGAGCGTCTAAAAGTTTTTAAATTTACAATCACCCAATTCTCAAACACTTTTGCAACTGATGCCGATATATGTTATGATACCATGATTTAGAACCATGTCGCCGCCACCACTACCCCACCATGAATACCACTGTTATAACAATACTTTTATGGTTGCAATCAAATATATGAAAACGTGTTTTTTTACTACCGATACAAACAGAACATTAATATGTATATATATGTGTGTGTGTTTATTCTTCATTTTACTCTTTAAATTCCAGGTGCAGATCGTAAGAAAATTAGAAAAAATATCATCATCAGCTCTTCGATAATTTCTGGGGTTCTTGTTTTGGGTGGCTTCATATTTGGTTTCATCAGGTGGAGGAGAGCCAACCGAAGAGGTAAGAAAGGTTGTTGTTTGTTACATCAATTACATTACATTCATCAATCACTTCATGTTTTAGATTTAGTAAATCAAGTGTGAAATATTCATTTCTCCCTGGAAACTTGTACTAAAGATGTGGCTATCAATTTAATCTTTAAATATGCTAGGGTAAATTATATAAATAGTTCCAGTAATTTATACGATATGCTAATTTGGTCCATGCTATTTTAATGCGCTTGATTTTACCCTTTAATTTAACGGATTGTGTCATTTTAATCTAATAAATAACGGTTGTTAAGTTTGGTGAACGGAAAGTCAAACTATGTGTCAATTTGGTCTTTGTAGTTTATACAATGTGTCAATTTGGTCCCTGTTAAAATCGAGCAAATTAAATAACAAAGACCAAATTGACACATTGTGTAGACTTTCCGTCCATCAAACTTAACAACCGTTATTTATTGGACTAAAATAACACAATTTGTTAAATTAAGGGGCAAAATCTAGCAAATTGAAACAATAGAGATCAATTGACACATCGCGTAAACTATAGGGACCATTTGCATAATTTACCTAATATGCTAACTGCATTGAATTAGAACATTAATAAAAATAAAAATAAACACAAAAAATTATATATATTGTATGACTTAAAATTTTCAACATAGATAGATTCAATAAATCAAACCGAACACATCCATTTATTCCAGGGATGGCAATTTGTCCCACCTCAACTAGTCCTAGCCCGAGCATCCCACCCAGACACTTGGGTTTTTCCTCTCTTCATAAGAAACAAAAGAGGGATGAGATTTATTTCTCCGGTCTCATTTCTCCGGTCTCTTCATAAGTATCATTACTGTATTTTTAGTAACGAAATTGAACATTTAATAGTGAATTACTATTTTTGTCTCAAAAAGTAAACTTTTTGGCACAAATTATTTGCATCTTAAAAGTGCATTTATTAGTTACATTTTCAAAATTTTGTTGCTAAAATGTCTATTTTTTAAAAAAATATATATTTTCATGACAGCTAGAATTTTCCCCCAATATTTTTTTGGCAACAAATTTGTTACTTTTGAGGACAAAAAAAAAAAAAAAAACAGAACAAAAAAAACAAAATTGATGTCTAAAACCCATATATGTTGCAACGATTTCAGAAATATAGTACAATAAAATTTCAGATTCTTTAACGCGAATGACACTAAATATTCCAATCCTCTTAATCATGAATCCACGTATGAGAAGTCTAATTGCTTTTATGTTATGTGGTCCTGAATATCAGTAATTAGAAGAAAGAGGACAAAAAGCTTCCATTTTGGTAACAAAATGGACTCTTCACGGGACACCTCAGAAGATAATATATGGGTGAACAATTCTACACATCCAGATTCATCAGAGCTTCCAATGATCGACTTTGATAAAATTCTAGTTGCTACCAACAGCTTCTGCAGAACAAATAAGCTCGGAGAAGGAGGATTTGGCCCGGTGTACAGGGTATGCAATCAATTTTTTACTTTTTAAGTATGTGACGCTAAATACATGCATGCATCGGTGACATATATCTATGTAGTGACTAATTAAGATCTTGGACAATAGGGAAAGCTAGAGGATGGACAAGTAGTAGCGGTGAAAAGACTTTCGAGTCATTCAGGACAAGGCGCAGAAGAGTTTAAGAATGAGATCTTATTGATCTCCAAACTGCAGCATAGGAATCTTGTTCGGCTCTTGGGTTGCTGCATTGAAGGGGAAGAGAATTTACTGGTTTATGAGTACATGACAAACAAAAGTTTGGACATGTTTCTCTTCGGTTAGTTTTACTTCAGAATTTTTGTTTTTGTTTTCTATGAATTTAATACAAAACAAAAATTTACATAGCATGTTTATTTTTGTAGATTGGAAGTTCCCATAGGAATTTTGTATATTATTGACAACGATCTCTATGTTTTCCCATGTACTTTAAAAAAAGAGGCATATTATCCAATTAATACATTGTAATTCCATCCTCAAAAAATAAAATAAAATTTTTATAAGAAATAGAAGGTACACACATTTTAAAAATCAAACATCAAAATTTACAAACTCCTCTTTCTTCCTGTCAATTGTTCATAACTCATCTATAGTTGTTGTTACTATGTCAATCAATGAGGAAAAGTATCATAACTTGTGTGGTCAACATTGTTTTCATTTTCTCATTGATAGTAAATTGTAGAGAGAGGACTGACCATGGTGAATTAATCTTTTCGACTCATGCTTTTGGTTAGATTCGAAGAAAAGGGTGCAACTTGATTGGCCTAAACGCTTCCACATTATTCAAGGTATTGCTAGAGGGCTTCTTTATCTTCATCGGGATTCTTGTTTAAGGGTTATTCACCGAGATCTGAAGGCGAGCAACATTCTTTTGGATAATGATATGAATCCAAAAATTTCAGACTTTGGGTTGGCACGAACTTTTCAAGTCACGCAAGAGCTTGCAAACACTCGCAGGGTGATGGGAACATTGTAAGGATCCTTTCTTTCCTCCATAGATTCTATTATCTGACATCTATGCATACAGTTACTAAAACAGAATAGTTCCTTTTAATGATTCAATAAGTACTTTTTTACTATCCCTTCCTTTTTAATTTCAAAATAGTTCCTTTCCTTTTATTTATTGGAAGTCTTATAATATCATGTAAGCATAAATGTAACAATTCCAATCAAATGCAGTGGGTACATGTCTCCTGAGTATGCAATGAGAGGACTATTTTCAGAAAAATCTGACGTCTTTAGCTTTGGGGTTTTGCTTCTAGAGATTGTCTGTGGCACGAGAAATACTAGTTTACACTATCATGAAAATTATCTGAATCTCCTTGGTTATGTAAGTGCACTAATTTCACATTAACTTGCTTTCAAACACTTAAGTCACCACCAAAATATGTGGTTATTTTAATTTCGTATATTGACTTATGTGGAAATATTCCAGGCATGGCAATTGTGGAGTGAAAATCGGGCGATAGAGTTGATGGATGAAACATTGGCGGACTCATGTTCTCCTTCAGAAGTAGTAAAATGTATACATATTGGCCTTCTTTGTGTTCAGGACAATGTTATAGTTAGGCCAACCATGTCAGCTATACTTCTCATGCTGAGTAGTGAAATGGAACTTCCACAACCAAAACTGCCTGCATTTACTATTCAAGGTTTGTCGGACTCTGAGCTTCAATCACAATCCAACAATATATGCTCCACGAATAACGACTCAATATCAATTATTGAAGGGCGATGACCAATTTCCAAATTACACTTTGTGTAAGATGGTTCAGAGCAAGAATTTGTCTGCCTTGGTGATTAATGAGCAAAAATATAGCAAACTTTTTTATGGTGAAGAGAAGATCATGCGAAAGAAACCATTATGTGTAGGGAGTTTTGGATTCATATGAACAGTTCAATGACCTGTTCACACCTAATGAGATTTTAGGTATTATAAAACGGAGTGGCTTCTTTCATGTTGGGGCTAAAACTGAACCAAACAGTCCAATCAATTCCAAGCAATTGTTTGTTTTGCCAAAATTGTGTACAATGACTTTAATCAAGAATGGTTTGTACATATTATGTTAACAATGTATATTTTTTGGTCGCAATTGCAACATTATAGGACTTGCATTTTAAATAAAAAGATCATGTGGAAATATATTATTAGTATTGTTTGTTTGACTTTAAAGCAAGTGTAAGAAAAAAAAAATTCCTATTAACAGAATTAATCATTCTGTCAAGTCTGATATGGGTCAATATTTTTTTAAAATTTTCAGAAAATATCTTTCTAATTTTTTTAAACCTCAAAGGAGGTGAATATTTACCTTAATTTAATCTATTTTTTTGTATATAAGTTTATCTATTTGGGGCTAAAATTATATGTTTGTTGCACTCATAAATTTATGTTCGGATCTAAATGAATTGGCTTTTTTTATTTATTTATTTATTTTATTTTTATATATATATATATATATATCAGCAAAAGAATTTTATTGATGATAAAAACCATGTACAAAACATTGTGTTTACATACATCAATAAAGTAAGGCCAAGTGCTCCAAGCATCATAGCTAGAACTCCCCATCCTAATTAGGTTGGCACCAAAGAGCAAGCCAAATCATCTGCTAGCACCTGACAAATTGACGAGAGACCAAATCAACAAAAGAAAACAACTAGCAGCCACAATCTAACATCAACCAGCCACAATCAAAGCTAAATAAGGCAACTAGCAGCAACACTACACCAGCAAAAACAGGATGCAGCAGCAGGGGATTCACAGCTTCCAAAATTCAACTTGATGGCAATCTTCTTCTCCTTTATCACTCGATACATTTCCTGATCTGTGTTGAAGAATCTCTTCCCACCAGATTTGACTTCATCCACACAGTCACTCTTACCTTGATGAGATCGCAAAGTTCTTCAAGGTTGGGCTGGAGCTCATTCATTTCTGTGTTTCCACACAGACCAAAAAGTTGCTGGTGGGATTGCTTTCCATATCTGCAGTTCCCCTTTTTTAAACTTCCATATACTCCACCAATGAAGCAAGCTTTCCACTGTAACTGGTACAGCCCATTGCACTCCCCACCATTTGATGATGCTAGACCAGACTTTCCAAACAAATGAGCAATGTAGCATTATGTGATTTAATAATTCATCCTCTGTTCTGCAAAAAGCACAAACTGATCCCACATTTGCATCAACCACCCAATTTTGTGCAAAAAAAAACAATTGTCTTTGTTCTTCCTTTCCAAACCAACCAAGCAAAGAATTGAGATTTTGGAGTTGCAACATCATTCCAGATTAAACCAGGTAAGCTTTTCAGAGCTCCATTATTCAGCTCATACCATTTGAACACTAAATTCACTTTGAAACAACCTGAACCATCAGCTTTCCATCTGATGTTGTCCATGTATGTAATTTTTTGTAGGTGGATCTACATGGATCAAATAATTATACATTGTATACTGTTAAATAAATTATAAGTGGTGTCGGTTAGACTCATTAAATTGTGATCCATACAGAAACAAGATCGGGTCATGGACACATCTCTAATAACACATATTTTTGATTATGTTGAGTGCACTAAAGGAGTATGGGCTGAACTATATGTTTAGAGACCAGTTTAGGCTCACTTGTAATTTCATTATTTATGATGGGCTAATATAAAATTAAGACTATAAATATGTGGTTAAGGTCTCCACTCCAACCCTAGCCTCCATCTCATATTTTCTCTCATCAGTGTGTGAGAGATAACAAGAGTAGGGTTCTGAAGTAGAAGACAATAACTATCAAGAAATCTACTGCTTGAATTACCATCAATAGCGTCAGGTATGCAATTGTAATTATTTTTTTCTATTATGTCACGCCCCAATTTTAATTACTCGGAAATATTACCAAAAGCCTATAAATTAGGTCAAATTTTTTATTTTATTTTAAATATCTATTACCATTGAGTAACAGAAACATAATAGTACATGTTCTCTCTCATGAAGAATACAACATTAATAATACTACATGCCAAGCTCCCACTTCAGAGTTACAAATAAATAAATACAAACATTAATGTTTAATAAGATTACACATAAGAGGTACATGAACTTCTTAACTCTCCAACCAATCAATCCGAATTCTTTTCCGGTAAGAAAAATGAAACAACGAGGGGTGAGCACAATTGCCCAGTAAAAATCTCATATTTCAAAAACAATAACCATCCTATAGATAGAAATGACCATGCATGCAAGGTGATATCATATAGTACGGTGACATTTTGTAATTTCAAAATATCATACGTAGCGTATCTTTTTCTCGAAACTTATTTGAACACTTAAGGAAAAACCTTAGACCATCAAAAACAATCCCTTTTCGTTAGAAAACCATAAATCCTTTTTGAAAACAAATATGTTTAAGAAATGACATCATTTTAAATTTATTAACCAATTCTAAAATATTCCTCATTTACTTTCCATCTTAATATTTTTCCTTTTTTATTTCCATTTTTCCTTTTTTACTAATTACATTAATTATAACATCATAACCTCAAGTTCAAGTTCCCTTAATACTCAAAATAGCCCTCACACTCTCCATTCCCACCGGTCTATTCACATTTGTTATAACTCCTTAATGTAGAAATCCAAATCTCCACTATATTCAATAACAATTACATCACATCTACATTTGCATTATCAATTATAATCCAACATATTACAACTACATCACATCCACATTTGCATTATTAATTAGAGTTCAAACATAACATAAGAATAACAAACCCTTTTTAATAGAACGTCTCAATTATTTACAAAACAAAACTCATAATTTTCCCTTATAGTCACAAGCAATCCAGTGAGTCTATCATCACCAACCTCTAATTCAATTACCATCTCATTTTCCATTCTTTCAAATAATGTCATATTAAACACTGGATCCATTAACAAGTCATCTCCATGAGTCACACGCTTTACCGATCACAAGCCGGAAGGAACACGGAACCTCACGCTTTACCGGTCACAAGCCGGAAGGAACGCAGAATCTCTACATATCCCAACATATCACATGCTTTACTGGGAACTAATCCGGAAGGAAGGCGGAACCTATTTCGAGCACCACGCTTTGCCGGCTCAAAATACGGGGGGAAACGGACCCCGAAACAACATTAGATTCCATAAATTTTATCAAGTCATCCGTCATTGAGATTAGTGGGCAAAGCCAACACATCATCCATTATTCCCGTAACACATTAGTTGAAAACGCATCCACCATAAGTTAAAATTCCACTTACATAACAAGTACACATTATGTTCCACCACCTTTTTCTATTACCTACCAAGTCATTCACGTGTTCATAATTCTTGGGTTCAAACTTTTTCTTTGCTCTTCCATATTATTATCAAGTCTTCCAAATCAATTTTCACAACACATCGATTGTCAATTACTACGTGAGGCTATAAATTAAATCTCTAGCATTAATTTCTTTGATACAACTCCTTCACTTAACACCGTCATATTTCACAATCTCCCATTTATTGTTACTCACATGCATCTTAACCCAACCTTGACTTAACACAATTTAACATAACTCAATGCAATTCAACATAATACAATAAGATTCTTAAATATTCACTTCATCATTTTATCACAATTCGTGCATCATCCTTACCATTAGTAATTTTTTTCCCCAAGTTTGGTTTCATATTATAACAAAATTTAAAATATCAACATTATGAGTTCAATCACAACTTTTACATAAATTTCTCAAATTCTTTAAAATTTCAATTAAACTTGTACGTGTGTAATTTAACACCTCAATTTCATGATTCTACTATTAATTGAAGCAGCACCATTAACCATCTTCATGAGCCGAACTAGGGTTTTTAAGAGAAATTAAAGTTTTTCACAAAAACACATTTTATTCTAACCCTACTATTACTTTTACACCCAAACTCATGACCCAGGATCATAACCCAACAAGTGAACCCAACTCTCTTCAAACCCTAACCCCCAATCTCATGATTCGTCACAATATGCATAAAAATATAAACTTTTGTATTTATATAAAGAAAATACCACAAATCTATCTGTAAATGAGGGTATTGAGAGAGAACTAGAAACCCCTACCTCTTGAAGCAAGAGATGACGACCCAAAATTCACCGGCGACGAAACCATGAACTATTCAGATCAAAATGAAGCCCTTGACGAGATCTACACTCTTTCTCAAAGGACCAAGGTGAAAAGATCACTCTAGGTAAGTAGATCTAGAGATATTGGTGAAAAAACTTGAGTTTAGAGAGAGAGAGAGGAGAACTCACGGTTTGAGAGGAAAAAGGAGAGGAAAATAATGAGAGAGAAGTGGTTTGGGCCTATTTATAGTAGTAGAAAATAGCCCTAAGATCAAATAAATAATAGGCCCAAAACCCCACAAAGGTAGGGCCCATTCGGACCCATAAATCTGAAAATAAACACGCAAGGGTCGACCCCTAGTGTGGTGGTGTCAACCCTTCAGCAAGAAAAGAAAATGCTGGCATCAACCAAGGTGTTGACCCTTAGACAGGAAGGGTTGACCCTAAATTCCAACAACTAATACCCAGATTCTACAATATACAAGGGTCGATCCTTCCCAGACTGGCGTCGACCCTCGTGGACAGTAACAAAAGGCAGGTGTCAACACCACCAAGGCTGGTGTCAACCCTAAATTCCAACAACACCTCCAAAAACTTCACCAACAGGTAAGGGTCGACCCTTAGGAAAGCTGGTGTCGACCCCAAAATAGAATTTCTAAGTTCCCAAGGAACTTTTTGACAAGAACAAGAACAAACAACCAAAACCAACAAGTTTAAATCGGATCATACTCCTCCAAAACCAACATTCAACAACTCCAAAGACTCCCAAAAAGAAAATAAGGGAATTAAATACACACTCCAATGGATTAAAAGATGCGGGGTGTTACAGGTTAATACAATTAATCCTCCTAGTCAATCTATACCTGGAGTAGAGCTATTTGACAAAACGAGTGCTCGCACTCGAAAATTTCAATCTAAAAAGGTTAATGTAAAACAATTATCATGGCCTAGGAAATGGATTCTTTGAGAAACTTCGGATTGAAAAATATTGAAAATTTAACAATTCAAGCAAACAAAGGTGTTGTTTATCTAGATGAGCCTAGACGAAAATCAATTCTCTTTACTAGATCTAATTCTGCAAGTAGCCTAGAAAGAACAAAAAAACAAAGATAAGGCTATCATTGAAGAATTTAGCGTATAAGAATATTGTGTACAAGAACATCCAGACGAGGAAATAATAGGATACAAAATAATAAGTATCCATATTACTAATAAATCTTCATCAAAGATATCAATTGAAGAACCCCAAAATCTAAAAATGGTTTCTCTCAATAATCTCTCCATCACTTTAAATGCAAAATTAAAGGAACATGGATTATTCATGGAGGCACTCCAAAAACAAGTAGAAGAAATCATCCAAAAAAATAAATGAAGCTACGAATAAAAATCCTCATGAAATTTCTAAAAAAACTGTTCAAGTTAGCCCTACAAAGTCATATGTTGAATTATTGTTTAACTTTCCGGGCTATCATTCTTACACTATTGATGCATTAGTTGACATTGGTGCTTCATATAGTTTGGCAAAACCTGGAGTATTACCTACAAACAAATGGGTTTTGGCTAAAATACAATTGTATTAAAACTGGCAAATGATCAATCAATGACTATGGAATATGAAAGTTATCATGTTCCTGTTATTCTTAAATAAAAAGAATTTATAATGGACCGGATAATTCAATTTCCATTTCTAGATGGAGATTTTTTAGTTGACAATGCATTTTTAAAACAAGAAGAACAGAGACCTTTTCTTCAAGATCAATCATATATTGCTCTTAAAATGCATGAAATCCCATTACTAAAATATGCATCTCAAAAATATAAATTTGGTTTTAATCCTGTTAAAATTACATAACCAAATTTATTAACACAAATTAAACCTCTTTACACAGCCCAGCGTAGTGAGCTTAAAACAATTGACGACAACCAAGAAAAAACATGGTAACAACTATTTGAAGACAAAATTAGTAGTGAAAATGACACTATAACTGATAATGAATATGAAAATGATAGTGAAAAAGAAGATGAATAATGGAGCACTAATATTACAAATCACTATCAAGGAAAACAAGAAAAATATTCCGAGTTTAAATAATATTAAGAAAATGTTAAAAAATAATTTTATTGATGCCCACTAAAATTATGGGAAAAAGACGATGTAGTCAATGTAAAACTTATTAGACATAATCTTGAAATGATTAAGGAATTCGGAAAATAAATTCCTGACATATTAAAACAAGGGTTAATACAACCAAGTAAAAATTTTCATTCTAGTCTTGCATTTATGGTAATGAATCATGCAGAAAAATTAAGAGGAAAAGCTCGTATGGTAATAGATTATAAAGTTTTAAACAAAAAAGACCATAAGAGATGGTTATAAATTGCCTAACAAAGACGTTTTAATTAACAAAATTTAATTAACCAATTTCTTTTCTAAATTTGATTTTAAAAGTGGTTATTGGCAAATTCGAATGAAAGAAAATTCTATTCTTCTAACTGCTTTTAGTGCTCCGCAAGGACATTACGAGTAGTTGGTTTTATCATTTGTCTTAAAACAAGCTCCACTTCTCTTTCAAAGAAGAATGGATAATATTTTTTGAAAACATGGAGAATATTGTATGGTATATGTAGATGATATTTTAGTTTTCTCTAAAACTAAAGAGGAACATCGAAATCATCTCGAAATAATAGCTCAAGAATTCATAGATCATGGATTAGTGTTATCTGAAAACAAAATTGAATGAGAAAAGAATTCCATAAAATTTTTGGGATTAGTAATTGATGATGACAAAAAAGTTGTGTTTGACATCACATTTCTGAAAATGTCACAGAATTTTTTGAAGAGATAAGAAATGTCAAACAATTTCAACGATTTTTGGGAATAATTAACTATGCTAGAAAGTTTATTCCAAACTTATCTAAATTAGTAAACCCATTAAGCAAAAAGCTTAGAAAAGGAAATTGGAGTTGGAATCCAGAAGATACTAAAAACGTATCTAATATCAAGAATAGTAAAAAATCTTCCTAAGTTAAGTTTACCTAATCAAAAAGATAAATTAATCTTAGAAGTAGATACCTCTGAGAATAATTGGGGAACAGTATTAAAATCAATACCTCATAATAAATCTGAAGAACAGATATGTGGATATTGGAGTTGTAGTTTCAAAGATGCTAAAACAAGATACCATATAAATGAAAAAAGAATTTCTTTCTATAAAAAACGGTATGAAATCTTTTTATATTTTCTTAGTCTCTGAACATTTCATTATTAGAACAAATAATGAGTGTTTTAAAGTTTTTTGAAAAAATATTTAAGAGATGTAAGTCAAAGCAAACTACACAGATGGCAACAATGGTTTCATTATTTTAGTTTTGATGTTGAATAAATTTCTTTTGAGAAAAATTTCATTGTAGATTCTCTAGCCAAGGAATTAAGTTTTATGAGTTTTATGGTGCAGGAAATCATAACTTCAACTAACAAAGGGAAGAGACCCATGTTATTTTGTTGGAAATGCAACAAACCAAGCCATACAGCTAAAAACTGTTGGTGGAAGGATTCAAAAAATGCTTTAGCTAACAAAGCACATATGGCTGAAACCGCAACAACAAAGAGAAGAAATCCAAATTTTAAACCAAAAAATTCAAAGAGATTCTTAAAAGGAGAATCATCAAAGGAGTGAAGGGGTGAGGTAACCTCCGAACTCGCTGAATTCAAAGACATAGTGTGGGGATATATTTTCAGAGTACCAACACGTGGCCAAGGTGATGCCGACGGGTCAGCCGGGGTGCCACGTGTCTTGGTCGTGACACCGAGGTGATCTCGGCTAGGCCAAGGTTATCTCTGAAGATATCGGAGTCCGGGATAAGCAGATAAGGGACAAGAGTCCTAGAATGAAGAAGGACCTCAGCCTGTATAAGGATAAAGCTCTTAGGGAGTTAATCTTTATCTATTGGAGAGTCCAAGATAAGCACTGAGCTGAAGTTCATTGAAGCGAGGCTTCTATTGGGACTAGGATTGTGTTGGCTATAAAAGAGAGGCACCCCTATAGGTCTAAGGTACGTAATTTATATTCTGAACAGTGAGTTAAGCATTTTATCTATCTTTGAGAGATAACTGACTTGATCATCGGAGTGCCCCTGGGTGGACAAACCACCGCTGGAATCTCTTCTTTCTGTTGTAAGTCACTCAGGCGCCATCTATTCTGCTAGTGCTCTCCAGTTAAATACTGAGTTGGCAGTGTGATCAGAAATTCACTCACACAATTTGGCGCCGTCTGTGGGAAAGAAAGGAGAATAGATGGCCAACGACGGACAGAAAGAGAAGATTGGGGATGACACTCCTACTGGGAGTGGGAGACATGTTGACCTTGACATCGAAGAAGATAATTGCAACGAAGAGACTCGTGACCAGAATCACGGAGGAAAGGACGTCGGCCAAGAATGCGACGTACCAAAGAAAACGGACCAAAGCGGGTACTATAACGAGGATAACCTCCAGGTATGGAAAGACAGGTGCCTACGGAGGGACGAAGAGATGAAAGGGATGACGAACAAATTGGCAGACCTGCAATCGTCGTCAATTTCATGATGCAAAACAACGTCATGCAGCCACCATTGCTGTTGCAGGACACATAGATTCCAGCGGCCAATGCCCAGAAGGGAGGGCAGAAAACAATCCCTGTAGCCCCCCAGCACGCCAGGAGCGAAAAACACTCTCACTGGCCTTCAAGGGAGGTCGGGCGAGGAGAGTCGAGAAGGGAAGAATCTCGAAGGACACATCACACCAAGGAGGCAGACCCCAGAGAACATTGGCATGCTCAAAGGCAGGAGATGTGCTTCGACGCAACTAATGGAGAAAAGTCGAAAAGGGCTCACAACGAAGCTGAGAGTAGTGCACCTAAAAGACTGAAATCAGGAGATAGCCGAGCTCCTGGGCGGACCAAAGAGGACTTGAGAGATTACCTTAAGAGGAAGCAACAAAATGCTGAGGTAATTTCCCTTGTTAAACCAAGAACACCATTCTTGGTGGAGTTGGACAAATTTGAGGCCCTGAAAAGATTTAGTATGCCGAGGTTCCAGATATACGATGGTAAGTCAGACCCTAACTTTCACGTCGGCTTATACCTAAACTCGATGGCATTATACACTGGGAATGAGCCGTTGCTTTGCAAGGTGTTCCCCTCATCCTTTGGGAAAATTGCATCGGATTGGTTTCACAAATTGCCAAAAGGAAGTGTGAAGACCTGGGAAGGCCTGGCCGAGATGTTCGTGGCCAGGTTCATGACAAACAAACTATAGCCATTAAGGGTAGACGCCCTGATGGCTCTGAGAATCAGTGAGGATGAAGGCCTTAGGACCTACGCAAAGAGGTATTATGAGGTGTTCAACCGAATACCCGAGTGCAACCAAGAGGTGGCGGTCGTGTCTTTCAAGAACGGCCTAAAAAATGATTGTCCACTACGAAAGTCATTGGCAAAGACATTGCCAAAAAGCATGGAGGAGCTCATGGCCAGAATTGAGAAATATGCCAGAGTCGAGGAAGACACGCCAAGGACTAAGGTGACAAAGCAAGAGAAAGCTAACGACTCACCGAAGTGAGGCCGAGGTAACAACAGATCCAACAAGCAAGAGGTAGGACTGAGGGCTGCACAGGCAGTCACAACTATATTCTGAATCCCAATTCACAAAGTCCTGGATAAAATTAGAGCGCCAGCAAGGGTACCAGGAGAGTTTATGGGAAGAAGCCTTGGTAAGCATTGCGCTTACCATAATGAAGATGGGCATCTGACTTAGGGTTGCAGAGCCCTGAAGTCACACCTGGAAGACCTGGTAAGGCAGGGCCATTTGAGGAACCTTGTAGATGAGGCCAGGACAAGGGAAGAGCAAGTAAGACTTCCTCAGGCACCAACAGCTCCACCTCCCCCAGCACAGCAACCTCAGGCAGGTGTACCTCGGATAATTAATGTAATTCACTCAAAGGTCAACGAAAATGAAAACGAAATACGAGAGGAAACCCAGAAGGTAAATCACTTGCAGCATGTGTACCAAGTCTGACAGAAAAGACCTGGGCCGAGGAGTGCCAGGGACCAGTAGTGTCCTTTACTAAAGCCGACCTGGAGATGGTACAACATCCACACAACGATGCCTTGGTAGTATCCCTCCAAGTTGGGGAGTGCCAAGTGAAGCGCATCCTAATTGACCAAGGCAGCTATTGTGACATCATGTATGTCAGATGTTACAAGGAGCTTGGCCTTCACCCAGACGATATGGAGCAATCCAATGGCCTAATGGTCGGGTTTAATGAAATGCCGATGTGGCCATTGGGAATAGCAAGCTTGGAAGTGCAGGCTGGCACCAAGAAGATAAAGACAGAGTTCACCATAATCGACACACTCTCCCTTTACAATGTTATCCTGGGAAGGTCATGGTTGCATACAATGAGGGTTGTTCCCTCAACATTGCATCAGCTATTGCGGTTCCCAATAGAGCATGGGATAGAGGAGGTCAAAGGGGATCAACTGTAGGCAAAGAACTGCTCCATGGCAGTAATGAAATCCACCTGCAACATACGAGAACCAGAAAGGGCAGAAATCGAAGACGAGGACGTGGAAGTCTTAGAAGACGTCGGCAAGGAGCCAACCGAGAAGAGTGAAGAAGCCCTAAAGAAAATCCTCGTCCAGCAGGGGGATGAAGAACGCTTCTTCCTTCTCGGCTCGGGCTTAGCCGAAGAAAAGGAAAAAGAACTAGAGGCTTTCTTGAGAGCAAACATCGAAGTGTCCGCCTAGACGCCTTACGAAATGCTAGGCATTGACCCCGAGGTCACTTGCCATAAACTGAATGTAGGCAGGTTGGAAAAACCTATAATCCAACAAGCAAGAAGACTGACGTTGATTCATGCTGAGGCAGTGGAAGAGGAAGTAGACAGACTTCGGGAGGCCAGAGCCATTCTAAAGGTAAATTACCCGACATGGCTATCGAATACAGTGGTGGTGAAGAAAAAGAATGGTAAATGGAGGGTCTGCATGGACTTTACCAGCCTAACCAAGGCCTGTCCCAAAGACAGTTTTCCTTTACCCAAGATTGACCAACTAGTGGATGCCACTTCAAGGCATGGAATGATGAGCTTCGTAGATACCTACAGAGGGTACCATCAGATAGCCATGTATCCCCCAGACGAGGAGAAGACTGCATTTATCACCCCAAAGGGGCTGTATTGCTACAGAGTGATGCCTTTTGGGTTGAAAAATGCAGAAGCAACTTACTAGAGATTGGTAACGAAGATGTTCAGACACCTAATTGGCCGAACAGTGGAGGTATACATCGATGACATGGTCGTGAAGACCAGGGAACCTAAGGACCATCTGGAAGACTTAAAGGTAGTCTTTGACATCCTAAAAACATATCGGCTCCGACTCAATGCATCGAAGTGTGCATTTGGAGTTGGATCTAGTAAGTTCTTGGGATACTTGGTAACCAGAAGGGGCATTGAGGCCAGCCCAGATCAGATCAAGGCCATCCTAGAACTAAAAAGCCCAATATCGGCGAAACAAGTACAGATGTTGACTAGAAGGGCTGCAGCCCTGAATAGGTTCATAAGCAGAAGTTGTGACAAATGCAAACCCTTCTTCAGCTTAGTGAAGAAGGCCACAGACTTCTTGTGGACAGAAGAATGCGAAGTTGCCTTGGCTGACTTGAAGAAGTATTTGACCACAGCTCTAGTTCTCTCAAATCCAGAACCTGGAGAGGAACTGTACCTGTACTTAGCAGTTTCGAAACATGTGGTAACTGCAGTGGTAATCCGAGAAGAAAAAGGGGAACAAAGGACTGTTTACTATGTAAGCAAAACCCTGGCCGATGCAAAAACTAGGTATTTACCCTTAGAGAAGTTAACACTGGCTTTAGTAATGGCTTCAAAGAAGCTGAACCATTACTTTCAAGCCCACAAAATTATGGTGCTAACTGAACATCCTTTGAAGTCCCTGTTGCAGCAGGGAGATCTGACAGGAAGAATAGCCAGATGGGCAGTGGCCTTGGGCCAGTATGACCTGGAGTACAGACCCATAACAGCCATCAAAGGCCAAGTCTTGGTCGACTTCGTGGCCGAGTTCACACAAGGAGCCATCATACATCGGGCTCCGGTAAGCCGAGGTGAACGATGTCCAAACGAACAAAGAGGAGCCCAGCCGAAGGCAACGAAATAAAGGAAGGAAGAAAAACTCAGGCCCTATAGCATTTAGATCGGCGACTCTTTTCGACTGTTTGTTAATGGGAGTTCAAACCGACAACGAGCGGGGACAAGAGTAGTACTGGTATCTCCAGATGGGCAGATACTAGAACAATCCATTCGTTTGGGGTTCAAGGCCTCAAACAATGAAGCAGAGTATGAAACACTGATTGCAGGACTGAAACTAATAGTAGTAGTAGAAGCAGATAAGGTGATAGTCTTCTGTGACTCTCAGCTTATAGTCAATCAAACAACAGGCAAGTTCGCTACCCGAGATGAACGTATCCCGGCATACGCAAAGGAAGTAGGCAGGTTGGTGGCCTTGTTTCAAAATTGTCGACTACAGTAGGTTAGCCAAGATGATAACAGTCACGCCGATGCCCTGGCTAACCTGGCTAGTGCCATAAAACCTGGAAAGACGAGGACGATAATGGTTGACTACTTGTCGGGCTCGAGCATCGAACCACTGAACACAGAGCGTGAAGCAATGTGTGTGGACATCGGACCAAGCTGGATGGATACAATAATAGCATTCTTGAAAGAAGGAAAACTGCCAGATAATCACAAAGAGGCACACAAGATCAGATTGAAATCGGCAAGATTCAGTCTGACAGTAAAGGGACATCTCTACAGAAGATCCTTCACTGGACCCCTTTTGAGGTGTGTACATCTTTCACAAGTTGAAGATTTTTTATACGAAATACATGAAGGAATATGTGGAAGCTACGCTGGGGGCAGATCATTTGCTCATAGGGCCATTACCCAGGGGTATTGGTGGCCCTACATGTAGAAAGATACAGAAGCCTATGTCAAGAAGTGTGAAAATTGCCAAAGGTTTGCACCACTGATACACCAACCAGCAGCAGACCTGAACCCTGTATCCAGTCCATGGCCGTTTGCCCAATGGGGCATGGATCTTGTTGGAAAACTGCCCCAAGCAACTGGATAAAGGAAGTACCTACTGGTAGCAACAGATTACTTTACCAAGTGGATAGAAGCTGAACCCCTTGTCAAGATAAGAGATGTGGATGTAAAGAGCTTCATATGGAAGAACATCATCACCAGGTTTGGGATCCCAAGAACAATAGTTGCAGACAATGGAACACAATTTGACAGTAAGCTAATCAAGAGCTTCTGTGTAAAATTCAAAAATCAAGAATTATTTTTTGACCCCAAGTTTTCCTCAAAGCAATGGACAAACAGAAGCGTCGAACAAAGTTATCTTGGACGGGATAAAGAAGAGGCTGCAAGCAGCAAAGGAAAAGTGGGTGGATGAGTTGCCTAGTGTACTCTGGGCATATCAGGCTACGCCGAGAAGATCAATGGAGGAATCCCCATTTGCCATGGCTTATGGCACAGAAGCAGTTATTCCGTTGGAGGTCGGCATCCCAGGAATCAGAACCCAGGCAGTGAAGAATGGAACTAATGATGTACTCTTAGCCCAAGATCTGGATCTTCTAGAAGAAAGAAGGGAGAGAGCTAAAATTCAGCTGGCGGCATACCAGCACCAGCTTGCCAGGGCTTATAATAAGAAGGTTAACCCAAGGGAGTTTCAAGTCGGTGACCTCGTCTTGAGAAAAGTCGTCGGCAACAAGAAGGATCCCATAGAGGGCAAGCTTGGCCCAAATTGGGAGGGACCCTATAGAATCACCTTGGTATTAGGCAATGGGGCATATCGGCTTGAAGATAGTGAAGGCAAAGAATTGCCAAGGCTCTGGAATACTTGCAATCTGAATTTTTTTTACCATTAGACTTTCTTGTTCTTTGTTATTAGCCGAAGTAATAAATAAAGTTTTAGCTTGATTTTTCACACTTGTGACTGATAAGATAGTTGATGATGTTTCTGGAATACATGCATAATGAGAACCCAAGTGGAACTTAAATTCACATTAGGGGGCAGAAAGTTGGAAAATGGTTCCTAGCAATGTAGAATATACAAGCTAAAATTAGTCTAACACTTGTTGAAATTTGAGAAAAATTTACAAGTTGACGTTAGACCGAGATCATGTTTAACGCTTGTTGAAATTTGAGAAAAATTTACAAGTTGAAGTTAGACCGAGATCATGTTTAACATTTGTTGAAATTTGTGAAAAATTTACAAGTTGAAGTTAAACCGAGATCATGTTTAACACTTGTTGAAATTTGAGAAAAATCTACAAGTTGAAGTTAAACTGAGATCATATTTAACACTTGTTGAAATTTGAGAAAAATTTACAAGTTGAGGTTAAACCGAGATCATGTTTAACACTTGTTGAAATTTGAGAAAAATTTACAAGTTGAAGTTAAACCGAGATCATGTTTAACACTTGTTGAAATTTGAGAAAAGATTTACAAGTTGAAGTTAAACTAAGGTCATGCTTAAACACTTGTTGATATTTGAGAAAAATTTACAAGTTGAAGTTAAACTGAGGTTATGTTTAACACTTGTTGAAATTTGTAAAAAATTTACAAGCTGAAGTTGAACTGAACACTTGTTGAAATTTGTGAAAAAATTTACAAGTTAAGGCCGAGGTTGTATTAAAATAAGTACTTATGTACTTGCCGATGTAAACCGTTGGTGGGTATAACCGAGGTATTTCACCCCGAGAAGATTACACAGTTAAGGTATACATTGAAGATATGCAAAATATTCTAAGTATAAAAGTCATACAAGAGCAATAAAGGGAAGACAAACATACAAGCATTCAAAGGAAGAAATTGTATTTACATTCAAAAGATGGAATGTCGGCCACATAAAGAGCTTACATTGTTTCAAAGAAAGAAAAAAAGTACAAAGGGGAAAAACATCAAGCTAAGGCTCTTCAGCGCCTTTGGCTGGTTGGGTCTGGAGTTTGAAAGACTGCTGAGAAGATATCTCGGCGGCCTTCTTAGCCGCGAGCTCGACATCTATTTCTTAAAGGGTTTGGTCAAGGCTCTTGTCGGCGATAGGCATGTCTGATGTTGCCTTCTCAGGAGTAGCATCCTTGGAGACCTCCCCACCCTCCTCATCCTGAGTCAAGTCCAGGACTTGCTTATTTGGAGTAGGGGACTTGGTCCCAGCAGCTTCCTTCGACTTCCTCACCAAAGCTTCCTCCTCAGACTCAGAATCATCTTCGGATTGGCTTGGAGTAGGAGGGAATGGCAGGGGTAGGACGTCAGCTTTCTTGAGGGGGGAGTCCTCGGGGACGTCAAGCTTTTTTAGAGCGGCCATCCAACCAAGGGTGAAACCCTTGTTGCATGCCTGCTTCACTTGTTTTTTATAATCCTCTTTGACGTCAGCCGCCCCTTCTGCATATGCCCTCTCATCAGCGGCCTTGATCTCGGCCTCCTTTGTGGCTAGGGCGTCTTGGAGTTCTTTCTGGGCCTCGGCCGTCTTTTCTTCGACCTCTTTCTTCTGGGCCTCAAGAACTTTGTTAATTACCTCAGTGGCATCAACTTTTTCTTCGGCATCATTCTTAGCTTTGACAGCAGCCTTGGCCTGGTCTGCCAAAGTCTTCATTTTTGCCTCGGCCCTTTTGATGGCTTTTTGTAAACCAGAGACCTCCCTTGTCTTGTCGGCCAACTCTTTCCTCGTTTCAAAAGATTGCATCGAGAAGGAGTGGGCATGCTGGATCGCCTGAAAGAAAAATGAACAGAACAAAAGTTGGTAGAAGTTCTAAAGGTATGAAAAAATAGAGAAAGAAAAATACTAAGTGTAAGAGACCTACTTGAACGGAATGTTGTAGCATCAGAGCAAAATTTTCGTATTCACTCATCTGAGCGTTACAATTAAGATCTTCGGGCAAAAGCAAGGCGGTGGAGAGGGCAACGCCAACCTCAATGTTGTTAGCGCTATCACCAGCCTTAACCGGCTTATCGTCGATTATGATTGGCGGGGCCCAGGGGGAATCATGTTTTAATGACCCCGAGGTGGTCGCAGAAGACGACCTCGGCCTCTTTGATCTTGTAGATTCGGATGGTTGGGCCTCGGCGGGCCTCTTCTCGGCAGCAGAAGGGGTCTTCTCGCTCTCGGCCAATTTAGAAATTGGCAAGGTGTCGTCAGTGTCAATCTGAGTCACCGTTGCCTTGGTCTGAGCCTTCTTCAGACGTTTTGGCTTTGGTTTTGGTTGAGGCTGGGTTTGTGCTGGTTAAGCGTCAACTGAGTCAGGGATGTCGGCTAAAAAATCGTCAGCGACATCTTTCTTGCGACCCATCTCGGCGAAAATTACAGTTCTACGGCAACATTGGCGTTGGCGTTAAGATGGTGGGATCAGATATGGAGCCGAGGTAGATAGTTGATCTACTGGATCAGAGGTTGACCCCTGGTCTGGCCGAGATGTTGAAGTTATGGAAGGAGTAGTGGCGGACGGAGGAGACTAACTCTTCTTCTTCTTTGGAACGTCGGGAAGAACCGACTTGTAAGTAGGAATGATACTGAGTAGCAGAGGGGCTCTCCGCTTGTGGACTGGCAAATCCAGTAGCTTCTTCAAGTCCTTGCTGGGGAAGAAAGACTTGTGAAAGCCCTTTGGTGGCTGGAGAAGAACTGCAAAAAGAAGAGCACAGACGTTAGAACAAAGTATTGAAAACTTAAAAAAAAAAAAAAAAAAAAAAAGAGCAAAAAAAAGTGACACTTGGCCCTTACCATCTCCTTTCGGCTTAGGGGATAAAGGTGGAGGTCATCGTTTGGTTGAAACTCCCAGTTGCCCGAGACGATGAAGTAATCGTCTCCAGCACCCTTGTTTGAGTCTGGGAGGTCGGCAATGAGCTTGTACTCAGTAAACCTCGGCATGAGGTAATAGATGCGGCCTTTTTTTGATTTCAGGCGACATATAGTGTAGCAGTACTGGATATCGGCAAGAGTAACCCTAGCATTCTCCTGTTTGGCTAAGGCTATTATACCATTGATAACTCGGTAAGAGTTGATGGCAAGCTGCATTGGGTTCAATTTATAGCAATGAAGGATTTCTCGGAAAAAGCTGTCAAGTGGAAACTTAAGTCCACACTCGATAAAGACCACTACTGGGAAAGGCATGAGGTTCACATCAGGCATAATGGAATCCTCCTCTCTTGCCAACCTGAGGTGGACGTCGGCAGAGATGGGAAACTCCCGCCTAAAGTATTCTAACTTGGTCGGGGTGTCTACCCTATGCTTCCACATATCCATGACGTCGGCTTAATTGGAGGAGTTGGATTTCAGAAGAGAGTGTTTTGGAAGGGTTTAAGGGACCTCGGCTAAAACCTAAAAAATGCACTATGGTCAGAATTTGTGGGGATTCCAAAGGGAACTCGTTTTAATTTTTTCCAAAGTTTGTGGGTTCTACAAGCAAATCCCAAACCTAGATCTATGGAAACAAAGATTGAAGGCACGAATCTGGAAAAGACACGGAAAACAAAAAACAAAGAACGTGTTTCAGAATCAAGAATAGTGATGAACTATCAAGAACACTGTGATGAAGTGTGCACAAGGGTGTGAGGCCAAGAATAGTGGCAAAAGTGAACAAATTTGTGAGCAATGTGTGTATTCAAGACACGAATTGGGCAAAAACAAAATCGTAAAATAAATGTGCTCAGATACGTGATTTATAAATCAAAAACTTGAGCAAAACAGCAATGGCAACAAATAATAAGGTAAAGCTTTCTCAAGAACTGGAAACCATGAGGGAACAGATGCTTACCAGAGGAGTGAAGCCGGTGTTGAAGACGCCGGAGTCAGGAGACAGTTACAATCAGAAGAGGATAGCGAAAGCTTCACCGGAGGAGAGGAATGAAAGCAGTTATAGAGCTTGAAAATCAGGAACAACGGCGTATTCTGAAGAGAGAAGTTAGAGAGAGAAGGAGTTGGGAACTTGGGAACGAGGATGCAAAAGTGAAGAGACGGAGAGAGAGAATTGATTTTGATCAAAACGCGGAGAATGACGGCAAAAAACCATCAATGCGTCTAGGGCGACATGCTTGTCAGACGGCGCACCCAGACACAAGACGACTTACAAGCACGTATCAGACACGGTCCAGTGGGGGACAAACGCGTGTGTAGACACCCCCATTTTGACCGTCCTTAAGACTTGGGCACTACTAATGGTTTACTTGGTGGTGAAAGGTGTGCAGGGCAAAGGTTCAGTTTCTTCGGCAAGGACTAAAAGTCAAATCCCAACTTCATACCCCTTTTGGACCAAAACAATCTTGATCAAAAGATTTTGGACCTTGAAACCCTCTCTTTCAAAATGTTTTGAAAATAAAGGAGAGAAGAAAACTAGTTTGGGAGAAGTTCGACATGAATTCGGGTAGGACCAAAATTGCGTGGCTTCACCAAAATAGGCATAACTTTATGTACAATTGGAATTTTGATGCATAGCTGCTACCATTAGAAATCTTACTTCTGGGGCTTCAATTTGGACACAAGAATGACCTGAAAATGAGTCCAGATGAAGGATTTATGGCCATTTGAAGTTGGACCTGGAAAGCAGAATTTTGCCTGCCGACCAGAAAAATGAGCTGGCCGACCACTTTCTCTTCTTGCCGACCACTGCAAGTAGCTGGCCGACTTTCCAGCAGTTTCCTAGAGATCTTTTCTTGGCAGTTGTGCCAGTTGGAGGGCACAAAAACCATCCTCCATACACGTGTATGAAGGGATGGCTTTAGGCCTAAAGCTTGTCCAACAAGCTAGAGCATTATTTTTCTATATAAGGAAGCCCCCTCCCTCATGCCTTAGGTTTAGATTTTTGTGCTTGAGTGATACATACACATCTTTGTCTCTATATTGCTCTTGCTCTTCATTTTTGTGCTTGAAAGTGCCTTTTTATCACACTTTTACAAACAAACACACACTCAAACACCATCCTTTTGTTGCTGAGGCTCTTAGAAGTTGGTTTTGGTGTTTTTGGTTTGGTTTGAGCTCAAAAAATTTGCTGGAGTTGTAGCTTCAAGGTGGTTCTACAAGGGTGAGCCTTTAACCCCTTAAACCTTGGTTTTTGCTTAAGCTTTTGGACCTGTTTGCATGCTTATTTAGGCTTGACCTTAAACTACAAAAAGTTCTAATTTTGCATGCTTGTGATGTTTGTTTGAGGTCACTTTTGTGTTGGAGGTAGTCTACCCCCTCTTAGGCCTTGTTTGGCCTTATTCGGCCTTATTCTTGTGCCATCTTTTTAAGCTATTGGGATCACTTTGTTTTTTCTTTCTCACCACTAAAACTTAGAGGAATTTCAGTGGTGGAAATGGCATTTTGAGGTCCCAAATAGGAGAGGGTCATCCCCTCTCCTTGTGTCTTGTATGCTTGCTTCATTTGTCTCATGTTTGAGCATGTTTGTTAAGCTTATGTTGGCCATATCTTAGCATGTATTTTGGGTTATTTTGACATGGCATACCACTGTTTTGACTTGGTTTTGTCATCCCTTGTATGCCTTATACACTTGTAGTGTAAATGTTGCAAACTAGCTTTGTATGCTTCATGAAGTAGCATGTCTTTCTAGCTTGTTTTCAGTCCATCTTAGCATGTTCTTGGTGTTTTTTTGCCAGGATATACCTCTGTTAAGGTTTGGTTGATAGCCCCATGCATGCTCCATGCACTTGTAGTGCAATTCCATGAACTAGCCTAATGTGTATCATGCTTTAGACCATCATTCTAACATGATTTTGGCTTAACTTTAAGAAGCTTTTGTCTATGTTTTAGCATGCTCTAGCTCTGATTTGTGTTGTTTTGGTATGCATGCCATGCTTTGTATAGCTATAATGCATTCTAGCTTGTTAGCTTTGTGTATCAAGTCCACTAGCATGCATTACTTGGCCTATTTGAATGATTTGGCATCATTTGTTATGAGATTTCAGTGCATGCTTCATGTTCATACACTTGCATTTGTCACTTTTTCCATGCTTTGGAGGGTTGGTCCTTTATGCCTTAAACATGAGTTATTGTGTATGCCTTCATACCTAAGCTTGCGAGCTATCATTTCAATGTGTTTTTGGGGTTATTTTGCCATGATATAACTCTGATTTTTGTTGGTGAAGCCATCTCATGCTTGGTCTTGGTAGGTGTAGTGTAATCCTCCCTACTGCCCTTGCATGATCCATGTTTTGGCCCCTCATGCTAGCTTGTTTAGGCTCCCTTCCATGCATGTTTTAGACTCATTTTGACATGCTGTAGGACTGTTTTGGGTTGCCTTGGCCACATGCTTCATGTATTGCATAGCTGTAGTGCAATTGGCCTTGCTAGCTTTGAGTTTTGAGCACCATAGCATGCTTCATTTGTGTTGTGTACATGATTTGACATCATTTAACATGACATTTCAGAGCATATAGAATTGCCATGTCCTTACTTCTTTCATGCTTTGAATGCCTTTGAAGGTTATACATTGTTGCCTTGTTTGTGGCCTAATATGTATGCATGCATGCCTAGATCTTTGTGCCCCCATCTTAGCATATTTTGGTCATTGTCTTGACTTATTTGAGCTCTGTCCATGGTTGGTTCATGCACTTGCATGCCCCCTTTGTAGTCCTCTTTGCTAGCTTTAATGCTTACGGACCTTTGCATGCTATATTTGTGTTGTTTGAATGATTCGACATCATTTCTTACTTCATTTTAGTGCATATAGTGTTGTTACACTTCCACATTTGTCACTCCTTGAGCACTCTTGAGGGTTGTGCTCTTAGGCTTACTTGATGAGCCATTGCATTGAGCATGCATTGTCTTGCATTTCATGCCTTTATTTCATCATAATGGCCACTGATTTGGGCATGATTGAGGTCTGTCCATTTTGGTTTAAGTCCATCGAGCATGTTAGGTGAATGTTGTTACATTGCATCAGGTTGTTGCATGCTTATGTTGCCTTGCATTGTTTATGCATGCATTAGCATTGTTTACATGTCATTAGCTTTGTTAAGTTGATCATTTTACATTGCATTGAGTATGCCATGTTGTTCTTTGGATTGTGTATGCCATGTTATCTTTTGCATTGTGTATGCCATGTAGTTGCATTGTGTTTTGCATGCCTTGCATTGCATGTTTGCATGCTTAAGTTGCATTACATGTTTGCATGCTTGAGTTGCATTGCATTTTTTTGGATTAGGTGCTAGTCCAAACACGAGGAACGAGGGACGTTTCATACTTAAAGCGATGAAACGTGCCTCAATTCTTAGTCGCCGACCCTCTTGATCATACATGATAGAGGTCAAGGCTTTATGTGTTTATGTGTGCATTCATTTCATATTGAATTGTGCAATTTGCCTCCTCGGCCATCATGCATCGAGATGTGTAATTGGTGGCCCGAGGGTCGAGAACCGCACTCCCTTGAGCTTATGAAATGATAGGGAGGGTGGTTGTGCACACATATGTTGTAAATACATTGACATGCCCTTTCTTGCTCTCTGTTGCAGCAAAGTGGAGAAGTGCAACAAAACTGGTCGGCCGACCAGAAGAACTAGCTGGCCGACCATTTTTTCTGGTCTGCAGCAAAGAAAAGTGGTCGGCTAGTGGCTGGCAACATCAATAACTGGTCGGCCATGTTCTTACAGGTCCCCAAGGTGAGTTAGAAGCTTTCTAGAGCTTGATGCAAGGTTCTGAGAATAGTTACAAACAGAGGCAAATCGGGGCATCGCGTTGGATTTCCGAACGAGGCAACCGAGCATGCATATACTTCTCACCTTGAGGCTCCTGTTTTATGGCTTTACTTAGCTCATTTGATTAGCTAGTTAGCTATTTGGTTTGTACTTAAATAGTTAATGCGTTTAGCTATTTAATTTGTGTTGTAATAGCTAGTTAGTTAACTTGTTAGTTGATTTGCTTGTTTTGTACTTAATTAGTTAGCTTGTTAGTTAATTAATTTTTGTGATGTAATAATTAGTTTAATTGGTT
Organism: Camellia sinensis; assembly: GCF_055761805.1. Taxonomy (NCBI): domain Eukaryota; kingdom Viridiplantae; phylum Streptophyta; class Magnoliopsida; order Ericales; family Theaceae; genus Camellia; species Camellia sinensis. The sequence goes on from NC_138969.1 coordinate 168,114,557, forward strand.
TAGATTATCTAATTAACTTCTTATTTAGACCCTCCGTCGAGAGGGCCAACTGTTGTAATAAGCGTTCGTGTGTGTGATGCATGCCTTCCAACCTCCATTTCTTTCTCCCTTTTACTTAACCGCTTACGATGGTTAGTTTTAGGGCAAATTTCGATTAGCATCCTTATGCTTCGCATGCGTGCATTCATTCATCTGTTTTGCATGCACCGGGCTCGGCGCATCATACCAACTACATTGTATTTCAATTCTAATTGAATACATGTACCAAGTTGCATTTCACATGACATCGTAGAATGGCCGAGCCTATCTTAGTTGCATTTTACATGTGTTGCATTAGCCATCTTAACATGAACTAGGATCATGCATGATTTCTAACTAGTTCTCTGTTTTGGCTCGGAGTACACTGTGAGTGTTTACGCTTTAGCATACTGCATGTGTGTTAATGTTGGCATGAAAGCATGCTTGCCATAAGGCTAACTGCTTAACTGATATAACTGCATGAATGCTTGTGGGTGAAGGTTGGATTGCTTGAAATGGAACAATTCATCAAATCCCCGATTTAGCTTACTTGTGAGTAGCAAACTTCAAATCATTTTCATAAACGAACATGCAATGTTTCGTTCCAAATTAGGCGATCTAGTCTATACTTGTATGCTGAGCGCATCACATAGTAATTCTAGGTTAATAACCGGAATAAGAACACATGTGTTTTCAAAAACAAAATATCATGCTTAGTAAAGGCCGATCATTCGATCGGGTGAGCGGGGGTGCTCATTGCATGACCTTCCCCTCTCATACCCAAGTTCCCGAGCCGAGACAACTTTGGTGATGACGGACACGTGGCCATAGGCACGAGTCAGGATTTCCTAAATTTCTCCCAAAATAAAATATTTAGGTGGCGACTCTGTATCTGGCAAAGCAGTCCATGTTTGGCATTTCTTTATTAAAATCAGTTTTTCAAAACGATTTGCTGGATTTGGACTCTTTGGTGATTTATCAGTCTCACATCGCACTTTGTGAGATTAGATTCAGAATCGTGACACGAGTCCGAACTATAGTAGCTAAGAACAAAACGATTCGTGCCCTCGCGGCGTGGAGATGGGAGTTCTCGGGGGCGGTCTACAGCGTGGCAGAAATGGTTGATTTATTTTGCGTGACAGCTCATACGCGTGATAAAACCTTTGGAGTTCTTGGTTTAATGAAGGAATGACCTCGGCTGGTAGGAATATTTTGGCCAAATAACTCGAATAAACTAGATTATTGGTCCTAAAAGCCTTGATGAGACAGACTACAGGATCTGGTCGTGTGAAGCCGACGTATTATGACCTCGATAAATGGATGATACAGCAAGATCGCCGACATTCACGATATAGGTTCCATCACCTCAGGATGCCGAGGTAATAGAACCTAGGGGCAGTTGTGGGGATATATTTTCAGAGTACCAACACGTAGCCAAGGTGACGCCGACGTGTTAGCCGAGGTGCCACGTGTCCTGGTCGTGACACCGAGGTGATCTTGGCTAGGCCGAGGTTATCTCCGAAGATATCGGAGTCCAGGATAAGCAGATAAAGGACAAGAGTCCTAGAATGAGGAAGGACCTCAGCCTGGATAATGATAAAGCTCTTAGGGAGTTTATCTTTATCTATTGGAGAGTCCAAGATAAGCACTGAGCTGAAGTCCATTGAAGCGAGGCTTCTATTGGGACTAGGATTGTGTTGGCTATAAAAGAGAGGCACCCCCATGGGTCTAAGGTATGCAATTTATATTCTGAACAGTGAGTTAAGCATTTTATCTATCTTTGAGAGATAACTGACTTGATCATCGGAGTGTCCCCGGGTGGACGAACTACCGCTGGAATCTCTTCTTTCTGTTACAGGTCACTCAGGCACCATCTATTCTGCCAATGCTCTCCAGTTGAATACTGAGTTGGCAGTGTGGTCAGAAATTCACTCACACACATAAATATAGCAAAACTCCATGCTATAATCAAAGACCATTTTATAATCCTGGACTAGCACCAAAGAGTATCAAGCTTTTCAAAAAAAATTGGTTTGGTCTGCTCTACGCAAAAATAAACGAAAAGATATGTGTAGAATTATCAGTGCTCTTAGTGATAATGTTGGGTTTCTAGAAAAGGAACTTAAAATCATCTGCAATGATGAAAAAATGAAGGAAGAAAGAGAAAAAAGAATTTTTATTTAGAAAAAAAAAAAGAGAAAGGTTTTTTTTTCCCCCCCAAAAGAGTTGGCTGAAAAAATTAAACAAATTGCCAAAAAAAACAAGATGAACATGAAGAAATACTTCGTTTGCCATCCTTAGCAGAATCCTTAAACTGGGATTATGGTTGGCCAAGTTTTAAGTTGTCCATGGATTAAATTAATATGCACTAGATTGAACTTGGAATTGTTGATTTTGTGAAAATTGATGGAGAAGATTTTCATCTCTTGAATGAATTTCCAGCAATAGTTAAATATACTATTACAATTATGGAAGCAAGTCCGATGTTTATTACCGCACACATCGTGTCCACTCTAACTGAAAGAATTGAAAATCAGTTTTATCAACCATATCAGATTTGGTATCTATACCTAGTAACTAGTTAAAATCCGTTCTACTATGATAAAAACAAAAGATCATGGAAGGGATATGATCCTACTATCGACAAAATTGATGGGCTCATGTTTTTCCATAACACATTTAAACTCTTCTCCAACATTTAGAACCAGCAATCTTCTGTGATTGGAAGAAAGTTGTGGTGATAAGAAGCGAAAAAGCTTTCATTGAACCATCTAAGCTAGAAGAAGACAAAGCAAAGGAAATCCTCCAGATGCTCCAAGAAGAGATAATTAAAGCACTAGACATCTTTGCAGTTATTTGGGAACTCTACAAAATCAAAAGGAGGGCCCAAATTGACTATGAATCAATGTAAGACATGGACCTCTGCATTCCTGGAAAATACGCAGAAGTTCACATGACAAATCAAGCCAAAAAAAGGCAAGAATTCTTTAGAATAGTCACATGGATAACAAAGCCAAGAAAGGCTCATATGACAAAAGAAACCAAAAGAGAACTCACATGAAGGATACAGCCAAGCAGACACAACAAAGTGGATCACATAGTGAATAAAGACAAGGCAGTCACATGCTAAATAAAACCAAAGTGGTGGAGATACCACTATTAAGTTGTTAGTTTCAATAAATCAGAATGCAAAGGTTTCTTATCTTGTTACAAGAACCTTATCTTTATGCATTTCAATTCTGAAGTTGAAGTCCACTCTTTGCTTATAAAAAGGTGTGGCTTGTAGAAGTAGAGTCAAGAAGCAGAGTCTTATAAGTGAGCAAGTGTGTTCTCTATCTGTCTAGTAATTTGTAGTTTTTTCAACTATTCAATAAAAGTTTTTCATTTCCATATACACTTTGTCTACTGCCTTTTAATTTTCTGGAGGTCTAAGAGTAGTGATACAAGCAAAAGTAATATTCACCGAGAGTGAGAAAATATGTTTTCTACTTGTTGAAAGACTTGAAAAGTATTAGTAGCAAATGAAGCAAGATAGGTATGGAAAAGCAAAATCTTAAGGTACTTTTCTAAATAATCAGTATTTAATTTCTTTCATTACTGAAAATTCTAAAAACCCCGAGATATTGATTTGTGATTATAAATCAATTTTAAACAATGAATAGCAATCACAATCAAATAATCAACAACAAATCGGCACAACGATTTAACGTAGAAGAAACAACAATTGGACACCTTCAATTGTGATAAAAAAATCACAGACCAAAGACACCATACAATCCACTAAAGAAGACAAAAAGGAATTACATATGAGAACTCTCAATTACCTAGCGAATTCACGCCCAAATTGAACCAACCGATGTGTCTCTTCCACCACCGTCTTCACCTCAGAATTGCTTTGCCCAAAGTTGAATTCACAACGCACGATGTCGAATCCATGATGATGGGCCACTTTGAAATCCACCAAACCTTCAGAACTAAGTTCCCCATAATCCATTGATGAGCACCTCCATCTTTTTGTGAATGAAAGAATAAAAACAACCCTTGATGTTTGACAATATGCAGTTCGTTGATCAATCGATTACCTTCTATACGTCAAGGAAACTCATATATAAACGCCCTCCAATATAGAAAACTTTATTTTTTATTCTTCTCTGAGAATTTGGACAGGTTCAACAGAGCCTTGAAGGCTGCTCGAGCGTACACTTTACTGCTCGAGCGATGTAAGTAAAGGCAATACTCACATATAGGCGAACCGCTTGAGCGGTAAAACATATTTTCCAGAAGTTCAAAATGTAGGCAGAGATGCTAGATGAATCACTTCACTGCTCGAGCGCACAAAAGACTGCTTAAGCGGTTAATCAACAAAGTGGCAAATAAGGAATGCTCAAGTCAAGATATGGAATGTCAGCACAAACTCCTCTACATAGGCACAACTCGGGTTGGATTCGTATTTAAACTCTCATAACTCACAGATATAATAAAATGAATAAAAATACAACTGAATGGTGTTTTGTCTAACGAGATTGTCAATTACAAAAACCTAATAGTTACAAATATTATCTTTGTGACTGTAAAAAAAACAAAAAAAAAAAAAAAACAAATGCACATTATATATAAAAAAATTATTATTTTATTCCACATCATCGTGCCTAGTCATTAGTGCACAATGAGAAGTGGCTAGATTGATGGTATGTAGCATCACCCTTCAATTATCATGCCACCACCACTACTATTTTACCACCACACAATCGCCATTTTCGTCACCACAACTTACACTCCACCAAACCAGCGTCACTACCCGCCCATGGCCACAAATATAAAACAAGATAAGATATTAACGATAAATTTCAAATTTTAATTTATTTTATGTATTAAATAATTTGATTAAATTTATTACTTAGCTTTTAATAAAGGAAAAATTATAATTCAGCCTAATTTTAAAAAAGTAATTATAAATATATTAAAAAACTTATGTTTTTAATTATTAAAACTAATAAAATTTAGGGTAAAGCATCAATAAATCCCAATTTTAAGTCTTATAAACCATTCAGTCCAATCTTTTTTCTCGTAGACTAATAAGTTCCATACCAATGTTAAAGATATTTATGTATATCGTTGCCTGATCTATTTGTACAAAAGGTAGGGGTATGAAGGATATTTTGGTGATGTTGAATTTACCGATTTGTCCAAAAAGCAAACTGTAGAGTCTTTTGGATTTCCCTCTTTTTCGATCAATCCAGAAGAGATGAATTTGGCAAGTTATGGGATTGCAATGTTAGTGTACTGAACAATACTTATTGTCTTGATTTGCAATGTTTTTTTTGGTAATGTTTGAACATCCCTTATAGTTGCAAGGGATAGGGGTGCCTGCTGTACAGCAGGTATTGCTGTGCGGCAAAACGGCACAATTTTTGTGCCTTTTTTTTTATAATATAATTTTTCCTTTATTTTTTCTTTTTTATTGTTGTGTGTGCTGCTATTGGTTAGTTTTTGGCATGAGCACACTTGTCAAAATTACATTACTTTAAGAAAAATTAACAAACATAACACGGTAAAATTATTTAAAAAAATAAATAAAAAAAAATCTCAAAATTTGGTCTTTGTAACAAATTATTTATTTAAATTAATTTTTTTTATTTGTTTTAATTTAAACTATTGACCAATTTTCGTTAGGTAAATTGACAAAAAATGATATTTTACACATTATATATATATTTATATTGAGTTTAATGACTAAAAAAAAAATTTTGTTTGTTTTACCTAACAAAAATAGATGAATGGTTTGAGATTAAAAATAAATCAAAATTTTAAAATTTAAATTGATAAAATTAAAAATTAAAAATTTATTTTATTACAACAATCACTTTCTAAGATTTTTTTTATTATAATTTCTTCAAATAACAATAATAATAACAACAACAACAACAACAATAATATTGTACTCACTCAGATAAATCAATAAAAAAAAATCATAAAATCCTTAAAAAATTACTGTTAAATTTACTTGCAATGATGTATATTATTACATATTATTTATTGATTTGTCAATAAATCAACCAATATACTCTAATAAATATCAATGTCAAATAAAATATAATTAGTCTCATTTGATTTTTAAAAACATTAAAAATATAATACTGAATAAATAATAAATTTCAACTCATGTGAATTTTCAAAAATAAAATAAAAAATATGCTAGTATATATTTCTCCTCACTACAATAAATGCCTATGAAGATTTGGTTTTATTTGTTTTGTTTCAAACCAAAGATGAAAAAAAAAAAAAAGAAGAAGAAGAAACTGTGTCGTCTTGCACACCCTGCTGAGGAGGGACCCCTTATCCCAGTTACAATGTCCCCAGAACATCAACATTATTTCCCAGAAAAGATACACATCTTCTAGCTCTAATTTTTGTGGAATTGTTGGGTTTTGTGACTAATTTGGGGTTTTCAAGCTTTGATTCTTACAGCTTTTTCTGTTTACATTCATGAATTAGAGGTTTCTTTTGTTCATGTTCATTACATTTCGATCAGTCCATTTTTTTTTCTTTTTTTGTTTGGTCAATCTTTCATGGGTTTGTCTTTGTTTCCTCATCAAACACACGTACATGTTCTTGTTTTTCTTTGTCCCGTTTTTCCCAGTTGGATTGATGTTAGTAGTGACGTGGAGTGGTGTGTATGTCAATGTTAGAGGAAGGAAAATTTTATAATGATGTATATGTTTATGATGTTCAATGGAAGGCCATGGAATTGTGTCCGTTTTGAGTAGGTTTTGTTGTATTGGTGGTACATGGATTTGTCCCCGCGCAGCAACATCAACAACACAGCAATGAAACAGACTTGCAAATTCCCACGCAGCAACGTCAACAACATAGCACCCGAAGCAGAAATTGAACAAAAAAATGAACACCCCCTACATAGGGGTGCAACTTGGGTGGGCTCAACTCGAACAACTCGAACTCAGCCTGAATTTTTTTAGGACTTGAGCAAGATATTTTTAAATTCAGTACGGATTTGGACAAAAATTCAGAAATCCAAATTAAATTTGGGTGGGCTTGGGCAAAAATGTCGAACAACCCCGAGCAACCCGAATTATACATATATAGATATATAAAAATATTAAATATACATATAAATTATTAGTCATTACATGATATTAAAGTAATTTAAATTATTAAATCATATTGAATATATATTATATATACAAATAACATTAAATCATACTCTCTTTTTTTTTTTCTTTTTTTTTACTCATAAATTGTAAGAACTATTATAACGGCATCTCTCTTACATTATATAGCCTCCGTTTGGCAAGAAAAAGCCCAGGCTTTTTTGGCTAAAATAGCCACAAAAAACAAAATAGGCTATTTTAGCCACAAAAAACAAAACATCAAATCCAACCCATAATCATTACAATCCTCTCTCACAAAAAAAGTCAAAAAAGCCAAAAAGTCAAAAAGCCCTTCCCAAACCAGGCTAAAATAGCCCGGGCTAAAATAGCCAAAAAGCCAAAAAGCTAACCCACTTCCCAAACGGAGGCATAAATTATTTGTTTTGATGGTATTAATGATTTTCTATATAATAAAAATCTGTAAATAGAGTCAAATTTTAATAATTTAATAAAGCAGCTGCACAAACAAAACAAAAAAAATCATTTACAATTCGAGCAATTTGGGTAATCAAGCAATTCGGGTTTAACTCAGGTTGGGCTTGGACAAGCAACTTCGGGTTACAATTCGGGCCTAGGCAGGTCTCAGTACAACTTAGACTGGGCTTGGACAATCTCCCAACCCGCCCGAACCCGCCCGAATTGCACCCCTACCCCTACACCAACAAATCCACGCTTCCACATCAAAAAAACACATTAAATGGGCAATAACATTAATCCCACAAATCACTCCACACAATTCCCAAAAAAAACATTAAGAACATATCATCATACCTTAATAAACCCACCCAACATCAATAAAAAGATGAAAAATAACATCAGAAGCCCAAGATTCCACATCAGAAGCCCACATCAAATAGATAACATCACTAACCCCCAAATCACTCTACACAATCCCCACAAAAAATTTGAAAAATAACACAATACCATAGAAAAAAACCAAAACCAAAATTACAATAAAGGGTAAACAAGTAAACTCCACAACCCCTAAATTAAACGAAAACAGCATACCATAAATAAAAGGACTAATTGGTTTAGAAGAAAACTTCCAGGACTAAATGTAGCAACAGTTTCTCAAATGAAATTTTTGAATAATTTTTCCTAAAAGGGATTTATTATTAATTTATAATTATTTTTTTAAGAAATAACTTTTCAAACTAAAAAAATTCAAAATTTAATTTTCAGTTTTAAACATAACTTGTCACTGAAAAAAATTAAAATTGAATTGTATGCTCTCTCTCTCTCTCTCTCTCTCTCTCTCTCTCTCTCTCTCTTTTAAAAAATAAATAAATAACAAGTCTTTCTCTCTCTATAGAAAAACCCCAAACCGAACTGAAGCCCGGTTCTGAGCTTTGCTTGTTCTGCTTCAATGGATCTTACCCCTCTCTTCCCACACCTATATGTGTATATAATGATGTGCTTGATTTGATTTTATGGATAATAAATTAATGGGGGGTTAGGTGTATTTGGTGTAGGGAGAATAATTAATGGGATATGCTGTGTTTGGTTTGCATGAAAAGAAAATTAATTGATTAAAAATTCTTTTTAACAGTAAAATTGACATTTTGCCAAGATAAAATGCCGACATGAGTTTTTTTTATAATTTTTTGACTGCCCGTTGTCTTTTATATTGCTAATATAGAAATTACTGGGAATGTCTCTGGAATTGTCTGAAATTTCAAAAAAGATTGGTGTAATTCTCTTAAACACTTTGATGGTTTTATGAATTTTTAAGATGGGACTTTTATACAATTTCAAAGAAAAAAATAAAATAAAATAAAAATTGATGATATTCACTTACAGTTTGCTTGCATATAATTACCAAGATATATACTAAAATTTACTTACATAGATTAAGATCTAAAAAATCATTCCAATAACTCAAAAAATTAAAATTTGGTCTTGCTTCATAGTTTAGCAAATTTCAATTTACAACAAGAAAAAAATACCAAAACAAAATCTAAAGTTATAATATCAACAAAAATAAAATAAAATTTGAACCAATTACAAGAAAATAACTCTTAAACATTATTGTTCTTACATTTTTCTTGTAAAATTATCAATTAAGCTCATATAATTAAACTTATCTAATTAAGCCTTCGTTTGGCAATGACTTTTTTAGTTGGCTTTTTAACTTTTTTGACTTTTTTAGCCTGAGATTTTTTTGTACGTTTGGTATTCTTGATTGGCTTTTTAGCTTTAGAATAGTGGATTTTTTTTTGTCTTTTTGTGATTTTTGACTTTTTGTGATTTTTTGACTTTTTTTTATCATTTTGTGATTATTTAGCCTAACATGAAAACCAAACACCGCCTAAGTATATCTTTTTCAAATATAATTTAGCTTCAATGTTAGACTTTAAACTTTATTCAATCTTTCTCCTCTTTTTACCAAACATATACGTAAGGGTCTTGATCAAGGCTTAATAAAAATAATGCTGTTTTGTTTATGCTTACCAGTATAAGGATTGAACTTAGATGGGACATTATTTTTGAGTCAAAATTTGAAAAAATTACGACTGTTTCCTGTTTTTTTTTTTTTTTTTGGTTTGAAAAAAGTAGAAATTATTTTGACAAAAATAAACCTGAAAAAATATATTTTAAATTTTAAAAACTTATTTCTGTCCCAATAAAGAGAATAGTATGTTTGGTAACTTAGTATAAATAAGAAAAGAAATGATTAGATAAGTTATAAGAGAAAAGAAATGAAATGAAATGATTGTAATTTTTTTCCTCTTTTGCTTGGATAGATAAAAGAAAAAAGAAATGAAATGATATTTAATTTTTAGGTAAACTACCAATAGATCCTAATAGTTGGACTTAATTGTCATCAAGTCTTATTGAAAATAAGTCCTAATACAATCATCGCTAAAAATATTTTTTTTGACGATTTTTTATACATCATTAAAAATTGACAATTAGGCACTTTGTTTTTGTCACGGTTTTTATAAATTGTCGTTAAAATTTACAATTAGTGACATTTTTCTGTGACGAGATTTTCAAATTGTCGTTGAAAGTTAAAAATTAGTGACCCTGTTTTTGTAACGATTTTTTTTAAACTGACACTAAATTTTTTAATTAATGACATTTTTTGTGACAAAATTTTTAAACTGTTGCTAAAAATTAACTTTTTGTGACGTCTTTTAATAGTACATGATGAAAAATGTCATTAATTATCATAGGACTTATTAGACAATGAGTCCACTTAATAGAACCAACAACCTACACGGAAGTCTCCCTTAATTTTTCTCCAATCTTGTTTGGTTAAGTTATATAAAATAAAAAGAAACAAAATGATATAATATTATATTATTAAATCAACCTCTTATAGGTATTAGTCTTTTTGGGTCCGTTTGGGAAGGGCTTTTCCAGGCTTTTTTAGCTATTTTAGCCACAAAAGACAAAATAGGCTATTTTAGCCACAAAAAACAAAACATCACATCCAACCCATAATCATTACACTCTTCTCTCACAAAAAAAATTCAAAAAAGCCAAAAAACCAAAAAGCCCTTCCCAAACCAAGTTTTTTAGCCCAAGGTAAAATAGCCAAAAAAATTAAAAAGCTAAAAAACCAACCCACTTCCCAAACGGAGGCTTTATTTGTTTGATGTCTAAAAGGATAGTTTTGGTATTATAACAATGTTTGGTGGCATTTCACTCCCAGTCTCTCCACTTTTGGAGATTGAAAATGGGAGTAATGACATAAATGTGTTTCTTTCCATTTCTTTCGATTTCTGTCTTATTTGGTAATCTAAACAAGTGATTGAAATTCATTTCTATCCATTTTATTTCTTTTCTCTTCAAATAACTCAAACCAAACAAATACAAAACAAAATGAGTGTTCTCCAAATTTTTTTTTCTTACCAAGTTTTTGAAATTTTTTCAGAAAATAAATTCTTAAAACTGAACCAAACAGAGCACAAATGTCTCAAGTGCCGGCGGGTTGACCCTCTCTCTTGATAGATGACTTTGTCGGCCTTGGAAGGAAGAATGGGAATATTATTGTCAGCACACCAAAATTGACTTTTATAGATGTTGAAACGGATACCTAACCTCCGGCCACATCAGATTCAGTTGACGGCAATCTAATATAATTTATATATAACTATTGAATTCCAGCTTTTCAATTCCATTTTTGTTTAATCATCAATTTCCATTATTTGACCACAAGTTGTAGAAATCTCCTCAACTAGAGGTTCTAGACAGTTCACTTCATTAAGGCTGTAACAATTCAACCCCCTTAGATTGTGTTGTGTATTGCACTAATTGAGATTGAAATAATATTATTTATAAAATTTCATTGGTTAGCCTTTCAGTGTCATGAAGAGCACTTTATTTTTGTTTATTTGGTCTTTCATTTGGATCAGAAGAATGCCTCAGCCGCCTTGATTTCATTTTCTTTGACTTGGGATTTTTACAAACACGTTATTTCATTCATGTTATTGTAAAAGTCACTGCCCTTTGATTTGTATTCAACTCTCAAAACTATTCAATCAGGTCCAATTTTTGTAGTTTACTATTGACATGGGCATCTCAATACATCAATCATGGCAGCTAGGGAATGATAAAAGCCTTAGCACTCAACATTGTAGGTGAGAAAGCCAAATGGGTACCAGAAATAGTCCTGCTTATGTTTTTCTTTCATTCCCATTGCTCTTGTGTTTCTTGATTATTCCATCACAATGTGCAACAACTGATACTTTAACTCAGTCCCAACCAATATCTGTAGGACAAACTCTTATTTCTCAAGGCCAAATCTTTGAGCTAGGCTTCTTCATTCCTACCAATTCTAGCAAACAATACATAGGAGTCTGGTACAAGACTGCACCTGGCCAGAAAGTTTTGTGGGTATTAAACAGAGAGAATCCTCTTTCAGCCACAGACAATGCCTCGAGTCTCACAATTGGCAGCAATGGAAATCTGAGATTATTAGATGGGAAGATGAACAATCTCTGGTCTACAAATGTCTCTGTCCAGTCAAATAACACAATTGCAGTGCTTTCTGATAAGGGAGAATTTGTTCTTAAAGACAATGCCTCAGGATCGATCTTGTGGGAAAGCTTTAACTACCCTGGTAACACTTTCTTGTCTGGTATGATGATAGGGATGAACTACAAAACAGGCGAGAAACGCTCCCTGACTTCGTGGCAGACAAACAACGATCCATCACCTGGGAATTTTGTGGAAGAAATTACACTAGATACACCGCCACAAGCTATTGTTTGGAATGGTTTGAAGCCTCACTGGAGATCCGGTCCATGGGATGGATCGAAGTTCATTGGTATACCATCCGTTGCAAATGGCTATATGGTTGGACTCAGCATCTTACAAGATAATCAGCAGGGAACCGTGTTTCTCGCTTTCAACTCGGTTAATGCCTCTTTTGTCACGATTATAGTCCTTACACCAGAAGGATCTATGACATCGATAAATTGGGAGGAAGGAAAAGACTGGTATACTACTTGGATAGCACCAGCACCGGGAAATCCATGTGATGTCTATGGATTTTGTGGAACTTTCGGGGTTTGCAACAACAATAATAATCCAATTTGTCAATGCTTGAAAGGGTTTGTACCAAATTCAGCTGAGGAATGGAGCAAAGGAAATTGGACAGGTGGGTGTGTGAGGCGAACTGAACTGCCATGCCAAAAGAACATTAGCACCCTAGCAAATGCGACAGCTAAAAATGACGGCTTTTGGCAGATAAGTCAAGTGAAGCTGCCTGATAATTATCAATCTTTGTTGACCGTGGTCAATGATAACTCCGGTTGCCAACAATGGTGCTTAAATAACTGTTCGTGTGTGGCATATGCATTTCCAGCTGGAATTGGGTGTCTGGTTTGGACTGGAGGCCTCGTGGATATTCAGCAATACTCAATTGAAGTGAACGACCTTTTCCTCCGCCTTGCAGATTCAGAGCTAGGTAAATTTAATTATACCATAATTTATATTGTGTTTGTGTTCTGAGTAATTGACAGTTCTTATATATGTTTATTCTTCATTTGTTTTTTCTTTTCCTATTCCAGGTAATAATAATGATAACAAGAAAAGAAACAGGATCATCATTAGCGTTACCATAATTTCTGGGGTTATCCTCTTGGCTGCTTTCTTGTTTGGTTTGCGCTGGTGGAGAGCCAAACAAAGAGGTAAGAAGGCTTCTATTTGGCTGCTGCATGTTTACATTTGTGACATTGAACAACCAATCATCACTTCCTGTTTTAGTGAAACAACTGTGAAATATTCATTTCTTCTTGAAAGTTATGCTAAATATGTGGCCATCAATTTTCTCTTTCATATGGAAATTAATGAAGATTGCTATTCCATCAAAAGTAGAAAGGCAAGGACCCCTAACTACTCCCTCATCTTACCCAAATGAAGTCAATAACTTTTTTCATTTCTTTTATGTTTTTTGGGTTCTGCAGATGCTATGAAAATTCTTTAGTTTTCCATGTACTATTGCTTAGATCTACAGAACTGTTGTCATATAAACCACAAATTTTATACTTCTAAAGCCAGTATTCTTCGAGAAACAACAAGATTTTAAAAATATTTTTGGCTTCCAAACATGGAATAACTACATACAATTCTCTTATCTGTTATTAATGCTAATTCATAAAATTGGTAGTTTTGTCGCTTAAGTTAATGATTGCTATTTAATAAAGAGATTATAATAATGCAAGGCTGTAAATCTTTAGTAGTCATAGACCATTGCCAATTCATTATCTATGATTTCTTTGAATTCCGTGTTTACTACTTATTTCATTTGTGAAAGACAAGATTTTGTGATTAAAAGTTCGTATTCCAAACAACCTCACAAATCATTTTTTTTTTCCCCTTTGAATTACAATGCTCAATATTTTCCCATTGGTTCAGAAAGCAGCATGATAATTTTAATTTTTGGTAGTCAGTTTTTGTTCAAATATGAGATGGGTAATTAATTTTCTGTTCTGTTGTTTCCCCTTGAACATCAGTAAAGACAATACACAGGATAAAAAGCTTCGAATCGGCTGAGAGAATGGTCAATCCAAGAGACACCCCACAAGAGATTGTCTGGGCAGGTCATGTGACACATCCGGAGTCATCAGAGCTACCAATGTTAGACTTAAATAAAATACTAGTCGCTACCAATAACTTCAGCCAACCAAATAAACTTGGGGAAGGAGGATTTGGCCCTGTTTATAAGGTAATCAATTTTTTTTCTTCTTTTTAAGTATGTGATGCTAAGCTTATACATGCACCTGTGATGTATATCTATGTAGTAATTAACAAAGTTTGTTGACCACAGGGAAAGCTAGAAGACGGGCAACAAATAGCAGTGAAAAGACTTTCTAGTCATTCAGGACAAGGCAATGAAGAGTTCAAGAATGAGATCATATTGATCTCCAAACTGCGGCACAGGAATCTTGTTAGGCTTTTGGGTTGCTGCATTGAAGGAGAAGAGAAGATATTGGTTTATGAGTACCTGACAAACAGAAGCCTGGACACGATTCTCTTCGGTAAGTTTTGACTTGGCAATTTTTCTTATTGAATTAATGAATATAAACAATAATGAAAGTTGCGTATCTTGTTTATTTTGTAGATTGGAAGTTTCATTAGGAATATTTTATATTTTATTGACTAAAATCTGTGTTATTTTTTTTTCCATGAAAACCAATTGTTATGCCAAGTTATCCTACTTGCAAGGATGGATCTAGGGGGGCTAGGAGGGCGGCCGCACCCCAGAAATTTGAAAATATATTATATATTATACTAAAAAATTTAAAATAATTTAAAATTATAGGAGTTCCCCAAATATTTTTTAGATAATTTCAAAATTATATAAAGTAGCCCCCAATTTTTTAAACTATTTGGAATTTTTTTTTTTTTTTTGAATTAGTTAACATATATAATAATCTATATTAAATTTCATGTATATGTATTTTTTAAATTAGGTCAAGATGAAAGAAAAAATTTAGAAACTTTAGTGGGTCAAAGTGTAAAATATGAAATTACTTTTACAAATATATAAACTATAAGATGCCTAATTTTTGTAAATAAATGCATGTAGAAATAGTTACTACTTTTTGTAAGTGAATATGGGCAAAAAAAAAAAAATTCTCAATTGTATGATTAGCTTTTTGTACTCAACTATCTAGATAAGGAATATATAGTTCAATATTTTATCGTAACATTATTGATTTTTTTCATGTTAGTAGAAATTGGTGTTAACTTCAAATTTTATTGGTTAGAGGTTAAATGTACTTTGGCACCCCAAAAGTCATAATCATGGATCCGAACAAATCCCCCTCTAATTTCAAGTAGGAGTGAACCAAACTTGATATATTCCCAATTAACTATCTTAATTGGACTCAGCCAAATAAAATTAATGATTTTTCATTAAAAAAACAAAACAAAACAAAAACAAACAAATATCAAAATTTATGGATTCTTCTTTCGTCCTGCATATTGTTCATAGCACATCTACTGCTATTACTGTATCGGTGAGGAAAGTAATATCAAAATTAGTTTTCATTCTTGTTTTCTTATTCTCATTGATTATAAAAGTACAGAGAGGACTGACCATAATGAATTTATCTTTTTGACTGTCATCCTGCTGATTAGATGCAAAGAAAAAAGAGTGGCTTGATTGGGCTAAACGCTTCAACATTATTCAGGGAATTGCTAGAGGACTGCTTTATCTCCATCGTGATTCTTGTTTAAGGGTTATTCATAGAGATTTGAAGGCCAGCAATATTCTCTTGGATGATGATATGAATCCGAAAATTTCAGACTTTGGGTTGGCACGAACTTTTCAAGTGACACAAGAGCTGGTAAATACTCGCAGGGTGATGGGAACATTGTAAGGATCCTTTCTTTCCTAGAAACAAAAAACATGTCTCCTATGTAGTACTATTTATAGATTGCTCAGTACTAACAGAACACATGGGATCTAACACACTAAAACTGCCCTTATTTTCTATTGCACCTCCATGAGCACACATGCAAACAGAACAGTTTTGAAGTTGTATAAGTGATTTAGTGAATATTTTGTTTCCTTCCCACCTGTTGCAATCTCATTAGGTAAGCATGAACATAACATTTTGCAATTAAATGCAGTGGTTACATGTCTCCTGAGTATGCGATGGGAGGGCTGTTTTCAGAGAAGTCAGATGTCTTTGCCTTTGGTGTTTTGCTACTAGAGATTGTTAGTGGCATGAGGAATACTAGTTTGTATCATTATCAAGAACAACATCTGAACCTCCTTGGTTATGTGAGTAAACTACTTTCACCGTAACTTGCTTTCAAACACTTTAGTCACCATCCTTATATTTGCTTCTTTCAATTTCATATTTTGACATATGTGGAACTATTCTAGGCATGGCAAATGTGGAACGAAAGAAGGGGACTAGACTTTGTGGATGAAACATTGGTGGAGTCATGTTCCCGGTTAGAAGTAACAAGATGCATACATATCGGCCTTCTTTGTGTTCAAGACCACGCTGGGAATAGGCCAACCATGTCAGCTGTAGTTCTCATGCTGAGCAGTGAATTAGAAGTTCCACAACCAAAACAACCTGCATTTACTATGCAAAGTTTGTTGGACTCTGATCTTCAATCACAATACAACAATATATATTCTGAGGATAGTGAGCTTGTATCGATTATTGAAGGGCGGTGACCAATTACCAAATTATATATTGCATTAGTTGGTATCAGTGTAAGGATTCGCCTGACTTGGGGACTAATGAGCAAAGAGATAGAAAACTCGTCAATGATGATCATGCGAAGGGAAATGTTACTTATAAGAAGTTTCAATTTTCAAGTGTTATTTAATGAGTGTAGCATTGAATATTCACTCATGATCAACTTGTTTGTTTACATGTTCATACTCATCGGGATTTTATGTATATGAAAATTACCTAAATTTAATGGTTTTTGTATATTTTGAAAGTATTCTAGACTGGATACTAGATATCAAAGAGTTTTTTTGAATATATGAAAATTTCCAATGAATAAATTTAAATCAAGTTATATTCCTTGAAAAATTTTAAAATTCTCTAGATAATGATTTGTGATTATGCATCAATTTCAACCAGTAAATAGCAATTCCAATCAAACAATTAAAGACAAATCGATACAACGATTTTACGTGGAAAACCCGCAATTGGAGTGCCTCCAATTGTGATAAAAAAAACTACGGGCAAAAGCCACAAAACAATCCACTAAGAAGACATAAAGAAATTACACAAGTGTACTCTCAATTACCTAGCGAATCCACGCCCAAATCGAACAAATCCCTATGTGCCTCTTCCAGCCCCGTCTTCACCTCAGAATTGTCTTGCCCAACGTTGAATCCACAATGCCGATGTCAAATCCACGGCGATGAACCACTCAGGAATCCACCAAAGTTTCAGGTCCAAATTCCCCAAAATCTATCGAAAAACAACTCTCTCTTTTTGAATAAAACAAAATAAACAAACCCTTTGATATAATCCACTCAATTCATAATATAAACTCTCATAGATATCAAAGGAAACAAAAAAAGAAACTCCAGATGAAAACCCTAATACCCAAGAAGAAGATCTAGAAGCCATACCCTAAAACCTGACTGAACCTTAGCTTTTATAGCAAACAGATCCGCGATCTCTGCTCGAGCGCAGGAATGGTCGCTCGAGCGGATTGACTAAAATGTGTGTTTTAGAGCAAGGGTCTACACTGGAGCACTACCCTCTAGACCCCCGTGAGCTGACCAGGCAGCTCGATCCCCGACGTAGTCAGCGAAGTGGCAAACATAAAAGAATTAACATCACAAACTTCTTTGCACGGCACAATTCGGGTTGGATTCGCATCTAACAATTCATAGCTTCACTGAAATAAAAGAATGAATAAAATTACAACTGAAAGGAATTTTGTCAAACGGGATTGCCAAGAACAAAAACCTAACAATCTTCCCATTTGGCAATGTCGTGACAAAACCACACCTAACAAATAAAATCCTAATCACCCCAACCCATTACAACCCATTATAGCCAACAAAAACAAACTTCATTCTCAAGGTTATGATATGCAAAATAGCTATTAGTGCCACAATCTCCAAAACAACTATTAGTGCTACAAGAGTATATGAAAAAAAATAAGTATATAACAAGATTATCTTAAAGCATGAGATGGAAATATGAATAGATGTAAATTGGAGATTTTAAGAACATGTAGCAAGAATAGATGACAATCCTTAGAAACATGCAAACACGCTCAAAAACCATTTTTGATTTTGACTCAAACGTCTCCACCTTTTTGTCATGAATTGTCAAAGGATGCTCAATCAACAAAAGCAAGAGCATAAACCACACAAGCAGGGACAAGATGATATAAAAATTAATAACCTATGAGAAGTAAGCAATGAACAAGCAGTGGATAGCAACATACAAACCAACTAATGCCAATCTCCCTTACCAAACCAATCAACATAAGTTCATGCTTAAAGAAAAACTTTGCAATGATAAACCAAACACCCCTATACTAAAAGTAACCACAAACATTGAAAACAATAAACAAGAAGAAAAACAACAACAAAAAAATATGGTGGAGCAAGCAAAGAATTTCAGATTTGTATCTTAAACTACACAAGATTATCCAAGAAACACAATTACTTGAAAACACAATGTGCACAGCTTCTAAAAGATTCCTCATAAAAGAAAGTGATGCATTATGTGAAAAGCATAGATCCCATGATAAAAGTGTGTGTGTGACTCTTGGAGTTCGACAAACACTAGATTCAAATCCTAGTAGTGATCTGAAAGCTGGACCTCAGGCAAGAGAATCTAAGCACAACTAAGGAAAGTCAGACCACTAGGAATCAAAGGGTATTTGTTGAGTAAAAACGGAGGCATTCCCTCAATCAATGAATTTTTTTCTTTCTTTCTTCTCCACATTTTTTTCCTTTTCTTTCTTTTGCACATTTTTTTTTCTTTTCTTTCTTTTGCGCATTTTTTTTTTCTTTCCTTTGCACACTCATTAGCGGCTTTCATGCTAAAAAGTATGGAAACCGAACCAGAGAAGCATGGATACAATAAGGATAGCCTGGTTGGTGACTCTAAGGTAGCCTTTTTCTCATGGCTGGACTACAAAGAACAGAAGGGAAAGCCATGGAAATGCAAAAAGATGGAAGGTGGTTAAGAGACTCAACATCACCCATGATGTGCTAGTATAGGTCAATTCCTCTAGAAAAACAAAAGACACAATGCTAGAAGTCCATAGAAAAAAATGATCACTGAGGCGGAAGAGTCCGATATTTGCTAATCCAAAAGTGTGTATAGAATTTTGACAACCCCGATCCGTAATTAGTTACTAAACTGTGATTAAGGACGTTAATCAAGTGATTAAATAATTATATGTTAATTATGTAATTTTGTATGCTATTTGATTTTCTATCTGTTGTGAATTCTGTATTAATTTGAAAATAGAAAACCTTACCGGTGTCCAAAACCTGAATTGATTACATGGATGTGTCATTTGGAATTTATAGAATCATTTGGCAGTTTTTATTAAATATTGATTCAGTTCAGTAAAATTTGCATGTGATTAAATTGAGCCTTGATGGGAACTATTTTGGATTAATTGAATTTTGAGCTAACCTGGATAAATTAAGGTTACTTGTGTTTGATTTAAATGATGCATGATTGGTACCTAATCTAATCCTATTAACGATCCAAGATGTGATTAAGAGTATGGTGTGCTAAGGCCTTGGTGATGTTGAGTGTAGGGGATCACAACCTTTGTGTGTGTTGGAGCCTTGCATGCATAACCACGTGGGCATTTTGAGGAGAAGTGTGTATGTGTATATTCAGCTGAGTGAGGAAGTGTTGTATCATCCATTTTTTCTCATTTGGTCCCTTGTGTTGAGAGAGTTTGATGAGAAGGAAGGAAACTAGGGAGATTCATCTCACATCTCTGAAGTCAAAGCTCTACGTACAAGTCTTGAGCATATTTTCTGCAGCCAACTCCCATGCATCATGACTTCAACACATCTTTGAACCAATTTCATGAATTAGCACGAGAAGTGGGTCTTTGGGCTTGTAGATGACTTGCATGTGCAAACTTGGAGATTAACCTTTGGTTCCATCATTTTGAGTCAGAGTTTTGAAGTCATTGCAAGCATGTGAGTTCGTATCTTGCATCATGTTTTGGAAATTCATGGATTCTTATCAACCATTTGCATGTTTTGAAGAAATCAAGAAAATAGTTTGAAAATCTTTCGTGCAGGAGCTTTTGAGTTCAAATTTGCTAAATCCATGACTCTTGAGCTAAAGGTTTGTAAATGATCATATATTTGTGTTTTAGAAAAGTTTTCCAAGTGTTTTGGTCAAGCTACGCATGAGTGTAGCCATTGAAATTGCATTTTGCAGGTCAAAACTCTGTTTTTGGAAACCCAGAATTTCACAGTCCGCTCGAGCGAGGAAACATGCGCTCGAGCGGAGAATGCGAGCCCTCAGTATTTTTGCACGCATGAGCGCTCCGCTCGACGCTCGAGCGAACCCTTTGCATATCGTTGATCCGCTTGAGTGTGGAAGTTGTAGCTCGAGCGTAGATTGAGACCAACTAGCACTTTTTCCAAGTTTGCAGACCGCTCGAGCGAAGGAAGTCTCACTCGAGCGACTCGAGCGACCCCTCGCATGTTTGCATATCCGCTCGAGCGAGGAAAGATACGCTCGAACGGGGACCTTGTTTTCAGAAATTTTACCAAGTGTTTCAACTCATATTTTGGCATCCCCATTGCATCTTTAGCATCCCTAAGCCTTAATTAAGCCATGGTAATGAGGTTATGAGGTAGAAACACACTAGGAAAGAAATGCACTTAGTTAAGAAGTTGTAAGTGTGTGTTTTAAGCAATGTGTTAAGAAAGAACAAGAATCAATGTAATGAAAGCTAAGCCATGATGGCCACATGAATGTGTAATGATAGATATCTTTGTGTTATGTACTTTGTGGTTATAGGTCAAGACTCGAAGACTAATTGACCATTTACGGGAACCATTGTGAGTAACGTTATTGTAAAGATATGTTCATATGAATTATGTTCCAAATGTGATTTGATAAGTTATGATTTCTGAAATGATATTTGTTTACGTAAACGAATGGCCTATGTTTGAAATCTATTATGGCATCCATAGATAGTCCCAAGTCATGGGGGATGACATGTTAATGCAGGTCCATGACATATATGTGATACGAGATCTTGTTGGCCACTTCACTGTGGTGATATGTGTTTAATCGGTATTCGGAACCGATTACTCTAGTCGGAGACGATATGTGATGTGTTCTGTGGGAGGTACCATTAGTATGTTCAGACATGAGAATGATTATGTTATGATTTTCCTTATGATTACGAAATGTTCAGAATTCGTTCACTAACCCCTTTATCTTAATGTTATTCATTGAGCTTTAGCTCACTGTATGTATAAATATGTATAGGTGGGCATTTTGGAGATCAGTCCTGAAGACTCTTGTCTGGATCTGTGTTCTGTTATCAACCAACCATTGCACCTCACGTGGAGGTTCCGGATGTGTCACTTGTTATGAGTTTCGGTTACTTGTGTATATGACTTGTAGTTTTGTTAGATGTACTTAAGATACTTTTATGTGTGTGGGTATAATGTATGAATGACTTTTGGATACGTATATAAAGTTTTAAATATTCTGTTTTATATAAGTCAGCATAGCTCATTGGACAATTATATTTATGTATTTGCTTCCGCTAGCCCCTTAATTTTGTTAATCAATTCAGAGGCCTTCGGTAATCCAAGGATTACTGGCCGGTTACGATGCTAAATCCATAGAGGCAGGTTTGGGTCATGACAAGAATGAGACATACTAATTAAAGAACATACACTCCGAAATGAGTAATGACCACAGAAAGCACACACACATATTAACATGTAATGGATATTCTCATCAATTCCAATATGCAACAAGAACTTCTCAAAAATTACAAGCTTGCAAAATCATACTAAGAAAATCTTTTTAGATTTTTTTTTCTTTTTAAAACAAAACAAGACAGAAAATGAATGAGCACACACTAAATAACCCAAAAAGAAAAAAACAAACAAAAAACCCAATAGCAAAAAGAAAAAAAAACTAAAACGAATCAACAAATTAACACAAGTCAAGTTTTCTCACCCAAACCGCTTTAGTATGAACAAAGTTGTGAGAATTACGGTTCTCGGGTGGTGTCTTCACAATGTGGTTCCCTTCTCCTTCATTGGGAACCCGTCACGACTTGGTGTCCAACTTTCTATTTCTAGGTCTAAGAAAACACATCCTCTATTCATATTTGGTCTTAAGTAAATCAAAATAACGAGGTCTAATATGACCCTTAACCTCATCACCACTAATGAAGTGGCTTATACCCCACGAGATGTTGAAATTTCTTTCTTCTCTATGAGACACTCTCCCATGCAACTCATAACAATAAGAGCGAATATGACCATACATACCACAATGATGACAAACAAAAACAGGGTGTACCTTCTTTTCTTTGACTTTACCAACTCTAGGAAGATTGACAAGTCTTTCCTCTCGTTGAATCTTTTGCTTCCCCTGCCCTTGAGTTCTTGTATCATGAGATATGGATGCACTCCGTTTTTGCTCTTTGTTATCACCAAAGCCAGTGCCACTCTTGTCTTAACACATTTGTTGAGACCCAATGATATTATCCAAAGTCTTTGATCCTTTTTTCCAAAGACCAATGGTAGCCATAGCACACTTGAGCTCCTCTTCTTTCTTGATCATTAGTTCTTCCAAGGCAACTTGAGACACCTCGAGAGTTTCTATCTTTTCTTCATACGTTGCATAGATTTGTTGTAGCTCATCCCTCTCTATCTCACAAGTCAAGGGATTCGTACAAAGAACTTGTCGATCACCAGAAATCTTAATGGCATCATTCCTAGCTTTGAAAATCTCCTTCTTTAATTTGACATTCTCACTTTCATAGGCTTTGAGTTTGATAGTGAGTTTGTCATTCAATTTAGATAAGTTAAAAGATTCCTTATATAACTTTTCATAAGCTTGCTGAAGCTCTTCATCATCACTCCATGAGGATTCATCATCAGTAACATTCTTAACTAGCCTCTTCGAATACTCTATTTGTCCTTCAGTTTCGAAAGCCTCCATGAAAGTAAGGAATTGTTCATGCCCCTCTTCACCTTGTGCTTTGTTGTCACTTTCATCTTTATCAGACTCGGATTCATCATCCCAAGTGATAGCGAAGGTTTTCTTCTCCCTCAAACGATTAGGGCATCCTTGAGCAAAGTGGCCAAATCCTTGGCATTCATAGCATTGGACTCTTTCAGAGTTCCCTTGTATCTTTCTTTTCTCCTTCTTGGTTATAGAATTAATTTTGAGTTTATCTTTACCTTTGGATTTATGAGTTGATTCCAGTAGATTAGAATTCTTTTTCAGAAAAGATTTTTTAAATTGTTTTACAAAAGCATCCGTAATCTTAGAATCTATCTTACAATCCTCATTAGAATATTTTCCAACTCTATGAGTACTACTAAAAGCAATAACATCTTTTTGTTTCTTTTTTGAATTCATATGTGCCTCATGAGTTTGGAGATTTTCAACCAAATGATCCAGTTTGAGGTTGTCAACATCTTGAGCCTCCTCAATAGCCGTAACTTTTGCTTGGAACCAATCGGGCAAGGACCTCAAAATTTTCTCTACAATCTTGGATTCCGGTATTTTTTTCTCCTCAATTGAAGTTAGAATTTACAATGTCACTCAACTTCGCATAAAATTCATCAAAGGTCTCACTATTTTTCATTGAAAGATTTTTGAAACTAGACGTGAGCCTTTGAAGTTTTGAGCATTTAACAGAAGGAGTGCTCTCATAAATAGTTTGTAAGATATCCCAAGCCTCTTTTGTGACTTTACAATTGCAAATACGACTAAACTCTTCTGGTATGATAGCGTAAAAGAGAGAATTGATAGTTTTACTATTCCAACTACAATTTTGATAATCAATTCTGTCCCACTTATCAATTGGTTTAGGAAAGATTACTCCATCAACAATAATCGTTGGTTCAATCTACCTATACATGACAGATTGCCAAACTTTTTCATCAATAGATTTTAAAAACGATCTTATCCAAACTTTCAAAAAAGAATAATTAGATCTGTCAAGAAGGAGTGGTCGAACCATATAGTTTATGAATTGAATCTATTATCACAAGTCAAACAAGATCTCGCTCTAATAGTTTTTTTTTTTTTTAAATAGAGCGACCTGCTTTTATACCAACTGTAAATTTTAAAAATTTCTTAGATATTGATTTGTAATTATGTATCAATTTTAACCAGTAAGTAGCAATCCCAATCAAACAATCAAAGATAAATTGACATAACGATTTTACGTGAAAAAAATCACAATTGGAGTGCCTCCAATTGTGATAAAAAAACCATGGGCAAAAGCCACAAAACAATCCACTAAGAAGACATCAAGGAATTACACAAGTGTACTTTCAATTACCTAGCGAATCCACGCCCAAATCGAACCGACCCCTATGTGCCTCTTCCAGCCCCATCTTCACCTCGAAATTGTTTTGCCCAATGTTGAATCCACAACACCGATGTTGAATCCACGATGATGAACCACTCAGGAATCCACCATAGCTTCAGGCCCAAATTCCTTGGAATCTACTAAAGAACAACTCTCTCTTTTTGAATAAAACAAAATAAACAAACCCTTTGATACAATCCACTCAATTCATGATATAAACTCTCACAGATATCAAAGGAAACAAGCAAAGAAGCTCCAGATGAAAACCCTAATACCCAAGAAGAAGATCTGGAAACCATATCCTAAAACCTGACTGAACTGCAGCTTTTCTAGCAAACAGATCCGCGATCTCCGCTCGAGCGCAGGAATGGCCGCTCAAGCAGACTGACTAAAACGCATGTTTCAGAACAAGGGTTTACGCTCGAGTGTTGCCCCCCAGACCCCCACTAGCTGACCAAGCAGCTCGATTCTCGACATAGTCAGCGAAGTGACAAACATGAAAGAATTAACATCACAAACTTCTCTGCACGACACAATTAGGATTAGATTCGCATTTAAAAACTCATAACCTCACTGAAATAAAAGAATAAATAAAATTATAACTGAAAAGAATTTTGTCAAACAAAATTGTCGAGAATAAAAACCTAATATTCCTACTAAATTGTTTGGCTTTCTTGTGGTTGACTAAAGAGTCCAGTTCAAAGTATGTCCGAGGAACCATGGTTGTGCACTGTCTAGTTAAAAACCTTTTTAAATTTTTAAAAACTTTATGATTTGTTTTTATTTTTCAATAAGACAAAAAATAAAAATAAAAAATAATATACCAAATAATCATATTATTAGGGGAAAAAAATAGATTATGAAGGACACTATAATCTATAAAGAAAAACCATATCATACATCACAAAACAGCATCAATTCCTTCAAATTTCCTAATTTTATCTAGAAGCTATCATTGACATCAACAAATGGATGCAAAACAAAAATTTTAACCACAAAAGCCTTAGATTTATTGTCTACGTTTGTTTAGCAGATTAGATTAGATGGAATTATTAGTGAAAAGATAATTAATGAAGAGATTGTTAATGTAGAGATTGTTAGTGAGGAGAATAAATAAAAGTGTGTTTTTACAATAATAGTGTGGAGGATGATAGTGATGAGATTATTAAATTATTTTTATATAAAATAAATAAAAGAAATTACTTCTATATTAAAAAAAAGATAAAACAAATATTAAAACAAACAGGTGCACTTGGTAAAAAAAATAAAATAGACTCAATCCACTTACTATTTTTCTAATCCCAACCAAAATCTAGCCAAATTAATCCCCCCGACTGAGAAGGATTACTAAACCCGTCGAACTATTACTCCCCCTCCCCAAAAAAAAAAAAAAAAAAAAAAATTGTGAACGGGACCTACAGCCATAACACTCTAATCCTCCCTCCCACACTGGTAAACAAACATGGCCATTATGTTTGTGATTTGTCTTCTAACTAGTGGTGGTTATGGCCCACTCTGCCTGCCCAATTAAACTTGGTAATTTTAGGATTTCAAAAAATATAATTAGCCCATAAAATTGAGTTGGGTTGAAATTTCGAACTTATTTAATTTTTGGGCAGGCTATATTAAATGGGCAAAACACCGATAAATCTCAAATTTTAATTGTTAAATCATTTGGTCCTGTCTTTTATTTTGTAGACTAATAAGTCCTATTTAAATATGAATTACGTATATACCCCTTTATTTAACACGTAATTTTTTTTTATGGAGGGCAAATGTAAGTTTTTACTGATGTTGTAATGACAAAAATACCCAAAAAGCTTACTATATGTCTTTTTTAGATTTCCCTCATTTCCGAACATTAGTAACATCATCAAACATCAACAAACATCATCAACATTGTGAACATCATCAACATCAACTACATTTTCAACATCATCAAACATCAACAACATCATCAAACATCACAACATCAACAACATCATTAAATATCATCAAATATTATCAACATCAACTACATCTTCAACATCATCAATGTCATCAAACATGCGTACAATAATGTAATACCAAAATTTTTTTCATTACTTGATGTACGAAATTGAATAACGAGTCCAATTATGCAACACACGCCAAATCAAAATTCGGAAAACCATCACAACGAAAAACTGACCAATGGACTAACACCAACCTGAAAGAGCCGCACAGCACTTCAAACCAATAAACACCACAAACTGTTAGAAATCAAAATTACACACCAAACCCACATTAGGCACAAAACATCACTTAAGGAAACATCAACAATTCCAAATAGAGTCCCGTAATCCTCTCTCCCAGAAAAATAGTAATGTTAAAAACATGCCTTATCCACACAACACCAACAAAATCTTTTTGAAATCAAAATCAAGGGCAAACAAGTAAACCACGTCTAAGAAATACAAGCAAAACAACATACCAAAAATACAAAAAGGACTAAATGGTTTAACAAAAAACACTCGGGACTAACTGGAGCAACATTTTCTTAAATGGGATTTATGAGTAAT
This sequence comes from Camellia sinensis, assembly GCF_055761805.1. NCBI lineage: Eukaryota > Viridiplantae > Streptophyta > Magnoliopsida > Ericales > Theaceae > Camellia > Camellia sinensis. The sequence continues at coordinate 168,141,810 of NC_138969.1, forward strand.
TTTCCCATATAAATCTCCTCAAATTATCGGTTATTTACATTTTATTCTCCTAAAAATCCAACAATTATCTCCCTCAAATTATTTGAATTTGAACATTTAAGTCTTTTTGTTAGTCATCTTTGGATGAAAATTTGTCAAGTATTGTGCACATGATGGTTACATTAAAATTTAATATAATCATTGTTAGGTTTAAAACATTAGGGAAGTAAAATGTAAATGACTGATAGTTTGAGGGATTTTAATATAATTTGCCCTTAATTTTTTTAAGGGATTCTATTTGCACCAAAAAAATACATCTAATTTCTTATTATACGCTATTAAATTATTTATAGTTATAATTTACTCTCAATACACCCTATGTTTTTTATAAATTACCCTTCAAAATATACCCAAATAACAAACAAATCAAAAATTCTAAATTACACTACTTTGTAAAACCCTTTCAAAATTCCTTAAATAAACATTTTAAACATTTTTTTTTTCTCAATTCCAAGACAATTCTGATGATGTTAATTCTCCTCCGTATAAAAACAGTGGCATGCTAGGTATTCCGTGAAAAGATTTCTTAATAAGCAGGTAGTTGTGCAAAGGAGGATTCTTTGATGGGGAAGATGCCTGGCAAGAATGCATCTGGAAACGAAGGTGAAATTAGAGCCAATTCGTAAGAGCAAGAGGGTGCCAAAGAGACGTGTATTGGATGGATTGTTTCAAAAAAATATTTTTGATTTTTATTTTCATTAATTGTTTGATTTTATTTAATTTTTTTTTCTATTTGTAAGTAATAACCTTATAATAAGAAACAATGATATTGATGATAATGGTGAATTTTGGTGGGGTGGATTTGAATTTTGAAGTGATAAAGAAAATTTCTTAGAAAATAATTGAAACTTGATTAAGAAGATGTAGGGAGTTGAAGATGAAGAATACAGATAAGTGGTTTGGGTGTACCATAAGCAAAAAAATAATTTTTTATTTTAGAGTTTAATGTGTATTGTCATTATTAGTAAATCTACATTAGGATATAATAGAAATTAAAATTTCAAAAATGTAGTTGGGCGTACTAAGTTATTATTTGGATGCAAATGGAATCACTCAATTTGTCTGGTTAAATTTGAAACAAAAAAATTTAGCCCAACCGGATTATTTATAAAATATTCGGAAAATTACAAAAAACACAAAAAAAAAAAAAAACAAACAAACAAACAAAACAAAACAAAACAAAATTCTTGAGTTTTTAATTTTGTCAAGTTAAACCCCAAATTTTCAATTTAAACCATTTGTTTATTTTCATTAAGTAAAATCAACAAAAAAGATGATATTTTAGTCATTGAACTCAATGAAAAAAGATATTTTAGACATTTTATATATACCTACATTGAGTTTAATGATTAAAATACTATTTTCCTGTCAGTTTTACTTAACAGAAATAGACAAATGATTTAGATTAAAAACAAATCAAAAGATTATAGTTTAAATTGGCAAAAAATCAAAACCTTGGGATTTATTTGGTTAAAAGATTCAAACCCTGGGTATTTTTTATTTATTTATTTATTTTTTTTGTAATTGTCCCTAAACTATTAATTTTAAATTTTATATTATTTAGTTACAAAATAAATTTAAAAATAATAAAATAAAAGTATATATATTTCTTTATAAGATTTAAATTAAAATATTTTTTAATTGATCATATTTATTTTATAATTAAATTTTATTAATGTTTCTAGTTTCAATAATTATTAAAATGATCTAAATAATTTAATAGCATTTCAAGACCCAGAAGAAAATAAAAATATTTCATATTTGTTGAGTTAAGTGGATGGACTTGAGAATATAGAAGTTCTTTTAGGTCCAAGCTTGACTTGGAATGATTAGATTAGGTCTGATATCAAATCAGACCGACATATGTTCTCTTACCATATAGTACAAACTTAGTCCAAACTCAGCCCAACTCGGTGTTTGTCTACCTTTTGACCTTGACTAGCAATGTTATATCTATTTATTAACAATTTTACTAACAACATACATGTCTAAATGTTATTCAATGTTCAACTTACTTGGTTTAATAATTCAGGATTCACATTTCAAAAATTTGAAATTTTTTATTTTTCGAATTTTTTTGTCCTTACTAAATATTTTTAATATTTTAAACAATTTTTTTTTTATTTTTAGATACACCTAACATAAATACACTTTAAAAGTGTAATATTTGTAGAAAAAAATCTTTAAAAAATTCACTAAATACCAAAAATATAAATATATATATATATATATATATGAAAATTCAGTATATTTTTCATATTCTTGTGCATTTATTGATTTTTTTAAATATTTTTTTACAAATATTTTACTTTTTACATACATCTAATTAAGGTACATCTAAAAAAATAAAAATAAAAATACTTAAAATTTTAAAAATATTAGCTAAAAATTAAAAAAAAAAACACACGAAAAATAAAAAATTCAATTTTCAAAAAATTAAAACCAAATACAGCGATCACTTTTTTTTTTGTTTTTTTGTGTTTTTTACATTTAACCTCTTATATTATTAGTAAAATTGTTAGTGTATACAAACTTATTCAACCTTAGACACTAATTTTTATTCTTGTCACAATTTTTGGGAACATATCCTAAATCTGGAATAACTTCAACAATTGAGTAGTAAAGGAATTAATTAAACAAATTAGAACATTTGACATTGGCAAAACCTTTCATCCTTAGTCCTAAATTTTGCAAAACCTTCAATATGTATAGTGATTCAGGAACATATCCTAAATCTGAGTCTTAATATTGACATATTTGTCTAATATTGACCAATATGTGATCTTTTTGCTGATACCTATATGTATAGTGATTCTCAGGAGATACAAGCTTTATTTCCAAGGAGGAGTGGGACATTGCCCTTTGGCCTTAGTCTTAACAAAGTTGACCTTGTGGATGTTAAAAATGGTGCCTTGACTTTGGCCAACAGCACACAATCAGTAGAGATCAATACATAATATAAATTATATATAAAACAATTAGTTTCCAGCTTTCAATGTCATGCATCATACATACACTCATTTATTTTTGTTTACTCAAGTCTCCAATGGATCTGACATTTCCACATCTTAGAAAGTTTATTTTCATTATTAAGAATATAAAAAACACCAATCTTAGATTTTGTATTGCGCTAATGGAAAATGTTTGGTAGCTCAAATTTTTGTGGCTCAAATGGCTCAAATCTGTCAAAACGACGTCGTTTTACACTCAAAATCTGTCAAAACGACGTCGTTTTGACAGATTTGAGCCATTTGAGCCACAAAAATTTGAGCTACTTAGCATTGTCGTTGCACTAATAAACATGAAAGATAAATGTTGCATTTGGTAGCGTTTTGTAAATATAATTTGAGAATATGAATTGTATTTTGAGTTTGTGAGTTTTGAAATTATGATTTGAATGTAGAAAATTTGTTTGGTGAATGAGTTTTGAAAAGAGTTTTTGAATTGAGTGGCGTGACATAATTTTTATACAAAAACTTACAACTCATAACCAAACACAACCCAAAATTCTATTCAAAACTCATAAAAAAAATTTTAAAAAAAAATTGAAAATATTTTTTATTTAACATATAAAAATAACACGGGCAAATAAAAAAAAAATTCAAGAACATTGTTCCGGACGACCGGCCGGACGTCCGATGGGACATCCGGGTACACTATTTTTCAAATGCGGGTGTAGAAATGTTTTTTGAAAACCGTAAACAAACGCCGCACTCAAACTTGAGTGTAGAATCATAATTTAAAAGCTGTACCAAACACAGCCAAAATTATTCATAAAATTCATGAATAATATGAATAAAATTATTCATAAAAATATTCACTAAAAAAATATGAGAAACAAAAAACTCAATTTTTAAAAAATTGAATTAAAAAAATTGAAATCAAACACAGTGATTGCTTTTTTTATTATTATTATTTATTTTTAACAACCAATCACATTTGACCTCATATATTTTTAGCAAAATTGTTAGTGTATACAGAATTATTCAACCTACGCACAGATTTTTATTCTTGTCACAATTTTTGGGAACACATCCTAAATCTGGAATAACTGCAACAATTGAGTAGTAAAGGACAAAATTAATTAAACAAATTATACCATTTGACATTGGCAAAACCTTCCATCCTTAGCCCTAAATTTTGCAAAACCTTCAGTAATTGAGCAGTAAGGACACAAATTTAAATATCATTCTTAACGTAATTAAAGCTCCGTTTGGGAAGATGGATTTGGGGCTTTTTTTGACTATTTTAGTCACAAAAGACAAAATAGGCTATTTTAGCCACAAAAAACAAAAATCAAATCCAACTCATAATTATCACACTATTTTCTCACAAAAAAAGGTCAAAAAAGCTAAAAAGTCCTTCCCAAACCAAGCTTTTTAACCCAGGTTAAAATAGCTAAAAAAGCCAAAAAATCAAAAAACCAACCCATTTCCCAAACGAAGCCTAAATTAATTTTGTGTTCCCATCTCTTTATTTCATCACTCCCAATTGCACATCTAATGAGGTAACAAACAATACTAACCAATCAACTTTCTTCGAACTCTTCTTTATTTTTTCAAAAATAGTTGCTGCCTCATTAAAGGTGTAATTAAGGGTGATGAAATAGGGTATATAGCAAAACTCTAAGAAAAATTACACTAACCTCCCTTGAAGTTTAGAAATTTTTTTTAAAAAGTGACTGAAACTAATACAAATAGCCAAACACTGAAAAAAAAACATTCTAATTGTTGTGTAAATTAAAATTTAAAGAAAAATCAATGTAGTTATGATAAAAGTGTCGAATTAATTGTATTTTCCCCAATCTCAGGTGAGTTTAAGTTGCCCATTATTATTATTCACCATGTTTAGTTCCAGAAAATTAAGTCATTCATTATTTGTTTTTGTTTTTGTTTTTTTTTGTTTTTAGTGATTTTTTTGAATAGTTTATGCAATTTTTTTTTAATTTTTTAGATACACAATCTAAATACCCTAAAAAGTATAATATTTGTGAAAAAAAAAAACTTTAAAAAAATGAACCAAATATAAAAAAATACAAAAATAATATATTTTCATATTTTATTGTATATGATAAATTTGTTGTATTCAATAAATTGGATACAATATAACTATATAAGAAAAAAGTCAATTAAAATATGAATAAAATATGGTTGGTCAAAGGCCATTTAAAGAAAAGTCAAAGTCTACTTTGCGGGGGAATATCAAATTGGTGTCCCCTTTCTATATAGTAGTATAGAATTATATCAGTATAGAGACCCAAAAACATGAATGGGGGTTTGGTGTATTAGTATAGATTAATGAGATATGGTGTGTTTGGTTGCTAGAAAAAGAAATCGATGGTATAAAAATTATTTTGTAGGGCAAAATTAACATTTTGATAATATAAAATGCTGACGTCAGTTTTTTTTTTTTTTTTTAAAAAAAAAAGAAAGAGCTAACGGAGTAGAGGTCTCTGTATGTTTTAGAAAAGTGGAAGAAATTGTAAATTTAAAACTAATGATGTAATTATCAGAAATCTTAAGAACTTTTATATAATTAAATTAGATTTATATGATTTTATCTCATTTTTTATGGTATTCTGTTAAATATCGACCGCCGGAGTTTTGGACTTCTAATATTGATGTATCGATTGGTATTCCAAAATATCATCTTTTTGCTGATATCCAGGCTTTATTTCCGAGGAGGAGTGGGGTATTGCCCTTTTGCCATAGTCTTAACAAAGTTGACCTTGTGGATGTTAAAAATGTTGCCTTAACTTTGGCCAACAACACACAATCAGTAGAGATCAATACAAAATATAAATTATATATAAAACAATAGTTTCCAGCTTTCAATATCATGCATCATACCTACACTCATTTATTTTTGTTTACTCATGTCTCCAATGGATCTGACATTTCCACATTTTAGAAAGTTTACTTTCATTATTAAGAATATAAAAAACACCAATCTTAGATTTTGTGTTGCACTAGTAAACATGAAAGATCAAATTATTCATAAAATTCATGAATAATATGTTGTTTTGCTGAGTTGGTCTTTATCCCCATTTGACTATGCCTCAGCCGGCCTACTTTTATTTCCATAAGATTTCAGAAATTTCCTTCACTAGAGGTCCTATAAACATAGCTTCCAATTAGTTAGTAAAAAAAGTCACAGCCATTGGATTGTATTGCACTCAACTCTCACAACAATGAGATCCAACTTTATAGTTTCTTGCTGATAGAAGCGTCTCAATCGATGAATTGTGGAAGATTTGATTGTATTTTCTGCAAATGGGTATCAGAAACAGATTTGCTTGTGTTTTTCTTTCATTCTCATTGTTCTTGTTTTTCTTAATGGTTCCATCAGAGTCTGCAACCGATACCATAACTCAGTCCCAACCAATGTCTATAGCACAAACTCTAATTTCTTCGGGACAAGTCTTTGAGTTAGGCTTCTTCACTCCCGGAAATTCTAGTAACCTATATATAGGAATATGGTACAAGAACATACCTGCCCGAAGAGTCTTGTGGGTATTAAACAGAGAGAACCCAATTCCAGCCTCAGACAATGCCTCAAGTCTCACAATTGGCAGTGACGGAAATCTGAGACTATTAGATGGCAAGAGAAACACTGTTTGGTCTACAAATGTCTCTGTTCCTTCAAACAAGACAATTGCAGTGCTTTCAGACAACGGAGACTTTGTTTTGGAAGATAATGCCACGGGTTGGATCTCATGGGAAAGTTTCAAGTACCCTTCTGATACTTTTTTGTCCGGGATGATGATTGGATTTAACAACAATACGGGTGAGAAACGATTCTTGTCTTCTTGGAAGACCGATGATAACCCATCACCTTCAAAGTACGTACTTGGACTTACACAAGATGCACCGCCACAGGTTATTTTTTGGAACGATTCTAAGCCAACTTGGATCGGTGGTCCATGGGATGGATGGAAGTTCATAGGTATACCGGATAGGGGACAGGGCTATTCTAATGGACTCAATGTCATTCAAGATACTCAGCAGCAAAGCGTGTTTCTCTCATTCAACATGTATAACACTTCTGGTGTAACCATTATAGTTGTCACACCAGAAGGAATTGTGAAGACAATGGTATGGGTTGAACAAACAAAGAGTTGGTATGTTAATTATGTGGCACCGGCGAATCCATGTGATGTCTACGGATATTGTGGACCAAACGTGTAAGAATTTATGTATTATTGATTGATGTATCTTGATTGATGTGTAAATTACAGATGGTGAGGTACTCATTATATAGGAGAGGATTGGGGAGTAGGTGAGTGTGTGTGGTAGGTGAGTTGAGTGGAGGTGGTAGGTGATGATATATTTTAACAGCCCCCCGCAAACTCAAGGAGGATAGAAACTAACCAACTTGAGTTTGGAGAGAGGAGCAAAACAAGAAAATACATAAAAATAAAAAAAGATAGGAGACACTGTATGGTCGTGTCAGACCATTGGTGAAGACACTGAAAGGTGGTGCCATAACGGTGTAGAGGACACGGTATGCTAACCGGAATCAATGTCGGGACAGTTTATGGGGTCATGTCGGACCGTCGGAGATGCTAACCGGAATCAAATGTCGGGATAGTTTATGGGGTCATGTCGGACCGCTGAAAAAGGCTAACCGGAATCAAATGTCGGGACAGTTTATGGGGTCATGTCGGACCGTTGTAGAAGACTAACCGGAATCAATGTCGGGACAGTTTATGGGGTCATGTCGGACCGTTGTAAAAGGCTAACCGGAATCAAATGTCGGGACAGTTTATGGGGTCTTGTCGGACCGTTGTAGAAGACTAACCGGAATCAATGTCGGGACAGTTTATGGGGTCATGTCGGACCGTTGTAAAAGTTGCACCCTCAAAAGGTGTGCCCAATTTTTCAAAAGGCGTGCCATCAAAAGGCGTGCCCACTTTATCAAAAGATGTGCCATGAAAAGGCGTGCCAGTTTGTCGGGGGTCAAGAGGCGCGCGATGCGCGTGGCTGCCTCGGCTATAAGACGGAGGCTGAGGCTGAGGCAGAAGCGGAGACAGAAAAACTGAGAGAAACCTCTGAAAAATTCTTCGTTTGGCTGAGAAAGATACTCTGTTGCCCAGAAAAATGGCTTCATCGTCTTCCCGCGGGCTGCTCACCCTCTTTCCCGACCTCAACGAGTCAACGAGAGAGAGAACTGGTGCGGTGGCACTGGAAACTCAACCAAGCGCCCCGGAGTTTACTCCGTTGAACTTTCCGATGCGGTCGGTGGAGCAAAGAATGGCAGTGCTGTCAGATGTGGAGGCCAACCAGTATACTTTGAAGGCATGTGTAGAAAGCATGACGGCGGTCACAAATTTGTCGAACCGGCTGCAGAGTAGAACAAATGAGGTGCAGCATTTAAACTCCCAGCTGGCTCTGCTCCAACGCATGTATAAGGATGCGCGAGCAGAGATAAGCGTGCTAAGGGCAGAAAACAAAGAGCTGAAGCGGAAGGCCACCGTGATGTTCCGATTTGGAGGACCGCCATATGCGGCAGTGGAGGAGCAGGGAGTAAATGTGCTCGGTGGCGTGGGAAATCCGGAGGCAACACCGTCAAGGGCTGTCCAAGACGGAGGCAAGAAGAAGAGACCTGCAGCAGAGTAGAGAAGAAAAATCCCGCTGTGGGTGTGAGTGGTGTGTTTGTGGGATTTGTTTGTTTTTTTTTTTTTTTTTTTTTTGGTTGTAAAATGGTGATCGGGGTGAGCCCCGACATGAATAAAATGAAATGAGTTTGATGGTGGGCAGTTCATCTTCTTCTTCTGCTTTTTTTTTTTTTTTTTTTTTTTTTTTTTTGTTTTTTTTTTTTTTTTGCGCAAAGAAAGAAAGAAAAATAAAAAAAAAAAAAAAATGTGGAAGATCTCCTTTTGAGGCGCACCAAGCCCGAGCCCCTATCTTGTGATATGAAAAACATTGTGAGTGGTGGAATATAAAAAAAATAGAAAGAAGAGAAGGGGAGAACCATGTGCGCCGGATGGGAAGAGTAAAAACAGGTGGAGAGGGGGAATATAAAAACAATAATAATAAGAAGAGAAGAGGAAAAGGAATATGAGGAAAGTGGGGCAGAGTGATGCCGTGGAGCTGGCGATCTCACTGTCGGCCATGTGATGAGCACTGGAACCAAAGAAAACAATACATAAAGCAGTGGTGGAGACCTAGGCAGACCAGAGGAGTGGTCTGGTTAGATTAGAGAGGGGTTGGAGATCGGTGGTGAGTTGGGTTTGTTGGTTTTCCGGTGAGTCGATGGTGTCCATTTTGGTGGTGACTCGGTGGCGAGGAGGGTGTTGTGGTGGTGGCCCCGCCGGGTTTAGGGAGGAGAGAGAGCTTGCGGGCTCGAGCGACCTTGTCAAGGATGGATCGCCATGAGCCACGGGAAGCGAGGTCTTGGAGGGAGGAGAGCTCGTAGCAGAGGTCGTTGAGGGTGGCGAACTGGCTCGTCAGTGGGTCGTCGGTGGTGGTGAAATCGTGAGGGGAAATTGGGGAGAAAGAGAGGGAGGTTATGGAGGAGATTAGGGTTTGGGTTGGTTGGGTTTTGAATGATTTCCAATACTTTGATTCTGGTGTTGATTTTTTTTTTTTTTTTTTTTTTTTTTTTGGAAATGGCTTTGAGTTTTGGTTTCACTGGGAAGGTTTTGGCTATGCCTGGCTGGTCTGCCGCCATTGAAAGAGCTTGAGGAAGTTACAGTGGATGTAGAGTTCGAGTGGGCTGCTGTGCGTAAATGTAGCTGCCATGGCCATGAGGGAGAGGGATCATGTCTGATGCAGAGGATCCGGCGGGCGGTCAAGGCAAGGTTGCCGCCCGCCGGAAAGCGGAGAACACCGAGAACACCAAGATCTTTAACCTTGCTCTGATACCATGTAAGAATTTATGTATTATTGATTGATGTATCTTGATTGATGTGTAAATTACAGATGGTGAGGTACTCATTATATAGGAGAGGATTGGGGAGTAGGTGAGTGTGTGTGGTAGGTGAGTTGAGTGGAGGTGGTAGGTGATGATATATTTTAACAAAACGGGGTTTGCAACAAGAACGGATCTTCAATTTGTCAGTGCTTAAAAGGGTTTGTACCCAATTCGATTGAGGATTGGAGGAATGGAAATTGGACAGGTGGGTGCGTGAGGCGAACAGAACTGCTATGCCAAATGAATGTTACTAGCTTAGCATCAGGAAAAGCTAAAAATGATGGGTTTTTGAAGCTGAGCGGGTTGAAGCTTCCCGATCATTTTGTGTATATGTATAATCAGGATTCCTCAGGTTGCCAACAATGGTGCTTGAGTAATTGCTCTTGTGTGGCATATGCAATTGTGACTGGAATTGGGTGTACGGTTTGGGTTGGAAGCCTTTTGGATATTCAACAGTTTGCAATAGTAGCTGGGGACGATCTTTTCCTCCGCCTTGCATATGCAGATTTGGGTAGAATATTATTTATATGCATTGGGGATGAGTAATATTGTGAGTTCTTATATATCTGTTTGATTCTTCATTTTCTCTTCATTTTTCCAGGTGAAAATCATGAGAGAAAAAAAGTAATAATCGTTGTCAGCATAACGACAATTTCTGTGCTTCTGCTCTTTGGTGTCTTCTTGTTTAGTTTGTGCCGCTGGTGGAGATGCAACCATAGAGGTAAGAAGGCTGTCATTCTGTATAATGATTGCTTTCAACGATCAATCATCAATCACTTCATATTTCAGTAAATTAGCAGAGAAATATTCATTTCTTTCTGAAAGTTACACTAAAGATTTGGCCATCAATTTTCTCTTTCATGTTTTAGTCAACAATTATTGTTATTATTATTTTTTTAAATTTTTTTGTGCAGATGCTATGCTACGACAATTTCATAGTTTTCCATGGATTAATGTTTAGATCTATAGTATCGTTGTCATATTAACTAGAAATTTTATACTTTCTGAAGACAATATGCTTTGAGAAAGAACAGTACTTTAAATTATTTTTAGGTGCCACACACAGGATAACTAGTCAGAAAGGGAGACAAATTAAAACCAGGGGTGTAAAATTCAGTAGTCATAGACCATGGCCAATTCCTTATCTGTGATTTCTTGATTTCACTTGTGAAAGAGGAAATTTTGTGCATTAAGTCCTTGGCATAATTGGTTTTTTCCCCCATTGATTCAGAAACCATCATGCTATATTAATTTGGGAAATCATTTTTTTTTTTTTTTTAAATTCCAAATCTCATGGTCATGTAGCCACGTATGAGAAGGCTAATTGATTTTCAATTTTCTGTTCTGTGGTTGAACCATGAACATCAGTAAAGAGAAGCAGTAAGGTAAAAAGCTCGGCTTTGATCACTACAAGAGACACTTCACAAGATAGTATCTGGGGGAATCATGCGACCCATTTGGAGTTATCAGAGCTACCAATGATTGACTTTGTTAAAATATTAGTCGCTACTGATAACTTCAGCAGAGCAAACAAACTTGGAGAAGGAGGATTTGGACCAGTCTATAAGGTAATTAGATTCTTTTCTTCAAGTATATGATTCAAAGGTGACATATATCCATCATCCATATATTAAATAATAAAAATGGACTACAGGGAAAGCTAGAAGATGGGCAAAAAGTAGCAGTGAAAAGACTTTCTAGTCATTCAGGACAAGGCGCGGAAGAGTTCAAGAATGAGATCATATTAATCTCCAAACTACGACACAGGAATCTTGTTAGGCTCTTGGGTTGCTGCATCGATGGGGATGAGAAGTTATTGGTTTATGAGTACCTGACAAATAGAAGCTTGGACACATTTCTCTTCGGTTAGTTTGACTTTGCTCTTTTTTTCGTTATAAAATTAAATAAGTACAAACAACAAATATTAAGTATCATGTTTATATGCACATTAGCAGTTCCATTTGGAATATTGACATTGTATGATATATAGACTAACACTTCCTTTGTTCATGTTTTGTGGTTTGGTATGAAGGAAATGAAAGTCAAAAGAAAATGTTTTCTGTTGACCATGGAAAACAAATTTATTTGGGCATCAAACGTTTTTCACTTTTAAATGGTGACAAACATATTGTGGATTAAACTTTTACAAACACCACCACACCACCTCCACCACCACCAACACTTCCACCACCCTACCACCACGCCTCCACCACCTTACCACCTCCACACTAACACCACCACTATCACAAAGTTTCAAGGTTGCAACAAAACATTGGAAAACATTTTCTGCAAATACAAACGGAATGTAAAATCCATACACTTTTACATGAAAAATTATCTTATGCCAAGTTACCCTCTTTAAACAAACTAATCTCCCCATCAGTTTCAAGTAGGAGTGAGCCACACTTGACATATTCCCCAATTAACTATCTTAACTGGACACATTGTATTCTCACCCTCAGCCAAATTAAATTAAAAATAAAAATAAATAAATAAAAAAGAAGGAAGAAAAAGAAGGCACAAAAAATTATAAGACCTAATATCAAGATTTATAGACTCTTCTTTCTTTCTGTCAATTGTTCATAGCTCATAAATTACTGTCTATCAATGAGGAAAGAAATATAAAAACTTGTGTTCATTCTTGTTCTCTTATTCTCATTGATGGTGAACTGTATTGAGAGGACTGACCATGTTGAATTAATCTTTTTGACTGTCATATTGCCGTTTAGATGCAGAGAAAAGAGAGCAGCTTGATTGGGCTAAACGCTTCCACATTATTCAGGGTATTGCCAGAGGGCTACTCTATCTCCATCGTGATTCGTGTTTAAGGGTTATTCACAGAGATTTGAAGGCCAGCAATATTCTCTTGGATGACAATATGAACCCAAAAATTTCAGACTTTGGGTTGGCACGGACTTTTCAATTGACACAAGAACTGGCTAACACTCATAGGGTGATGGGAACATTGTAAGAAACCCTTACTTCAAATAGATTTTTCTCAGTTTTGCCAACTATTTTCCCTACTGATCCTGGTATGTAAAATATGGAACACATCACTGCAACAGGCTGCCTGATTAATATGTGATCCTAACTAGTGCTGTGCAAATGGGCATGGAAAATATCTTGCATTAGGATGGTGGTGAGAATTATAAATGAGGCTTAAGCTTTAGACAATAGACATTTCTTTAGTGATAATGAATTGTGTCAGTAATATAGCATCTAACAACACCTTCTATAAATATTATTGACAAAGAAAACCCATTTCACGTTTGTATAGCAGAATTCTTGATAGGCAAAAAGGGGTATTATCCTAACTACTTAGCCTTTGCTAAATGGACCGGGCTGCCTAGATGACTGTATTATCATAAATACTTCTGTTATTAGAGAAGCAGCATAGATAGCTTCCAGGTTCTACAAAATAAGCATACCACTAGAGTGCAATCGTTTTGTTTTGTAGAAAAACACCTTTTTTTTATGTTTTTTTTTCCTTTTCTTCTTTCATTTTTTTCCTTTATGATAATGATACACAAAGCAGGAAAAATAAAAGTTATCTCCGAACTATGTAGTATTACTATAGACCTTTTGATATTAACAGAACACATGACATCTAACACTAACTGAGCACATGTATTGTATACGGTTACCAGAGCAGAATAGTGTTTTGCCTTCCCTTCATTTTTCAATCTAAGAGTAGTTTCATTACATTTATTTATTGAAGTCTTGTAATCTCAACTAAGCATAAACATAACATTTCCTCATTAAATGTAGTGGCTACATGTCTCCTGAGTATGCAATGGGAGGGCTTTTTTCAGAAAAATCAGATGTCTTTAGCTTTGGTGTTTTGCTACTAGAGATTGTTAATGGCACGAGGAGTACCAGTTTACATCATTATGATGAAAAACATCATAACCTCCTTGGTTATGTAAGTGCACTAATTTTACCCTAACTTGCTTTCAAACATTTTAGTTGCCACCGCTATGTATGGTTCTTTCAATTTCCTATATTGACCTATGTGAAACTTTTATAGGCATGGCAAATGTGGAACGAAAGCAGGTCGTTAGACTTAGTGGATGAAGCATTGGCCGACTCGTGTTCCCATTCAGAAGTAGTAAAATGCATACATATTGGACTTCTTTGTGTTCAAGATCATGCTACGGATAGGCCAACCATGTCTACTGTAGTTCTTATGCTAAGCAGTGAAATGGAAATTCCGCTACCAAAACAACCTGCATTTACTATTCAAAGTTTGTTGGACTCTGATCTTCGGTCACGATGCAACAATGTATGTTCCACGAATGGCGACATCATATCAACTATTGAAGGGCGATAACCACTCACTAAATTATACTTTGCATAAGTTGGTATAAGACCGAGGATTTGCCTGCCATGAGGAGTGACGAGCAAATTTAGCATACTTCTCAATGACGGAGTTTGTGCAGCTCATAAGAAGTTTTAGACAAAAATTGTAATAGTAACGGGTGTAGCATCTGATATTTCACTCACGATCAACCTGTTCATAGACACGTTCATTCTCGTTGATATATGAAAATTGCCTAAATTTAGTGGTTGTGTTTATATTGAAAATATTTTAGACTGTAAACTAGATATCCAAGAGTTTTTCGAATTTATGAAAATTGTAAGTCGTATTCTTTTATGGTAAATACTCAACAGGCAACCGATGGGGAAATTTTTGCCATGAAATTATGGGCACTTGTTATAAAGTACATGCCAAAACATCAAACTTGAATACTCATGCCAAAGATATTCTTGAAGAGTTTACATTTGATGGCAGTTCATGATGAAATTGGGCCGAAGAAGCCTTTCTTGTTTTGACTGGCAAATCTCGTATTAAAAAATATTTTCAAAACTAACAAAAGGTGGTTAGAGTCAAAAGTCAAATTTTAAAGTTAAAAAAAATAACTTCGGCCCAATTTTTATTGATGATCTCTTTGGTGCCAACCTAGTTGGGATCAATTTGCTCATTGTGATGCGTTGCACTCCCATGCCCTTTATTGATGTATTTAACTTGTTTCATTGTACTTGTTTGTTCATCAATAAAGTTTTATTTTGCCGATCAAAAAAAAAGTTAAAAAAATAAAAAATAAAAAATTCTCCATTCAATTTAATCTTTTTTTTGCGTGAATGATCTACTCGATAAATTTTACAATATTGAATTATTAAAAAAAAATTAAGACATAGCCACACGAGACATCACAACAGCTGACTGAGATCACAGCAAAACTCCAATCCATACCAAAATTTGTTGAATAGAATTACATTTTAGGGTCTAGTGACATTACGTTTCGTAGAGTTTACTATTGGACTTATTTCGACTATTTGAATTGTTTATTTTATCGAATTTTACGTATAGATCATTCATTAAAAAAAGGGGGATTTTTTTTAAGGTCTCTGATATTAAGAATTTATAGCATAAAGGACACTTAATATTTTCATAATGTCTAAGGTCCCTCAACATCAATCCAGAGAAAATTCGATCCAGAGAATTTCTCTGGACTTTCCAGAGAAATTCTTTCCAGACATCCAGAGAAATTCTCTTTATCCAGAGAAAATTCAGATAGTCCAGAGAAAATTCAGATAGTTCAGAGAAAATTCACACAATCCAGGAAACTCTGCATCAACGTGCATTTTATATGTTCTCTTACAAATATCTTTTCATGAAGGGTTGCTATCAAAATTCTGTTTGCTAATCCTAGTGCTCTTTGTAGATCAAGTCCAACAAGATGAGGTGGTTGACAGTAAGATCTTGCCATACCTTAGCATAGATAAGAAAGAGAAGAAGTCATTCCCTAGCCTTCCAGAGAAAATTCAACTTCAAAAAGAAAATTAGTCCAGAGAAATTTTGGGAAGAATTTCTCTGGACTTTCCAATTTCTCTAACATTCCCTAGAATTCCCACTGTAAATTTCTCTGGCCTTCCATTCTCTCCAGAGAAATTTCCCTTCTCTCCAGAGAAATTGTAATGTGCTTCATCTTGTTTGAATATGCTATATTGTTGATATTGATTCAGAATTTCTACAATTGTTTGGGAAATTCCTATCATTTTCTTTGAATGAATTCAATAAATTTTTGTTGTACTTATCTACAAATTTTCCAGGGTATATCTATCCTTACCTAATTCCAAATTTCTCTGGACTTCTTTTCAAATTTATCTGGACTTCCCACTGTCCAGAGAAATTCTCGCCAAATTTCTCTGGACTTCTCTCCAAATTTCTCTGGACTTCCCACTGTCTAGAGAAATTCTCGCCAAATTTCTCTGGATTTCCCACTCTAATTTCTTTGGACAAAGTAAGTTCAAGTCTCATCTTAGCCTAAACTCTCTCTCACTCTCTAATATTTTTTCTTTGGATATATGGTTGCAGAAGAAGCTTCTGATTCTTCAAATTTCTCATAGCCATTATTGGTCATTCAAAATCAAAGAATTTCTCTGGTTACCTACCAGGAAATATTTCTTGGTTATCTAAACTTCTTTATTATTGGTCATTCAAAATCAAACCAAACCAGAGAAATTTGGGCTACCTAGAAACAAAAAAACAATCATAATTTTCTCTGTGTTTTGAACAAACTAGAGAAAATTGTAATTGTTTTTCTCTATGATTATTTTTCTAAGAAACATTTTATCAAACAAGTTAGCTTCCAAGCTCATAGCTATATGTTTTACAGTTCTAAAAAGAGTTTTGTCAAACCATATCTCACAGTTATGTGTTTTGGAGTTCTAAGAAGCATTTTGTTAAACAGTTTAACTTCATACTATATACATGGATGCTTATATGTGTATGAGTTGAGAGAGAGAGAGAGAGAGAGAGAGAGAGAGAGAGCAATCTCCTCTTGACCAGTCAAGAAGAGGAGGATATCACGCTCAGGTTCTGTCAAGTGGATCTCTATAACAGTGATTAGAGATATATCTAGGTAGTCACTTTTTGGCTATTTGGTGTAGAGTATCTCCATCGGATAAGTTCTTCCAAGAATTGTAAAGATATTGCAGTCAAAAGAATAACTTGAAAATTTCTCTGCATCTAATGTGATAGATGTGACAATCAATCGAAGGTCAAGTCTCCTCTTTACAAGCTGCTTCAACAATCCAAAAAGGACATCAATGTGGATTGTCCTCTCATGAGCTTCATTAAGCATTATAACTGAATACTGAGATAAATTCTCATCAATCAAAATCTCTCTCAGAAGCATACCATCTGTCATATACTTGATTACTGTATCCGGTCCGGTCCAGTACAAATGACGACGATGAACTCCGATGATGGAGGTAGAGTTCGTCGGAGAGAGAAAAGCAAAGAGAAAAGAAGAGAGGGAGAGGCAGTTTGATTTAAGGGAATCAAATTTCTCTGTGATATATGGGTGTTGGGGATTGAGGGACCTTAGACATCATAAAATAATATTGTGGATCTCTTCCATTATTAAAAATGGGAGAGGGACCTTAGACTAATTTTCCCCTTAAAAAAAATGATACTGATCTGATAATCAAAATTATATAATTTTATTAAATTTATCTTTAAAAAAATGAATGTTCTATTTTTAAAATTATATATCGATTATTTTTCTTCAAAAAATAATAAATTTATATAGTTATAATTATGGAATCAATCTAATTTGTTTTGTGATTGATCTACCTATAAAAATCGACAAAATAAATGATTTCAATTGTCAAAAGGATTCCGATAATGAATCCACTTAGGATATGTTGGATATAATTTATATGCTGATTTTTTTACTTATTATAAAATGACGTGTAAGAAAATAGAAAGATGATATGACAAAAATAAAGGGAGATTTATTAAAAAAATCTCTTTTGAAATGTTTGTATCTCAATTAGTCCATAAGATATTCTTGTATTTCAATAAATCCTATTATTTGAACATTTGATCTACCAAATCATAATTATCATATTTAAGGTATTTTATGGACATTTCTACCATTACAAATATGTGAAGACCCAAATATAAAAAAATTAAGCAAATAATTAAATAATAATAATAATAATAATAATAATAATAATAATAATAATATTACAATCTCAAATATTTTGATGGTGAATTCTAAAGTGCAAATTAAATATTTGGAGGGTCTTTTAATTAATTTTAAAACCTAAAATAAATTTATGGTGAAAGTCTTCAATTTAAAGGCAAGATTTATTATTTAAAAAAAAAAATAAATAAATAAATAAAATAAAATTAAGTGTCAAATTAGTAAGCATATTTTGATCTAATAGTAGTTGTATTTTATTTAAATTAATGGAGAGATAAAATAAAATAAAATAAAACAAAGGACATGTTTGTCTAGAGTCATTTATGTTATGTATAACAAAGAAAAGAAAAGAAAAACCCTAGGTTCCTAATACATTCTATAGCAGCAGCCACAACAGCCATGGGGAGGAAGAAGTTTGAGAGAAAAGAAGAAGAAAAAAGGGGATTGCAAACAAGGAGAAATTTTTGGGTGTGGTAGGTATCTTTCTTCTTTTTTTTTTTTCTTTGTTTTTGTTCTTTATTCTTACTCTATTATTATTTAGATCATTGATGGAGAAGTTGTAGGTTTATGTATTTTGTATATATATATATATACTGTTAAGAAATTTGAGGAGTTAAATTCATGTATAAAGAATGGTGTAATTCTTAGTCTAAAAATTCTGCACAGAATCACAAAATTTAAAAATCAAGAAACCATATCAAACGGATGAATTTTGAACTGAAATTTTTTCAGTAGATCAAATACATATTGAATTGTATATCTGAATTTTTTCATAATTTTTGGGAGTCAAATTCCATATAAATTGAGGTATTCAAATCTGTCCGGGAAACCAGTCCGAAATAGTAAATTCGGGAGTGTTGTTCTCTTGGGGTATAAATCCAAAAATTATCAAATTAGTGTCATTAGAACCGGTTACGAGTCTAGTTTCGTACATTTTTGGCCTTGCATTGATTGCTCATGTATATTAAGAGAACCGTCAATTTCTTTAAAGTGTTGCAGAAAACAACCTGTTTGGATATAATAAATTGTAGATAATTATTTTGATAAGCAAATCAAGTGAAACCATTTGGGTTTGAAACTTAGGATACATTAGATCATATCTGGAGGTTATTGGAATTTTTTTGAATAGCGTGGAGTGGGTTTTTGTAATTTTCAAAGTTAGCGAATAGGTTGGGAAGGCTTGTTTGAAATTCTGTTTTATCTTAAAGTCACAATTAATTAAGTTTTGACCGGAACCCATGTCTTGGGTGATTTTAAACATTGAAGAACATGAACTTAGCTAATATTTAAGAGTAGCGGTGAGTTGGGTTGAGCCGTGTTAGTGCGCTTTAGTTGAGGTTACTTAGTTCCTATTTTGTAGTATTTTAAATTAGTTGTGACGTGTAGTTTTTTTTTTTTTTTTATATACTTCGTTCAGGGCACTAGTTGGACTTTTACACTCTATTCGATTCAAGGATTATATCATTTCGTTTCAGGTGAGTAGTTTCATGCTACGTATTTTTATAAATGTTCCCTTACCCTGAACTGTTGGGAAAATTAAATTGTTGTTTCATGATTAAACTGTTTTGATAAATTATTATATTATCAATTGAATCAAATTATTTCTGAAACACGTGTGAACTTGGCATACTGTAAACTATTTGTTTTGGTCTCATGTTTATAATGATGAACCACCATGTTTTGCGAAAACTGATGTGTATTGATTATTGGGACCATGTGTGTATTTAGTCCAGGGAAATTATTCCACTATGTGTGGTGACTCTGGCCACTAGGGAACAGATCCGGGTTGGGCCGTGATGACTCTAGTGCTCAACGATTGTAAGGAACAGACCTTTAAAAACAACTAGGTGACCTTCAATCGGATCGTCTTTGAGAAAAGGCCCAGGTGCCACCCTGAGGATGACTCTTAGTTCGGTATTGGATCCAACGGGGCTTATAGCCTGAGAAATGTGTGGCAGATTATTTGTTTTTATTGGTACCCAGAAAATTATTGGTGTTCATGTTATAATCTGTTTTAAGTGAAAAATGTCGTTTATCATGTTCTTGCGAGACATGAGTATTTTAAGTGTTGAACTGTGGAACCTTCTTTTTGAAACAGATTGTATTTACCAAACTGTATGCCAATCTAGTTTCTGTGATATATATCTTATTTTGGAATTGAACCCTGTTTTCAAAACTGTATTTACTATCCATGTTGCTACTCACTGAGCTATCAGCTGACTTAGTTGTTTACCATTTCCAGGTGTTAGATGGACTTAGAGTGGACTCATGGCGTAGCGGGGACTCAATTGCATGGACCTCTAGGGAATTTATTTAATTTTCTTTTAGGTTGCTTTGTCGAGTTTTGTGCATACTTTGTGATTGGGTTTTATTTAGAATTATTTTATTTTGTGGGTTGTTTATATCCCATAAGTTTGGATGGCTTTTGATTACGGTTGATTTTGCCGTTTATAATTGTGGCATGTCTGGATTGAGTTTTGGTTATTTATTATTGGACTATTGTTCAGTTGTTCAATGTGATTGGATTCGTGTTTAGGCTTACGTGTGCCTTGGGCTAAGTCCCTGTGGGCCACGGCCGGTCATGCCCGGATTTGGGGTGTGACAAAATATTTTTTGAACAGTTAGCAATTTAGTGACGTGAACATTCATATTTTACAATGTGAATATTCACATTGACGTGTAAATATTCACATTGACAGTGTGAACATTCACATTAACAATATGAATATTTACATTGACAGTGTGAACATTCACATTGACGGTGTGAACATTCACATCACGGAATTCGCACTATAAATGTGAATATTATTAGGAGTATTTTGGTAATTATGTCACCCATAGGACTTATTTGAATATAAGAAAATAATGTGGATTAAATGGAACATAAGTAAATAAAAAGAGATTAATGAAAAAGTGCTCCAAAAATAAACTAATAAACAAATAAGTAGCTTATTTATGTGCTTCCAAAAAAAGCGTATACCTAATAGCATCCTTCAATTTGAAAACTTAACCCTACATTTTACGAGAAGTTATTTGGTGGTCCTAAGATATGAGCACATAATATCTCAGGTGAAATATAATTGATGTAAAAATGAGATTCATAATTTTATATTGAGTAATTGAAAAAAAAAAATTATGATTGATCAACAGCAAAATCACATAGTGCCCAAAGAATAATAATTTTTTCACATTTTACTTTATATTATCTTTTCTAGTCACACAATCAAATCAATTAAATCCCAAAGATGTCACTATCACAACCAAACATCCCCCACTTTGGAAAATTATTGGTTAGTTTTGGGGCGCTACATAGCCATTCCCCACACCAATAACAATTCACCATGTTCTCCCTTATTTTTCAATTACTCAATGTAAATTCGTGAGTCTCACCCCTCCACCAATCATAACACTATTGAGACATCACGTAGTGGTATTCCAAGATCAACTAATAACTTCTCCCTACCTTGAGCTAAAAAAAATCCGCTACCTTCTCTCTCCTATTGAAGGGATAAGCTCCTTCCATATCTCTTCATATTTTTTTATGAATTTTAATTAGGACATGATTCGAATCGTCTATTTCATAAGTTTTGCAATGAATGTCATTCATGCAAAAAAGGAACTTCATCGGACAAGTATAAATATGAGAATAAATCGCATTTTGTTTTATAAAATAGGTAGTTTAAAGTGCAAAACACCAATAAATCCTAAATTTGACAATGTTAAACCATTAGGTCCTGGCATTTTTTTTAAGGACGAATAAGTCCTATTTCAATTGTAAAGACGTTAGTACCCATGTTTTGGGCGTGTGGGCTTCAATAATTGAGGGTAAATGTGGGTTGGTGTTGATGTTCAATTTATGAAAAAGTCCAACAAGTAACTTTAGGGTTTTGTGCGATCGAATCTGAAACGGTGAAGACGATAGGGTTTGGATTTGGATTTTGGTGTATCAGTGATTTCCGGAGATTGTTTGGCGTGATTCTGATTTTGATTTGGTAATGTTTGATGTTAATTTCCGAAGTTGACGAGGGTTTACATTTGTAAACCCTAGTTGCCCAAATCAACATTTGATTGTCTATGTCCCCCATAATACGTTGTCTTGATCGTAAGGTTGGGTGTGATCACCATTTCATGCATTTTTGTAATAGTGAAGATGACATCTACACATTACCGTCGCAGAATAACGTTGCCGGATAACTTGGCTCCAAGTATGAATTGTTTGGGTTTCTAAACTAGGGCTATATTTGTTTCCCGTTATGGATTTGGTGAAAATAGACCTGATATGTTATGTTCCTTGTGCATTTGTTTGTATTGATTGCGTGTATATGGTGTGGTGATGTTGTGTTTTGTAATGTACATTAATGTTTGTTAATGTCAAAGTGGGGATGGAGATAGGGTTGCTTGTTGTTCTAGCTGTGACTAACATTTCGTTGTTATATGGTGGTAATGTATGTTGGTGTATTTGTTTGACTAATCCAAACACGGGTGTTGGTTATGTTGTTCTAATGTATTTCGTTGTTATATGGTGGTAATGTATGTTGGTGTATTTGTTTGACTAATCCAAACATGGGTGTTGGTTATGTTGTGGTAATGTATGGTGGTGGGCCTGTTGTTTTTTGAAAATATAGGTGAAGGGCCATAGTTTTTTGGGCATTTACCAATGATGTTGGTTGATAATTTTTCGTTTTGACCAACACATGATGTATGTGGTAAAAGTAATGTGTGTAGTACAATATTATGCGTGATATGGTCTGTGGTCCCTTGTTTGGGTATGGGTTTGAATGAGCTAGTTGTTGTTGGCGCTATGTTATTATTAAATGTTTCACAGCAGTGGATAATTTGGGTTGCACGTATTTGAAAGACGACTGTTGATATGAGATGTAGTGGCATTGAAATAGTGTAAGTGACCAATGGTGTGCATGTGTGAGTGTTTTCATAGAACTAAGATCCGTGCATGTTTTTAAAGTTAGGGCCACTGAACGTTGTTTTTTGTTAGGTAATGTCGGGTGGTTGGACATGGTAAATGTAAATCGGTGTTCCACGTGCGTGTTCTGTTAAAAAAATGTTGTAGTTCGCGTAGGTGGGGTGTCAGTTTGGTTGTAATTTTTTGTGAAGTGAAATTTAGTATAGTGAATTTGGAAGGTGTGTGTGTGGGGCTAGGGTATAACAAGCTAATGTGGTAATGTTACATGTGTTACAAGTAGTTCAAGTCGGGCAAATGGCAGACGCACCATTCAGGGGAGATCTCCATGGTCACATTCTGCAGGTCAAACGTCTACCCGTTTGGAAACCAAGAGGCAAACACAATTGCCATTCAAAAGATCTAAAACAACGGCACAAACTATTCCAAAAACTGTTGTGGATACATCGAAATTAATGTACCAATCGAATGTTGCCGGTGTAATCAAAACTGTGTTGAAGCCTGAGTTTGGTGATGGGCATGTGAAACAATTGCAGAAGACATCGTTTTGGCTCATGATTGACGCGATCCAAGTACATAAGTTGGATCCAAAATCATTTAAGAAGTGTGAAGCAACCGTGTGCCGTATAATTTAGACGTACGATCCTAGTGATGAAAAGTTTCACATCGGGAGGAGAGGACTACCACTGCGGAACAGTGACATCCGTTTGATTTTGGGATACAATGTAGGGAGGATAAGTTAGATTTGGGGCATGGTGGTAAGGGTCCAAATTTTATCCAACGAAGATGCCCAAACGTCAATAAAATTTCTGCCAATGTTATCAAAGACTTACTCGTGGTGGCAATACGGGGGAAGACAGAACGTGATGAAGAAGATGTTGCGAAACTACTGTGCTTTTACATATGCGCGAAGTTATTTTTCGAGATGACAGGCAAGTCCATCGGGTGGGCATTTGTGCGGGTGATCGATAAGTTGGACACGTTGCGCATGTACGATTGGACAGCGACGATCCGCAACGCACTGATAGGTTCGTTGAACAAGGTGTACAGTAGGTCGGAAAAAGTTACCGGTTGTGTAGTTGCATTACTGGTATATTAGTACTTGTTTAGCAGTGTAGTGTCAATACATTACAAGTCGTACCGTACAAAAGTTTTGATGCTGTATGCAACATTATTAAGTTTTCTCCTGGTTACAGTTCCTCCTTTGTGAGCACACGGCCATTGTGGAACCTGACAAGCGCAATGAGTCACCACGATTTTGCCGGTGAGACCTTGGAAAATTCATAGGGAAATTGAAAGGTGTGGACCTATCGGTGGAGGGTTCCATAAAGGTATGCCTTACGTTTTAATGCTGATAAGTGTTTCATGTTTGGGTAATGTGTAATTGAAGTTGTTTAATTGTTTTAATTTGTTTGCAGGTTAATATTGAGAAACTTTGTGGGACTATCATCAACCGGTATTTTGTCAAGGTATTAACAGATGTAGGTGTGGCTGTTGAACATGGTGAAGCTGTGTTAGAGGTAGAGCTGGTTAGTACGTAGGCTGGTGGTGTTAGTAATGTGGTTGGTGAGAAGCTTAACATAGGAGAACCTACTTTTGATTGTTGGTAGCCAAATTCGCCGCATGGAATGGAGGTGAGGTTAAGTTGACTTTAGGAACGAAAGAAGAATACATTCCTACCACGAAGACTTGTGGTAGAAAGAAAGTGGATTGGAAAATGTTGGCAGCTGGGGAAGCATGGCCGGTATTGTTCCCCGACCTGCTAGACCTGTCAAGTACACCACCTAACAGCACTGTTTGTGATAGGACAGCAGATGTAAGTGAACAGCTAAATAAAAGTGACGAGACGAATTACGGAGCTAGAGTTAGAAGTCCGAGAAAAGAATGCACATGTTCGTGAGTTAGACAATAAGGTTGAGGCCACGGAGAGGATAATTGGTGCACAAGCCAGCAACCTATTCATCGGCTTCAATAGTGTACTTGTGGCAAAAGATACCGAGATTGCTCGACTGAACGCACTAGTTAGGAACTTGGAGGAGAGAATAATGACATTGGAGGACGATGTTGAGGAGCGTGAGGTTCATGAAGTGACACAATCAATTGCGAAGGATAATTCCAACCATCATACGATCGGGAAATTGTTTCGAAAAAAGTAATGGGTCGGGAAATATGCCGAGTGGTGATAATGTTGAATGTTCCGGACGGTGTGGGGGAAAACATGTGGCAATTGTGAAGGAGTCAGAAAAAGTCGTGGATGAAATGGATTAGGTGGCACAATTAGGTGTTGAGTATGTTGGTTGCGTAAAAATGACATTGTGGTAGTGACTTGTGGCGTGGGAAGGGGGAATGCTGGGCAACGAACAGACAGCATTGTTGGCGTAGATGATGTTGGTTTAGACCGAAGGGGATAAGGGCAGATGTATTAGCCCCGACCCAAAGATGATGTCCTTGGTAAGAAAAGTGAAGTGCTAGGAACGATGTGAATTTAGACTTATCGATTACGAGTACCCAAACTTTGTGTTTCGTGGCAAGCAAAATTGAAAGATGGGCACAAAAGGGATACGACGTTGAGGATGTAGGAGTGGAGCAAAAAACGTGGCATGATTTTGGAATGACCAGGAAACATGCTGTGTGGACCATGTTGTCATATGACGAAACAAAGCTGCTTGAGAATGTTTATAGCTTTGATGGCGATGGGTAAACATTAATTTTGTAATAATTCACTGCGTAGTTAATTTTGTAATCAAATTAATTGCTAATGTACCAAAATGTGTAATAGTCTAAAATTGTGTAGTACTCTATTCTTGTGTATTTGTATAGTTAGAGTGAAGTACATAATTTTTGAAGTTGCTTTTGGTCTGATTTTTGTAACGGCTTACGTATGGACCAAATTTTAGACCCTGACACCGTTGCTGCTTCAGCTAATGTAGTTGCAAATTTGTAGTAGTCCAATGCATATGTATTTCAAGGAGCAGCTTTAACATTATGATTTTTTTGAAAAAACTAATGCCCCCCAATTGGGTGCAGGTCTGTCATATGGGATGGAGGTGACAACGGTATACAGGTTCGGTTTTCAGATGTTCGTGACTTAGTGCAGCGGGTCTCAATTCAAGGGAACGTAAATGAAATTGTGCTACATGTTTGTGATGTGTGAATGTGTATAAAATGATGGTGGTCGCTTATTTATATGTAAGAAGTTATTGGTTGGCAGTGATAACGTAATTGGATTTTAACGTAGGTGATTGGCGCATGTGCAGTTGTGCTCATGGAGGTGCAAAAAGCTGGAGTTGGTAACAATGAAGATATAGGGACTTTGTACATTGTTAGCAATGTATGTGCAGTACATGTGTGTGATTTGAAGGTTGAAGTTGTACATGTCCATTTGACATTGCACACAACGTGGCGAGCATTGAAAGTAATGATATTGTTAATGGTTTATTGTTTTGGAAAATTGTAACAGGATGTGATGCAGAATCCAAGTGTGATATCAAGGAAAAAGTATCTAAACATGCAAACCAAAGGCGCGATAGGGCATAGATACACCCATTACCCGATGTATCATGCCAACCATTGGACTATAATGGTGAACGATGCAGTCAATGGGACATGGAAGCATTATAATTCTTCAAAACTCAAGCAAGGGATGCGGATAAACATTATAATGAAGCCTTGAAAATGGTAAGGAAGTTACGGTCAATATACTTGTACAAAGTTGTTGTATTTGTTTTTGTTGTTTTGCAATGTGTAAGATACACTAATTGGGGATTTACCCAATTATGTTGAATGTGTCTGTTGATTTCAATTTTATGTACAACTTCTACGTATAACATGTATGAAAACATTGATTTTGCAAAAACAGTGGATGGAATAATATTATTCCAGATTTGGCAAACAACAATTGGCATCTGGCAGTGGTAAAATTCCTAATTTTGATGGGCCACTTGTTTCAGTCATTGACTGCCCATAGCAAAGTCCGGATACGTAAGTTGTAATGTTATTTTGTAAATGTCTATACGAATTATGGAAGTGTGTAGTTGATTGGTTTTGGGGGGAGGAATAAATTGCAGGTTGTGCATGCTGATTGGAATTTTTTGACAGTAATGCACTATGTCAAGCATGGGTAAGATACATATGTGTAGTTCCACAATGTTTCATTTTTTGGTATGATTTGGGTTTACATTAAGTCCTATTTTGGGCTTAATCGGCGTGGTAGTAATGATTTTTCATATCCAAAATGAAGTTTGCAACCACCAACGACTGTTGAAGTTTCATGTCTTAAACTTATAACAACATTGATGCTGTTATCGTAAATTAATTGAGGGTGCATTATTGGTTCAACATAGAATAAGATTATTAGTTTGTACAATTTTGTCTTGGGTGATATGTCTTGTACTGATGATATTGTTTTTGTTCTTAATTTTTATGAAACTACATTATTCTCCAAACATGATGGTGTTGAAATGTTTGTTTTGTTGTGACGTGTCAGAATGGATTGTGCGATCTGTGTGTTACATCATCGGGAAGTACATGGAGGGTGGCGATATTAGTAGGACGATGGACAGGAAAACGTCAAACGAGCTACGTGCCTTAATAGTGAAGATGTTTTTGAATGACCCCATTAGAGGCCTCCGTGCATTGACACATAAATGACACTGTCCTACCTCACCAGCCCACCGCATTTTAATTTATGCACGGGTTGTCGTTCCGAATATTTTTTTTGTTCATAAAGTAGTTGGTGGACATAGGTGTTGGACAGTTATTGTCTTTGATGTACCATATGTGGACGTCGTGTTTTATGATTGTGTATGATGATGGTTTGATTATGGGTGCAAATGTTATGTTTGTTGATGCATTTGAACCACATAATATAACAAAATGTTTTGTTCTGGCTTCGAACATTTGGTGTGGTTTCGTAGATTATAATGGCTGGTTTGTTTTGACAAATTGTTGATTGTTTATAGTATGGGTACGTTGAGGTCATGTCAGTAACGGTAATGTAATAAATAAAACTCAGCTTGCGATCTTATTGAAAGTTGAGAGTCACGATTAACAGCAACATTGTATTAGTGGTAATACAATTATTTGAATCTACGCAAGTACTTTGCAAAGATGATGTGGACATAGCTGTCAAATGATTGGGGGTTGAACCATTAGAAACTTGTTATACTAATATGCATGCACAGCGTGAAAAAGTTAACATTTGGACATTGTGATCCCCCATCCCAAACAAGGATGTAAGGAAAGTGAACAATGGCATCTTCATGGTTTTGGTTTTCAATGTGCAAAATTCAACATTTGGACATTGTACAATGTTTGAGGTAAATGGGTTGCATTATGAATGTTATATGAAATATGGCGTAACAACCAAAAAAA
Organism: Camellia sinensis; assembly: GCF_055761805.1. Taxonomy (NCBI): domain Eukaryota; kingdom Viridiplantae; phylum Streptophyta; class Magnoliopsida; order Ericales; family Theaceae; genus Camellia; species Camellia sinensis. The sequence continues at coordinate 168,170,052 of NC_138969.1, forward strand.
ATTAAATGGTGAAATATACAATGCAACAAAATTGGGAAAACAGTTTCAGCCCGAATGAACAAATTTATTGTACTAAAACAAATGTAAAAAATAAATATATTACGTCTTATAAAATTCTAATGACGTAGAAGCGTACGAATATGGTTGGCATATTATTTCTAAAAAAATAATATAGTGTTCAGCCATTATTTGATCAATGGGTAGGGATGAGAATTGGGGGACAAAAACGGCGAGCACGCTACATTGGTTCCTTGCATGTTTTCCTATTGTGGTGACCCATCTTGCCACAACGACTACACCGTATACGTTGAACAACCTCACCCTTTGATGGAATTCTTTTTCGCTTAGGCCTACCAGGAGGATGCTTATAAATAGGTGGCGCAATGAAATAGTCTTGAGATAGTGAACTTGGGTTTTTCCACCATGGGAATTGGGTGGATAGACCCTGCATACGCTGCCCTATACTCCACCACTTTGTAAAACAATTCTATGTAATCGTAAATGTTGTTTCCACTATTTCGAAAAGCAACAACTGCGTGTGCACATCGGAAATCATTCAATTGCCATTGGAAACAAGAACATGAGCTTGCCAATGTCGACTAAAACCGATGGGTGCAAACGAACCTCAAAAACATTGTCATTCAACTGACTAACAATCCACGACCTACTGTTTTCAAAGGCATGAACCAAAATTTTTTCCATTTTTGGGCAAATCTCTCCTACCCATCCAATGGATTTGACTTTACGCTTTGACATTTGTTCCATGATTTTTCCCCTAATTGCATCCACAAGTTGAGTAATGGGAAGGTGACGAGCTTCCCGAATTTAGTTATTGAACAACTAGGCAGCGTTGGACCACATCTCGCCATATCTACGGCCCTTGCGGGTTAAAAAAATGGCAATACATTACGTGCATACTACACAACTGTTGGTGTGTATTGCGTAGTATAAATGTGGACCAAAATGTTTACGTAAAGTACGAGTTAGCCCCAAATCTTTCAAAAAATTTCCAACCACCGCTGGACTACACTGCTTCAGAATCTCAATTTTGTGATTGAAGGAATTCACTGTAGGGGCGTAAGCACATTCTCGTAACTTCCACATAAGTCCAATTTTCTGATCAACATTAACATATTTCATCCGGTCTCGAAGATTCATCTGCAAATGTAACAAGCAAAATGCATGGTGTGCGGTTAGTAAGACAGTTCACATTGATTGTAACAACCCCGTATTACGGTCGGACCCAAAAGTTAAAGTTCTAGAACAATCCAAAACTTCGGACAAATGACGTAAGAACCACTTCCAATTACATGAGTTTTCAGAATCGACAATAGCAAATGCAACGGGGAATAATCCTGCGAAAGATGCGTTAACGTAACGTATAGGCTAACAAAAAGTTTGTTCCAATTAGTAAGATGAAAAATAAGATCAAATGTGGATGCAATCCACAATTTGTGGTGCGCGACAATGGTGTAACATAACCATGACTCTTTACAACAGAACCATTATAAAAATATCCACCATACCTTGGTTCCTATCCTTAGCGGTAGCCACAAGCAACGTCCCCTTGAACCTACCCTTTAGAAATGTTCCATCCAAAAATAAAAGCGGTCAACAATTGTTGAACCCATCGATGCATGCACGGAAAGATATAAAATACCTTACGAACCATCTAGTTTGTTGATCGAAATCCAAATTAATATAACTATGTGGGTTGTTTTGCATAACAGCATAGCTACACCACCTGAGTTGGTCAAACGACATAGCATGATCACTAAATATTTCATTCCTCACTTTTTCCACTCCCAACCAAGCAACCCAGTAACTAACATCTAACCCATATCCGTCTTTCATGTCGAAGACCACATCCACTGGGTGCGTGAGCGATTGTTCACAACTGGCATGCGATAACATCGGATACCAAATCTGACCCAGTTCGTGGGTTCCTATACGTCTGTACAGCAGCTCCACAAGAATGAACACTATTGAACCTTTTCAAACACAAAATCCCGTTCGAAGCAGACACCCTTGCATGAACCAACCATTCACATCCAGTTGATGTTGCGAACTTACATACAGCAGTGACGCGTATGGAGTCATTTTTCACGTACTTATACTGAAACCCGCATTCAACAGCATACTTGTGAAGAACCGTTCGGAATTTATGCGCACCCCTTAGAAAAGATTGACCAACATTAGTAATACCAAACGCCCATCTAGCATACAAGAACCTCTTCTTTGTATGAGAACAATATGAAGATACAAATCAATTCGATCTTCCATATCGGATGTCCGCCACTCCATGGTCTCGCACCCCCTATCATCGGGTGACACAACTAAACCATGTTGAATGGCTGACACATTACTCTGCATTTGAATTAGTGCGTCTATATGATCAAGACAGAATGACTTTGCAAGTGACAACATATTTTGCACATCATCGTCGCAATTAACCTTAAATTTATTATAGCCAAGAATGGTGAACAAGAAATAAACCAACCCCGGCTCAAAGATATCAAACTTGTCGCAAACACTGCCAACCAACTGAGCAAATGTGAAAGTTTGTTAATACGCAACACCGCATTCGTCGAACTGAACGTACACACTAACAACACTGCGAACTCCAATGGCTGCCAAAAAAAAACACAATTGAACTTAAAACATCCCACACACAAATTTATGAACATAAATCGGTGAATGGTTTAATATATGTAAAATCAATCGACCAAATGCCATAAAAAATTAAACCAATTACACAGCACACCAAACTCAATGTTGTATTGCCATGAAATTAAACCCATATTGGGCACCCCCACACAATGTTATATTCCCCCAGTAATTTATCGCAAATGACACACAGGAAGAAGAATAAAAGAACATAACAATATGAAACCCACAAATAGGCATAGTCTTCTACTCCATTGACAAATGCCCAACATTGGAACACTATCAGGACTAAACGATACACTATAAACAAACATCAATTTGGCAAACAAAATTGATGTTTACCTCATGTACACATACGAACCCTGCCCCCACGAGACCGAAACACACATCAACAAACCACCAAAACCCCTAGCCGACCACCAAATTAAACATTCGAAAACCAATCTCAACATTGAAATACCACATTCCGCAGGGGGCGGAGGACATCAAAAAACAACATTCAAAACTCTTTAAAACCAAAGTAAAAAAACTGAAATAAAACCAACCTGACTGGAACATGAACAACACATCAATCGTATACCCCAAGAAGAATCAAACATGAAGACCCCAAACACCCCAACTTATAAAACGAAATCAACAAAGCTGCTACAAAAAAGGATTATTACAACCTACTTTACCCCACAAACAAAAACCGAAATCAACATTACAAACTAAAAACCAATTGGGAAAAACCCACAAATCCACGCACCACTGCTACAAAAAAGGAATATTACAACCTACCTTACCCCACACACAGCAAGGAGAAAAAAAAAAAAAAAAACTATGGGCAAATCAGTAAACTGTATATACAATACAACAAACAAATCTATCATATCCAAAATAAAAGGAACTAAATGGTTTAGAAAAAAAAAACACTCCGGATTAATTAGAGCAACATTTCTCCGAATGAAATTTATGAGTAGTTTTTCCTAGCTTAAATTTAATTATATTTATTATTTATTTTATAAAATAAGACGTGATTTATTTTTATACTTATAATTTTTTTGTATAAATTACTTTTATTATAAGACTTATAAGATAAGTGATTCAAATTATTATTAAAAATTCAGATTGATAAAATTAAAAAAAAATATATTGAGATATGGAGGATGGAAGCGTATCCCCTCCTCCCTAAGAGCATCCACAGTGGAGCTGCTAACGCTAGTGTTAGTGTCAGTTGTTAAGATTTAACTAGCAATGTTTGTTGTTAGGTCGTGCAATGGAGCTGTTAATGGTAGTATTAGTCCACTTTGTTAGTGTCAGTTGTTAGTGTGTTTGTTATCTCCAGCGAGTGTTCTAGCGAGGGAGGGGAAGTGAGTTTTTTGTCTTCCGGGTTGACCGGCCGGTTGACAGGTCAACGGCAAATTTTTTTTTTTTTAAACTTTTTGGGATTTTTTTTTTTTGGACTTGAAATTTAATTTTGGGCTTGAAATTTTGATTAAACTAAATTGTTTATTTATTTTATTTATTATATACACACATATATATATATATATATTTAACACACACCTTAACACATTCATTGCACAATCACTCACTTTGTAAAATTAACAAACTCTTGACACATCTTAACAAATATTTGTAAGCCCAACTTTTATCACTTTTTATCATATAACACACTTTAACAAACAATTTTGGCTATCCCATCGTGGATGCCCGCTAAAACCCAGCAACCACCAAATAGCCATAGCCACCAACACAAACTCCACAACCAGAAGACCCAAAAATTCTTTTCTCTCACAACAGAAAATCCTAAGCCCAACTCAAGCCAAGTCTTGAGCTTTGCTTCTGCTCCTATGGATCTTCCCAAATTTTCGGTTTCGTCTACGGCCACGTGGCAGTCGCGGCATTCCCATCCGCCATGGCCACAGCCCCTCTATATGCATGTTGAGTTCTCAGTACCATGGTCGAGCACCACCAGAGTTAAGAGATGGATGGTGAGTCTTGTTGTTTCCAAATTTTTATATATTTTTTTTATTTTTTGCATTTGCTAATACGACGATGTTAATCATGATTTTTTTTTTTGGAGTGTTGAAAATCGTCTTAATTCATACAATTGAAGGTTCAAAATTGAAATTCTCTCATTATTTCTCTTCATTTCTCACGCTTACTCAGCTCATTAATCATCAAAGTAAGTAATGAAAAACCATTCTATCAATTACATTATTTCATTTAAAACTATTTTTTTTTTAAATATATATATATATACATATTAGATAGATGAGACGAGTGGACTGGAACCTTTTTTTTCTATTGAAAAAGACTCACTTGAGTTTATATAATAAATATATATATATATATTTTTTATTTTTTAAAATTGTAAATTTTGCCAATCGCCAGTATATATATACATATATTCAGTTTTGTGGAAAATTTCAAAAACCCCAATCCTAGTCTTGACTCTTGAGTGCTGGGTTTCCAAAACCATCAATATTATTTTGCTTGGCATTAAATTTCCACAATAATTTGTTGAAAGTAGTGGTGGCGGGCTGCTGGGTTTGGGGTAATGAAATGAAATTTGCAGGTGTAGGAGTTGGGTGGTGGTGGTAGCTTTGGAGTGCCAAAGGGAAATTATTTAATAATTTTGAAACACCACATGGTCATATTTCAAATCAATCACCAATTACTTAGCCCTATCTTGTTCTCTTGTTTCAACATAAATCGTGAATTCCAACCTCTCTTTACCAATCAAAACCTTATAAAACAGTACGTGTCCATATTCTGAAAATACTAAATAATTATCGGAAAGGAACAGAACAGAGAGGAGGGCATGAGGGTGGGGCTTTTCCCATATTAAGCCTATTTTGTATTTTAATTCCCAAACTAGGCCTAGTTTGGATAGAATTCCCAAACTAAGCTAAAGCGCTATTACAAATCGCATTTTCACTGTTTGGAGCTCAAAATGTGATGAATAGTGAAAGTGCTATTGTAAACCGCGCTTTTAATTAAGAAAGCGCTGTTGAAAATCATGCTTTTAACATAAAAAAATTTCCTAAAGAAAACGCTATTTGAAATAGCGCTTTCACTGTGTATTCGTTTTCCGAAGAAAACGCTATTGAAAATCGCGCTTTCACTGTGCATATCTGTTTTCTTAAGAAAACGTTTAAATTATATTAAAATGTGACCAAAGTAAAACACAAATGCCTTGTAGCACAAATGGTAGTGGGCTTGTTTTGCACCACAGTAACCCACGGGAATTGCTACCTTTCAATTAAGTTCAACTCTTTTTTTTTTTTTCCTTCCACTCACTCTATACTTTATATATTTATTATGTAATTTTTTTATCAAAAAAAAGTAAAATGTTTGTTTGGTTAACTAAAATTTTTTTCTATAAAATACAATTTTTCAAAATGTCAACATGATTATTTAAAAAGTATTCAGTGTATTTGGTTTGAATTTTTTGGATTTAGTTATTTGAAAACTGAGTTTTTTTATTTTCGTATTTTTTTGTTTTTAGTGAATATTTTTAAAATTTTAATTTTTTTTTTACTTTTTTAGATGCACCTTAGTTAGATGTATCTAAAAAGTAAAAAAATCATGAAAAAATATTTTACAAAATTAATAAATACATAAAAATACAAAAAATGTACTGAAAAAATATTTTTATATTTTTAGTATCTTTTCAGCAAATTATCATTTTTTTTCAGCAAAATGTACGCTTTTAAAATTATTTTAAAAGCGTACATTTTTATTTTTTATTTTTTCATAAATATATAAAGTATAGAGTGAGTGAAAAAATATAAAAAAATACAAAAAATGTACTGAAAAAATTAATACAAAATATAAAATTTTTCAGCAAAATGTACTCTTTTAAAATATTTTGGTACATTTTAAAAGCGTACATTTTGTTGAAAAAATATTTTTTGAGTACGCTTTCACTGTGCATATTTTTTTGAGTACATTTTGCTGAAAAAATGATAATTTGCTGAAAAGGTACTAAAAATACAAAAATATTTTTTCAGTACATTTTTTGTATTTTTATGTATTTATTAATTTTTTAAAATATTTTTTTACAATTTTTTTACTTTTTAGATATATCTAACTAAGGTGCATCTTAAAAAGTAAAAAAAAAAAAAAGCTTAAAATTTTAAAAATATTCACTAAAAACAAAAAAAATACGAAAATAAAAAACTCAGTTTTCAAATAACTAAATCCAAAAAATTCAAACCAAATACGCTGAATACTTTTTAAATAATCATGTTGACATTTTGAAAAAAATTGTATTTTATAGAAAAAAATTTTAGTTAACCAAACAAACATTTTACTTTTTTTTGATAAAAAAATTACATACTAAATATATAAAGTATAGAGTGAGTGGAAGGAAAAAAAAAGAAAAAAAGAGTTGAACTTAATTGAAAAGTAGCAATTCCCGCGGATTGAACCGACGCCACTGTGGTGCAAAACAAGCCCACTACCATTTGTGCTACAAGGCATTTCTGTTTTATTTTGGTCACATTTTAATATAATTTAAACGTTTTCTTAAGAAAACAGCTATGCACAATGAAAGCGCTATTTCAAATAACATTTTTTTCCGAATACGAATGCACAGTGAAAGCGCTATTTCGAATAGCGTTTTCTTTAGAAATTTTTTTTATGTTAAAAGCGTGATTTTCAACCGCGCTTTCTTAATTAAAAGCGCGATTTGCAATAGTACTTTCACTATTCATCCCATTTTGAGCTCTAAACAGTGAAAGCGCGATTTGTAATAGCGCTTTAGCTTAGTTTGGAAATTTCTTCCAAACTAGACCCAATTTGAAAATTAAGATACAAAATAGGCTTAATATGGGAAAAGCCCCCATGAGAGTAGTGGGCCTGTGATGCGTTTGGCATGGAGACAAGAAATTGATGGGATATCCTGTTTGTTTGTCCGGAGAAACAAATAATTGTTTCAATTTTTTAAGGGAAAATTTGACATTGTGATATCATAAAATAAAATGCTGAGATAAGCTTTGTAAACCTTATTGACAGTCCATTAACAAAGGGAGGCGACTGTTGTGACCGCTGAACCGTAATGTCCCTTTCTTAGTTAAAGTTGGGGGACAGCCAATATAACATAGCATGTTGACACAATAATATATATATATATATAATAAATTACAAACACTCATTGATATTTGTTTAAAATATAAATTGTTTCTTGTGATTTTGAAAATTATATCCTGTTTCTGAAGTTTTTAATTTCATAACAAATAACTCCTTTTATTAATAAAATATCAAATTAATTAATAGTTTTTAATGATGTTAAAATCTTATTTCAACTAATAATTCAAGTAATTTTATTATTATATAGGACAGCGGTTAAGAATTTTATTTTTTCAATTAATTTTAATAAATAAAATTTTTTTACAATGAGATATTTGTAATTTTTTAAACTACAAAAGACAATCCGTATTTTAAGTAAACTTCAGAGAGTGCATATATAATTTACTCATATATATATATATATATATGAATATATCTTTCAAAAGTAATTGAATGATACAACACAATATTAATTTTTATAATTTTATATTATTTTTATATCTTTTCATCTCTAGTGTTTTGGTCAAATTTATAGTTAGTTTCATTTGCATCTAAGTGATGGCCACATATGTCTCCCAAATGTTCGAATCATGTCTTTGTATAAAAAATAAAATAAAAAGCTTGTTTTGACGAGTGTTCGATATGTGCCGGGAAATTTTCGAGGAGTATTGATGTTTGAAAGAGATGTGACACAAACATATGTTGCGTCTGTGAACCCTGATAAATATTATTCACTGAACACTGAGTCCAAGGGGGAGGGGTCCGGGGTACTTTGATAATTTCTCAATTGCTTCCGTATTATCCTAATTTTATAGTTATAAATAGATGAAGGGGCACCTCTTGTTGGTTAATAGAGTTGTATTATTTTTTTGATTATAATGTAAACCACAGCAGCCAGATATAATTTTATTCTGGGATGAACTATATAAATCTTTGTGTTCTTGTGTGTGTGTTTGATTTCTTTGATTTGTTTATCTTTTTGTTTTGCCATTTCGTGTCACATTTATTTCTTAGAAGTATTTATGCTTCATAGAGGAGAACATAATTTTAAAAACTACAAGGAGGTTTTTGTAACTGTTTGAAATTTCTAGGGAGTTTTATGTAATTTAATCTATAAAAATTAAACTAAGATGAGTTTGTCTCCACATAAGTGGTGTTGGATTTTTTTGAAGATGCTTTTTGCATTGTTGGCTTTGATAGGAGCAGTGGGAACATTGCAGCTTGATAAAGTTGACTTAAATCTACGGAAATTTATATATTTATATAAAACCATTGATTTCCAGCTTTCTATGTCATGGCATGTGCAATAATATTTTATCCATTTGATCTGAAGATTGCCTCAGCCACCACCATTGTTTTTTCACAATATTATTCACCGTGTTTGGTTTGAGTTTTCTGGATTAAATTTTTTGATAATTGAATTTTTTATTTTTCGTATTTTTTTGTTTTTAGTGAATATTTTTAAAATTTTAAACATTTTTTTAGTTTTTTAGATGCACCTTATTTAGATGTATCTAAAAAGTAAAAAAAAATTTAAAAATTAATAAATACATAAAAATATAAAAAAAATGTACTGAATTCTCGTATTTTTTTGTATTTTTGGTATTTAGTGAATTTTTAAAAGGTTTTTTTCACAAATTTTTTACTTTTTAAGTATATTTATGTTAGGTATATCAAAAAATTAAAAAAATTACTTAAAATATTAAAAAAATTCATTAGAAACAAAAAAATACGAAAAATAAGAAGGTAGAATTTTCTGAAAACTATTTTCAGAAAAACGAAACCAAACAAGCTGATTAATTTCTTCCATCAGGGGGTGTTCTAGAAAGTTGACTTCGTTTTTTTTTTTTTATTGCACTAGTGGTGATGGAGATAATATTATTTATATCCGTTTAGTGTCATGAATATTACTTTGTATTTTTCTTTAGTTGTTATCCATTTGACCTGAATAATGCTTCAGCCGCCCTGAATTCATTTTCATAAATTACATAAAACCACTTTTTAAAACTATTTGGAAATGACTTCCATGAAAGTAGTATAAGTCTCCACCCTTGTGTTTGTTCTTCATTCAATTGCCACAGCAATGCAATTGGATCCAACTTTTTAGTTTCCTACTGATAGAGTTGTCTCAATAGCTAAATCATGGCAGGCATTGTTATCAGTCCCGTTTCGTACCAATGACAGAAATGGTACATTGTCCGGGATTGATAACTTCAATGGCAGGCAAGGGTTTGGAATGTGGATGACAAAAGGCTTAGCTGTGGTTGATTTGCTAAAGCACTCAACTCGGCTGTAGACAATACAATATTGCAGGTGACAGAGGAAAATGGGTATCATAAATAAAAGTAATGCTTGTGATTTTCTGTCATTCTCGTTGCTCTTGTATTTCTTAATATTTCCATCAGTATGTGCAACTGATACCTTGACTCAGTCCCAACAAATCTTAGTAGGACAAAATCTCATTTCTGCAGGCCAAATATTTGAGTTAGGCTTCTTCACTCCCAGCAATTCTAGTAAACAATATATAGGGATATGGTACAAGAACATGCCTGACCGCAAAGTTGTGTGGGTGGCGAACAGGGAGAACCCGCTTCAAGCTACAGACTCTGCTTCAAGTCTCACAATTGGCAGCGATGGAAATCTGAGACTATTAGATGGCAAGAGGAACACTGTTTGGTCTACAAATAGCTCTGTCCAATCAAATAGCACAATTGCCGTGCTTTCTGACTTGGGAGATTTTGTTCTCAAAGATAATGTCTCGGGATTTATCTCATGGGAAAGCTTTAAATATCCATGTGACACTTTTTTCTCAGGGATGATGATTGGAATGAACAACAACACAGGAGAGAAACGATTCCTGTCTTCCTGGAAAACAGATGGTGACCCATCACCTGGAAATTTTGTTCTTGGACTTACACCAGATAGACCGCCACAAATTGTCTGTTGGAATGGTTCCAAGACTTTGTGGAGAGGTGGTCCATGGGATGGATGGAAGTTCATAGGTATACCAGACAGCGGACAGGGCTATGTCAATGGACTCAACCTTGTACCGGATAATCAGCAGCAAAGTGTGTATCTCTCATTCAACGTGTATAACACCTCTGCTGTCACAATTATTGTCATGACACCAGCAGGAACAGTGAATACGATGGTGTGGGCTGAAGAAACGAAGAGCTGGCATGTTAATTGGGTGGCACCAGCGAATCCATGTGATGTCTACGGATATTGTGGACCAAACGGGGGTTGCAACAAGAACCGGTCCCCAATTTGTGAGTGCTTAAAAGGGTTTGTACCCAATTCAACTGAGGATTGGAACAAAGGAAATTGGACAGGTGGGTGTGTGAGGCGATTGGAACTCCTATGCCAAAAGAACAGTAGCAGCTTAGCTGCAGCTGGAGCTAAAAATGATGGGTTTTGGAGAATGAGTGGAATGAAGCTGCCTGATCAGTATGATTATTTGTTCAATGAGGTTTCCTCAAGTTGTGAACAACGATGCTTGAGTAACTGTTCTTGTATGGCTTATGCATTTGTGACTGGAATTGGGTGTATAGTTTGGTCTGGAGGCCTCATTGATGTCCAGCAGTTCTCAATTAACGGGAATGACCTTTTTCTCCGCCTTGCAAATTCAGAGCTGGGTAAATTCAATTCTGCCCATAATATATATTGCGAATGAGTAATATTGCCAACCCTTATATATATATATATATATATATATATATATAAGTTTGAGTCTTCATTTTCTCTTTATTTTTCCAGGTGAAGATCGTAAGAAAAAAAGAGAAATAATCATTATCAGTGTAACGACAATTTCTGTGGTTCTCCTCTTGGGTGCTGTCATCTTTGGTTCGTGCAGGTGGAGAGCCAACCAAAGAGGTAAGAATGCTCTACTGCTTGTTTACATTGATTACATTGAACAACCAATCATCGTTACTTCATCTTTTAGTAAATGAACTAGAAATATTCATTTCTCCCTGAAAGCCATACTAAAGATTTCTCTAGGTAAACAATGACTGTCATTCCATCGAAAGTAGTTTGAATTCTACCTTCATCCGGTCCAAACATTAGTCTGAATTCTATTACAAATGACGGATTCAAAAACATTTTCTTCTTCTTTGGTTTCTGCAGATGCTATGAAAATTCCTTAGTTTTTGTGTGGATTAATGCTTAGATCTGCAGAATCATTGTTATATGAACCATAAATTATGAGAAACAGAATCATTGTTCTATGAACCATAAATTATGAGAAATAAGATGATTTTACAAAAAAAAAAATGGGCTGCCAAACACAGAAAAACTAGTTACAATCCTCTTATTAGTTTTTTTTTTTTTTTTTTTTTTAAATATATAGGAGGTGGTAGCCTGGGGGAGAGGAGAGACAAGACTTGAGCCGATGACTTTCTAGTGAGGTGCAAGGTTCTGGTCAACTTGGGTAGCCCCAGTTGGTTCTTTTATCAGTAATTGCTAAGTCATAAATTTGGTGGTTTTGTTGCCTAACAATCTTTATTTTAGAAAAAGAGAAAAATAAATTGCAGGGTTGTAAAATTTCGGTAGTCGTAGGACATGGCCAATTCCTTATCTGTGATGTCTCAAATTCTCTATTTACTATATATGACATATAATAAACATATAAAATTATTTATTTGCATGTGTCCCACGTATTTGTGTCTTACATTTCTTGAAAATTTTCATGTCAACATGTCAGTGTCGAGTCGGTATCATGTCACATATCTGTGTCCCCATCATTTTCCCATCGATTCACAATGAAACATGTTGTCTTAATTATGATAATCAGTTAGTGTTGAAATATTCCAATTCTCTTGGTCTTCAAGCTTCATCTGAGAAGGCTAATTGATTTTTTGTCACATGGTTTAACCTTGAACATCAGTAAAGAGAAGAAACAGGATAAAAGGATTTGATTTGCCTGATAGAATGGACAACTCACAAGATAATCTCTGGGGAAGCCATATGATACATTCAGAGTCATCGGAGCTACCACTGTTAGACTTTGATAAAGTATTAGTTGCTACCAATAACTTCAGCAGCACGAATAAACTTGGGGAAGGAGGATTTGGCCCTGTTTATTGGGTAAACAAATTCTTTTCTTTGAAATATTTCATACTACCATATACATGCACCTGTGATATACGTATAGTTATGTAGTAATCAATAAAGTTTGTGGACTATGTAGGGAAAACTAGAAGATGGGCAAGAAGTAGCAGTGAAAAGACTTTCGAGTCATTCAGGGCAAGGCTCGGAAGAGTTCAAGAATGAGATCATATTGATCTCCAAACTGCAGCACAGGAATCTTGTTAGGCTCTTGGGTTGCTGCATTGAAGGGGAAGAGAAGTTGCTGGTTTATGAGTACCTGAAAAACAGAAGCTTGGACACTTTTCTGTTTGGTTAGTTTGACTTGGCAAAGAAATTCCCCCCCTCCCCTCTCTTAAAAATTGCATTTCATGCTTATTTTTTGTAGATTAAAGTTTCATTAGGAATATTATAATATTGACTAAAATCCCTACGATTCTCCATGAAATACTATTGTTATGCCAAGTTACTCTCCTTAAACAAAATAATCCCCCTGTAGGTTCAAGTAGGACTGAACCATATGTGAAATATTCCCAAATTAACTATCTTAAGCGGACACATTGTTTTATTGAAAAGGAAAACACCATAATTTACAGTCTCATTTTTCACCGTCAATTGCTTATAGTTCATTCACTACTGTTACTAAAGAAATGCTAAAACTGTGTTTTTCCTTGTTCTCTTATTCTCACTGCTGATATAATGTAAGGGGAGGACTGACCTTGATGAATGCATCTTTTTGACTGTCGTGCTTCTGATTAGATGCAAAGAACAGGGTGGAACTTGATTGGGCTAAACGCTTCAACATAATTCAGGGAATTGCGAGAGGACTCCTTTATCTCCATCGTGATTCTTGTTTAAGGGTTATTCACAGAGATTTGAAGGCCAGCAATATTCTCTTGGATGATGATATGAATCCCAAAATTTCAGACTTTGGGTTGGCACGAACTTTTCGAGTTACGCAAGAGTTGGCAAATACTCACAGGGTGATGGGAACATTGTAAGGATCCTTTCTTTCCTGCTGCTCAGTTTTGCTGACTATTTTCCCTACTGATGTAGTTATGTCAAGGTGTCTACAAATAACAGTATTGTTGAGTTAGTCACTAGCAGAGATTGTAACAGGCTCCCTGTCCCTGATTAGTAGGTGATCCTTAACTAGTGCTATGCAAATGGTCTGCGCATAAAATATATCTTGGATTATGATGGAGGTGAGAGTTTTAAACAAGGCTTAGGCTTTAGATAATATACATTACATTACTAGTCTATGCAATGGCAAAATCTTGGCCTAATAACCTTGAGGTTATGGGTTCAAGTCTCGAGAAAACCACTTTGTGCACTATACCAAAGGTTAAGTTTGTACCCAATCTTTTCCCTGCCAAACGCACATTAATATGGACTATTTGAGCATTGTTTTTTACATTACATTAGATAAATACTGTGTGTTCAACCTTTGAGTGCCTCATCTATTGAAATCGAAATCTGAGGCAGGACAATTTGGAAATGAAAAAAAAGAAAAAGAAAAAAGTGGCAGTTCACACTAATAGTTGACTGTATTTTCCCAAATATCGTTATTAGTGACAAACTGCTCATGTATTGAATCATAATAGGTTACAAAGAAAAACAAATGGCAAAACAAAAAAATAATAGGGTAAATTACATTTTCGGCCTCGAATTTTCATTCCAATTTCACTTTGGTCCCTTGTCTTCCAATTTCAACAATTAAGTTCTCACTTCAAACCTTGTTCAAATGCAGAGCTTCTGCCAGTCACTGTTTAGGTAAAAAATTACACTTTTCACTCTTGAACTTTCACTCAAATTTCACTTTGGTCTTTGTGTCACAAATCATGATATATGATAAAGAAAAAATTGGTAGGACAAAAAATCACCTAACCTTTATAAATAGCATGGAGTGTTCTCTTTCTCTCCTCATCTTACTTTGTCCCTCCCTCCCTCCCTCCCTCCCTCTGATTAGCCATCGTTCTCATTTCATAGACCATGGCCAGTGAAAGATTAGTTTGAGAGAGTGAGAGAAGCTAGAGAGCGAGAGAGAGACTCTGAAATGTTTCAATATTTGTTATATGTTACAAAGAGAATGAAGTCTCTCTTTATAGAGAGAAATATGGGCATTGGATACCAAAAAACCCACTACCACCGAAAGCATAAAGTAAAGCTATACAATTAACAATTACACCGAAAGTATAAAGTAAAGCTATACAATTAACAATTATAAAGCTAAAGCTATTCTAATTAACAAGTATATACTAACAGCCCCCCGCAAACTCAAGGAGGGAAAGCATCAACCAAGTTGAGTTTGGAAACAAGATCATTGAAGCGGCCAGGAGGATGAGCCTTAGTGAAGATATCAGCGGGTTGATCGACTGAAGCAATAGGAAGAAGATGAACAGTTCCACAGGTAACATGCTGGCGAATGAAATGACAATCAATCTCAATATGTTTGGTGCGATCATGAAAAACATCATTGTGAGCAATCTGAATGGCACTCTGATTGTCACAGTAGAGAGGGGTAGGAGCAGATGAAGAAACACCCATATCAGCAAGGAGCCAGCGAAGCCAGAGAAGTTCCTGAGTAGTATCAGCAAGAGCTCGGTATTCAGCTTCGGTGCTAGAGCGGGCAGTGAGGGATTGTTTTTTGCTACGCCAAGCAAGAAGAGAATCCCCTAAGAAGAAACAGAATCCCGTGGTGGAGCGTCGATCCGTAGGATCCCCAGCCCAATCAGCATCGGAAAAGGCACGTAGGTCAAGAGAGGAAGAAGCCGAGAAGTGAAGACCATGGAACATAGTGCCTTTGAGGTAGCGAAGGATGCGGAGTAGAGCAGTATAGTGGGGAGTGCGAGGAGCCGACATGTACTGACTGACAATGTGAACAGCATAGGCAATGTCAGGACGAGTGACTGTGAGATAGACAAGACTGCTGACGAGCTGGCGATAAAGAGTAGCATCAGAGAGAAGAGTCCCATCGAGAGGAGTGAGACGAATCTGAGGATCAACCGGAGTAGAGGCAGTTTTGCAATCAGTAAGACCAGCACGAGCCAGAAGATCGGATGCATATTTGGCCTGGGACAAATAGGAACCAGTAGAATCATGAGAGACTTCAAGGCCTACGAAGTAGTTAAGAGTACCAAGGTCCTTCATCTCAAACTGTTGGTGGAGAAATTGTTTGAGGTGGAGAATACCAGCTTTATCATTACCAGTGATAATCATATCATCCACATACAGAAGAAGAAGAGTAGTACCATGAGAAGTAGTCCGTATAAAAAGAGCAGAGTCATAGGAGCTAGAGGTGAATCCGAAGTCATGAATGGTAGAACTGAACTTAGCAAACCAAGCACGAGGCGCTTGCTTGAGGCCATAGAGAGCACGCTGTAGTTTGCAAACCTGATGAGGTTGAAAAGTGGACCCAGGTGGAGGTTGCATGTAGACCTCCTCAAGAAGATGACCATTGAGGAAAGCATTTTTGACATCCATCTGAAAGAGCCCCCAGTGGCGAGCAGTAGCAACAGCAAGTAAACTGCGAACAGAGGTAAGCCGAGCAACAGGAGAGAATGTCTCCTCATAATCAATGCCATATTCTTGGTTGAAACCCTTGGCAACAAGACGAGCTTTGTAGCGTTCAATAGAGCCATCAGAATATGTTTTGATTTTGTAAACCCATTTGCAGCCAATCGCAGTCTTGCCAGGAGGAAGATCAACAAGATCCCAAGTATGAGCTTTGTCCAAGGCATGGAGTTCATCAGTCATAGCTTGCTGCCAAAGAGGATTAGTACAAGCCTCACGATAGGAGGTAGGTTCATAAGTAGAGAAGGCAGCAGATCCAACAATATAATCACGAAGATGGATAGGAGGTTGAGTTACCCGGCGTGGTCGACCCGTAGGAGGATCGGTGGGAGGAAGAGCCGGTGGAGAAGGAGGTGTGGCAACAAGAGGTAGACCTTCAGGTAGAGCAGGCTGGACAGGATCAGGGGTGAGCAAGGGCGTCTCGATGGAGGAGGAACCTGTATCAAAATCAGCAGAGAAAAGATCGATGGAAGGATTAGTAAACAGTGCAGTAGTGGAAAGTCCGGGTAAGTGAAAGGAGGATAGCGAGGAAAACATTTGGTGTTCCCAGAAAACGACATGGCGGGAGATACGAAGACGTTTAGAGAGAGGATCCCAACAGCGAAAGCCTTTATGTTCAATGCCATACCCAAGAAAGCAACAAAGACGAGAGCGAGGTTCAAGCTTGGTGTGTTCATGGGATTGAAGTAGAACAAAACAGGCAGAGCCAAAAACCCGGAGATTGGCGTAAGGAGGGGGAGTGCCATGCAGACGTTCAAAGGGAGTTTGATTATGGATGACAGGGGTAGGAGCACAGTTGATAGTGTAAACAGCAGTGAGGGCAGCTTCTCCCCAAAAGTTTTCAGGGCAGGAAGAAGAGAGAAGGAGAGCGCGAGTAGTGTCAAGAATATGCCGATGTTTCCGTTC
Organism: Camellia sinensis; assembly: GCF_055761805.1. Lineage (NCBI taxonomy): Eukaryota > Viridiplantae > Streptophyta > Magnoliopsida > Ericales > Theaceae > Camellia > Camellia sinensis. The sequence goes on from NC_138969.1 coordinate 168,187,344, forward strand.
AGCGCGGCCATTTTGCTGGGACGTGCCAGCACAGGAACGATGAGGCAGTGTACCATGATGCTGAAGAAAGGAAAGGAAATCTGAATCCCGATATTCCATAGCATTGTCAGAGCGAAAAATTTTGATGGCTTTGGAGAATTGGGTGTGAACCATTTGTGCAAATCGATAATAAATGTGTTTAAGTTCAGACCTATTTTTCATGAGAAAAAGCCAAGTAAACCGGGAAAAATCATCAATAAAAACAACAAAATAGCGGGATCCCCCCATAGTAGTAGTAGGGGAGGGCCCCCAAATATCCGAATGTATAAGATCAAAAGGGGCAAGAGAAACAGAAGTACTTTTATTAAATGATAAAGCAGGTTGTTTGGCAAGTTGACAGGGTATACAATCAAAATTATCGGGAATTACATGACCCAACTGTCCACTAGAAACCAAAGACCTTAAGCGAGTAACAGAAATATGCCCTAAGCGACAATGCCAAAGATTAAAGGGAGATAATGAGGAAGTAGATGTAGGAGCAGCAATCTGAGGAGAGGCAGGAACATAAAGGTGAATGAGTTCATAGAGACGTCCATGCTTACGGCCGATCCCAATAGTCTGCCCTGTCTGAGGGTCCTGTACCAAACAATCAGTAGCAGAAAATGTGACAGTTAGACCAAGTTCACATAATTGACCAATGGAAATAAGATTTAAGGTAAGAGCAGGGATATGATAAACGTGAGGTATAGATAAAGAAGAGGTGGAAACAGTACCAACATGACGAACAGACATGAGGGAACCATCAGCAGTATGTATTGAGGGAATATGAGGAGATGAAGATAAGGAAGAAAAGATAGTAGAACTGGAGGTCATATGATTACAACAGGCAGAGTCAAAATACCAAGAAGAGTTACCTGGGATTACAGACAAAGCAGTAGGAGGAGGTGTACCAGATGAGGAGAGAAGTTGTTTGAGCATGGCCTCTACATCCGTTAGAGAAAAGCGAGGGGTAGATGGAGCAGGTGACTCAGAGAACCCTGCAGAGGTGGCAGTGTCAGTGTGATGAGACTGATTCTCGGAAGCAGCAACAGCAGTGTGATAAGACTGATTCCCGGAAGCAGAAGTAGCAGTGTGATGAGACTGGTTGCCGGAACGATGAAAGCTTCCCCGGGAAGAGCCACCGCGAGAGGAGTGGCTATTGGAGGATGAGCGGGATGGATTGCGAAAACAATCCTGTTGCAGATGACCAGGACCAAGTTTGTTGCAGTAGCGGCAGGATCTGACGGGGCAATTGACCAGGAGATGGGTTGAAGGAAGGCCCCGATTCTGACAATAGAGGCAAGCAGTGGTCCGCTGGGTAAATGATGGCCGGGACGGAGGAGTGGCAAGAACAGAGTCCACATGATGAGTTTGAAGAGTACCTAGACGAGTCTCCTCTGATAGCAACTCAGAAATGGCTTGTTCAAGAGTGGGCAAGGGATGGCGATGAAGTAGAGAGGCACGTACGGGCTCAAAAGAGGGGGTAAGAGCCATGAGAAATTGCACCAACCTTTGTTGGTTGCGATGGATAGTAAATAAAACGGCATCTTCGGGGTCATGCCAGGCTGGTTCGGAAAGAGCAAGCTGATCCCAAACAGAGTATATTTGAGAAAGGAAGTCGTTAATGGACTGAGTGGATTCTTGGCGCATGCGATGAAGTTGGTTCTGAAGTTGATATTGATGGGCAAGACCAGTAGTCTGGTATCGTTCTTTCAAAAAATCCCAGATGTCTTTCGCAGGAGTAGTTACAGAGTCAAGCTGAAAGCGGCCAAATTGAAGACTGATAGAGGTAACAGAGGTATTACGAAACCAGGTAATGATTTGGTAATTCTTACTGTCCCATTCCTCAAGTCGGTCTTCATATGTAGCAGTATGAACAGGAGTTTCAGTAGTGGCACTGTCTTTTACTGGTTTAGCCACATCCCCGGTGACAATTCGCCAGAGCTTCTTGCCTTTGAGGAAAGAGGACATGGCTTGGGCCCACAGAACATAGTTTGAACCATTTAAAATGACGGAAATGGGATGGGAGGCATCATGATGATCCATAATACTAGTTGAGTAGGGTTAAAGTAATAGGAATAGACCCGTAGGAGCAAAATTAGGTAAAACAGAGTGTACCAGTGAGTCCGGAAGGTCGAAAATAGCAAGGAAATGTATGCTGGACAGAGATGATGTCAGCAGTGATGTCAGCGGCGCACGTTAGCAGAGTGCAGGAAGGAGCACGTTAGCAGGTAGGCGACGGCGCACGGTAGCAGACAGGCGCAGGCGCGGCGTACATTAGCTGGTTTGGCGCACGCGGGTGCACACTAGCGAAGCGGCGCACGAGACGCGTACGGTAGCAGGCGCGGCGTATGGGAGCCGCGGACGTGTGGGCGCGTGTGGGTGCGTGGCGGAAGTGAGTGATAGCAGATGGCGCGTGTGAGCGCGTGTGAGAGTGGTGGCGGAAGTGTTGACGCGCAGAGGATAAGGGCGGCGCGTGGGGGCGCGTGTTAGGTTTTCTGAGAACGGGCTTGGTGCCGTTGGAATCAGGAGAAATTTTCGAACAGTTTGATGTAGTATGCCACTGTATACAGGACTAAAAAATTGCCAGAAATGTAACACTGGGCTCTGATACCATGAAAGATTAGTTTGAGAGAGTGAGAGAAGCTAGAGAGTGAGAGAGAGACTCTGAAATGTTTCAATATTTGTTATATGTTACAAAGAGAATGAAGTCTCTCTTTATAGAGAGAAATATGGGCATTGGATACCAAAAAACCCACTACCACCGAAAACATAAAGTAAAGCTATACAATTAACAATTACACCGAAAGTATAAAGTAAAGCTATACAATTAACAATTATAAAGCTAAAGCTATTCTAATTAACAAGTATATACTAACAGCCAGTATGGTGAACTTATCTCAACATTTTGCAGACAAAACAGATTGAAAACAATGATCTCAATAATATACAGCAAAGGCCTTCCTCTATTAGTTAATGTAACATAGATAGCTTCAAGAGTACTCCAAAATAAGCATCTCCCTTAGACTGCAATTGTCTTGTTTTATGGAAAATACTTATTTTATTTGCTTCTATGTTATTTCTTTTCTTCCTTTTTGGTAATCCATCTTCTTCCAACTTCTACTTGAATTTGGGGCGATTCATCTGTGATCAGTAAATAATTCTTTCGCCTTCCCCTTTTCATTGCTAGAGTAGCTACATAACATTTATTTATTTGTAGTTATATATCTCATGTAAGAATAAACGTTACATTTTCTAATCAAATGCAGTGGCTACATGTCTCCTGAGTATGCAATGGGAGGGCTATTTTCAGAAAAGTCTGACGTATTTAGTTTTGGTGTTTTGCTACTAGAGATTGTTAGTGGCACGAGGAATACTAGTTTACATTACCAGGATCAATATCTAAACCTCCTTGGTTATGTAAGTGCAGTAATTTGACCTTAATTTGCTTTTAGAAACTTTAGTTGCCTTGATTATGTGGTTCTTATAATTTCATATATTGACATAAGTGAAACTATTCCAGGCATGGCAAATGTGGAACAAGAGAAGGGCATTAGACTTAATGGATGAATCATTGGATGACTCGCTTTCCCAAACAGAAGCAATAAGATGCATACATATCGGCCTTCTTTGTGTTCAGGACCATGTTGCGAATAGGCCAACCATGTCAGCAGTAGTTCTCATGCTAAGCAGCGAAATAGAAGTTCCACAACCAAAGCAGCCTATATTTACTACTCAAAGTTTGTCAGACGCTGATCTTCGATCACAATGCAATAGTATACGTTTCATGAGTACTGTCTCTAAATCAATTATTGAAGGACAATAACCACATTCAAAATTATACTTTGTGTGAGTTGGTATCATGGTGACAATTCACCTGGCTTGATGACTAACAAGCAAAGAATGCAGATTGTGTGACAGAAACTGTTACACGTAAAGAGTTTCATATTCATCAGAATTGTGAAAGTGACTCTCTGGTGTAGCATTGGATATTTTGCTCACAAACAGCTTGTTAGTTGACATGTTCATTCTCATTAAGATTTTAGGTATTGTGAAAATTACCTAAATTCAATTGTTGTGTTTGTTTTGAAAATTATTTAGACCGGCCTTTTAGTTTTTGTATGAAATGAAAAAATTTAGTGCATTTGGAATAGTTTTAATAGATGAATAGATAGTTATGAGGGGAAAAATGATTAATTGATATATATGATGTGGTATTTTAATCTTGTTGATTTTTTAATATTTTTTTAATAGCCAAAAAGTCATGAGCCAAACCAACGTTATGGCAAGAGAGCTTCTAATGAATAAATTTTTTTTGGGACTTTTCTCTTCCTGTTGAATTCCAAATTTTTCTTGTTGAATTCCAAATTCCTATAATGATGTTTAAGCCCCTACATGCTTTTGTTTTACATCATAACCAATGTAGTATTTGAAAAATGGTAAATCACACTTTTAATCGCTGTAGTTTTGACTTAAATTTTATTTTGATGTTTATTATTTAGTTTGGGAGGATGGATTTTAGCTAAATTAGCCAATAAAGACACTAAAAAAAAAAAGAAGAAGAAGAAGAAATTAAAATAGTTATTAAGATAAAATGTCATATTCTATACATCAATCAATCAATCATTTTTTTTTCTCTCACAACTATTTATTTATCTATAAAAAAAATTTACAAATCATTCCAAACGCAAATTTTTATTTTTATTTTTTTCATTTCATAAAATAGTCAAAACATCAACTAAGATAACCAAGTTCCCAAACAAGGGCTAAAATTTTAAAATTAAGTACTGAATGTCAAATTCTTTTAAGTTAAAAAGTTGTTTGATAAAAATTTAAGTGTTCAATTAAAATAAATTGTTTAATATGTAAAAGATCAAATTTAAAATTTATTATTTTTGGATTATATATTTCAATTTTTATATTGTGATGATGATGGAAGTGATAAGAGTGGCTTTGGTGCGAATGATGTCAATGGTGGTGGAGATGGAGGGATAAAGGTTGTAATTATAGTGGAGAGGTAATGTAGTGGAGATAGTGTAGGAGAGGGTTCAAGAAAAGAGTTGGAAAATTCGAAGATCGAATTCTCTAGAATATGATGAGAGGCTTAGATTCTTCAATAATCTCAACTTAGGAACACAACAACAAGGGAGATGATGGAGATAAGAGATTGGGTGAAGAAGAAGACAAAATGGCTAGAGAATAGAATAATGGCAAGGCTCTCCCATGGATCTCCCACTTTCACTTTCAAGGTTGATAATGGAGAAGGGAAATTAGTTCTTTCCCAAGAGTTAAAAAATCTCCAAAATCCATCCCTTGTAAAGCTATGGGTGGGTGCTATTTATAGGCACCTCATGATGTAGGATGGAGCCCATGTGCAAGGCACATGGGGGATATTCTCTCTAACCACCTTGTCTGAGGAGGTGACCTCTCCGAGGAGGTGACTTCTCCGAGGATGAGAAAACCCCGAAGAGGAGATCAATCCCTCGGCGAACCCTTCTTCTTAGCCACACCTAACCAATGATCCCCAATTATCCCAAAGGGTCAGGGGTAGTCCCAGAGGACGTCCTGCCGCAAAATATTGCCGAGTCTCATGGACCCCCCGGGGTCGTGCCACCTCGACCCGGGTATAGGCTAGTTTAACCGAAGAGTGAATTTGTCTCCACTCACCGTCTTCGGGATCGGGTCCTTTGTTCGAACTCCATTACGCCCATGGTTCTGGTGCGTAGATCCCGGAAAGCTCCGAGCCCGCAAGTGTTCTGGGACTCATTAACGGAGCGACTTCTAGATTGCGTCTGAATCCGTTCGAAGCCAAGTACTTCGGATCTCTAGATTCGTGGATCCGAATCCTTTCGAGTCCGAGTGCCTCGGATCTCTAGGCTTGCTTAATACCCTTTCGAGTCCGGGCCCGAGTAAGTCTCTAGGTTCGTGGATCCGAACCCTTTCGAGTCCGAGTGCCTCGGATCTCTAGGCGTTCTTAATACCCTTTCGAGTCCGGGCTCGAGTAAGTCTCTAGGTTCGTGGATCCGAACCCTTTCGAGGCTTAGAGCCATTCAGCCCGTTTGACGGCGATAAATCCAAGCCCACCAATCTTGGACTTGCGATAAATTCGGGCCCACTAATCTTGGGCTATTGGGCCTAATAATTTAATGGGCTTAAATTAGCTCCTCTTACATTTGCCCCTTGCGTGTATGAGAAATTGTAATTTTCTCGGACATGCATAATTTCACCTTATCAGCCATGCTTCACATTATGTCTTCAGAAATATTTGGTCTTGACAGAGTCTAAGGATAAAGCTGGTGATTCACCGTAATTTACAGATAAAATCGACAAGTAACATTAAAATAAATAAATAAATAAATAAACATCTCCTTTTTTTTTTTTTGAACTTTTTTTTTTTGAACTTTTTTTTTTTAAAGAAAAAAGAAAAAAAAAAAAAAAAAACCTGAATTCTTCAATTCCATGAATCAGTAAACATGAGTCCAATTCTTCTTTTTCTTCTAAAATAACTAAAGATCTATTTTCTTATCCCAAGAAAATAAATAAATAAACAAAAGATTAGAGCACCCATTTATAAGGCCCACACTCACACTTTGTATTATAAAAAGGCAAGGCTGATGCACTTTTGAGTTTTTAATTTGAAAAAAAAGAACAAACGGCAAACTCTTATATATATATATATATATATGTATGGAATATTTGAAGGTATATTTAAGAGAATATGCTTTTGACAAGAGCCCTAAACAATATATTTCCTTTCCTTTTTGCCTTTAGCCGCCAAGCTCCCTAAACAATACATTTCCTTTCTCAGCCGTCACTCTCTCTCTAAAACAGAGACCAAGCTTCTTCATTTTCAAGAAAAGCTTTGCTTCTATAATATTAGACGCCACTGTCGTGCTCTCTTTCTTTAACAAAGAGAGACCCAACTTTCTTCTTCTTTTTTTTTTGGTCTTCGGCAACCCAGTGGCACAATCTCACTAACGATTTTTTTTTTTTAATTTATTTGCAGGAGATCAAACTCCAAGGACCCATTTCGGCACAATTTCTCTCCAAACTGAGACCAACCCAAACTTCATCTTCTTCAAAGAAGCTCCGTAGCTGCCGTGCTAGATGGCCACTGCCGCTTGCTCATTCCGGCCGAGCCTGCATACCGTCGCCAACTCTGCCCGTTGGTGTAACTCTGGGCGCTACCGTCAGCCTAAGCAAGAACCAACCACGGCGTTGTCCTGCGCGTGACCACTTCAACTCACGTGGTTTGTTCGTCTCACGCCTAGCTCTTGCACCGGTGTTTCATTCATCGACCGTAGCTGATCAGTGACGACCACGCCGCCTACTCAACGCGGTGTCGGTCTGTCGATATACTTTCTCGCCCACTGTTCGTGCAAGCTACACGTGCCGCTGCTGACCCGTTCTGACTATCTTGGTCCATTTTGGTGCATGCTTCGGTCTATTTCTTGCTTCCATAGTGCTTGCTCCCGCCCATTTTTTTATTTCTTCAAAACTGTTTCAGATCTGTAAACTGTTTTTTGTCAAAACCCTCTTCTTATTCTTCTTATATTTTTGGATCTTTATGCTCATGAGCTTGGATTTGTGAAATACATATTTGGAATTTTGCAATCTTTGTTTTACAGAGGTAGCTGAATCACCGAGTTTGAACATAAATATCTATTGATAATGCTTGATAAAATACATTTTGAATCCTCACTTGGGATCTGAACTATACTGCTGAGACTTGTTAAATCCGAGAATGATGAAATTTTACTGCTCACTTATGTGTTTGAACCACTGTTACCAAATCTTGAACTCATGTTGACAAATCTAACATAAATAGAATATTTGATGCTTGTATTGAAATATTGATGTCAAGGGTGGAGATGTGATAGGAATGATGTCACGCTTGATGCCTTACGCCAAGACCGAACCAGCCTACCATCGGCCTCTATTTGCTGAAACTCTTCCTCCGGCTTCGACGGTCCAATGCAAACAACACACGTTCGCCCTCTCAACGCAACGTGTGTGGTTGCTGACTCTTCTGTGGTACTAGCGTTGCTTCCGGCTTCAACTTATCTGACGCCGACCACGCACGTTCGCCCACTCAACGCAACGTGTGTGGTCTTGCCAAGCCTAGCCCAGTCTTGTTGATCTTGATCAACGCCGACTCCGCTACGTCTTCAACACTGCCTTCGTCCTTAACTGTCCAACGCCGACCACGCACGTTCGCCCACTCAACGCAGCGTGCGTGGTCTTGCCCAGCCTAGCTCAGTCCTGTTGATTACAGTCTGTAAAACCTTTCTGATTTCAACTTGAATTTCCAACATCGGCTTCGGACATCACCCCTCTAACAGTCCCAAATTTGTGAGTATGAAATTCGGTTCCCTCTTCCTCTTGTTGAATATATAAATATATTTATCACTCCATGTTTGATAGTATTGAAAGGAGTAGAACAAACAAATATTTGTTGTTGTTGTTGTTGTTGTTGTTGATACTCGATGGAATGATTTCAGTAATGAAACTCGTAATGTTGAATATAAATTTTGTTATCGAATGATTGATTGTTGCAACCCCGAGAATATTAGATATCATGTTTGAACTCCTGATGTAGAATTCATCGTAGGACTTGTTGATATGATGAAATACCTCGTTGAATAATAAAGATGATATATTGTTGTTTGTTTAACTTGTGGATGCTTGGGAAATACATAGCTGATGCCAAAATTTTGTGTGACCGTTGTAGCTTTACGTCGGCTTGAGAGGAACCAGCCCGAAGAGAAAATCTTGATTGTTGCATTTTTCATGAACTCGCTCAAAGGAATAAAATTGTAGTAGCTTAAATAAATCATTATTATTTGCTGATGTTGTCCCATTCTGATAACGCCTGAATCATGATATAAAATTGATATTGCTCATCTCATTTGTCAGTTTTACTATTTCAGACAAATAAATTCTTGATTGAGATCCACGACCTCGGGGCCCTTAGAACCCGCACTAATGAGAGCAAGGGCTGTTCCTCGGAAGTCCGAACAGAAGCAAGACTGTCCCTCGGGAGTCCGAAAGTAGCATACACCCTACTTTGGCAAGAAAGATTCCTCTGGAAGATAACCGAGTCTACCAAGCTTGCACCAACAGAAGTAAAGACTGTCTCCCAGAAGTCCGAGCAGAAGCAGGGCTGTCCCTCTGAAGTTCGAGCAGAAACAAGGTTCTCCCTCAGAAGTCTGAGCAGAAACAAGGCTGTCCTTCAGAAGTTTGAGCAGAAACAAGGCTGTCCCTCAGAAGTTTGAGCAGAAACAAGGCTGTCCCTCGGAAGTCCGAGCAGAAACAAGGCTGTCTCTCGGAAGTCCGAGTGGATGCGCACTTCTACTTTGGCAGCTAATGGAAGCAAAGGCTATCCCTCGGGAGTTCGAGTAAGAGTCCACTCCACTTTGAAAAGAAATATCCTCGGAGCTCGTATTGATGAAATCAAGGGCTGTTCTTCAGACCCGCACTAATGAGAGCATGAGTTGTCCTTCGGAAGGCTCTCCCTCAGAAGTCCGAGCAGAAACAAGTCTGTCTCTCGGAAGTCCGAGTGGATGCACACTTCTACTTCGGCAGCTAATGGAAGCAAAGGCCATTCCTCAAAGCTCGCACTGGCGGAAGCGAGATCTGTTCTTCGAAAGTCTGAGGCGGAGAACACACTCTACTTTAGCAAGAAAGATCCTCGAAGCTCACGCTGATGGAAACAAGATCTGTTCTTCGAAAGTCTGAGTGGAAGAACACGCTCTACTTCAGCAAGAAAGATCCTTGAGACTCGCACTGATAGAAGCGAGGGCTGCTCTTCGGAAGTCCGAGTGGGAACACACACTCTGCTTCAATAAGAAAGACCCTCAAAGCTTACATTGATGGAAGCAATAGCTGCTCTTCGGAGGTCTGAGTGGGAGTATACTTCTACTATGTCAAGAAAGGTCTCTTCAGGTTGGTAACCGAGTCTACTATTCATCTTTCTTCTTTGAGGGGCAACAAAAAATTGAGAACTGTTTCAAGCAACATAACACAATGAAGATATACAATGTAGAGAAAATAACTTCTAATGGAGATACATAATATGGAGGAAATAAATTTCTTCATAACATAAGAAAGATAGAACTTCTTGGACAATGTAGTAAATGCAAACTGTAAATGTCATAGATAGACTTCTTCCACGGAATGTTGAAATTTGCCCCTAGAGTTGCAAGATCATTTGGAAAGCTTTCACCAGCTGCTCGGGTTGTGGCCATCATGCACCCTCATAGCCATGTCTTTGGATCTTTCTGTACAGAATGATATCCTCATCCCCGCAAGACTTTTCATGGATCTGTTGTAGTCGGAAACTTACTTCTTGTTGGCCAACACACCGGGCTAGGAATCCGGTACCTCCTCGGAAGTAAAGTTCACCTTGAATAATTGTGAATTGGGCAAGCTGGGCCATAGTCAATTTTCTAACTTTGCTTCTGAGTTGTTCGAGGACTTCTCTTCTCCAGTCCTCCGGAAGGCCTTTGTTTTCAGGTATTATCGAAGGCTCTATTCTCTTCTTGATAATGATTGTCGCCTCCTCCTCTGGGATACCAACTCTTGCCCCTAATGTAGCGAGGGCATCTGAAAACTTGTTGTCGGAACGAGGCACATGCTCTATTTCGACCTTCTGAAATTTGTCAAGAAGCCTTTGGACTGTTGATCGATATGTGGCCAAGGCAGGCTCCTTTAAGACAAACTGTCCTGAAACTTGCTTCACTATCAACTTTGAGTCCCTCCGAATCTGAATCTTCTTGATACTGTGTTTCTCAGCCGTTATCAAGCCTATCATAAGAGCTTCATACTCGGCTTCATTATTCGAACAATGGAAATCCAGTTTATAAGATAAGTAAAACTTTTCCCCACTTTTACTTGTAAGGACTATCCCGGTTCCTCCTTTACCTCCGGCTGTTGCTCCGTCAAAGCTCAATGTCCAAAAGTTTTCCTCGGAAGCCATAGCTGCATGCACCTCTCCTCTTAATTTTTCATTCACTGGTTCATAGTCACCACTTGGAAATTGAGCAAGGAGGTCAGCAAAGGCTTGGCTTTTGATCGCCTTGGGAGCTACACATGTGATCTCGAATTCACCCAGTGCTAACAACCATCTTGCCACCTTCCCGGTTAGAGCAAGCTTGCTGAGGAGGTATTGGATTGGATCACTTCTAGTAATAATCTGAATCTGATGTGCTGAGAAGTAATGTCTGAGCTTTTGGGCAGTGAATACCAAAGCTAAACAATGTCTCTCTACCGGAGTATATCGGACTTCTGCTCCTCGAATCTTCTGGCTGATGTAATACACCGGGCGTTCTGCTCCATCTACATCTTGGACCAATAATGCCCCTATGGACTTGGGGGTTGAAATTAAGTACAACATTAGAGGTATCCCGGGCTGCGGGGCTATCATGGTCTGAGGCGAGGTCAAGGCCGCCTTGATTCTCTCAAAGGCCTTTTGGTGCTCCTGGTTCCACTCGAACTTGGCATCTCCTTTTAACAATGAACCGAAAGGGGCAGAGATCTCTGCAAGTGCTGGGATGAACCTCCGAATATAAGACACATTCCCGAGGAACTTCTTTAACTCCTTCTGAGAATGCGGGGGAGGCATTGCTCTGATAGATTTGACCTCGTCTTCATCTGGGCTAAGGCTCGAACTTACGAATACCGGCCTCGGTGCATCTTGTCCCTCACTCAAATCTATTTCAATAAGTTGTTCAGGCTGAGGCTTCGGCCCATCTTGCATGCATTCTGGAGCTACTTCAGGCTTTATTACTATATCATTGTCAGGAGGCTCTTCTTTTGACTCGGAGTCGGTGACTAAAGAAACCGACTCCCCGCACCTTCATAAATAGTACACCATCTTGCCTCCTTCTCGGACTTTCATCACCTTCCGAGGAATAGGCGGACTTTCTGGTGTAGACACCGCCCGCTTACTTGACTCTGCCATCGGCTCCTTGTCATCTTTGATATCCTCCCAACGAGGAATTTTGACCCCCCGAGGCTTAGAGGTGGTGGGAACTTCTTCGACAGCCAGTTCGGTGAAGTAGATGGCATCAGAATAATGAGCTTCATGGACCTCGAAAGGCCTTTCTGTAGCCTGAATTGTCACCGTCTTCTTTCCCCATTTAGCCTTAACACACTGATGATAACTTGATGGTATAGCCCCATGTCTATGCATCCAGGTCCTTCCTAGGATGATGTGGTAGTTTGCCTCGGAATCGATAATATGGAACTTGGTGGCCGAGCGAATCTCTCCGACGGCTAAATCAACTGTTACGCATCCAATAGTAACTCTCCTTTCTCCACCGAAGCCAATGATGACTATCGGTTGCTTCATAATGCGCTCTTCAGAGATTCCGGCCTTTTCTAGAGTAACGCGAGTCATAATGTTGATAGAGGCTCCACTATCTAGAAAGGCCCTTTTGAACTCAACCCCGTTAATAAAAGCAGTCACATAAAGCGGGCGGTTGTGGGAAAAAGGATACTTCCGATCAACCTCGGAGAAAGTAATGGCACTAGATTGCTCTTTTGCCTTCCTCGGGATAGATCCCTCAATCGACATGCATTCCTCATGGTGTGCCTCGGCTATATTAATGATAGACTTGGTGATTTTTGTTCTTGCCTCCTTAGAAAGTCCAAGATGGTCAAAGAACTGCTTGAACTTTACACAGTCTTGCAAGGTTTTGGCATAGTGATCCGGATCTTTTTCCATTCTTGGAGGCTCGTAGTTAACCATCTCCTCGGTCTCTTTAAAATAAGATGCCACATAAACATGGTGTCCTCCTCTTCCATAGTACTCTTCTCCTCCTTCTGGATCAAAGGGATCTTCGCCATGAGTCATAAATGTTCTGCCCTCTGGATCGAGAGCACTTCCATAGTAAACTTGCTCACTCTCTGGCTCGAGGATGTCGTCCAGATAACAGTCATCATCATTGAGATTGGCGATAGCCTCGATCATCGAGCCTTCATAAGCTATCATAGCAACATTCTTGCCCTTGTCTCGATGTTGAGGATATGGTTGTTCTCGGATGTCTTGAGTCCCTCGCTTTTTGAACCTCAATTCGTCTGCCTCGACTTTATCTCTGAAGATTTTCCTGAGAGTCCAACACTTCTCTGTCGGATGTTTCAATGTACGATGGTAGACACAAAATTTAGGGCTCTCGCGGTCCTTTTTTGATGGCATTTCTTCGACATAAGGCAATTTTAGCTCTCTGTCGGCCACCCATTCCTTAACTAGAGCTTTCACTTCCTCGATTCCACATGGATAAGAAACATTCCCCTTTTCACCATTATATTGCTTTCTCTTCTGGCCTCTATGACTTCCTCCTTGTGAATTTCGGGTATCTGGGGCAGAGGCAGCAGCAACAATAGGTCCACGAGACAATTTGAAACTAGTCTTGTAACTGGCCTTAAATCCGGACTCCTAAGCCTGAGGAATGCTAATGTCCCGAGCTGCTTCCATTAATGCCGAGAAGGTGGGTAGCTTGTGATTAACTAGAAACATTTTGTACCTGCTCAATGCCCCTTCTAGACAGATTTGAACCAGATAACTCTCCTCGACTGCTTCATGACAATCTACGGCCTTGTCCTGAAACCTTTTGACGTAGTCAAGGATGTCTTCACTTTCTTGTTGCTTCTCTTTACACAATGTAAGTGTGGTCACCTTCTCCGCCACTTGAAAGAACTTGGAGTGGAATTTGTTAACCATTTCCTCCCAACTTCGGACAGAGTTTGGGGCCAAATTAACATACCAACTATATGCTCGGTCGGTGAAGGACTTAGAGAATTCTCTCAGTCGGAGGACGTGGTTTGAACCATGAATACCCAGAGTCTCGATGAATCGCACAACATGTTCTCGGGCATTTCCTTGTTTGCCGTCGAACTTGATGAACTTCGGCACTGTATACCCCTCAGGGTATGGATAGCTCAGCATCTCAATGGGGTAAGGCGGCTTGATGTCTGGATCAGGCAAAGAGGGTAACGTCCTCTTGCCCCGTTCGAGATCGAACATGGCCTGCACATTGGCAAAAGTGAGAAACTGCTGAGGGAGAGAGTTTGATGGTGGTATTCCCGGGACTTGGCTTGTGGACCCGAAGACTGAACTAGGGGCGACTTGGCCATTCTGGTGCTGCGAATTCATCATTGGTGAGGACATTTGACGATATTGGCCATCAGCGCCTATAGACAAGCCAGTTGGTGATGGGACATTGAATTGAGGCCCGTAAAGTCCACTGTACGGCGCCGCTATACCGGGTTGTGCTTGTAGATTTGTTGTTGGCACCAAAGGAGGCCCGCTTGGTGCTTGGGTAACATTTACTGGTGGCGTAACAAGATTAGGTACGGGCAGAGCTCCCTTTTGCGCCATCATGCTCCTTATGTTCTCCTGGACACCAACAGTCGCCGGAGCACCATTCATTACACCAGAAACTCCCCTAGTCACCATTGGATCTTGGCTTGGCACGCCATGGAGCCCGGGCATGGGCAAACTGCTGCCGCCTACTGTGGTTTGAGCATGTGTTACTGTGGCCGTGTTGCCATGAGCCATAGGCTGATTGGGGCCTACTTCTCCTTGGATTTGATTTTGCGCTCCGGCGGGAATAACTCCACCACCAGTTTGATTTCCGTTTGGCGCCGGTGCAAAGTTGGAACTCATCACCAACATGGTGTGAGTGAGATTCTGAAGAGTGGTAAGAATCTCTTGCTGAGTATTCTGAAGTCCTTGAATGGCTTCAAGCAAAAGTGGTTGATCTGGAGCAATGGTTCTGTCATCACTACCATTAGAGGATCCTTGTTGGTGAACTTCATCTTCTCCCGCCATCCTTGTTGGAGTTGTGTGGATTCCAGATCTCGTTGAGACCATTAACCAATCCGCCTCCCCAGCAGAGTCGCCAAAATGTAGGAGAGGGTTCAAGAAAAGAGTTGGAAAATTCGAAGATCGAATTCTCTAGAATATGATGAGAGGCTTAGATTCTTCAATAATCTCAACTTAGGAACACAACAACAAGGGAGATGATGGAGATAAGAGATTGGGTGAAGAAGAAGGCAAAATGGCTAGAGAATAGAATAATGGCAAGGCTCTCCCATGGATCTCCCACTTTCACTCTCAAGGTTGATAATGGAGAAGGGAAATTAGTTCTTTCCCAAGAGTTAAAAAATCTCCAAAATCCATCCCTTGTAAAGCTATGGGTGGGTGCTATTTATAGGCACCTCATGATGTAGGATGGAGCCCATGTGCAAGGCACATGGAGGATATTCTCTCTAACCACCTTGTCTGAGGAGGTGACCTCTCCGAGGAGGTGACTTCTCCGAGGAGGTGTCTTCTCCGAGGATGAGAAAACCCCGAAGAGGAGATCAATCCCTCGGCGAACCCTTCTTCTTAGCCACACCTAACCAATGATCCCCAATTATCCCAAAGGGTCAGGGGTAGTCCCAGAGGACGTCCTGCCGCAAAATATTGCCGAGTCTCATGGACCCCCCGGGGTCGTGCCACCTCGACCCGGGTATAGGCTAGTTTAACCGAAGAGTGAATTTGTCTCCACTCACCGTCTTCGGGATCGGGTCCTTTGTTCGAACTCCATTACGCCCATGGTTCTGGTGCGTAGATCCCGGAAAGCTCCGAGCCCGCAAGTGTTCTGGGACTCATTAACGGAGCGACTTCTAGATTGCGTCTGAATCCGTTCGAAGCCAAGTACTTCGGATCTCTAGATTCGTGGATCCGAATCCTTTCGAGTCCGAGTGCCTCGGATCTCTAGGCTTGCTTAATACCCTTTCGAGTCCGGGCCCGAGTAAGTCTCTAGGTTCGTGGATCCGAACCCTTTCGAGTCCGAGTGCCTCGGATCTCTAGGCGTTCTTAATACCCTTTCGAGTCCGGGCTCGAGTAAGTCTCTAGGTTCGTGGATCCGAACCCTTTCGAGGCTTAGAGCCATTCAGCCCGTTTGACGGCGATAAATCCAAGCCCACCAATCTTGGACTTGCGATAAATTCGGGCCCACTAATCTTGGGCTATTGGGCCTAAATAATTTAGTGGGCTATTCGACCCCAAACCGCCCCTAGTAGTATGGTGCCGTGATGGCCAGTAACCCGAGATTACCGAAGGCCAACTGACAAGGATCACACACAATCAGAGTATAAAATATGGGGCTTACCAGTGCGGAAGCAATATATAATGAATTCTAAGTAGTCCATGAGAGCCGTGCATAAGTTTAAATGGAATGGCATACATCTTTACATAGCTTTAATACAACAATGAAGTACAAAATACATCTTGACCAAAAGGCTTCTCAAGCCGACATGTACAAGTTACACATGAAATATAAGCTGAGAAGCATGATCTTCAAGACGTTACAAAATGCGAATCCAAAACACGTCGGCAATGCACTCAAAACATATCGGCAGCACATCTAGGCCTCAATGCCTTCTTGCTCATCACCTACATATATATAGAGAGGGTGAGCTTGGATACTCAGTGAATGATATTAGAAATAAAGGTTTTGCATGATTGATATCCGAGATTCTTTCAAAACAGTACATAGTATAACTTCACAAATCAAGGGGTAAGTTAAGTTTGTTTGTCAGTCTTTCAAGTTCCTTGGATGTTAATAACATCTACATAATACATGGGGTGATGACATTCCAAGACAAGAGTGCAGTTGCATTATACTCCCCTGGCACTAAGGACTTTCAAGACAAGGGTGCAGTTGCATTATAGTCCCCTGGCACTAAGGACTTTCAAGACAAGGGTGCAGTTGCATTATAGTCCCCTGGCACTAAGGACTTTCAAGACAAGGGTGCAGTTGCATTATAGTCCCCTGACACTAAGGACTTTCAAGACATGTCATCAAAACAAGATAGTGTTTGATAAACAAATAGGGATAATCATTCATGCTAAATCAAATACTTTTCAAAACAAGGCAAAGCAAAGCTTATCAAAACGTATAACATAACTTTATTAAAAATACCACTCACATAGTTCTTCGAACGTCGGGGTCGAGACAAGCCCAAGTCCTACAAACACATGGCAAGGCTTATTGAATGCACTTTCAAACAAGCTTCATATGTATACAAATGATTTCGGAAAACATGCTGGGCACTAACCAGGTCTAGGCCGAGGTTCCACACCTCCTTGCCGAGGTGTGTTCCCGAGGGCCACATTCAAGGAAAGGAAGTCGGGGAAAATCTGGGTTCCCCTCAGTTGATGAATCGTGAAGAACATGAACACGAAGAACATGAAAAAATATGAATGCTCAATCACAACTTGTTATCACAAAATCTGGGATTTTCATGCTACGAGTTCAAAGACACGGACCTGGGTGTCCATACTTGAGGTTCTTGCGAAAACAAACACAAAAACATGATTCTCAATGCAAATTTTCGGAACGAAACAAGACTTTTCTTCAAGAACACATGAGCACTATTTTCTCTCCCTAAAACCAACTTTAAGTTGATGCATGATATGCAAAACGGGTTCGATCGTGCAATGCAGCTAGATAAACACAAACAACAACAAGAGTAGGCCAAGGATCTAACCTCAACACGCGATTCTAATGGTTCGATCTCTTGGAATCAAGCTCGAAGATTTACTTTCTCACTCTAAAACTTCTTCTTCCTCCTAGAGCTTCTCTCTCTAAAAGGCAAGGATATGATTCCAAATGATAGGTTTTCTCACTCGGTTCTGGGCTTAACCCTCTGCTGGAACACGTGGCGGCGACTGGTTGGGTCTTCCCTCAAAAGGTGGCTAACAGACCAGACAAAAGCATGGCGAAAGGGTGTTCAACAAGTAAAGCGGTATGGGCTCTCTGGCGAGGCAATGTCATCGGCCAAGAACAAGGCATCGGCAAGTAGGGTGACAATGATCTCGGCTAAGAAGGACAACACTTGACCCAGCTGTGCCACACCTTGGCCTAGATGTGCCACACCTCGGTCTAGGTCGTACCAAGCTAGGAGCAAGATCACTAGGGTTCAAAAGTGACATCTCGGTCTAGATGATACACATCTCGGCCTTGGTGATGAACACCTCGGCCTAGATAATGACATCTCGGCCAATATGCCAGGACGAAGGTAGAGGTCAACCAAAGTAGTTCCAAAATGGTTCTAGGCTTAGGATGACCTCGGCTTGGAATAACCTAGGCTTAACATGACTTAGGCGCGAGACTTCAAGAAAGGAACAAAGCATGCACAAAACAATTAGGCAAAACAAGACAAGATTCATGATTGTAACTTAACAAGACAAGGTTATGCAAATGCACATGAATATGACTAGGACATGAATGTGGGTTATTACAGTCTCCCCTCCTTAAAGGAGTTTGGTCCCCAAACTCGAGTTACCTTGCTCTACGAATAACTCCGGATAACGGATTTTCATTTCCTCTTCCTTTTCCCACGTGGCCTCCCTGCCATAATGCTCCTCCCATTCGATTTTTACCATCGGTATCAACTTGTTCCTCAACTGTCTCATTTGTCTGTCAACAATTTTCATCGGTTTCTCCTCAAGCCTAGGTCTTCATTAACTACAATCCCGGAATAATCTATTACATGTAGTGGGTCTCGGATATATTTCCTCAACATTGAAACATGGAACACGCTGTGGACTTGACTGAAATCTGGCGGCAGAGCAAGTTTGTAAGCGACGGTGTTAACCTTCTCGAGAATTTCAAAAGGCCCAATATATCGGGGTGCTAGTTTACCCTTCTTCCCAAATCTCGAGACTCCCGTCATCGGCGAGACCTTCAAAAATACATGATCCCTAATTTCAAATTCTAACTCCCTCCTTCTCTGGTCGGCATAACTCTTCTGTCGACTCTGCGCGGTTTTAATCCTCTGCTGAATGAGTTTAATCTTTTCAGTTGTCATTTGAACCAACTCGGGGCCAATTAGAGCTTTGTCTCCCACCTCGGTCCAACATATCGGCGACTTGCACTCCCTTCCATACAAGCTTCATACGGCGCCATGCCAATGCTAGCTTGGTAACTATTGTTGTATGCGAACTCCACTAATGGACATCGGCACAACTTGGTAACTTGGAAAGCCGTGCTAAATCTCAACTCGGTTCCCAAGGCTCCTTGCAGACTCTGCCAAAATCTAGAAACGAACTTCGGATCTCGGTCTGATACAATGGACATCGGCACACCGTGAAGCCTAACGATCTCATTCATATACAATTCAGCAAGTCGGTCGGCATTGAATGTAGTCTTGACGGGCAAAAAGTGTGCTGACTTAGTAAATCTATCAACTATAACCCAAATTGAGTTCATACCTCTTTGCGTCCTCGACAAACCTACCCCGAAATCCATGGAGATGTGTTCCCATTTCCACTCAGGAATTGACAGAGGTTGAAGAAGTCCTGCCAGTCTCTGGTGTTCTGTCTTCACTTGCTGACAACACAGACACTGATATACAAACTCGGCTATCTCTCTTTTCATGTTTGGCCACCAGAAGGTCCGCTTTACATCTTGATACATCTTGGTGCTCCCCGGATGAATGGCAAACTTGGAGTTATGGGCTTCTTGCAAAATCTTCCTTTTTAACTCCGGGACGTCGACCACGCACAATCTCCCTTCAAACTTAAGCACTTGATTTTCTATAGTGTATCCCAGCCTCGGCTTGGTGACGAATTCGTCAATTACCTTCTTGAGGAATTTATCCTCTGCCTGTCTGGTCTTCACTTCCTCAATAATGGTCGGTTCCACTGAAATCGTTGTCAGGCACGCCAAACTTCCAACTAACTTCCTACTCAACGCGTCGGCTACGGAGTTTGCCTTACCTGGATGATACTGAATCTGCATGTCATAGTCCTTCAATAGCTCGAGCCATCTTCTCTGTCTCATGTTTAACTCTTTTTGGGTGAACAAGTACTTCAGGCTCTTGTGGTCTGTGAAAACTTGGCAAGAAGTCCCATATAAGTAATGACGCCATATCTTCAAAGCAAAAACCACGGCAGCCAGCTCCAAATCATGGGTAGGATAGTTCTTTTCACTGGGCTTCAATTGACGAGATGCGTATGCTATGACTTTACCTCCTTGCATTAACACGCAACCCAAACCCTTATGTGAAGCATCACTGTAAATCTGAAATTCTTCATTACCTGATGGAAGTACAAGAACTGGTGCTGTAACTAACCTCGTCTTCAATTCCTGGAAGGCTGACTCCCTATCATTAGTCCATTCATACGCCGCTCCCTTCTTAGTTAGTTGTGTCAGTGGTACTGCAATCCTCGAGAAGTCCTTTACAAACTTTCTGTAATACCCTGCCAAGCCCAGAAAACTACGAACCTCGGACACGTTAGTCGGCGTCGGCCAATTCACAATGGCTTCAATCTTACTGGGGTCAACTGATATACCCTCTTCATCAATCACATGCCCTAAAAATGAAATGCTGAAAAGCCAAAACTCGCATTTACTCAACTTGGCGTACAGCTTTTTATCTCTCAAGATTTGCAGGGCAAGCCTCAGATGATTCTCGTGCTCACTCGCACTCTTGGAATAAATCAATATGTCATCGATAAAAATAATTACGAATTCATCTAGACACGGCTTAAAGACTCTGCTCATCAAGTCCATGAATGCTGCAGGGGCATTAGTTACTCCGAAAGGCATTACCAAAAACTCGTAGTGGCCATATCTTGTCCGGAAGGCAGTCTTCTCAATGTCTTCGGCCTTAACCTTCAACTGATGGTAGCTCGACCTGAGGTCAATCTTGGAAAAGACTCGTGCTCCTCGTAGTTGATCAAGCAAATCATCAATCCTAGGCAATGGATACTTGTTCTTAATGGTCACCTTATTAAGTTCTCTGTAGTCGATGCAAAGGCGAAGTGTGCCATCCTTTTTCTTAACAAATAGAACGGGTGCCCCCCATGGTGAAGTGCTTGGCCTGATAAATCCCTTATCCAACAATTCTTGCAGTTGCAATTTCAGCTCTCTAAGTTCGGCTGGGGCCATCCTATAGGGTGTTTTGGAGATAGGTTGTGTTCCCGACATGATGTCCACAGCAAACTCTATTTCCCTATCGACTAGGTGGCCAGGCAACTCATTTGGAAAGACGTCGGGGAACTCCTTAATAACGGGTATGTCGGCTAACTCAACACTTCCATTCAAATCACTTAGTATACTGCACAAATAACCCTGACACCCTTTTTGGATCAACTTATAGGCTTTCATGGATGAGATTAAGTAAGGTGGGGGTACTACTCCTTTACCCTGGAAAATGACTTCGGCTTTGCTTGGGGTCTTCAATATGACGCTCTTAGTAACACAATTAATGGATGCGTGATTCGCCACCAACCAATTCATTCCCAATATGACATCGAAATGAGTCATGCTTAATGGCATCAAATCAACTAACAACTCTACACCCTCAATCACAACAATGCACGCCCTGACACTACTGCCTCGGCATTCTGGGCGTCTCCTGGTACTAATGCGAAAACTCTGCCCTGCCTCGCCTGTATTCCCCCGATGTTATTCTTCTGTGCAGAACCCGAGGTGCTTCCATTCCTCTTCCCATCTTCGGCCCTTGCCTTCGGGCAGTCCTTCACACGATGGCCTATCTCGCCACACTCGTAGCAAGCCCCTGTCGCCCAATGGCAGATCCCAAAATGTAGCTTTCCATAACTCGCACACGTCGGCTTGGCATTGCCTTCCTGATTTGAGTTGCTGGAACTGTCTACATTAATCCTCTTCTTGGCATTGAACGGAACTCGGTGATTATCATAATTCTGTCTCTTCTTCTGACTCTCACCTGAACTCTGGTATCGGTTCAAGTTAGCTTCAGCCAAGATGGCCTTGTCTAGTACTCCGGCGTATGTCAGCATATTGAGCATGTTGACCCGGTCTTGTATCGGTCCACGCAACCCACTTTCAAACTTCCTCGCCTTCCGGTAGTCGTCATCAAACATGTGAGGCGCATACCTCGCCAATTCAGTAAAGGCACGATCATACTCTGCCACTGTCTTGTTCCCTTGTGTCAGATTCTGGAACTCCGTGGTCTTTCGGTCTCGGACGCTAAGGGGAAAATGTTTGTTGTAGAACAACTCCAGAAATCTGGCCCAAGTCAAACCCGGATTACTTTCTCGAACCATCATCCACCACCTGCGGGCGTCGTCGTCTAACGTGAACGCTGCCAGAGATACCTTCTGAGCGTCTGTACTGGGGAAAATTTCAAACAGCTTCTCCATTTCTAAAACCCACGCCTCGGCTTTCATTGGTTCTATACCCCCTTGGAATCTTGGCGGTTTCATTTTCTTGAACTCTCTGATCAGGGTTATCGTGCCGTTCCCATACAAAGCTTGCTGCGGAGGCACTTGCGGCACTGGAGGAGGTGGAGGCGGAGCTGCATATCGGCCATTGGTCTGCTCGGCCTGGGTAGAGGTGGTACCAGTATCCTGCGGCCTCGGTTGTCTCAGCTCTCGAACCAAGCCTTCGACTAACCTTTCCAGTCTCTCCAATCTATCTTCGGAATGATTTCGGCCAACTGGAGGTCTACCTCTCCTCATGATGCTAGGGGAATGTAAAAGGTGACTTTAAAACAACTGGACAGATAACACGTATGCAAGTAACAAGGTCCATGCCGAAATGATGCACACATAGTCAGGTAGCAAGCAATATGATGCAATCCTAACGTCATTCCAAGGGAAATCCTATGCTCTTTAGGACTCAAGGTGTGTGATTAACGTACAATCCTATGCTCTGATACCAATCTGTCACGACCCCAAACCGCCCCTAGTAGTATGGTGCCGTGATGGCCAGTAACCCGAGATTACCGAAGGCCAACTGACAAGGATCACACACAATCAGAGTATAAAATATGGGGCTTACCAGTGCGGAAGCAATAAATAATGAATTCTAAGTAGTCCATGAGAGCCGTGCATAAGTTTAAATAGAATGGCATACATCTTTACATAGCTTTAATACAACAATGAAGTACAAAATACATCTTGACCAAAAGGCTTCTCAAGCCAACATGTACAAGTTACACATGAAATATAAGCTAAGAAGCATGATCTTCAAGACGTTACAAAATGCGAATCCAAAACACGTCGGCAATGCACTCAAAACATATCGGCAGCACATCTAGGCCTCAATGCCTTCTTGCTCATCACCTACATATATATAGAGAGGGTGAGCTTGGATACTCAGTGAATGATATTAGAAATAAAGGTTTTGCATGATTGATATCCAAGATTCTTTCAAAACAATACATAGTATAACTTCACAAATCAAGGGGTAAGTTAAGTTCGTTTGTCAGTCTTTCAAGTTCCTTGGATGTTAATAACATCTACATAATACATGGGGTGATGACATTCCAAGACAAGAGTGCAGTTGCATTATAGTCCCCTGGCACTAAGGACTTTCAAGACAAGGGTGCAGTTGCATTATAGTCCCCTGGCACTAAGGACTTTCAAGACAAGGGTGCAGTTGCATTATAGTCCCCTGGCACTAAGGACTTTCAAGACATGTCATCAAAACAAGATAGTGTTTGACAAACAAATAGGGATAATCATTCATGCTAAATCAAATATTTTTCAAAACAAGGCAAAGCAAAGCTTATCAAAACGTATAACATAACTTTATTAAAAATACCACTCACATAGTTCTTTGAACGTCGGGGTCGAGACAAGCCCAAGTCCTACAAACACATGGCAAGGCCTATTGAATGTACTTTCAAACAAGCTTCATATGTATACAAATGATTTCGGAAAACATGCTGGGCACTAACCAGGTCTAGGCCGAGGTTCCACACCTCCTTGCCGAGGTGTGTTCCCGAGGGCCACATTCAAGGAAAGGAAGTCGGGGAAAATCTGGGTTCCCCTCAGTTGATGAATCGTGAAGAACATGAACACGAAGAACATGAAAAAATATGAATGCTCAATCACAACTTGTTATCACAAAATCTGGGATTTTCATGCTACGAGTTCAAAGACACGGACCTGGGTGTCCATACTTGAGGTTCTTGCGAAAACAAACACAAAAACATGATTCTCAATGCAAATTTTCGGAACGAAACAAGACTTTTCTTCAAGAACACATGAGCACTATTTTCTCTCCCTAAAACCAACTTTAAGTTGATGCATGATATGCAAAACGGGTTCGATCGTGCAATGCAGCTAGATAAACACAAACAACAACAAGAGTAGGCCAAGGATCTAACCTCAATACGCGATTCTAATGGTTCGATCTCTTGGAATCAAGCTCGAAGATTTACTTTCTCACTCTAAAACTTCTTGTTCCTCCTAGAGCTTCTCTCTCTAAAAGGCAAGGATATGATTCCAAATGATAGGTTTTCTCACTCGGTTCTGGGCTTAACCCTCTGCTGGAACACGTGGCGGCGACTGGTTGGGTCTTCCCTCAAAAGGTGGCTAACAGACCAGACAAAAGCATGGCGAAAGGGTGTTCAACAAGTAAAGCGGTATGGGCTCTCTGGCGAGGCAATGTCATCGGCCAAGAACAAGGCATCGGCAAGTAGGGTGACAATGATCTTGGCTAAGAAGGACAACACTTGACCCAGCTGTGCCACAC
Source organism: Camellia sinensis (assembly GCF_055761805.1). Lineage (NCBI taxonomy): Eukaryota > Viridiplantae > Streptophyta > Magnoliopsida > Ericales > Theaceae > Camellia > Camellia sinensis. The sequence goes on from NC_138969.1 coordinate 168,211,886, forward strand.
CTTGGCCTAGATGTGCCACACCTCGGTCTAGGTCGTACCAAGCTAGGAGCAAGATCACTAGGGTTCAAAGGTGACATCTCGGTCTAGATGATACACATCTCGGCCTTGGTGATGAACACCTCGGCCTAGATAATGACATCTCGGCCAATATGTCAGGACGAAGGTAGAGGTCAACCAAAGTGGTTCCAAAATGGTTCTAGGCTTAGGATGACCTCGGCTTGGAATAACCTAGGCTTAACATGACTTAGGCGCGAGACTTCAAGAAAGGAACAAAGCATGCACAAAACAATTAGGCAAAACAAGACAAGATTCATGATTGTAACTTAACAAGACAAGGTTATGCAAATGCACATGAATATGACTAGGACATGAATGTGGGTTATTACAATAATGGAGATACACGAGTCCTTTAGCAATACCACAAATGATGTTGAAACGCTTAGCCCAATCAAGTTGTGCTCTTCTTTTGGAATCTAAGAAGCACAACAATTTAAAAACAATACACGAAGGTTAATGTGCTTCTTATGTATGACAATGCAACTTCAAAGCATTGCAATGTTGATACCCAGCATGAATAGCAATGAATGACCAGATGCAACAGGCTCGAAGAAATTAGAACGGCAAACAGGAAACAGAACTCCCATGTTTTAAAAAAACCATCTGTATCATGAGCATGTCTCGTTTGATGTTGCTTTGGAATATGGTCCTCAAAGTACGCACTTGATATTATTTTGATCCTCAATATTTCAATTGTGTTAATTTGGTCCATAACTTACCCAATTTCTGTTTAAATGGTCCCCAACACCGTTTCTATCCAAATTCTCTAACAGAAGCAGGGTCATTAGGACAAATTTAGACAAAAATTTGGACTGAAACAGCATTAAGAACTATTTAAACACAAATTGGATAAGTTGGTGACCAAATTGACACAATTGAAATATAAGGACTGAAAATGAAACACAGCATACTTAGAGACACAGAATTAATAAACAAGTTATGTATGTGTCACGAGTTACATTTTTTTTTTTTTAAATGGAGTGTCACAATTACTTTGAAAGGTCATTAATGTGAATGTGTGTGGTAATCTATTGGTTTTCCCTTTGATGGGATTCTCCCTTTACAGCCGTTTGATTCCATATTAGAGCATATAGGATTGGGGTATTACTCCAAATAGCGTCCAGCTTCATAATATGTAGGATTTTCAAGCTCATAAAATCGTAGGATGTTGAATACCGAAGGGGGTACGTATCGACAATCCCACAAAAGTTTATCCTGCTAGACAGTCAATCAAATGGTCAATCCCATCACTATTACTCTAACAAATCAAACATGGCGTTAAGGAATTCTAGTTTTAATCTTACTTACATTAGGCAAATATTTAGTGATCTAGATTTGATTAGACATTGCAGTTCTTGAACAGAAATTGGAGAGTATAATGAATAGTAGTACTAGTAAGAGCTAGTAGAAGGCAAAGATTACTAACCAAAAGTAAAGTGTCCAAGCTTCTATTGGGCATGTACTCATAAACTATCATTAATTCTTCTCCATCTATACAGCAACCCAACAACTGTACAAGATTTTTATGCTGGAGTTTTGATATAAGAATTATCTCATTCTTGAACTCTTCTATGCCCTGTCCAGAACATCTTCATAGTTTTTTCACTGCTATTTCCCGTCCATCTTCCATTTCTCCCTGTAATGTTTGCAATTATTGTTACATTTGTTTTGCTAGAAAATATTTTGTTAGGAGAAACATTTTTGGGTAAAGTAAGCCATTAGTCCTTATAATTTAAGTAAAGTGCCGCTTTAGTCCTTGCAATTTCAATTTGAAAATTTTTGAACCCCAAACTTCCAATTTAGTTGCAATGTTGTCCATCCGTCATGCACCGTTACCATTTTAGATGGAAAAACAACACATGCAAAACTAGACGGATCAAGCTGGAAATCAAAAGAAACTCTAATTTGACACTTGTCTTTTTCCCTTAAACATTCTAATAGTAAGTAGCGGAGGGATCACATTGCAACAAAACTAAAAAGATAGAATTAAAATTGTTCAAATTGAAAATATAAAGACCAAAGTAAAACTTTGCACAAATTAGAGCAAATTACACTTTACCCCCCTCAACTATCATTGTTTTTCAGTTTACCCCATTCTTCTCCTGAAAGTTTTCAATCTAACAATTATGCATATTTTCTATTTGTTTTGTTAACAGAATAGATACATAATGGTTAGATTGAAAACTTTCAGAAGATGAAGGAGATACATTGTATCAATTTTTAGTTTGAGAGGGTAAAGCGAAAAACGGTGATAGTTGAGAGAGCAAAATGTAATTTGCCCCACAAATTAAAAAGGAACAATGATCTAATTCACCCTTTGAAAAACATGAAATTACCTTGAAGACTGGGCCAAATCCACATTCCCCAAGTTTGTTGTTTGTGCTGAATTTCTTGGTGGCGGCCACTATTTTCTCAAGGTCAAATATTGGTAATTCTGATGGTTGGTGTCTCATGTCACTTCTAGAATTTCCATGTTGGCCAGCTCTTGTAGGGTTAAATATATCAGAAAAGTGAAAGTGATTGTTTCTTTTTTTCTGCTTTCCTGGAATTTGAGATTGTAACATGACAGTTAAGTTATGGCTTATAATTACTCATAATCATGAATTCAGGTTTGCTTTTCTTTTTTTTTTTGGGGGGGGGGGGGGAAATCTTGGAAACAATTCTGTTTTTTCTTTTAAATATAAAATTATCAAGAAGTTTTTATTTCAATTTTCAAAAAATAAATAATGAAAATGATAACAAAAGCGTTATCCCAATGGGAATTGGGGATGCTGTTGTGAGCAACTCACAGCAGCTTCCTGTGGTGCTCCGATGGAGGTCTTTCCCAAGTCTTTTTTAATAATTTGAACCGTTCATAGTGTAAGGTTCGTTGATTAGAACATCCATGCCAAAAATCAAATTGATTGGACATCTATAACTCCGTAATAAGAGCACATTTATTTTTTAAAAAATAAACGGTTAACTTCATCTTTATAATTTTTTAAAAGTAATTAGTATCTGATCATGGGGTTACAGATTTTTGATTAACTTGGCTTTTTATTATAAAAAAAGACTCAGGACTCAGCTCAAAACCCAAGTCCCACAGTAGCCTCCCAAGTCCCATCCAATCCAATGACACTAGACTCAACTCTGATACCATTGTAAAGTATTCAACTCAAAACCCATTAATAATTAGTGGAGAAACTCTTACATTATATTAACTAAAGTTTGGGTGGCTTGAATTGGCCATGTGGTATTAAGTCTAATATTAACATTTTCAAGTATGGATTGGAGGAACTGTCCTTACCTCTTTGGTTGGCTTTCCACTTGCATAAACCATAGGTTATGGCACCTAAGAAGCCAACACCAGAAATAACTGTCAAACTGATGATGAGTTTTGCTCTTTCTTTCCCATGACCTGTAAAGAAAAACAAAACAATTAAACAAAACAGAACTGGAAAAGTCAATGGCCAATTCAGAGAATTTCCAAATGAAAATTACAGTCACCTAGCTCTGAATTGGCAAGACGGAGGAAAAGATCCTCCCCGCCAAGCGAAAACTGCTGATTATCCAAGAGATCTCCAGACCAAGTCGTACATCCTATTCCGATTATATATGCATATGCCAAGCAAGAACAATTATTCAGGCACCAAAGATCACACTGTGCCTCATCATCAAGTGGTACATATATAGAAAGATGAGGCAATGTCACCGCGCTCAACTTCAAAAACCCGTCAATTTTTCCACTTCCTGATGAGGAAGAGTGATTGTTGTTGCTCTTGGTACAAAATAATTCACTTCGTCTCACACACCCACTCGTCCAATTTCCACCATTCCATTCCCTATCAGAGTTTGGCACAAATCCTGTCATGCAGCTGCAAATGGGAGATTTATTTTTGTTACAAATCCCAAAAGGTCCACATGCTCCATACACATCACACATGCTGTCTAAGGCATTATTAACAGTATTCCCTTCGTTCATGCCCTCATTCCACTCTACAAACGTCAGGGCTCCGTTTGATGTCAGATTGATTAATCGAACATAAGATGTGTTGAATAAAGTGAAGGTAAAAAAGTACTGATCATCATTTTGCACCTGTGGTACAAAATTAAACCCGTTTAAGTATGCCCCATGCAGATCCGGCATCCCAACAAACTTCAATCCGTTCCACAACCCGCTTCTCCAATACAGAACCGAGTCTTTCAAAACATACACTTCTGGTGGCTTCGTCGTTGCAATTCCAGCAACAAACTTTCCAGAGGACGGGTCATCTTTCGATTTCCAAGAAGACATGAGCAATTTATCTCCTGTTTTGGTGTCCATTCCTATCATCATTCTCGGTAGGACAATGTCACAAGGATGGCTAAAGCTCTCCCACAACGACTTTCCTGACACACCGTCTCTCAGTACCAAGCTACCTTTGTCAAGAAGGACCGCAACAGATTGATTCACAGAAAAGGAGATGTTGGTTGACCACAAAATAGTATGGTTCGCGTCAACAACGAGTAGATTTCCATCATCGCCAATTGTTAGACCGGAGGTGGAGCTTGTGATCATTAGCGGATTCTCTCTGTTTGCAACCCAAACAACTCTACGGACAGAAATTTGCTTGTACCATATGCCAACATATTGCTTGCCAGAATTTCCAGGACTAAAGAAGCCTAACTCGAAGATTTGGCCAGCAGATATGAGAGTTTCTCCTACTGAAACTGTTTTAGATTGAAAAATTGCGTCTGTTGCACTGCCTTTTTGCAATTCAACAACACAGTTCAAAAGCAATAACAAAGCTAGGAGAATTGCATAGGCAGCTATAGTTCTAGTGTCCATTTGCCTTGGACAATGTTGATCTATGGACTAGGAAATAAACAAGGAAATTAGAACCAGCTCAATGAGACAATGACTTCCAACCAGTTCGTCAACAAAAATTGGCCAAAGTTTGACAATCACGTAATATAGTCAGCATTTGACTTTTTTGAAGATTTCATATTCACCCCTGAAAAATCCTTTCTCTAATGTTGTGTTTAGTTTGAGGATTTGGAAAAGAATTTAGAAAGGGAAATGGAAAAGAAAGGTGAAATATAAATAAAATATACTCACATTTCACCTAGTTTCACACACATTTTCTCATTCCTTTTTTAAATCCCTTTTCAAATCCTCCAACTAAATACAGCATAAGATGGTGGTCAAAGGCATTTTTCTGCCAAAGGTGGTTTCCAACATGAAGTTATTGCCGGTGGTGGTTATCAGTGGCCAGAGGTAGAAGTGGCTTTTGTCCACAAGAGATTGTTGCTAGCCACCAAAGGTAGTTGAGTGGTGGTTGGTCGGTGTTGCTGAGGACCGTTGGTGGTGGCCAAATAGAGTTGGAGAGGGACAAAGAATGACAATTTATTTCTAAACAAGTTAAACAAATCTTTTTTATTTTTAGACAAATTACACTAATTGAGAGGGTAGTTTGTAAACAAATTGGGCCAAGCTAGGAAGAGTCTTCTTTGGGAACTGGGCCGCGAAATGGACCGAGATAAGGACTGGTGTAGCTCGGTCTTAGGCCAAGAAGACATCTCATATTACGAATTTGGGCCGAACTATGGGCCGAGGTGTTTGGGCTTCGCAAGTTGGACCTCATCCTTGTTAGTTCGGTCGGAGACTGCTGCAGTTAGCTCGGTCTAAACCGAGCTAAAACCGAGGTATCAGTGGGGGGAGAACAGAGCTAAAGGATAGCTCTGCAGGGCGTCATCTCAGAGTCAAGATTGACAGTGGTACTTAAAGCATCACCGAGCCGAAATAACCTGGTTGACCGCAATGTCAGTCGAGGTAAAGATGTCAGCCGAGGTAAAGGAGGTAACATCAATGGCGAGGTCTGAACTGTGTATAGCTTGGCAGGGTGGCATTCGATAGATTGGCTTTCGATCACACGGTCCGAATGGCATGGGACCGAGATAAGGCAGTTCGGTCAAAAATGTATAACCGAGGTAAAGGGTTCAGCCATCTCACTTGGCATGCAGTGATAAGACTCCTAGTAAGACTCTGCTAAGAAGAGTTAGAGTCCTACTAGGATTGTACAAACCATCTCACTTGGTTGATAGTGAGTTTTTTCTTTTTTTTTGGATAAGTAAGTCATATTATAACCAAAAAAGGAAAAATATACAATGAAGTTCAACACACAACTTTTGATTGGAGCACAAAAATAAACAAAATAAACTACTCCATCAAAAAAAACAAACTGAGCTTATAGAAAACAAGCACAACATTCCCAACAAAATAAGGATTCAGAATTTCCTTCTAACATTCTTCAAGTCATGAAGTTTCGCTTTAAGTTTTCTTCTGTTATCCTCTTTTGAAGTCTCCCCATGACTAGGATCACTTGGAGATGGACTCCCTCTATTGATAGTGAGTAGCAGTATGACTCCTAGGAGGACTCTGCTAAGGAGAGTAGAGTCCTACTAGGATTGTGCAAAACCATCTCACTTGGTTGGTAGCGAGTAGGGTGTGTGATTCCTAGGAGGACTCTTATAGGGAGAGTTGGAATCCTACTAGGATTGTGCCAAAATAAAGTCTATAAAAGCTTATGACCAGACCTTTGTACAGGTATCTCAATTTCTACTCTAGAATATACAAAGCTTAGTGTCTATTGTCTATTTGCTGACTTAGGCATCGGAGGGATTTCCGGCACACACCTGCCGACTAGCTCACGTTTGTGTTTTCAGGAAGTAAAGCAACGACGTTTGGAGGAGCGCAAACTTGATCAACAGGATCATACGAGAAGAATTATTTCGTACTCGTACACTAATAATATTTACATTTTACTGCTTGTATTATTTTAATTTCTACACTTTTAATCAATGTTATTAATCTTGTACCATACTACTAAGATAGAAAAATCGGTCTCCACGTTCTCAGTAAACCCAAATTGCTTTTTCTCACTAGTGAAGAAGATGATAAGGTGAAAGGGATTGGGAAGAGATAGAGACCAAAAGGTGCAAAATTGAAAACGTAAACGGGGAATTGAGAGATAATTTTTTTTCTTTAATTAATTAATAATTGCATTGAAGTAGTCAACCATTTTGAAAAGACAACTCATCATCTACTCGTCAGGACTTTTCTTCATTTATTGTTTTGTTGAAAAAACAAATCTTTGCTGCAAAATTTTCGTTCAAAATTCATAACTAAATACACAATTTAAAATTATTCATTCAAAAATTAATTTCAAAATTTATAATCAAACATACAACTCAAAATTCAATTCAAAACTCTTTTGATGATGTAGTGTTGAAGATGGTTAGTGATAGGATTATTAAATTATTTTTATAAAAAAATCTAAAAAAATAATTTCTATATTTAAAAAATATCTAATATATATATATATATATATTCAAATAACATGTTGAAATTGCAAAAAAAAAAAAAAAAAAAAGTTACACTGTTCCGGTCAACTGGCTGGACGTCCAGGAGGATGTGTCGATTGGGTAGACCCAATCTACTCTTTTCAAAATTTAAAATTCAAAAATTCATTTCAAAACTCATAACTAAACAAATTTTCTTTTTTCAAAACTCAACTCACAATTCAACACTCAAATCACAACTCCAAAAAGATAATCATAATTCCAAAACTAAACCAAATGCAACCTTTGTTTTTTTAAATTTTGCTCACACTCTAAGATGATTTTTTTTTTAATTTTTAATGTATTAAAATATAAAAAAAAAAATAAATTTGGGATCTCTAATTTAGTTACTTTTGGATTTTAGCATGAAAATTTTATTCTTATGTATCAAAAAATTTATTCAATACTTTTCAACTCTAACTCCTGACAGTGTTTGAAATATAATGGCGGTGGAGGTGAGTAGCAGCAACAGGGATGACGTCGACGGGAACGACAAGTAGGCTTGTAAATCTGGCTCGGCTCGGGCCGGCCCATGTTGGGCCTCACAGGCTCTTGCCAAAATTTGGACCAAGCCGGGCCGGTCCACGAGCCAAAACAATTAGGCCCAGGCCTAGGGGTATTCGGGCCTTAGGCGAGCTGGTGGGCCAGCCCAATGGACCTGGGCTTGGGCGGGCCTGACCATATTTTTTTGTTTTTTTTTAAATTTTTTTTATTAAAATTTTATTATTTTCTACTAAAAAAGACATTGGGCCTCGAGTCGGGACTTGAGTGGACCTTAAGCGGGTCGGGCCCACGAGTCAGGTCAGGCTTCAAAATGATGGCTTGGGCCCAATCCCAGGGGCTCGGACTGGGCTCGGGCCCAAAGGGGTCTAAACGGGCAGGGCCCACCTCGAGCCATGGACAATTTTTACACTCCTAACGACAGGCTTTCAAGCAAATCTTGTTTGGTTTGAAGTAGATCTTGCTTTCTAAATTACATCTTTGAAAAGATTGATAGTTTTTCTTGGCTTGTAGTTGATTTTTTTTTTTGCGATTTTGTTGTTGTTTTTGTTTTTGTTTTTTTTTATTGTTTGTTTTTGTTATTGTTGGACAATCTTCACTGTATTTAAAAAGATTTAATTCTGTTGTGTACAAAACAACAACAAGAATAAAAGAAATAGAGAAAATGAGAGAATATGTTTGATTACTAAAATCAAACTCGAAATAAAAATAAATAAATAAAAAAACAGATTTTATTTTGTTACAAAAACAAAATTAAAATCTGAATAAATAAACAAATAAAAACAACACTGAAAGTAATTAAATAACTTACTTGATTTAATTTCTTCGAATTATTTTTCTGATCAAGTCCAGTGTTTAACACTGTGTCCTTAAGACAGATTCGTCCTCTCCACGGTGCTTTCAGAATTCGGACGTCTATCTCCCAGGATGAAATGATCTACCACAAACAATAGCAGCACTACTAACTGTTTGCCTTACGAACACAGTAAGTGTTTACACTCTTTCTTTCGGAAATAAAATGCAGCAAGATGAAGAATAGAATTTACAGAGGTGAAATACGAAATTTCTGAATAAAAACATCAAATGAGGGTGGTCCTATTTATAGAGGGAAGGGCCCTGTTTGGATGAACAAAAAATCCAAACTAATTTAATTTGAATTCTAGATTTTATTTTAATAAAAAATAAAATTAAATTCAAATGTTTTTTGCCCAAAAAGATTAGAAGCCCAACCGGACGGACGGACGGCGGCGGCGCGCGCGTGGTGATTTTTGAGTCCAATGGGTCTAGCCCATTTTGCCCATAACATCTCCCTCTAAAACACTTGGGTACCCCTTGGGGCACACCCCAAGTATCTCACCCTAAGCCTTATAAACCCTTTCAAAACTTCCCACCAAATCAATGTGGGACAAGCCAATTTACAACCTTAAGGAATTTCCACCAAAACTCCATTTCCATGGAGCACACTTTGGCTTCAATTTCCCATTCACTCGGTAATGGTTTTGAGCAACCAAATATACCACGTGAATCACAACGCGGCATAGAACGCGTTACCACTTTGACCCGAGTAAATCGATACTCGGGGCCCACCTAAAAAATAAATCTAACTTAGGAAAAAATTCTGGTTTTATCCAGAATTTTATAACAATTTCCAACAGTTTTTTTTCTTATCGTTTTGTTATATGATTTGTATAGCCTTTTAGGGTTTTGTTTTTGTATGATGTTGATTTTAATATAAATGTTTTCTATGTTCTGAAAATTTGAAATGGTATTGAAAAATATACCGGTACTTACCATACCAATGTTAAAAACAATACATTGTCCGATACGATATTAAAAACTATGCTTTTAATTTTCTCAATTATGACCTTTAATTTTAATTTTAATTTATATCAATTTGATCTAATTGATAATATCATTAATTTTTCTATAAAAAATTATTGCTAAATTAGTTGAGATTAACTCACTGAGTTTAGTAAACTTATACTTTTACCCTTAAAAATATAACGCATGTATTTTTCATAAAAAGATACTAAGAGTTATATTCAATTGGATATCATAAATTCAAAATCAAAATGAGTCAATTAAAATTATAAGAATTAAAATGACACAAGTATCAATGTATAGAAATTACTGCGGTAATTTTTCTTTTATTTTTGTGATTTTTGAAAAATTCAACAGTTATCTCGTACTTGTGAAATGATAAAATTATCCTTACCCCCACCCAATTCACTTTAAGATATCTCAATCAAACTAATTAAAATTTTATTATATTTTAATTTAAAAATTAATTTTTCTATTTTAACTATACACTTTTTTAAATATGTTGTCCAACAAATTCTCTATTCTTTTTCTATATTATTTAAATATTATTTTTATTCATTTTAATTTAAAAATATTTTTTTTGTAAACTCAACATAATTAATTTCAAAATATGAAAGTACCATTATTTATAATATTTAATTAGGTGGAACCACTAGTCATATTTGTTGAGTCAAAACTACCAAAATTAAAATAATTAACTTGACAAAAGTGAAATTTAGTGATTTAGGCCTAGTTTCGCATAATCTAAAAAATTTAAAAAGTAAAAAAGTCACTATCCTATTTAAGTCACATCATCTATTTAAATCACATCATTTCTCTACCATATTATTTCAAACTCAACCCATATTTCACGTTTTTTCGTAAAAAGTCAAAAAGTGTACTTATTTAGATCATTCCAAACAACTCTTACTCGCTATTTAACTAAAAAAAGGAAAATGTTTAGGTCCGTCCCCCTTTGGGGATGACCCCCACACCCTAAAAGTGATCCTGACTCTCCATATATGTGTGGGGTTCACATCGGTCCAAATTTGTAAGGGTCTGAATCATTGCTCAATATAAGAATAACTAATTTGATAGAGATACTCTATTACATCTCTTTCTAGGAATGTTGCTACGCAACCCGCGCATCAGCAACTGCTGTGTGGCGAAATGGACCCATTTCGGGACTCATTTTGATAATCTGAATCATTCATATTTTAGAATACATCAAGTAGAACATGCCTGCAAAAAATCAAATTAATCGGATATCATTTACTCATTCATCCACTCACATTTGTATTCATTTTCATACTTGAAATCACAATTATTATTTATTTTTGTAGATACAAATGTGAGTGAATGAATGGGTAAACGATATCCAATTAACTTGATTTTTTACAGACATGTTCTACTTTATGTATTCTAAAATGTGAACAGTTCGAATTATCAAAATGGACTCCAAAATAGGCTCATTTCGCCGCACAACAGTTGCTGCTATGTGGGCTATGCAACAACATCCCCAATTCCCTCCCTCCTACCACTTCCACTTCTTCATCACTGCCGCACCACATAGCCACCTTACCATCACTATTCGGCTTTGTTTGTTTGGCAGATTAGATTAGATAGAACTATGAGTATGGTGGGATTGAATGAGGAAATTATTAATGTAATGTTATAAGTTGCACCTATAAGATAAAGTATGTTTGTTTGTGCACTAGTGTGGTGACACCAATTAGTTGGAATTAAATCTATAAAATTACCTAAATACCCTTACAACAAAAACTATAAACTTCTTGTTTTATAAAATGGAGGGTAAAGTAGTCTTTTAATCATCACTCCTTATTAGCAATCCCAACCCTCTCATGGGAATGCTAATCCTAATATTGGAGAGATTCATGTTCCTATGAGATTACCAATCCCATAATTTTTCTGCCAACAAACATGGATTAAATATGTCTTAGAATTGTTGGTCTAATCCCCTCCCCAAACAGTCGTGGCTCTCACCCATCCCAAAATCAAAAACAAAGAAATCAAAGTAACAAAAAAGGAAAATAAACATACTGTTGCTGCCTTGATACGTCCCACTGTCCAAAGGGTAATTATTCAATAATTCTGCAATATGGACATGTGGTATTTTATAATATTATGATTGGTGAAAAAAATGAATAGATGGGCTATTGTGTTGAATGATTAGAAAACATAAGATGGCATATTAAATGATGATTGATTAGGAAGTATAGACACGTAATACTCTGAAAATATTTAATACATTACAAGACCCACTTCACTGTAGGAATCATATATTACAAAAATCTGCCACAATCACTGTAGGAATCATGCATTACAAAAATCAAGAAAGAGGGGGAAAAGGGGAATGATCCAAGACCCACTTGTTCTGCCATTGCAGATTTATTTCAAGTTAATTCAGCCAGTTGAAGAGTCCAATTTCCTAAAATTTCAAGTTCTAGCCACAAATCATTCATTCCCTTAAAAACCCTAGTTTTATTCCTTCGAAATGGGTGTGTGAATATTCCTCCGTTTGGGAAGTGGGTTGGCTTTTTGGCTTTTTGACTTTTTTGGCTATTTTAGCCTGGGCTTAAAAGCTTGGTTTGGGAAGGGCTTTTTGACTTTTTGGCTTTTTTGAGTTTTTTTGTGAGAGAAGAATGTAATGATTATGGGTTGGATGAGATGTTTTGTTTGTTATGGCTAAAATAGCCTATTTTGTTTTTTGTGGCTAAAATAGCCAAAAAAGCCTGCAAACCCACTTGCCAAACACAGGAGAAATAGAACAGTTAGTTGAGATTGTTGTGGTTGGTATTGTGTGGATTTTCACTGAAATTCAATTGATTAACAATCTCATTAACAATCTCATCTGTTAGGTCATCTCTAATCCACTCTCATATCTTTTATTAAATATAAATTTGATAAAAATTTAATAAAAACGGTGCTCCAACTGTTTTATTAAATTGATATCAAATGAAGGGAGAGATATATTTTTCGTCAAATTAAGGGAGCATTTAACATTTTATCAAATTTTGTAGATAGCCGTTGGTGAACAATTGGGTGGACGATCGACTGGACAACCAATCAGACGACCGAATTTTGGCCTTATGAACTGAAAATTTACTCTAGGCCATATGACTGGTCGAATTTGATGAAAATCTTAGTTTATCATTGAAGTGTATTAGATCAAATCAAACTTTTCATCAATTTTTTACTCAAATTTAATGGAAGATTTGATAAATAATTAGAGATGTTCTAACAACACCAAATGGTTGGCAGACTCAGCAGCAGAGCAAGCTAAAGCTTGGAAAAATCGTTGGAATTATAGCTTCAATTCAAACCCAAATTTGGATCCTCTGTCCAGTTTCTTTGTGTCATCAAAAGAAAAATAGAAAAAAATATGTGTAATATAATTATATTTCATTTATATATATATATATATATGTATTTCATTTTCCTTTATCTTTTCAAATCTTTACTAAAAATTTATAATTCAACCAGATCGTTAATGAAAAAATGACAAGTGGCTGAAAATGAAACCAAACACGTCGTTAATGATAGAATAAGAAGTGGCTGAAAATGAATTAAATGGTAGAGATCAAGCTACGACTAGGACAATGATGCTACAAGTCCAAGAAAATGATGGAAATTGACTTTTTGAATCCACCTTAGCAACTGCATTAATTTATTGGAAAAAGATAGAGAGCGAGAGATGATAGTTTAGCTTCTTTTTTTTTTTTTTTTTTCCTCTTTTTTTAGTACTTAAAAATAACGAAAAAATTGACATTTTCATTGAAAAAGTCGACACTACCAAAATTTATCCACTAACAGGGCTTGGCGTAATTTGGGTAACTGTTAATACTAACATCATTTTCAATTTAGACTTAAATCTTTTTATTAAATTTAAATTTAATAAAAATAATATTTCAACAGTTTCATCAAATCTTATTATATAAGAAAAATGGACTTTTTAGTGAGAAATCATTCTAATTTTCTTGATTTTCTTAATTTTAAATAATTAAAAAAATTTCTATTGACTAACTTTTATTTGATAATCTCACATCGGGAAAATAATAAAAAAAAATGAGTTGTTTTACTCATATAAAGTAAATCTTATACTCACATCCCATTTAGTGAAGAGCCTTGTGAGAATTCTAATTTTCTTGATTTTTTTAATTTCAAACAATTAAGAAAATCTTCATTGGCTAACTTTTATTTGATAATCCACATCAGGAAAAGAATAAAAAAATTGAGTTATTTTACTCATATAAAGTAACCTTATATTCTCATCCCATTTGGTGAAAAGCCTTGTGAGAGTTTCAATATCTCATATTAATTTTCTTGATTTTCTTAATTTTAAACAATTAAGAAAATCTCCATTGGCTAGCTTTTATTTGATAATCCCATATCGAAAAAAAAAAAGAGTTGTTTTACTGATAAAAAGTGAATCTTATACTCCAAATCCTCATTCTAATTTTTTTGATTTTCTTAATTTAAAACAATTAAGAAAATTTTCAGTGGCTAACTTTTATTTAATAATCCCACATCGGCAAAAGAAGGGGAAAAAATGGTTATTTTAATCATATAAAGTAAATCTTATACTCTCATCCCATTAGTGAGGAGGCATGTGAGAATTCTAATTTTCTTAATTTTAAACAATTAAAAAAAATCTCCATTGACTAACTTTTATTTGACAATCCCACATCAGGAAAAGAAGGAAAAAATGAATTGTTTTACTTATATAAAGTAAATTTTATACTCACATCCCATTTAGTGAGGAGCTTTGTGAGAGTTTCAATATCTCATATTAATTTTCTTGATTTTCTTAATTTTAAGCAATTAAGAAAATCTCTATTGGTTAACTTTTATTTGATAATCCCATATCGGGAAAATAAGGGGAAAAAATGAGTTATTTTACTCATGTAAAGTGAATCTTGTACTCTCATCCCATTTAATATTGTAGTGTTGTGCATGCTTCAATTCAATATAGTTTAAATTTTAAAAGTTTTAATTAATTAATTATGACCTAACCGATTAGGCTAAATCATTTTTGATTTGATTGATTCCTTAGTTTAATCGCAATTTTAGCGATTTTATCAAAATATATAGATTAAATTTGAAATAAACTAATTTATATAAGCAAAAGGAGATTTTTAATGAGAAACCCTACAATTAATATCTCATACTCATTTTTTTTTTATTTTCTTAATTTTAAACAATTAAGAAAATTCTCATTGGTTAGCTTTCATTTAACTTTTATTTTACAATCCCATATAGACGTTTTGATTTTAAAAATAATTTTGTATGAAATTTTAAAACTCTCTATAACGCCCCCAAAATAATTATACAATCTAACTCCAAACAACTAATGCCAAGTGATATAAGTGAAATAAGAAGCTTTCATTAATCTGAGTTAGTATACAAAAGAAGACATGCGATATACATTCATAAATAGTTCATTATGAATTTACAACATGTGTTACAAGATGGTTAAAAAGAATAGAAAGCTAAACATATATTCATATGCCCTAAAGGCTTACATCTTTCCCAAGACCGTACTTGGTTACAACAAAATGAGTTAGAAGCTCAATACAAATAAAGCCCTAAGCTTGTTGTAGACACTCCATTTTTTACGGCCCTTACGACTTGGACACCATTGCATGCACACCCAATGATGAGTTTATATGCTCGCCAAGTGCTCGAAGTCCTCAGCGGAACGCCACAGCTTTGAGCCTTTCAAACCCTACACCCTTTTTGCATCATTCCTGGACCAGGCCTTAGTCCTTTAAGCCTGCAGCTTTTGGTGGCTTGCCGGCTACCTTTTGAGGCTGCTGACCATCACTTTTGGGCTGCCGGCCACTGAAGTGGCTTGCCGGCTACCATTGATGGCCAACCGGCCACTAGCCCTACACGTGGAGATAGATTTTGCAGATATTTTATGCCAGTTGTGCCAGTTGTTTGTATAGATGCATACATCTATCTCCACGTGTAGGGCTAGATCTCCTTGAGGGAATTTCATATTTTCTATATATAGGAGCCCTCTCTCTCATGTTTTAAGGTTAGAAAATTTTGAGATAAAAAATTTTCCTCTCTCTCTACCAAATCTCTACACTTTTGCCTACAAATCTTCAACCTTTGCTTATACACCCATAACCAAATCTTCTCATCTTTGAGCTAAGGTACTCTTAAACTTGGTTTGAGCTCTTGAGGGTGTTATTTGCTTGGTTTTGTTACTTGAATTGCTTCTTCTCTTCAAGAGGTATAAGGCTTTTATTTGATTGCTTTCTCCACTATTTTTCCTACTGTTTTTCCATTGTTTTGGGCTGTCAAAACTCTGTGTTTTTTGGGCTGAAGCTTGGGTTTAAGGCCATTAAAGGTTAGGGGGTGGTTCACTCTTCTTTATACCTTGTTTTGGAAGCCTTTGCCCTTGTGTTTCCCACTCTTTTACTATCTTTTTTTAAGCTTTTAAACACTGATTTTCAGAGTTTTTTCAGTGGCCAAAATCATGTTTTGAAGTCCAAATTTGGAGGGGTTAGCCTCCCCTCCTTGGGTCTTGCTTACTAGCCTAATTGGTGCCATGTTTTAGCATATTAATCTAGCTATTTTTAGCTCAATTCCAGCATGTTTTAGGACTTCTTTTAACCTGTTTTAGCACTGTTTTGGGCTGTTAGTTACATTTGAGCTTTGTTTTGCATGCTTGCAGTGTAATCGTCCTCATAAGCTTGGTGTTCTAGGCCTTAGACACCATCTTGTTTGAGTTGATAGCATTTAGTTATGCATTTCTCACTCATTTTCAGCACTAATAATCTCTGCAACCTCTCTCATTTCTTGACTTTTTGTTTTGCTTTGAAAGTGGTTCAAACTACTTGTTTGTTGAAACCATGAGATTGAGGTGTCATGATTAATGGATTAATCCCTTAGGGGGTTCATTACCAACAGTATGATGTCTCTTTCATGCCTAAAACAACTTTTAGTTTGAGCCATCTTTTCATTAGAGGACTTAATCTCACCCTTTGGGACTCAATTGATTAAAAATGGAAAGGTAACTAAAATGGAGTAACTAAAGCTTGGAATTAAAAGTGAGCAAGATAATAATTTGGTTGTGTTCAATCAGACGTTAATTGAACACATGGAAACTTGAACCATTTCATACTCATTAGTGATAAAATGATTCAAGGTTCCAAGGTCACCACTTCCTTTGATCATTCATGAAAGGGACGAGGTTTGTGTCTTGTTTTACATTTATTGAAATTGCACACTTGGTTTCATAAGCCATCATGCAATGAAATTGCATCCATTGATGGTTTGTGAATCGAACTTGCTACTCCTTTGATTTGTTCATGAAAAGGAGGGGTGAGTTGTGCAAACAAATCCTTGAAATACCCTGTATATGCTCTGTTTGTCCTCTGTTGCAGCAAGATGAACCTGTGCAGCAGTGGCCAGCAGACCATTTTTCATGGCCGATAGATAGCCGGCAGATGGCTGGCCGGCCATCACTGGTGGCCGACAACCTTCATCACTGGCCAGTCGGCCACTGATATAAAATTGAGCAGTGTGTTGGTAAGGTGGAGCAGAGTCGTTCTGGAAGTAGACAATAGTGCTGGTGTTCAACTGTGCAAACAGAGGCATTCAGAAGCAAAATGGTGGTCTTTTCGGGTGGAAACCAAGCATATGAATGAACATCCCTCATTTCCCGAGACGTAGTAATTAATTGTTTAGTTTAATTACTTATTTTAATTGCACTTGCATTGTAATTATTTAATTAGTTAGTTAATTCTAGTGTTGTAATAATTAGTTAAGGAGCTTAGCTAGTTTATTAATTTGTTGTAATAATTAGCTTAATTAACTTAGCTTTAATTAGTTAGCTAGTTAGCTAGTTTATTCATTCAGACCCTCCTTCGTGAGAGCGCAGTGTAATAATTTGTATGTCTTTCAACCCCCACGTCTTTCTCTCTTTTATTTAACTGCTTACAATGGTTAGTTTAGGAGCATCACGTTTTGTGTAGCATTTTTCATGTTTGCATCTATTTGTACCACATGCACCAAGGCTCGGTTCATCATTCTAATTGCATTGTTATTTCTTATACTTCTTTGAATACGTGCTTAGACCACTTGTTATTTAATTGATTCATATGCCATATTAGTAGCCGAGATTATTAGTTGCATATCGCATGTGTTGCATTAGTCATATTGCATGGTTAAGAATCATGTATTTTTTCTAACTCATTTTTCTTTTTAGCTTGGAGTACTAGGTGAGCCTTTACTTGCTTTAGCATAATTGCATGAGTGTTGATGTTGCCATGTCAAAGCATGTTTTCCATGAGGCTAAATGCTTAAATGATAAACTGCTTGAATGCTTGTGGATGAAGGCTCATTGCTTGAATTGGAATAATTTGAGCAATGTTTATATGCAATCACTTTTTCAAGTGGTACATATTTCGAAACAATTTTGCAAAACAAACATGAATCAAGTGTTCCAATTCTTGCAAATTAGTCTATACTTGTGTGTGCGCATCACATAGTAATGCTAGCCTAATAAACTGAAACAAGAGCATATAATGTAGATAAGAATTGGGGTGCTCAAATGCATTCATGACCTTCCTTTCTCGTACCTAAGTTCCCGAGTCGAGACAATCTTGGTGATGACGGACATGTGGCCTTTGGCACGAGTCATGGGTTTCCTAAATTTTGCAAAATAAAATATTTCGGTGGTGACTCTGTATCTTGCAAAGCAGTCCATTTTTGGCAATTTGATTCAAAATCGATTTTCTAAAAGATTTGCTAGATTTGGACTCTTTGGTGTTTATCAATTTCACATTGCACTTGTGAGATTAGATTCAGAACCGCGGGAGTCCAATACTGCAGGGCTTATGTTCGAACTTCCGAAAGGGGGTGCAAAAAAGTCGAGCTACGCTTGTACAAAAGTTAAGCATAAAATAAACAAAAATAAGCCTTCAGCTCCACAGTCCTCCCAAGTTAAGTCCTTGGCAGAGGCATATGACTAGCACCTGATAATGGTTTTTCCCAAGCAGGGTGAGCCAAAACCCAGTAGAAACAATCTAACACAATATATGAATCTTAACAAAGATATAAGTATGATGTGCATATACAATGCCTGTGATAAAAATCATTCATAGTTTACAAGATCATAATATGCCATGTTTTGTATCTTAACTCATTTCATGTCAATTCATTTTACATCAATTCATGAGACATGTCCACTGTTATCCAAACAACCCGATTGAGGTTACAACTCAGTGGTTCTCAAACCAACACAACCATTACACAAACACTTCAATTTGCCATTTTACGAAATTTCGTCTGCGGGAATCAGTGCCTATGTATACAGGCGATTTTTGAGACTTTCACTCTAGACACACAGGCCAACTTAATTCAATGGAGTCCATCCCCTTGCTTCTCCCAGACATGGAGTACATTCCCTTTCTCCTCCCAAACATCATACATATACAATGTATTAAAACACAGTTATGTCCAATGACAAACCAATAAGAGATTAGTTTCAATTCACCTAATCCTCATGCAATTTTTACAACAATCATAGCTATCCTCCACCGATAGCCCAAAACAAATATTTCTAAACAAATATACAATCTCCAAGATAGATAAATTATCTAAATTTCCATAGGTGAGAGATAACACGTATCCAACTCCACCATTTGTATAAATGTCTATCCAATTTCATATTCTCAATACCAATTCCATTATTTATACAAAATAATTATTTGAAACATTTTAGGGAAAAACTCAATTTTCTTCCAAAATCCAATCTATGTATCAAAATCAACAAATTCAACACAACACATCCTCATATCAACACCCATAATCTTTTTCAATACCTTCATTTGAAAACCTCTCTTTTGATTTTAAACCAAAACCCTAGGTTTGTCTAAAATCCTCCAAATCCCAACATTCTTTACACAATAATAAATAGCTAAGTTAAAAATCATAGGAGAGTGTAGAAAGTCCCTACCTCAAAGCTAGAAGACGAGCAATGCAAGAAGAAAACTTCAAAAATGCACCAACATAACTCTATTCAGATAGAAATGTAGCCCTTGAGATACTCTACCTTTCTCTCAAAGGGAGTAGGGTAGAGAAACCACTAGATCTAGGTGAAAATGTAGAGAGAATGTAGGTTTTAGAGAGAAAAGGTCCCGATCTAGGGTTTTGAGAGAGAAAGTTATGAAAAAATGATGTAAAAAGTGATATTCTTGGACTAATATACGCACAGTCCGCTCGAGCACAAGAAGTGACGCTTGAGCGCAGAATGCACACTCCCAGTAGTTTTGCAGACAACAGACCAATCGCTCGAGCGCAAGAAGGGCCGCTTGAGCGCAGAAAGATCCGCTTAAGCATAGAATATGCTCTCTCAATAGTTTTGCAAACCTGTAAAAGTACTGAGAGTGTAACAACTCCGACCTATGATTAACTGTTAAACTATGATTAAGGATGCCTAATAAGTAATTAAGATGAAATTATGAATTAATTGCATTATTTGTGTTTCTATCTATCTATCGTAAAAGACCTGTTTGTGTTTCTGTTTTGTTCTGCGAATTGAAGGCCTTATTGTCATCCGATCACGAAATTGACTTGGTATATGTGGTGTTTGGAATTTTTAGGAAATTATGGTAGGTTTAATTTACATTCGATTCAAACGAATTAATTAGAATAAAATAATGATACTTGATTAGTTTTAAACCAAGCTTACTTAAGCTTCCTTAATAAGCCTATATAAGGCTAATGTGAATCCATTAGTCCATTTTGCACCTTCATTTCATTATCTTAAAGCTCCAAACGTGTGTGTGTGTGTGTGTGTGTGTGTGTGTGTGTGTGTGTGTGTGTGTGTGTGAGAGAGAGAGAGAGAGAGAGAGAGACCAAGAGAGAATTGAGATCATTAAGGGAATTGCTAGAATTTGGAAGAAATTAGCTTGAAACTCAAGGATTTAGGCTTGGAATCTTAGTGTATTCACTATCTAGAGCGTTGTTGACCATTTAAGGTAAGACTTCAACCCTTAGACTTGATCAATATGATATCTAGGACATGAATTCTAGAGAATTAAGTTGAATAATGCAAGAATTGAGCTAGAAATGAATGAATTTAAGCCATACCATGTATGCATGCATTTTCATCACATTTTGAGTTTGAATTTCAAACAAACCTCACATGTATGTGTCTATATTGGCTTTGTTTTGAAAATTTATCAAGTTTCTCACCAATTTATCTAAATTGATCATGTTTTGGGCAAGTTTGAGTTCATAGCATTGCATACATGTTACATACGTGAAAGTTTTAAACTTGGGTTGAATAATTGGCTTACTCTTAGGCTTTGATTTTGCGAAATGGTTTTGAATTCATGATGTTTTGCAAGTTTACACAAGTTTCCTTGAGTTTTTTACCCAAAAGAACATGATTTACAGTTTTGAGTTTAGTTTTGAAGCTTGGAAACAAATCTGGAAATTCCAGAATTCTACCTCTCTGCTCGAGCGACAGATTATGCGCTCGAGCGACCACTCTTTGTTTTGCATTTCCGCTTGAGCGACCAAAAGTTGGCTTGAGTGTAAAATGCATGCTTCTAGAAGTTTACCATTTTGTAGACCGCTCGAGCGACGAGAGTTACGCTCGAGTGAAGACCTCAGTCTCACACTTGAGCAACCGCCGAGCGATCATCGAGCGGAAAATTCACGCAACCAAAACTTTTGCAGAGTTTATAGATCGCTCGAGTAACCGAAGTTATGCTCGAGTGACCACCTTTATTTTTGAACCTCCTCTTGAGCGAAAGAAGTTGCGCTCGAACGAAGCCTCTATTTTTAACAAATCTGACTAAGTGTTTTCATGTGCATTTTGGCAACCTCGTTGCATCCTAGGCATTCTTAAGCCCTAGTTAAGACACAATAATGAAGATAAGACTTAGAAACACACTAAGAACAAAACGAAATAAGCTAAGTACTATCCGAGCATGTGTTTCAATTTGTGTATCTGTTATGTTTATGTAGGTCACGCGCCGTGAGCTGTCAATCCATTGGTTTGCTATCGAAGCTAATTATGAAAGTATCTGTGAGTAATATCTTAGTAAAACTATGTGTTCAATATGAACTACTTTATGTACATTATGATATGATATGAACTATTTTCGAACGATGCAAAAGGTTATTTTGTCATTACATGAATGATGATCCAATTCTTTGAAATGTCTATATGGTATCCTTAGCAGAGGCCATCTCCCAGAGGACACAATACTGTGGCTTATGGTCATGAGGCCCTCGCGCGGGAGAAACGATATCGTGACCCATGTATGAGATATGTTACCTGGTACCAAAGATTCCAGTATAGAACTTGTTATGCTTGACCAAAGTGATATGTTAATGCTAATGGATGTATCACACATGATTCGAATACTATTTGAATACAAATATGAATGACACTCTGCTTCTGATACGAACATGCTTATATTTTTTTTATTTGAAATCTATTCTGGACATTTTTCATTAAAATTTTTACTCTGTTATTATTCACTGAGCTCCACCTCGCTGTATTATTTATGTATATAGGTAACTAGACGCGTGACCAGGCTCAGTGATGATGGAGGTCAGTTTTGTCAGCCAACCGTTGTGCCTCTCGAGGAGGTTCCAAAAAGAGTTTAGTGGTCGAGTTTTGTGAACTAAGTTATAAGAGTTAGACTTTTGTTGTTTTGTAAACAGTTCTTTGTCCTATTTTGCGTATTATAACAATGTGGGATGGTTACATATATGACGTCATATATGGGTTTATGTATATTGCGATAACCATGTCCCGTATTATGCTAATTGATCTTAATTATGATTGTGATTATGTGTTTAATCTGATTTTAAGTGACATTTATATGATTATATGTGGTTTTGGATTTCTATCTGTTCACCGTAGGAAAATATATTAAACTTACTATTGTAAACTGAAAATCGAAGGCCTTATTGGCCACAGAAATCGAAATTGACCGCGCCATAATGATTGGCGTAATTTTTAGAGCCTACAGTGAAATTTAATTAAAAATTTATTCGGATCAAAATAATTAGATTCAAAACGATTAAATTAAGCTCAATTACTTAGCCTTAATCAAATTTGATTAGGCAAACATTTATAAGGGGCCCTATTACACTTAATCTCATTCTTTTTGAGCTCAAATCTGAAAATCACACTCTAGAGAGAGAGAGGGCCGGTTCTAGAGAGAGAAAGAGGAAGAATTGTGTATTTTGGCTCAAAGTTTGTGAATTTGGAAGCTACACTCAAGATTTAACTACATTTGTGAAGATTGGAGCTCATAGCGGAGTAATTGGACATGAATTCATGAGTTTGGGTTGTAATTATGTAAACTCAAAGATAATTTGTAATCAAGGGCATGATTTGAGTTGAACTTGGTGAATTTGAAGTCATCATAGGCATGCATGTAAAAGATTGCTATAAATTTGTGTATTTGAGCATGAAACGTACGATCCATGTTGAATTTTGGTGAAGATTCATGCCTTGATCATCATTTGCATCGTTTGAGTTGAGAATGGAAGTTATATTCCACATGCAAGCACAATTCATAGAGTTATGAGTTTTGGTTGCATGAATTTAATGTGTTGGGAATAAGTTTGATATAATTTGAGTATGCTTATGATTGATTCATGGGAATTAAGTTTCATAATGTTGTAAATATAGTGTTTGTATCATGCTAGAAGATGTAAAAGTGAGTTATGGATCATAACATGCAAGTTGCATCAATTTGAATACAAGTTTGAGCTTCAAGAACAATTCTGGAGTTTCAGAATTCGTCGGGTCTGCTCGAGCGGGAAAATAACAGCTCGAGCGTGAATTCTAGCTCCCAGAACTTTTGCATGCATTAATGTCCATTCGAGCGGGGATAGTCACGCTCGAGCGCCCGGTCACATGTTTCGACTCTCCGCTCAAGCGTCCAAAGTCACGCTCGAACGCAAAAATGAGGCAACCAGTACTTTTGTAGACCAAAGGGGTCCGCTCGAGCGGGGAGCCCTGTTTCAGAAATTTTGAAAAGGGGGTTTTGTGTTTCATTTTCCATTCTCTTTCATTTCTAAGCACTCTTAGGCATACATTGAACATTATAAATGGATGTAGAAGATAAGAAAGAGGCCTAAGAAGAATATATGAATTAAGAACGGATTGAATCGCTTGTGACCCATTATATTTATGAATTGTGTAGGGTCAAGCACAAGGGCAAATCATCCAGCGGATCACTGTGAGTAATATCGTAATAAAGATATTTTGAAGTATACTATTTGTCCAATTATTTACTCCTATTTGAGTTTCGTAAGTTTGTCAATTTGAATCAGGGACAAATATCCGTTATATCTAATGATTGGACCAAAGGTCGTTGCACATGAATGATTGGGCCAAAGGCCGTTGGACATGAACGATTGGGCCAAGGGCCGTTTGATATGAATGATTAGGCCAAAGGCCATTTGATACGAATGAATTGGGCTCGAGGCCGTTTGTTAAAAATCAAAGTGGGCCAGAGGCTGTTTGATACGTCTAGGTTGTAGTCGTTTGATACACTAGATAGAAACACGAATTGGGCCCAAGGCTGCCTGATGTATCTGTTTCAAATTTCGTTCATGTATCTTCTTTATTTGATATTATTCACTAGGCTATCGCTCACTCTCATTCATGTGTCTGTAGGTAAGCCAAGAGATGTCCAAACCTAGCCTAAGTGAAGTATGTGTGAAACAGTCAAAGTTTTGGAGAGTCAGCCCAAACGTCTCACGCACGAGATTTATTTTTGCCCTTTTGTTCTTTTGTTATATTTTGCTAATGTTGGCGAAAACATTGGATCACCTTTTTATATAAGTTTTGTTTGGTTGATTGCATAACTGAAAGTTCCTAGATATAAATTAACTCTATGGGTATGTGTGAGTTATTATGAAATACTTTTGGAATGATTTTGTTATACCATGTAAGCACAGCTCTATGGACAAAGTTTTTAAGTTTGTTTCCATCTTGGCCCCTTAACTCTGTTGAAATATGTTTTATTTGGTTTGAGGTCGTAGGTAATCTCTTGATTACTGGCCGGTTATGACCTTAACCCATAGGGGCGGGTTCGGGTCATGATAGAGTGGTATCAGAGCACGAGTTAATAACTCACACACTTGTCCAAATGAACACTTAGCATCTAGAACAGATCTATGATGCATTCATGTGATAAGTATGAATCTGAAAGCATTAAGAACATGCTGGAATGTTTCGAGATGAATGATTATGTGATATATGTTTGTGATTTACGTGCATTGCGAATTATTTGAATATGTGTATTCTTTAGTATATGCATACTTGTGAACCTTTTGTATAAGGAATAATGCAAGTCTAATAAGATGGTGAGAACAAGAGGTGATGAGATAGAGGAGTGTCACGACCCAAACCCGGCCCTATGGGTTTAGCACCGTAACCGGCCAGTAATCCGAGATTACCGAAGGCCTGCTTAACAGAAATACAGTAAAACAGAGTACAGGGCCTGGCGGAAGCCAATACAGTAATTAAACAATGTCCAATGAGCTGTGACAGTCTGTATGCAAAAGATTTTCCATGCATTCATACGTAAACAGTACTGAACAGTGTGTACAATACTTACATCCATTCAAACTAGGGACTCGACCCTACATAACAGTACAGATAACAGTATAGAAAACACTCCGTCTGTACAAAACAGTACGGTCTATACAGAACAGTAAAACAGTACAGAAGGGGGAAACAAACAAAACACCCCCAAGCCATAGCATGGCAACTCGGAACCTCGCAGTGAGGCACAACGGCTGGCTTGACAAAACTGGAGTTACCCTGACGCTCCTAGCTCCGATCTGGTGCCTGTACACCTACATATATATATAAGCAATGAGCTAAAGCCCAGTGAATAACATAAAGCGTAAAGGGGTTTAGAATGAATGTCCTTACAGTATGAAAACAGTTCATTTCAATCAGTCATTCAGTTGTTCAGTACAGTAAACAGTCATATGTGGTACATCCATTAGCATAACAGTAACAGTAGGTCTTAAAAGACCGAACAGTAATGATGGCCATCAGTCAGTAAACAGTAGTGGTTCCACGAGGGAACCGACAGAGATCTCTGTAACAGTAACAGTAACAGTAAACCGTAGATACTAAGGATGCCACAGTACAGTTCAGAAATAAAGGACATACATTCATTCAGTAAATAATACCAGTCCAGTAAACAGTTCAGTTCAGTATTCAAAAGATATCAGTTGAACATATCTTTACACAATTGTTACTCACAGAGTTCTGGGCTACAGTATGCTAGAGCGTGTCTCCCCAGTTGCCAACCCTACACAGTTCACAGATTGAACACACACTAAGCTACACAGTTGGGAAAATATCATAACTTAATCCCCAATTTGCCTTGGTGTGTTCTACAACGATATCCTCAACAAGATGTCTCAAACTAGGCCTAAGAATGCCTAGGATGGGATGAGGATGCAAAGATGTACACTTAAAAGCATTTCAGGATTTTCAGAAAAACAGAGTCCCGCTCGAGCTCAGGTTTCCCCGCTCGAGCGTACAGGCAAACAAAGGTACACGCTCGAGCGTAAACTTTCCCGCTCGAGCGTACTGTAAAAGTACTGGATGGGTGAAATCCCCGCTCGACGCCCGCTCGAGCTTGAGACATGACTCCGCTCGAGCGCCCAATACTCCGCTCGAGCGGAATGTAAAACAGTGCAAGATGCTGGAAGCTCGATTTTCCCGCTCGAGCGGCACTTCCCCCGCTCGAGCGGACGACTGAAATCTGGAAATCCCAGATTCGAGCTCCAGGTTCAAAACCAAGCTCAAAAGCATCAAAGCCAATCCTCTTGGGCCCATTTTCTGGAAAACATTTATAAACACATAGAATATCATGTTTCAAAGCTCAATTTTAAGAAATCAAAGCCCAAGGGTGTTTAATTCAAACTCAATTTAAACCATTTTCCAAGGACAATCCTCAAACATGACATGCATGATCTTTAAATCATTTTCAAAGCTTTAATGATGTTTCAAAAGAACTCAAGCCTTCAAAAACAAGATGAACTCATGGAGTATGACCAAAAGATGGACATGCATGTGAGGTATTATGAACTACAACCTCAAAACTCCAATATATGTACATGCATGCAACAATCAAGCTTCAATTCAACAACAATGAACCAGAACAAGACTTAGTTCTACAATGAAGCATGAATCATGCAAGAACAACTCAAGGACAAAAATCAAAAAGATGAAATTCATACCTAGGCTCCTTGAATGCAAGTCTAGAGGTTCAATCTAGCAAGAACTCCTCTCAATCCCTCTAATTCTAAGATGAATCAAGTTGAATCACTCTACTCCTCTTACTCTCTCTCTCTAGTCGGCAAAACAAGGAGAATGGCTGAGCAAAATATGTTTGATTCAAGTGTAAAGGTTCTCAAAGGTGTATAGATAGTGGCCCACTCAAGGGCAAGGTTGTAAATAAGTCTAATTCATGTGATTAACTCATTTTAATCTAATTTAATCATACCTAATCAGTTTTCGGGTAAATACACCATAAAATCTCATTAATTATGAAGATCACAAAACACTAATCGGTTTCAGATTCGGCCGCCGATAAGGCCTTCAATTAGCAGTTTAAACATATGAACATGAACAGATAATCATACAGTCAAACAGATATAATGCAATTTAACTAACATATACTCAATCAATTCGGTTTC
Organism: Camellia sinensis; assembly: GCF_055761805.1. Lineage (NCBI taxonomy): Eukaryota > Viridiplantae > Streptophyta > Magnoliopsida > Ericales > Theaceae > Camellia > Camellia sinensis. The sequence goes on from NC_138969.1 coordinate 168,239,345, forward strand.
CAGTTTCAGTCAGTCAGTTCAATTATCAGTCAGTTATCAGTCATTATCCGTTTCGTTTAACAGTAATCGGTGATTATCGGTAATCGATCAGTCATTAATCAGTAGACAGTATGAGGGTTGTTACAAGAAGTCTTCTACTGCCAGAATGGATAGGATGGAAAGATTGATTCAGGAAATGGTAGAAACATTAAGGCAACAACAACAGTGGCAACAACAGTGGCAGCAACCACATTCTCCGCCTCCTCCTCCAGTACCACTTGTCCAAGACCATCAGAATGATGACCGAATAATAGCTCTCACCAAAGAGTTTAAGAAAATGAGACTGCCACAGTTTCATGGGGGATTGGATCCGTTAAAGGCTGAAGCTTGGGTCCTCAGCATGGAGAAGTTGTTTGAAGTATTTCCTTGTCTAGAAACATAGAAGGAAGTTCTAGCCACTTTTACTCTTAAAGATGAGGCAAGAAAGTGGTGGATGTTGACGCATGAAAATAATAAGGATATTGGTTGGGCACGATTTTTGGAGATTTTCTATGACAAATACTTTCCACAATGTGTCCATGACAGGAAGGTGTCGGAATTCGTGGAACTTAAACAAAACAGTATGACAATAGCTGAGTACGAGGCCAAATTTACTGAATTGGTCAGATTTGCACCACATGTGGTCGATACCGACTACAAGAAAGCGAGGCATTTTGAAGGTGGGCTTCGAGATGACATCTTAGAGAAGGTGAATGTCCTCAAGCTGGAAACCTATATTAGGGTGCTAGACCGGGCCATAATATCAGAAGCTAACATAGCCAGACAGACCAAATCAGCAACTGACTGGAAAAGTAGTAAAAGACAGGGCTTCTTTTCGAAGAAGAAATTTTTGAAGAAGTAGAATACAGTCTCCTCAAGTACTTCGAATTCTTCTCGAGACACATCTCCATTGTGCAATATTTGTAGTAAAATGCATCGCGGAGTTTGTTACCGTGTGTCAGGAGCTTGTTTTAAATATGGTAAAACCGGTCATATGGCCAGAGATTATATTCAGAACAGTGGAAGGTTAGTTTCTACTTCGACAGCATCGATCCCAAAACTGAGAAATACTACGAGGCCTACTACCACCAGAGATATCGTGAGGCAAGGAAGAGTTTTTGCACTTGTTCCGGGCGATACACGGAACACCGAAGCCGTTGTCTCAGGTACTATCTCTATATGCAATCAGGATGCTTTTGTATTAATTAACTCCGGATCAACATGCTCTTTCGTAACTTGTGCATTTGCATCTAGACTGAGTAGACCTCTAGAATCATTGCCATATTTGCTATGTGTATCTGCTCCATCCGGGGAATCTGTGTTGTGTACATCTGTATATCGATTTTGTGACATGCGTATTAGGAATGGTATTCTATATGTAGATTTACTACCCTTGGGCTTTAGACATTTTGATATAATTCTGGACATGGATTGGTTAACTAAATATTGTGCCACCATTGATTGCGTAACAAAACGGGTTGTATTTAAACCACCGGAACATGAAGAAATCGTGTTTGTGGGTAACGAGGTAGTGCCTCCACCTTATTTGATATCTGCAATGAAAGCATGTAAATTGATCAGGAAAGGGTGCCATGGTTATTTGTGTTGTGGGCTATCTAAACAATCTATGAATGTTGAATTGAACAATATTCCTACTGTTAGAGAATTTCCAGATGTGTTTCCAAATGAATTACCAGGGGAATTAGTAGACAGGGAGATAGAATTTACTATTGACATTGTGCAGGCACTCAGCCTATTTCTAAAACTCCCTACAGAATGGTTACTACTAAAATAAAAGAATTGAAAGAGCAATTGCAAGACCTACTTGACAAAGGGTTTATTCAACCTAGTACTTCACCATGAGGTGCACCGGTGTTACTTGCGAAGAAGAAAGACGGAACTCTATGCCTGTGTATTAACTATCGAGAACTGAACAAGGTGACAATAAAGAATAAATATCCCTTGCCTCATATTGATGATTTATTTGACCAGTTGCAGGGATCACAAGTGTTTTCCAAAATTGATTTGAAATCCGAATACCACCAGTTGAAGGTAAAAGCAGAGGATGTTGAGAAAACTGCGTTTCGAACAAGGTATGACCATTATGAATTTCTTGTTATGCCATTTGGGGTGACTAATGCTCCTGCAGCATTTATGGACCTAATGAACCGAATCTTTAAGACTTACCTTGATGATTTTGTTGTGGTTTTTATTGATGATATCTTGATATATTCAAAGAGTAGACTTGAACACGAACTCCACTTGAGAATTGTCTTGCAAACACTTAGAGAAAAGAAATAATTTGTCAAACTAAAGAAATGTGAATTTTGGTTGGATGAAGTTATTTTCTTAGGACATATCATCAATAGAGATGGGATTTCAGTGGACCCACAGAAGATAGAGGCAATTGTGAATTGGCCTATGCCGACAAACGTAACGGAAGTTCGCAGTTTCATGGGCTTAGCTGGGTACTACAGAAGTTTTGTGAAAGAATTTTCGAAAATAGATGTGCCTCTTATCCAACTGACACACAAAGGGCAACCATTTGAATGGAATGACGAAAAAGAATCTGTCTTTCATGAACTAAAAACGAGACTGACCATTGCGCCAATTTTGACAATACCATCAGGTACGGAAAACTTTGTGATTTTCAGTGATGCATCTTATAAAGGTTTGGATTGTGTATTAATGCAGAATAGAAGGGTGATTGCCTACGCCTCTCGGCAGTTGAGGCCACATGAGAAGAACTACCCAACACATGATTTAGAATTGGCCGCAGTTGTATTTGCTTTGAAAATCTGGTAGCATTGCTTTTATGGGGCAAAGTGCGAAGTCTACAAGGATTACAAAAGTCTGAAGTACTTCTTTACACAGAAAGAGCTAAATATGCAACAGAGAAGATGGCTTGAATTGATAAAGGATTACGATCTTCAGATTTAGTATCACCCCGGGAAAGTCAATACAGTTGCTGATGCCTTGAGCAGAAAATTGATGGGGAATTTAACTTGCTTGCTTACTGAAAAGAAAGAAATTTTACTCGATTTTGAGAGAACCGAGATTGAAGTCGTACTACATGAACAAACCGGGTTGATCGCCACCATTTCAATTGAACCCGCAATAATTACTGAAATTAAGCAGAGGCAAAAAGAGGATGAGTTCCTCAAGAAAGTGATTGATGAATTTGAAACAAGTCTGAAAGCAGAGTTCGGCATTGAAAGTGAAGTGTTGAGATTTCGAAACCGAATGTGTCTCCCAGATATTCCGGAACTAAAGAAGAGAATTCGAGGTGAAGCTCACAAATTAGTGTTTGCTATACATTCGGGTAATAACAAAATGTATCAGGATTTGAAACAAAGCTATTAGTGGCCCAAAATAAAGAAATAAATTGCTGAGTATGTGTCCAAGTGCCTTCAATGTCAGCAAGTTAAAGCTAAACATCAGAAATCGGGCGGTCTACTTTAGTCTCTCCCTATTCCTGAATGGAAGTTGGAGCATGTGACTATGGACTTTGTTGTTGGTCTACCTCGAACTCCTCGAGGTATGGACTCTATTTGGGTTGTAGTTGATAGACTGACTAAGTTTGCACATTTTCTACCTGTTAGGACTACATTTGATGCTTATAGACTGGCTACTATATATGTTGACGAGATTGTTCGTTTACACAGAGTTCCGGTATCTATTGTCTCGGATAGAGATCCGAAATTTGTATCTAGATTGTGGAAGAGTTTGCAAAGAGCTATGGGGACAAAATTAAGGTTTAGTACTGCATTCCACCCACAGAAAGACGGGCAATCAGAACGGACAATACAGACCTTAGAAGATATGCTAAGAATGTGTGCCTTGGATTTTCAAGGGAGTTGGGAAGATTATTTGCCACTAGCAAAGTTTGCATACAATAACAGTTTCCACTCCAGCATCGGTATGGCACCATACGAGGCTTTGTATGGTAGAAGGTGTAGATCACCAATTTGTTGGACAGAAGTCGGGGATAGGGCTTTACTTGGACCTGAAATTATGCAGGATACTTCTGAAAAGATCAAAACTATTCAACAAAGGCTCAAGACAGCTCAGAGTCGGCAAAAGAATTATGCGGATGTTCGAAGAAGATCTCTTGAGTATGAGGTTGGTGACCATGTGTTTATTCGCGTGACTCTGATGAAGAGCCAAGTAAGATTCGGTAAGAAAGGAAAATTGTCGCCCCGGTATATTAGGCCATTTTAGATTCTGGAAAAACTTGGTCCAGTTGCCTATCGAGTCACTTTGCCACTGGGATTCGAACAAATGCACAATGTATTTCATGTATCAATGTTAAGGGGTTATCTTCAAGATCCGTTTCATGTGATTGATTATCACCGGATAGCTTTTGATAAAAATATGGAATACGCAGAATGGCCGGAACGAATCATTGACCGTCAAGTGAAACAATTAAGAAGCAAGTCCATTCCGATGGTGAAAGTGGAATGGAAAGAACACTATGGGACGGACGCCATATGGGAAAAAGAGGATGAAATGCGACTACACTATCCACATTTGTTCCCCGACAAAAGTAAAATAAGTTTGGAGGACCAAACTTCCTAAATGAAGGAAGATTGTGATAACCATGTTCCGTATTATGCTAATTGATCTCAATTATGATTGTGATTATGTGTTTAATATGATTTTGAGTGTCATTTAAATGATCATATGCGGTTTTGAATATCTATCTGTTCACCGTAGGAAAATCTGTTAAACTTACTGTTGTAAACTGAAAATCGAAGGCCTTATCGGCCACAGAAACCGAAATTGACCGCGCCATTGTGATTGGCGTAATTTTTAGAGCCTACAGTGAAATTTAATTGAAAATTTATTTGGATCAAAATAATTAGATTCAGAACTATTAAATTAAGCTCAATTACTTAGCCTTAATCAAATTTGATTAGGCAAACATATATAAAGGGCCCTATTACACTTAATCTCATTTTTTTTTAGCTCAAATATGAAAATCACACTCTAGAGGGAGAGAGGGCCAGTTCTAGAGAGAGAAAGAGGAAGAATTGTGTATTTTGGCTCAAAGTTTGTGAATTTGGAAGCTACACTCAAGATTTAACTACATTTGTGAAGATTGGAGCTCATAGGTGAGTAATTGGGCATGAATTCATAAGTTTGGGTTGTAATTATGTAAACTCAAAGATAATTTGTAATCAAGGGCATAATTTGAGTTGAACTTGGTGAATTTGAAGTCATCATAGGCGTGCATGTAAAAGATTGCTATAAAATTGTGTATTTGAGCATGAAACGTACGATCCATGTTGAATTTTGGTGAAGATTCATGCCTTGATCATCATTTGCATCGTTTGAGTTGAGAATGGAAGTTATATTCCACATGCAAGCACAATTCATATAGTTATGAGTTTTGGTTGCATGAATTTAATGTGTTGGGAATAAGTTTGATATCATTTGAGTATGCTTGTGATTGATTCATGGGAATTAAGTTTCATAATGTTGTAAATATAGTGTTTGTATCATGCTAGAAGATGTAAAAGTGAGTTATGGATCATAATATGCAAGTTGCATCAATTTGAATACAAGTTTGAGCTTCAAGAACAATTCTGGAAATTCTAGAATTCGTCGGGTCTGCTCGAGCGGGGAAATAGCCGCTCGAGCGTGAAAATCTAGCTCCCAGAACTTTTGCAGGCATTGATGTCCGTTCGAGCAAGGATAGTTAGGCTCGAGCACCCACTCACATGTTTTGACTCTCCGCTCAAGCGTCCGAAGTCACGCTTGAGCGCAAAAATGAGGCAACCAGTACTTTTGCAGACCAAAGGAGTCCGCTCAAGTGGGGAGCCCTATTTTAGAAATTTTGAAAAGGGGGTTTTGTGTTTCATTTTCCATTCTCTTTCATTTCTAAGCACTCTTAGGCATACATTGAACATTATAAATGGATGTAAAAGATAAGAAAGAGGCCTAAGAATTATGTTTATGAATTGTGTAGGGTCAAGCACAAGGGCAAATCATCCAGCGGATCACTTTGAGTAATATCTTAGTAAAGATATTTTGAAGTATACTATTTGTCCAATTATTTACTCCTATTTGAGTTTCGTAAGTTTGTCAATTTGAATCGGGGACAAATATCCGTTATATCTAATGATTGGACCAAAGGTCGTTGGACATGGATGATTGGGCCAAAGGCCGTTGGACATGAATGATTGGGCCAAAGGGCGTTTGATACGAATGAATTAGGCTCGAGGTCGTTTGTTAAAAATCAAAGTGAACCAGAGGCTGTTTTATACGTCTAGGTTGTAGTCGTTTCATACACTAGATAGAAACAAGAAATGGGCCCAAGGCCGCCTGATGTATCTGTTTCAAATTTCATTCATGTATCTTCTTTATTTGATATTATTCACTAGCCTATCGCTCACTCTCATTCATGTGTCTGTAGGTGAGCCAAGAGATGTCCAAACCCAGTCTTAGTGAAGTATGTGAGAAATAATCGATGTTTTGGAGAGTCAGCCCAAACGTCTCATGCACAAGGCTTGTTTTTGCCCTTTTGTTCTTTTGTTATATTTTGCTAATGTTGGCGAAAACGTTGGGTCACCTTTGTATATAAGTTTTGTTTGGCTGACTGCATAACTGAAAGTTCTTGGATATAGATTAACTCTATGGGTATGTGTGAGTTATTATGAAATACTTTTGGAATGATTTTGTTATACCATGTAAGCACAGCTCTATGAACAAAGTTTTTAAGTTTGTTTCCGTCTTAGCCCCTTAACTCTGTTGAAATATGTTTTATTTGGTTTGAGGCCGTAGGTAATCTCTCGATTACTGGCCGGTTATGACCTTAACCCATAGGGGCAGGTTCGGGTCATGACATATATGTTTTGAATTTTTGTGTCCCATGTATGTCTGCACAGCTCTATGGACTATGTATGTTTTTATATCTACTTCCGTTGCCGCGTATTATCAAGTTAATCTGTTCAGAGGCCTTAGGTAATCCGTGGATTACTGGCCGGTTACGACGCTAAACCTATAGGGGCAAGTTTTGGTCGTGTTAGAGAGTTTGCAAAGCTTGCTTGAGCGCAAGAAGTGCCGCTTGAGCAAATGAGCAAAATTTTGGGCAACAAAAGTTCAGAAACTAAGCAACCAATTTGTTCCAAACACAACCACAACAACCCAATATCCAAAATTAAGGAAATACAAGGGAAGCAAGATATGAACAACAATATAAAACCATGAAACCCGAGTTTAGAATACAACAAGGGTCGGGTCAAGATTTGAATCGCTATACTTTCATAATTTTAGAAATACAAGGGAAGCAAGATATGAACAACAATACAAAACCATGAAACCCAAGTCTAGAATAAAACAAGGGTTGAGTTAAGACCGGAATTGCTATACTCTCATAATATTTAACTTAAAAATAATTATAATCCCATATCGAGAAAATAAAGAAAAAGTGAGTTGTTTCACTTATATAAAGTGTTCCAATTCCATATCGAGAAAAGAAAGAAAAAGTAAGTTGTTTCACTTATATAAAATGAATCTTATAAAGGGAGTTTTAAGGGAGAAGCCTTGTAGAAGCTCCAAACCCTCATTCTAAAATTATTGAATTTTCTTAATTTTAGACAATTATCTCATTGGCTAGTATCCATTTATCTTTTATTTTACAATCGCAAATCAAGAAGAAAAAAAAAAGAAGGAAAAAGTGAATTGTTTCATTTACATAAAGTGAATCTTATGCTCTAATTTATATAAATTATTCCCTATTGGTTAGCTTTCATTTAACTCTTATTTTATAATCTCACATCGGAAAAAGAAGGAAAAAATGAATTGTTTCACTTATATAAAGTGAATCTTATGCTCCCATTTATATAAGCAAAAGAAGATTTTTAGTGAGAAGCCTTATAATCAATACCATTTTTTTTTTTTTGATTTTCTTAATTTTAAATAATTAAGAAAATCTCTATTGATTAGCTTCCACTTAACTTTTATTTTACAATCCACATTTTGATTTTAAAAATAATTTTGTATGAGATTTTGAAACTCTCATAATATTTAACTTTAAAATATTTACAATCTCACATCGAGAAAAGAAAGAAAAGTGAGCTGTTTCACTTATATAAAGTGACTCTTATACTCTCATTTATTATTACAATATTCTGCATGTTTCAGTTGAAGATGGTTTAAATTTTAAATAAAATTTAAAGGTTTTAATTAATTAATTTTGTTGTAAATTGCTCGGTCTTTTGACTTAGTCGATTAGGCTGAATCATTTTCAGTTTGACTGATTTACTGGTTTAACCATGGTTTTAGCTATTTTATCAAAATATATTGCTTAGATTTGTTTGATTTGAAATAAATTAAGATTGACCTTATTAAAAATTGAACGACTAAGATTGCCTGATTATAAATGAACTTTCCATCCAAACAACTGTTAACTTTTATTTTACAATCCTATATCAGGAAAATGAGAAAAAAATGAGTTGTTTCATTATATAAACCTTATGCTTCCATTTAATATTATAGTGTTGTGTATGTTTCAGTTAAAGACAATTTAAATTTTAAAATTAAAATAAAATTTAAAGTTTTAACTAATTAATTTTTGTATCAGTTGGTTGGTCTTTTGACCTAGACGATAGGGTGAACCGTTTTCGGTTTGACTGATTTGCTGGTTTAACTGCGATTTTAGCGGTTTTATAAAAATATATTGGTTAAATTTGTTTGATTCAAAATAAATTAAAGATTGACCTAATTAAACATTAAACGGCTAAAATTGTTTGATTCGAAATAAACTTCCCGCCCAAACAATTGTTAACTTCTAAACAATTAAGAAATTCTCATTGGCTAGCTTTCATTTAACTTTTATTTTATAATCTCACATTGAGAAAAGAAGGAAAAAGTAAATTGTTTCACTTGCATAAAATGAATCTTATACTCCTACCTATCTATATATATATATATAAGGAAAATGGTCTTTTTAATGACAAAGCTTGTAGGGGCTTTAATGCCCCCAAAATAATTACAATAATTCATCTATAAATGACTAATACCAGATGACATAAACAAATAACATACTTCTGTTAATCAAAGTTAATTTACAAAAAATGACACATGCGATATAAATTCATAAGCTTTACCCTGAATCTATAGCATGTGATACCAACTTAATGATCAACAAAATAAATGCCCTACAGGCTTACATCTTTCCAAGACTATGCTTGGTTACAACAAAAAAGAGAATCTTAAGCTCCATACATATAAAGCCCTAGGCTTGTTGAAATATTAAATACAAAACAACAAAACAGAGCCTTCAGCTCCTAGGTCCTCCCAAGCTAAGTCCTTGGAGGAAGCATGTCACCAGCACCTGAAAATGGTTTCCCAAATATGGTGAATATTAACAAAGATATGAGTATGATGCACATGTTCAATGCCCAAATGACAAATCTTTTACAACCTTTTTCCAAAACCATGTTATGTCAAACTTACATCTCAATCCATTAGTTATACCCACTTCATTTAGTCAACCAAACAGAGGATACACCCATTGGCCTCCAACCAATATAATTATCATACAAAATACATTCACTTGCCATTTTACAAAAATTTCGTCCACAAGAATTGGCACCCATGTATACGCACGGTTTTTGGGACTTTCACCCTAGACACATAAGCCAACTTAGTTTAATGGAGTCCATCCCCTTTTTTCTTCCAAACATGGAGTACATCCCCTTTCTCCTCCCAAATATCATATATATACAATGTATATAAATCATATTCATATTCAACGATAATGGTTAAGAGATTAGTTTTAATTCACCTAATCCTCATGCAATTTCTACAACAATTATGGCTATCCTCCAACGATAGCCCAAAACAGATATTTCTAAATATCTATACAATCTCAAAGACAAATAAATTATCCAAATTTCCATAGGTGAGAGGTAATACATATCTAAGTCCACCATTTATATAAACGTCCATCTAATTTCACATTTCCAATGTCAATTTCATTTATTTTTACAAAGTAATTATCTGAGAAATTTTAGAGCAAACTTCCCATTTTTCCAACATCCACTCCAAGTACCAAAATCAATCATTTTAACATAGCACAAGCTCATATTTATTCCCATAACCATTTCCAATACATCTATTCAAAAACCCCTCTTTTGATTTTAAACCAAAACCCTAGGTTTGTTCAAAATTACCTCAAATCCCAATATTTCTCACATATCAACAAATAACCAAGTTAAAACTCATAGAAGAGTGTAGAAAGTTCCTACCTCGAAGTTAGAAGTCGAGCAAGCAAGTTGAAAACTTCAAAGATGCCCAAATACAACTATATTCAGAAGCCCTTGAGATGCTCTACCTTTTTAACAAATGAAGTAAGGTAGAGAAACCACTAGATTTAGGTGAAAATGTAGAGAGAATGAGAGTTTTAGAGAAAGGCTCTTAGATCTAGGGTTTTGGGAAGAAAAGAGATGAAAAAGTGTTGAAAAGAGTGCTGCTACGAACTGATATACGCACAGTCTGCTCGAGCGTAAGAAGTGATGCTCGAGCGTCAGACACAATAAGTGTTCCGCTCGAGCGCTAAGACACAAACCAAAAGGGTATCACCGCTCGAGCTCAAGAAATGACACTCGAGCGCAGAATACACACATCCAGCAGTTTTGCAAACAATAGATCGACACTCGAGCGCAAGAAAGGCCGCTCGAGCATAGAATACACTCTCCTAATAGTTTTGCAAACCTGCAAATATACTAAGAGTTCACAAAGCCCGCTCAAGCGCAAGAAGTGCTGCTTGAGCGGAGGAGCCAAATCCTGAGTAACAAAAGGTTTGAAAACCAAGCAATCAACCTGTTCCAAACATAACCACAACAACCCAAAAGCCAAATTTAAAGAAACACAAGGAAAGAAAGATATGACCAACAATATAAAACCATTAAATCCGAGTCCAGGATATAACAAGAGTCGAGTCAAAATCAGAATCACTATAACCTCCCCTCCTTAAGGAATTTCGTCCCCGAAATTTCAAATCAAGTTTTAAAGTTATGCTTAAACCAATTACAATAATAATCATCTGTCAATTCCATCATCATGACCTATTCCCCAGTCATCCAATCACATCAATACGATAAATGAATTCTCAATGTTGAATGCATAATTCATATTTCCAAAACATATACAATGTTTATATTAAACTCGCATTTCCAAAACATAAACAACATATATAATGTTTCCATATCTCCAAAACACATACAATGTTTACATATTTCTTTAACATAACAAAATTTCAATACATGATCAAGCATCCACAAATAAATCTGGATATTTCTCGCAGACTTCCAACTCACATTTCCACGTTGTTTCCTCAATCTCGTGATATTTCCACAATACTTTAACCAAGCGAATTATCTTGCCTCGCAAGACTTGGTCCCAAATATCCAACACTCTTACTGGTCTCTCCTCATACGAGGTATCCTCATCTACCTCTAAATCGGTCCAATCCAACATGTTCGATGGATTCGGCTCATACTTCCAAAGCATGCTAATATGAAACACATTATGAATCCCGAAAAGCTATGACGGCAAGGCCAAACGGTAAGCTACCTCTCCAATCCGTTCAAGGGTCTTAAAAGGCCCAATGAATCGAGAGAAAAACTTCTCACTCTTTCCAAATCTCATTAAACCTCTACTAGGTGATATCTTCAAGAATACACGATCTCCCACCTCAAAAGACAAAGGTCTCCTCTTATAATCGACATAATTTTTCTGCCAACTTTAGGCTGTAACCAACCTCTTACAGATAAGTGTAACTTTCTCCGTCGTTTCCCGAACTAACTCTGGACCTAACTTAGGTGCATCACCCACCTCGGCCCAACACACAGGAGATCTACACAGTCGACCATACAAGGCCTCAAACGGTGCCGTGCCAATACTCAACTAGAAGCTATTGTTATAGGCAAACTCCACTAAAGGTAAGTGCCTCTCCCACAAACCCTTAAAGTTAAGGACACAACCCCTAAGCATATCCTCTAAAATCTGAATGGTGTGCTCTGATTGCCCGTCAGTCTGAGGATGATACGTGGTGCTAAAAGTCAACCTAGTGCCCAAGGCACTCTGTAAGCTCTACTACAATCGAGCTGTGAAATGTGGATTTCTATCTGAAATAATCGTCACAGGGACCCCGTGCAACCTCACTATGTCCTTAATGTAAAGGCTGGCAAGATAATCTACCGAGTCACTTACACGCATAAGAATAAAGTGCGGTGACTTGGTCAACCGATCAACTACCACCCAAATTGCATCACTACCCAGTTGATTCCTCAAAAGGCCCACAATAAAATCCATCGTGACATGCTCCCACTTCTACTCGGCGATAGGCAAGGGTTATAACAAACCCGTGGCCTCTGATATTCGATCTTCACTTGTTGACAAGTAAGACACTTTGACACAAACACAGCCACATCCTTCTTCATTTCCCTCCACCAAAACTGGCAACAAAGGTCGTGATACATCTTTGTGCCTTCCGGATGCACCGCAAGGCGCGAATGGTGAAACTCTCGGAGTACTTCCTTTCAACAAGACTCCAGCACGAAGAGACGGTCAAGGTATCTGACACCCGAGTCGAAGTACACGTTCAAGCCTCTTTCTACCTTCCCACTAGAAATCTTTTCCCGAAAGGATTCTACCTTAAGGTCATCCTTCTATGCTTCTAACACTCGATTCACAAGTGTAGGTTGTGCAACTACCAAAAATAAGGCTGCAGACTCAACAGACTCGCCAAGGTGCAAGCCAAACTCCCCAATAACACCCAACATCTCCTATTCTTAGATAGCAACACAAGCTACACTGCTAACTAATTTCCTACTCAAGGCGTCGGCCACTACATTGGGCTTTCCCGGATGATAATGTAGCTCGAAATCATAATCGTCTATAAACTCCGTCCACCTCCTCTGCCTCAGATTCAAGTCTTTCTGTGTAAACAGATATTTCTGACTCTTATGATCAGAAAATACCTTAAACTTCTCACCATACAGGTAATGCCTCTAAATCTTCAAGGCAAAGATCATCGCCGCTAACTCTACGTCATGAGTAGGGTAGTTCCTCTCATGTGTTTTCAACTGCCATGAGCCATAGGCTACTACCTTCCCTTTTTGCATCAGAACACAACCCAAACCTTTTCGTGAGGCATCACAATATACCGAATAGCCTAAATCGCTCTCTGAAATAATCAATACTGGAGCAGTGGTAAGTCTAACCTTAAGCTTTGGAACGACTTCTCATAGGTCTCACTCCACACAAACTTAGCTCCTTTAGTCGTCAATCTACTCAATGATGAAGCTAATCTAGAGAAATCCTTCACAAACTGACGGTAATACCTGGCCAACCCCAAGAAACTATGAATCTCAAAAGTATTCTTAGGGTGTTCCCAATCTTGCATTGCCTCTATCATGGATAAATCTATAGTCATCCCTTCCCCGGATGTTATATGGCCTAAAACTTAACTTCTCAAACTTAGCACACAGTTTGTGGGCACTAAGTAACTCAAGTACTACCAGCAAGTGTTCCTCATGCTCCTCATCAGAGGGTGAGTAAATCTAGATGTCGTCCACAAAGACGACTTCGAAATAGTCTAGGAACTCACGGAAGATCCGGTTTATAAAATTCATAAATACAACTGGTGCATTAGTTAGCCCAAAGGGCATCACAAGAAACTCATAATGGCCATATCGCGCACGGAATGCCGTTTTCAGGATATCCTCCTCCCTTACTATCAACTAGTGATAACTCAAGTCTATCTTAGAGAAGTAACAAGACCCTTTCAATTGATCAAACAAATCATCTAGACGAGGCATTACAAAGCCGCAACGCACCATCTTTCTTTTTAGAAAAAAGAGCTGGTTCTCCCCAATGTGAAGTACTAGGGTGGATAAAACCCTTATCTAGTAGCTCTTGGAGTTGAATCTTCAACTCACTCAACTCGACGAGCGCAAATCTATAAGGTGCCATAGAAATCGGTGCCGTACCAGGTACTAAATCAATAGAGAACTCGATCTCTCGATGAGGTGGTAAACTGGTAAGATCCTGTAGAAAAACATCTGGGTATTTACAGACTACCCTTGGCAACTTAACTCGGACTTCATCACACTCACTACTCATGAAGTTGGCAAGAAGGCAACTAAGCTCACTCTATCCATGCGGATCATACACTGGTGATAAGACTCTATCCACCCCGTCCCCCAAGAAACAAAAGCAATCACCGCTCAAGGTACATATAGTTTCCCTCTGAAAATAGCAATTTATAATAGTCCGATAGAATGACAACTAGTCCATACCCAATATAATGTCAAAACTAGACTTATCAATCAATACAAATGCAAAAGAAAGTTGGTGACTAGCAACCTCTATGTCACAACCCCGACACCCTTGCTTCAAAACAACCTCACCACCAATAGGTGATTCTATACAAATAAGAGATGCTAACTGAGCCAACTCTAATCCCAAAATCGATGCAAATGCAAACGAGATAAATGAATGGAATGCACACATATCAATCAACACATAGCAACTGAATTACAAAACAAGAACGTACCTCTCACTACCGAAGGCGCTGGTACTAAATCTAGTGCGGTAACAGCATACAAACGCCTTGAAGATCTCTGCTCAACCTGCTTACCCCTCAGAGCATAAGCCTGATGCACTGACTGAGCCGAAGAGGTTCCCTAATTGGTCCTTGAGGCTTGTGTTGACTGTGTCGGCTGGTGGCTCTGTGTCTGCCTCAAACCAGACGCACCGAGTGTGCCACCCAACTGAGGAAAAAATCTCTTCATGTGTCCCGCATGCCCGTACTGATAACAAGTGAGCAGCTGGCCTCTCCCCTAACTCTAGCTCTAAGAACGAGCCGAAGACAAAGCAGACCGCTGCCCTCCTCCTCTCTGCGGGCAAGCTGGAGACTTGTGGCCCAACTGACCACATTTGTAACAAGTGAAATCTCCCTAACCACCTCTCCAAGATCTTGAACTCAGTACTGAAAAAGTGGACCTCGATTGAGCTCTCTGGGACGGCTGTAGGTTGGAACCCCTTTACCTTTTACTGTTCCCCTGAATATCCTGACTTCTCCTGGAGCTCCTCATCCTCTCTTTCTCCATCTACATCATGGTCTCAAGATAAACCATCGACTCTACAAGTCGCCCGTAATCTCTAATCATCGAACCGGCCACCTTGAAAAGAAGCCCGGTCCTTAACCTCTTCTTAAACTCCAAGCAATGGCGCTCCCCTATTGCCACTAACTCTGGTGTAAACCTAGAGAGGCTAGTAAAGGTTGCCTCAAACTAGGCCACCGGTCTGTTCAACTACTTGAGCTGAGAAAACTGATCCCTCAACTTCTCCCTAATAATAGAAGGCAAAAACTTATCTTGAAAGGCGCCGACAAAAGCCTCCCAAGTTACCCCAATGCGCCCCCGCGCATACTTCAACCACTGACCCGCATCTCCCTTCAGTTAGAAAGATGCTAAGGTCACTCATAACTGGTCGTCCTCGATGCCAAGCATCTCGAACGTTTTCACTATCTGCTCCAACCACTCATCTGCCTTCAATGGCTCTTTGGGATCACCCAAAAATTCATTCTGATTTGACCAAAAAAACTCCCGCTTTAAGAAAGACGGCCATGCCTCAGCTACTTGGGCCTGGACTTGATTCTCAGCCTTGAGAATGTCCATCAACGCCCGCAATTCTCCGGTCATTTCATGGGCTAAAGCGCCCATGGCCTGCTGACCTTCTAGTTCAGCCACATTAGCTTGACCAACCCCTTTTTCCTGTGCCGGAATTTCATCCGGAAAAGGCACCTCATTCCTTCTAGGCCTACCACACCTACCACCACCACGTTTATGTCCTGGCATCCTAATGAAGGTAACAAAAGAGATTAGCACATTTACAAATGTGCTGAAGCTAACTCACTTGTGTCCTAGAGCAGTGGACAGCAGTAATTCACTTCACATAAGCACGTTATCATGCAAACACATACGAATTTCATTCCCGAATAATGACCATCCCGCAGCATTGCCAGAGTTCCAATTAGAAACAACAGTGATCAAGTGCTCTTCTAATGGGACTTCTAGAAACCCGTAGACTCAATCAATATCCTAGAAATTAAATCTTATAACCATATAATCACATAAGTATGTTATCACAAAAGCTTATTATATACTCAAATATCTCTGATCAGCGAGACAAACCCATTATGGTAGTAACCACTTCCCATATACCCAAAGTATTCAAACCCGGTACGCTCTGATATCAAGGTGTAACGCTCCCAAAATAATTACAATAATTCATTTATAAATGACTAATACCAAATGACATAAACAAATAACAAACTTTCATTAATCAGTGTTAATTTACAAAAAATGATACATCTGATATACATTCATAAACTCTACCCTGAATCTATAGCATGTGATACTAATTTAATGATCAACAAAATAAATGCCCTACAGGC
Source organism: Camellia sinensis (assembly GCF_055761805.1). Classification (NCBI taxonomy): domain Eukaryota; kingdom Viridiplantae; phylum Streptophyta; class Magnoliopsida; order Ericales; family Theaceae; genus Camellia; species Camellia sinensis. The sequence goes on from NC_138969.1 coordinate 168,255,837, forward strand.
TTACATCTTTCCAAGACTATGCTTGGTTACAACAAAAGAGAGAGTCTTAAGTTCTATACATATAAAGTCCTAAGCTTGTACAAATATTAAATATAAAACAACAAAACAGAGCTTTTAGCTCCTAGGTCCTCCCAAGCTAAGTCCTTGGAGGAGGCATGCCATCAGCACCTGAAAATGGTTTCCCCAAATAGGGTGAGCCAAAGTCCAGTAGAAACAATCTAACACAATATATGAATATTAACAAAAGTATAATTATGACGCGCATGTTCAATGCCCAAATGACAAATCTGTTACAACCTTTTTCCAAAACCATGTTATGTCAAACTTACATCTCAATCCATTAGTTATACCCACTTCGTTTAGTCAACCAAACAGAGGATATACCCCATAGGCCTCTAACCAATGTAATTATCATACAAAATACATTCACTTTCCATTTTACAGAAATTTCGCCCGCGGGAATCAGCACCCATATATACGCGCGGTTTTCGAGAATTTAACTCTGGACACACAAGCCAACTTAGTTTAATGGAGTCCATCTCCTTTTTTCTCCCAAACATGGAGTACATTCCGTTTCTCCTCCCAAACATCATACATATACAATGTATATAAATCATATTCATATTCAATGATAATGGCTAAGAGATTAGTTTGAATTCGCCTAATCCTCAAGCAATTTCTACAACAATCGTGGCTATCCTCCACCGATAGCCCAAAATAGATATTTCTAAACAGACATACAATCTCAAAGACAGATAAATTATCCAAATTTCCATAGGTGAGAGGTAATATACATCTAACTCCACCATTTATATAAACGTCCATCTAATTTCACATTTCCAATGCCGATTTCATTTATTTTTACAAAGTAATTATTTGAGATATTTTAGGGTAGACTTCCCATTTTTCCAACATCCATTCCAAGTATCAAAATCAATCATTTTAACATAGCACAAGCTCATATTTACTCCCATAACCATTTCCAATACATCAATTCAAAAACCTTTCTTTTGATTTTAAACAAAAACCCTAGTTTTGTTCAAAATTACCTCAAATCCCAATTTTCTTACACATCAACAAATAACTAAGTTAAAACTCATAGAAAAGTGTAGAAAGTTCCTACCTTGAAGTTAGAAGTCGAGCAAGCAAGGTGGAAACTTCAAAGATGTTCAAACACAATTCTATTTGGATAGAAATGTAGCCCTTGAGATGCTCTACATTTTTAACAAAGGAAGTAAGGTAGAGAAACGACTAGATTTAGGTAAAAATGTAGAGAGTGTGAGAGTTTTAGAGAGAGAGGCTCTTAGATCTAGGATTTTAGGAAGAAAAGAGATGAAAAAGTGATGAAAATAGTGCTGCTGCGAATTCATATACGCACAGTCCACTCGAGCACAAGAAGTGACGCTCGAACGCCAAGACACAAACCAAAAGGGTATCACCGCTGGAGCTCAAGAAGTGACGCTCGAGCGCAAAATACACATATCTAGCAATTTTGTAGCCAATAGACCGACGTTCGAACGCAAGAAAGGCTGCTCAAACTGAGCCCGCTCGAGCGTAGAATACACTCTCCCAGTAGTTTTGCAGACCTGCAAAAATACTGAGAGTTTACAAAGCTCGCTCGAGTACAAGAAGTGTTGCTCGAGTAGAGGAGCAAAATCCTGGACAACAAAAGGTTTGAAAACCAAGCAACCAACTTATTCCAAACACAACCACAACAACCCAAAAACCAAATTCAAAGAAACACAAAGGAAGCAAGATATGACCAACAATATAAAACCATTAAACCCGAGTCCGGGATACAATAAGAGTTGGGTAAAAACCAGAATCACTATAGGAGCTCTAAATCCTCAAACTAAATTTTTTGATTTTTTAAATAATAAAAAACATTTTATTGGTTAAACTCTTATTTAATCATAACAATAAAACTCTAATATTCCATAAATTACGATTTTTAAAAGGAAAGCATGCTCAACTATTTCAAAATTTAAACTAGTGTGCTACTATATATGAAAGCAATTCACTAAAATCTAATTATTTTTTATTTTTTAAAAATTCTATTGGTTAACTCTAATTTAACCATAACAATTAAACTCTAATTATTCCATAAATTACGACTTTTAAAAGGAAAGTATGCTCAATTATTTTAAAATTTAAATTTGTGTGCCACTACTATGGAAGCAATTCACTAAAATCTACTTATAATTATAAAAAAACTCTAATTATTCCATAATTTATGATTTTTAAATATATATATATATATATATATTTCTATTTCAAGATTTAAAATTATGTGTCATTAAATATGATAAACAATTTAAAAGAATCTAAAATTAAAAAAAAAAAAAAACATTTCAAATGGTCACGCTATCTATGCTATAACTAATATAGAAATCTTTTTCAAAATTTATAATAATGCTCCTTTCAAAATTCAATATAGTAAGCTTTTAAAATTACATTTTTATTTATTTATTTCCAAACTCACATATCTTGATTAATTTTTATTTATTATTAAAAAAAAATTAAAAATCTATTGGGTAACACTTTCTCAACAATAAAAATATAACTATCTAATGATTTATGAAATTTAGAAGGAAAGTATACTAACCTATTTCAAAATTCAAAAGTGTGCCATATAACTATTAAAAAAAAAACTAATTTTCTCATAATTTATGACTTTTAAAAAGAAAGAAGACTAAATCAATTTTAAAATCTTAAAATTGTGTATCACAAATTATGAGAAGCAATTCACAAGGCCCATAAATCTTCTCTCTTGCACTTATTGGATTCAAGTCAAATTAGAGTTGGTGTTCATCAAGTGTTGTAACTGTGAGTGATAGAGCAATTACGAAGAATTCAATTGATAATTTTTTTCATTGTAAGTTTATACTTTTTTTATAAAGATCAATTTCTAATCTTTAACCTCTCACATCCTTATTTCTATTATGCATCTAATGATTATGTTAATTTCTAAAAATTTATTGCATGCTTATTTAATCTAAGTGTATTTTATAAAACAAATCTCTAATCTCTTCGGTCAAGGTTCAACAATTTAAAATCTATATTTATCAAGTATATAAATACGGATGACAAAGGCTATTGAGAAAATGTGCATATTTATTAACAAATTTTCATTGTAAGTTTCTTTTTCTTTTGGATAATGCATATGGTTATAATATTACTTATGCATTTATGTTTTGTATTTTCATGTTTTCATATTTCAAAATTTTTATAAGGTTTGCTTTTAATTTTTAGATTTTATAGTTGGTGCACCTTTTCTTAAATAATGTTATACTTATTATATTGTATTATATTATATTTTATTGTGTGACTAAGTTTATTTGGTTGTAATTTTAAATTATAATTTATTTGATATTTTTATAGCTTATTTTGCTTAAAAATAGAGGTTTTTTAAACTATAATTTGTAACTTCTTTCTTTTTTTAAAAAAAAAAAAAACTTATTTGAAATCCTTAAATACATATGAATATAAGAGTCTCATATCTTTCGTCTTAGTAATAACTTTTGAGGTATTATGTATATTTACACAATAAAAATGTTATATAGATTATCAAAAGTTACATTGTACCAAATAAATATACAACTTATTTTTAGTTAATAATTTAAAAATTTACTTATAATTTATAACCATTTTACGGGTCATGCCAAATATTAAACAAAATTTAAAAAATAAAAGGTTCATTTAGATCAGGGCTAAGTTACATAAGCTTAATAATGACCATGAACATGGTGCATTAACATGTGGATAGTTTTCTTAAATAAATATTTGCCAAAATTTTGAATGAGAATTTTTGTTTAAAAAATAGGTTGACGATTAGATTTAAAGCATATTTGATAAAACTTAATTATTGATTTTGAGCTAAAAGTTTTAATAAAATATAAAATTTTTAAATTAAATAAATTTATTCATAAATTTTAAATGTGAAAAATGCTTGGAGTATTTGAAAATATTAAATTTATTTATAAATATTAAATTTTCAAATGCTAGAAGAACTATTTGATTAAGTATAGAATTTTTTAATAAAAATGGTTTATTAATAAAGTTATTTCATACATATTTATAATATATCATGTCTTCTTTTTTGTTTTTTAAAGTTTGTGATTAACTCTTAAAAATTCATAAAATTCTTATTTGAAATGTGGATTATGCATAAATTTATTAACAAATGAGAATTTTTTTTTTTATAAATTCACATATAGTACATGCATTACCTTTTATTTGAACCGTGCTAACTATAAGCCAAGTAGTCATTATGGCTCAAGTTACCTACTGAATAAATATTGAGATTTAGGTACTAACCATTAAAATGGTCTAACACATTTTCAATCAAATACACAATAAAAAAATTTAGGCCTATGGGCTAGAGTTAAATTGTATTATATATATATATATATATATATTCAGTTTAATTTATTTATTTAGTATATTAGTTCTAAATTTTTTTAATATAAAACAATTAAAAAATATAAAAAATCAAAAATTAAGAATGATCTATATGGAGTTCAAATTAAGAAAATTGCTATAGAGTTTACAAAATGTTCAATTGGTCTAACTTCTAAAATATTAGTAAATATAATTAACTAATATTTAATGAGACTGTTTTAGATGTTATACCTAGTAGATCGAAATCATCAAAATCTTATTTGAGAAGTGGGTTGAAGATTGGAGTTACTAATACTCTATTTTTTTCTTTCTATTTTTTATTTATTCTTCAATTTTGATTTATTAATAAGGTAATTGATTTTACATAATAGATATGAGATAATTGATAAATTAAAAAACTAAAATTACAAATTTCATCAAGACAAAATATATTTATATTTTATTATAAATATAATTATTATATGGGAACTAATTAATGTTAAATAAATTTTATTTTATATTATAAATAAAGTTTTTGTTATAATTTAATTTTAAAAATAATTTTTAATTATTTGTTTTAACTCGTGCATAGCACGGGTATTATACTAGTTGGTATTAAATGAAGGGAACCCTATTTTTTTATCCAATTAAGGGAGCGTTTAACCTTTCATCAAATCTCACAGGTGACCGTTGGTGAACAACCGGATGGATGACCGGCCGGTCAATTGAGTGGACGACCGGCCAGACAACCGAGTAGACGATCGGATTAAAAAAAAATTTGAAAAAAATTTACACTAGGCTAGACGACAACCTAAACGTCCTCCCAGTTATCCTCTCAGTTGACCGATTGTTTGATGAAAATTAAAAATTTAGCGTTGAAACGCTTGGTATCAGATGAAGTTTTAAACCCAAATCTTTACTCAAATTCAATGAAAAAAAAGAGTAAGAGTTGGAGATGCTCCAATAGAAGTTCATTTAATTTGCTTCTTTTTTTTTAATTTGAATTTAATAAATGGATAAATTACATTTGTAGTCCTTAAAGTTTAACACATTTTTCATTTAAGTCCCAAAAGTTTTAATGTTGTCAATTAAGTCTCTAAAATATTAAATTTGAATCAATTTAGTCCTGAAGACAATATAAAAATAGAACATATGCCTAAAAGTTATATAAAATTGTCTTCAGGTGTAGATTTTAATTTAGGGAGAGTTATCAATAAATCCTATATGTTGGAATTATGTTCCAGTTAATCCCATAATTTTTTTGTGATCCATTTAGTCTTTTTGGATGTGTAGTGACTCATTTGTCATTATAATCTCCTTAATTGTTGTTGTTCGTTAGAGTGTTATGTTTGGAAAAAAATACACTAAGAAGTTTTTTAGTGTGTTACATTTTTTAGTGTACTACATTTGAGTGTTACGTTTGGATAAAAAAAATACACTAAGAAGTTTTTTTTTTATATTTGAAGTGTTACATTAGGAAAAAGTGCACTATATGCTTTTTTAGAGTGTTACATTGGAGTGTTACGGAAACGTGATCCAAAAATTGGATCCAAATTCCCTAATATGGCGTCCCCCAACGAGGAAGGGTAGAAACATCTACTAAATCATACCAAAATTCAAAATAAGATCTCACAATAAGATTGTCAAAATAAATTGGATCTATCAGTGTATTAGAAAATTTATAGGACTAATTGGAGTAACTGATTCTCATATGGAACTTTATGTTTCCTTTAATTTATTGTTAACTTAATTATCTTCTACACATGTGTTTCTATAATTGATATATTTCTTCCAGACTGATTAATTCTAATTGCTTCTATAGGTCTTCTTCTATTATTATTATACTACTATTGTTTATTTCTTTTAATATACAATTATCTATTTTATTTCATTATTTTTTTTTCTTATTCCGCCATTATTTATAATTCGTCTAGACTATAATTACTTAGATTCATTTTTTTTTTCTGGTGCTATTAATTCAAAAGATTCCCTTGAAGAGTTTTCCATAAACGATAAGGATAATTATCTGTATTATTTTGTACAAGAACTAACTGTTTATCTTTATCTTATAATAGATGTCAAACATCATGTATAAATTTCTAATTGTTTTTTCTTAAAATTTTCGTTAAGTTCTTTTAACAACTTGATTATAGTATTATTTTGTTCAATAATTATTTATAGTGCAGCACAATTATTTAAAATTTCTTATTTGATTTCTTCAATGTATGTAATACTCATATATTAATATTGGCAAAATTGAGAAACTAAACACTGATATCAATTCTAAAACACATGCACAGAGGATAATTAAGTTAACAATAAATTAAAATTCAAGTCTTATAACAATTCTATATAACCTTTGGGCTTATATTTTATTTTTATATTATTTTCAGGACTAAATTGATTCGTATATAATATTTTAATATTGACAAAATTGAAACTTTTGGTACTAACGAAAAAAGTGTTAAATTTTAGGGACTATAGTTGTAATTTATCCTTAATAAATTTTGTAATTTATTTAAAATAGATATCAAAAGCTGAATTTACCCTCTGTGATTAGGCTAAAAAGCACAAAGCTCCCTTAGTTTGATTTGTAGCAATGAACCCTGTTAGGATTAATATCAAACTGCAAAATTGACGTTTTCCTTCAAAGTTAACAGCTCGTGGCCTTGATGTGTGGGTAAATTAGAGTTAATCCTTTGTGATTTGGCCAAAAAACACATAACCCCCTTGAATTTTTATTTGTAACAATGAACCCCCTTGGGGTTAATGCCAAAATGCAAAAATGAATGGATGTAACAAAAAAATTAAAAAGAAAAAAAGAACTCTTATATAATCTTTTTTTTGCTAGCAGTGTAGAGACATGGAAGCCGATCCCATTTGATGGGACTCAAGATTTGGTTTGGATTAGTTTGGTTTTAGTGTAGAGACATGGAAAATGAATTCTTGCATTAAGAAATTTGCACCATAAGCAATCTTCCCTCATTCCCACCCTTACCCAACTGCTGTAACTTTTCATTTTTTTCCACCTTTGTCCTTTCTTATCCTTACCCCCAACTGTTGGTGGTGATTTGGTTTTGGGTGTACGTGACCGACAATGATTTATTGTGGTGGTCGATTTGCGGTGGCAGTTACTAGTGGTGATGGGTAGTCTTTGGTGGCACTAACGAGTAATGGGAAGAGAAAGAAGAAAGATAAAGAGATAAAAGAAACATAATAGAAATAAAAGGGTTATTTAGATCTTCCTAATACTTCCATTACAAATATCCATTTTCTCATTTTGATATTAACCTAAAGGAGGTTTATTGTCACAAATCAAAATTTTGGTCTAACCCTAGGGAAGGTAAAATGTAATTTACGCCATACATTGTTAAATTTGGCAGAAAATTGTTAATTTTGCAGTTTGGTGTTAACTTAAAGGGGGTTCATTGTTACAAATTAAAAACTTCAGGAAGGTTTGGTGTTATTTAACCTAACCGCAAGGGAGTAAAACATAGTTTACTCTTCTTATATATATAAACCTTAAATATAGTTTTCAAAATTTTTGTAAGGATAAACAAAAATTTGTAAATAAATACATTACCAAATGAACCTTAAACTAACAGAATAGTCATCTTATAACTTGACTGTAAGGGATATAATTAAAATTTGAAAGATTAAAGTGAAATTTGATGTAAACTGCAAGGGCACAAAGTGTAATTTCCCCTTTCGCTCCCAGGAGAATACTATGATGTGAAAGTGCACATCATATGCACCTTACACAAAAAGTATAACTTCTCTCACAAAATGTATAATTTTTATTTACAAAAATTGTAATTTTTTTCTTCCCAAAAAATATAACTTTTTACTTCTCACAAAATATATAACTTCTCTCACAAAAAGTATAACTTTAGTTATGCATGATTTTTAGGTGCACATCATAACTTTAAAGTTCATAAATTTCATTACAAAAATCGTAACTTTCATCTCACAAAATGTACAACTCCTCTAAAAAAAAAGCGTAACTTGTAAGTTCACATTGTAACGTCTTAATTTTTGCTATAAAAGTGGTCTTCTAGATGCTATTAGTAGCCGCTACCTTATTTCTTTGGACCTCTGCCTACTGAATTGCTCCCTACTATTTTTTCCTTGAGCACCAACTATAATCACAACTCTTTTTTTTTTTTTTTGGGACCCTTACCCCGCAACAACGTTTCTCCCCACCCCTCATTCCGGCTACCTTCTCCTGGCCCTTTTCATCAACAACCCCCTCTTCTTTCCTCACTGCAACCTTTCCAAGCACCCCTTCCCTATTGGTGACCCCCTCCTTAGCCTCTTTCCCCGATAACTTGCTAGGTTGCTACTATGACCCTAATCAGAGCAAAGTTAAAAAAGTAAGTTTTTCACACTACAACGTTTAAGACTTTTAGCGACCAATTATTTTGGTTCCTGAAATTATGTGTGTTTGGTTTGAGTTTTCTGGATTAAGTTTTTGAAAACTGAGTTTTTTAATTTTTGTGTTTTTTTGTTTTTAGTGAATATTTTTAAAATTTTAAACATTTTTTTTACTTTTTTAGATATACCTTACTTAGATATATCTAAAAAGTAAAAAAAAAATGTGAAAAAATATTTTTAAAAATTAAGAAATACATAAAAATATAAAAAAAATGTACTGAATTCTTGTATTTTTGGTATTTAGTAAATTTTTAAAAGATTTTTTTTACAATTTTTTTACTTTTAAGGTGTATTTATTATGTTAGGTGTGTCTAAAAAGTAAAAAATTTGCATAAAATATTAAAAAAATTCAGTAAAAACAAAAAAACACGGAAAAAAAGAAAGTAGAATTTTCTGAAAACTGTTTTTAGAAAAATGGAACCAAACATATCTATTTAATGCTTTTTGTGACAAAAATAAATTCATCACCAAAAATGTCACTAAAAGTGCATCCAAGAAAGTCAAAAATAACTTTTAGTGACGAATTTTCTAAAGTGTCGCTAAAAATGACAATTAGCGACAAATTTTATATTGTGACAAAATGTTTGATTTTACAAGACTATACATTTCGTTGCTAATACTTCATCACAAAATGTCCCAATTTGGTCGCAAAAAACATAATAGTGACATTTTTAACAATAATTGTATTTGGCCGCTAAAAGACTAATTACTTTCTCTATCTCAAATTTTCGTCGCTAAAAGTCAAAGTTGAGAAATGTTTTGAAACCATTTAATTTCATAGCTAAAACTGCGCAACAATTAAATGTCATCCAATCATATATATATATATATATATATATATATATATATATATATAATTGGCATCCACACATGAAAGTCACTCTATTCCTAAACTATAATGAGTGTATAGAAAGTAAAATTTTACAAAAATTAAAACTCAATGTTTCCAAATTCACTTTAACATAGTTAATTATATAAATTAAAACTCAAAATAGGTCTAATTCCCAAATTTGATTACAAGCTATCACATCAAAATGGATGAGTTCTCTTCACTCACTACGAAGACAACAACAACCACAGGTGGACTTCAATTTGTCTTTCTCATGTCCTTTGCCGTGAAATACACCAATCAAAGCGGCTAGAAGTCATTGCAGAAATTCTGTTTTCTGCCTAAAAATGGATACGCATTATGGAAAGGGAGTCAGAGCAATATCTGTTAGACGAGGACTACCAAAAAGTACATGAGAATATACACATGAAACTTAAATTGGAATTTCATATTTAAAGGGAAACAAGCAATTAGCGTAAGCAAATGGCCCCAAAATACATTATGCACAAAGTCTTAATATGAACTGCTTGATATTTGTCAAAGTTGAAACCCCAAGACTTACCAAATAGGGGCCTGTACGGGGAGGAAATAATTCTCCTCGTATAATCCTGTTGACCAAGTTCACGCTCCTCCATACGACGTCGCTTTGTTACCTGAAAACACAAACGTAAGCTAGCCGGCGGGTGTGTGCCGGAAACCTCTCCGATGCCTAAGTCAGTAAGCTTGACAAATAGACAAAGTTTTATGCTCTCAGAAAGAATTATGTTCAATTACCTCCTCCAAGGTGATGTTTGTGGGCTTTTATAAGTTTCTCGTGGCACAATCCTAGTAGGACTTGTATTTCTACTTGCAGAGTCCTCCTAGGATTCATACTCCTAAGGATAATGCTTATCCTTTTACACCCTCCCCCACTGCTTAAACCAAGTGGGATGGTTTTCTCCATGGCCGAACTACCATTTGACCGAGGTAAAGTAGGCCGAACTAACCTTAGTTCAGCCCTTCCCTTTACTCTTCCTTATATCGGTTTCTCATCTGTTCAACCCATGGTGTGTTTGGACCGAACCAACGACTCTCGACCGATATAACTCCCAAACTGGTATACCTCTAAGGTCGGTATAACTTCAAGTTGCTCCCAGACCGAAGTACATTTACAATCCTCTAACCGAAGTAACTTTATCATTTGTGAGCCGAAGTAATTTCACCTCCTTGGGCCGGAGTAACTTTGTCTCTCCAAGGCCGGAGTAACCCTGCTCTCCTGGGCCGGAGTATCCATTACGCCCTTTTTACTTAGTCCTTCGCGTTTTGGGCCTCAAAGCCCAACTCGCAGCTCGGCCCAATTTTTCCCAAAAATTACCCTCTCAATTGCCCCTTAATTCCATCTGCGCAACATGATTGGGATTACCAATCTACTGGCCGAGCTAGAGTTTATTAAGCCTTTTCAGCCGAGCTAAAAACCCTTTAGCCTCTCCAGCCGAGCGAAAAACCCTCGGGCTCTCCAACCGAGCTAATTTTACTTCGGGCTTCACTATGTCCGGTCAAAACGTCTCTTCAATCACAGCGACTGTAACGCTTCCCTTTCCAATGACACGTGGCAGATTCTGATAGGCTGAGGACGGCTGTCACGCCGTCTTTCGTACTTCGTGAATTTTGAACAGTCCCGCCCAAATTTTGGGCTTTCTAACAAAAACAATCCCTGAGGCTAGGGTCCCTTCACTTTTGCTATTCCTTCATCTTCTCTCTCCGCTCTCTTGCTGCTCGTGTTCTTCCTTTTACTGCAACAGATTTTCAACTTCAGTCCCTTCTTCTTTAACCTGGTAAGCAAATCCACTTTCCCTTCATGTTTTTTTTTTGCTTTCACATTTGTTTTATGCACCTGTATATCTTGTTTCGTATGTTTTTTGCAAACATTTTGTCCATTTCTGGTTTGCTTCTGTATTTTCATGAAAAAACCATAGAACTTGTACGTGTATGAACTGTTATGTAGAAAAACCAGTCTTAGATCCAAAATCACATAGCAACCGAACTAGGATCCTGTTTGCCCCAAATACGTAGATCTCTGTAGTCAATAACCGAACTAGAACTTAAAAGTTTCAAAGGGTTACCAGAGCCTGACTTTCTTGAGCCGAAATAAGATCACCGAGTTTTGAATATAGCAAACTAGGAACCTCGGTTGTCGACCGAACAAAGTTTTTGGGGCCAAACCGGCTTTCTTGGTTCCTAAACCGAACTCAGAAAGCCGCCCCAAGGGGTTCAACCGAAGTAACTTTCTTCACACTGCAACCGATTTAGGCCTTGGGGCTAAACCAGCTTTCTTAGTTTTTTAGACCGAACTCAAAAAGCTGCCCCTAGACGTTAAACCGGTCTACCGAGCAAACTGCTCAAACCGAGCTACCAAACCTTTTGATGAAAGAACCAGTTCTTTGAGGCCGAAGTAGGGCTTTTATACCTTGCTTTTAAATTGTAGCACGGTCCGTTGATCAGTGCTTTAACCCCCTCTATTTTTTACTTTGCAGACTTAGGTTACCCAGGCACTCCTGCGTGCGCTCAACCGAGCTACTGAGCACGATTTTTGCACCGATATAAATTATAAGTAATTTATTCATCAGATGGGTAAGTATAGGTATCTAGTTGAGACCCCTGGTGGCATGGCCGAATTTAGGAAAGATTACCAAATTCCTGATGACGTCCACCTGGTGTTGGCCAAAAGAGATGTTATTCCTTGGGAAAACGAAGGCTTCGTCCCTTTTACCCTTCAATCCATAATAGAAACCGGACTACGGTTTCCTGTCCAACCATTAATCTGTGAATTTCTTAGGCAGACTAGATTATGCCCCACCCAACTGTCCACCAATACATACCGCATTATTATGGGAATAGCCGCACTAAACCATCAAACCGGATTAAACCTTGGCCTGGCCGAAATATTCCATCAATACTCCGTCGGTTCAAAAGATGCTGGGTGGGTCTATTACCTTAGGATTCGCCGCCAGCGAGAGAAGATAGTTAAACACACACCGGACAAAGATCTTAATGACGATGATTTTTTCTGGGTCTCTGGGAACTTTGAGGACTTTCAAGCCCAAATTCCTGGCCGACCTATAAATTGGAAAAAGGGAGAGCCCGGTAATTTGACTTCGGTCCTCTTCCTTGTACTTTATTTCAGTTTTTTTAGTCTATTGACCGAACTAACACTTCTCTTTTTTGCAGATTTCGCCCACCTCCGTTCCCTGTATAGCTATCCCAACCTTGCGATTTTGCGAGCCGCACTACGGATTAAAGAAAGAAGTTGGGCCAAGCTTCTAAACTTTGAACCGACCTACCGATATAGCGGTCGCCGAAAAGCAAGAGTAACCGATTTCCTTCTTGAGGAAGCACCAGAACCGGACCCAACCTTACCAGAAATACGACTTGTCCCATTAACTGCTGAAGAAGAGATGGCAAAGAAAAGCAGAGTTCGGGCCCTTCTGACCTCGACAACCAGAGCCGAAGTACCACCGACGATTGAGGCGCAGCCTGCCGTTGTGGCCCTCCCTTCTCAACAGCCTTCTTCATCCCGCCCTTCCAAATGCGCCCGATCTACATCGACCGAACAGCCACTTGTTGATGAGGTTGAATCCATCCCCCGAAGTCCTGAACTTTCCCCCCAACCGGAGCAAACTGACCGAGCTGAATCTCCGAAGTGGGCTCCGCCGCTGACCTTCAACGACCGAGACATCAAAGCTACTGACTCGGTCGTGGCTGAAAAAGACCACCAATTGGCCTTTAACCTGGCCAAAAGTGTGTGCCTCTCCAAGGACATGGAGCATCACTTGAAGCAACTGAACACCGAAATGAAGTCAATTCGGTCTGCTTCCAAGTCCATGATCTTGGTAAGTAGCTCTGTCTGTTTTTTCTGCCTAAATTTTTCCAACTTTTACTTCGGCTCACAGGAAATCTTTGTTTTGCCAGGCCTTACAAAAGAACAATATTACATACAAGAAAGTCCAAGAACTAAGAAAAACCACAAGGCAAGCAATGGCGGAAGCCGAGGCAAAGGCGGCCGAACTAGCGGAGGCCGAAAGAAAAATGACAGAGCTTCTAGCAGAGAACGGTCGACTTGCCGATCTGGTTAGCTCGGCTGAAGCGGAGAGGCAAAAAGCAGCCATTGCAATGAAAGACAAATATCTGCGTGAGCTGCTAAAGCTAGAAAAGAGAAAGGATACCGAAATAAGCCAACTAAAAAAGAGTGCGGAGGGAGCCGAAAAGCAGGGTTACAAGCAGGGCTACAAGAAGGCGGAGGAAGCCTATGTGAAACAATGCGATGCTGCCAAGGAGTTGTTCTTCAAATGTGGCTGGAGGGCGGCTGTTGAGCAGCTCGGTCATGACCAACAGACCGAGGTCTTCAACCCTCCAGACTACTTTATACCGAAGTCCCTTGCGGAGTATGCCGATACCCTACAGCAAGAGTTTCAGGAAGACTCAGATTCCGATGACTCCTCTTCTGAAGATACTCCGGTCGATAATGTGGACCAGCCAGTTCGGTCGGTGCCCACTGTTGAAGACCTAACTGTTGATCTTCTCAGTGAAACCGTGGTTCCAGCAGAAGTGACTCTCCCCATTGTGAATGAGCTCCCTCCAGAAGCCGGTCTTCAAGTTGGTGGTGATGCAGGTTTTGATGCTGATATTGAAGAACTTTTTTCCTGATTTTGTATTTTTTCTTTTTTTTTTTTTCTTTTTTTTTTTCTTTGTAACCGAACTATGCCCCTTTGTAATGACTTTTCTTTGAATGAAAAAATTTTGCTTCAACTCTTGTTTCGGTTCTAATGGGTATGCCTGTACTTTGTAATGCTTCAGTTACTCCAACTGTTATTTCGGTTTTAGATGGTTAAACTATACTTGCCAGCCAACCACTCCTTAGCCGATATGATTACTTCGGCTGAGGAGTACAAAGTGTTGGTTTATTCCAGCCAACCACTCTTCAGCCATGCACTTACTTCGGCTGAAGAGTAACAAGAGTTAGTTTATTCCAGCCAACCACTCTTCAGCCTTACCCTTACTTCGGCTGAAGAGTAATAAGAGTTGGTTTATTCCAACCAACCACTCTTCAGCCCTACCCTTACTTCGGCTGAAGAGTAACAAGTGTTGGTTTATTCCAGCCAACCACTCTTCAGCCTTACCCTTACTTCGGCTGAAGAGTAATAAGAGTTGGTTTATTCCAGCCAACCACTCTTCAGCCTTACCCTTACCTCGGCTGAAGAGTAATAAGAGTTGGTTTATTTCAGCCAACCACTCTTCAGCCATGCACTTACTTCGGCTGAAGAGTAACAAGAGTTGGTTTAATCCATTCTTCAGCCATGCACTTACTTCGGCTGAAGAGTAACAAGAGTTGGTTTATTCCAGCCAACCACTCTTCAGCCTTACCCTTACTTCGGCTGAAGAGTAATAAGAGTTGGTTTATTCCAGCCAACCACTCTTCAGCCATGCACTTACTTCGGCTGAAGAGTAACAAGAGTTGGTTTATTCCAGCCAACCATCGAAGTTAGTTTTTCCAGCTAACTTATAGTATTTGGTTATTCCGACCAAATGTCCTGCAGCCTGGATCCTTATCCTGGGCTTAGGAAGGGTGTTGGTTTAATTCAGCCAACCTCTAAGTTAGTTTTTCCCGCTAACTTAGAATAGAATGCTCGCAATATACTTAATCTTTACTAAAGCTAACTCTTACAAAAAATAACTTGTGGTGAAAAAGAATTGCTTGTTTTATTGAAGGAAAAAGAAACTACATATGTTTGAGGAAGAAAAGCTAAAAGTAAAATAACTTGAGATTGGCCGTATTCCATGGCCGAGGGATTGCCTTGCCATCCTTGTCTTCTAGGTGATATGCCCCTTTGCCTGCTAACCCAACCACCTTATAAGGACCTTCCCAATTTGGGCCTAACTTGCCGTCTCCTGGGATCATGGTGTTTCCCATTACTTTGCGTAGTACCCAATCCCCAATCTTGAATTGTCTTGGATGTACCTTTTTGCTGTATTTTCTGATTAACTCTCATTGGTATGAGGCGATGTGGACTAGTGCTCTTTCTCTTCTTTCTTCTGCAAGGTCGAGTTCTAAGGCTATGGCTTCTCCATTTAGGTCTGGATCAAAATTTTCGCTTCGAATTGTGGGGAGGCCGACTTCTAGTGGGATCACTGCTTCCATTCCATAGGCCAAGGAGAATGGTGTTTCTCCAGTTGATCGCCGAGGCGTGGTGCGGTAAGCCCATAAGACGTGAGGAAGTTCATCTGCCCACTTTCCTTTTGCTTTCTCTAGCCTTTTCTTTAGGCCATCCAAGACGACTTTATTTGATGCTTCAGCTTGCCCATTTGCTTGAGGATATGCCGGTGTAGAATTGTAGAACTCTATCTTGTATTCTTCACAAAAGCTTCTAAAGATACTGCCGTCAAACTGAGTTCCATTGTCTGAGATTAGTGCTTTTGGTATACCAAACCGAGTGATGATATTCTGCCAAACAAACTTTTTCACGTCTTTTTCTTTGATTGACGCCAATGCTTCTGCTTCCACCCACTTTGTGAAGTAGTCTGTTGCTGCGAGAAAGAATTTTCTGCCCCCGGGCGCTGTTGGAAATGGTCCTACTATGTCCAAGCCCCACATTGCGAAAGGCCATGGGCTAGTTAATGGTAGGAGTTCCCTTGCTGGTTGATGTATTTGGTGCGCGAATTTTTGGCATTTTTCACACTTTTTTACATATTTTTCTGAGTCTGCTTGCATATATGGCCACCAATATCCTTGCGAAATAGCCCTGTAAGCGAGCGACCTTCCCCCTTGATGACTTCCACACACCCCTTCGTGTATTTCGAACAAGAATGCTTCTACTTTGCTGGGATGAACGCACTTGAGGTAAGGCCCAGAGAATGACTTCTTGTATAATGCCAAAGATGGAGATAGCCAAAATCGCTGCGACTTTGCCCTTATTTTGTTGGCTTCTTTTTTCTCTTCTGGTAGGATGCCGTCTTTCAGGAACAGGATGATGGGATCCATCCAAGAAGGGCCTAATTCTGCGCAACATACTTCTTCTGCTTCTGGGTCTTCTATGCTTGGTCTTGGTAAGAAGTCGATGAGTAATAGATGAGGGATTGATGTGTCTGCCATTGAGGCCAGGCCTGCTAGTTCGTCCGCTCGGCAGTTTTCCTCCCTGCCAATTTGTTCTATCCTTACTACATCAAACTTCTTGATCTCTGTTCTGACTAACTCTTGGTACTTGGCCATTCTGTCGTCCTTTGCTTCGTATTCGCCAGAAATTTGGTTTACCACCAGCAGAGAGTCACTGTATACCATTAGTTCGGTTGCCTTCATGAAGTGTGCTGACTTGAGTCCTGCGAGAAGCGCCTCATACTCCGCTTCGTTGTTGGATGCTGGGAAGCCAAGGTTGATTGCTTGCTCTATAACCAGGCCGTCTGGAGAGATGAGGACTATGCCAAGCCCCGCACCATGTCGGTTGGATGCTCCATCCACAAAGAGCTTCCACATCTCTCCAACGAATAGTTTCCAGCAAGTGGAAGGATCAGATGATGTCGTGAGGTCAAGAATGGTGTTTTCTTCAAGGTCCATGTTGGCTGTCTGCCCTTCGTCTTTTGTTTGAACTGCTGGGGGGCCTTTGTTTGTCTCTTTCTTGTTGTCCTTAGTATGGTCTGCCCTGGTGCTTGATTGACTACCTTCTACTAGGGGTTGCGCTATTCCGGCGTTAACTTATGTCCCTAGTTTGGTTGTGTCAGTCAGGTCGACTGGGCAGATATGATGACTTCCAGGAGTAAACTCTGCGACGAAGTCTGCCAAAGATTGGGCTTTTATTGCGGTCTTGGGTTGGAACTTGATGTCGAATTGTCCCAACTCTACTGCCCACTTCAAAATTCGCCCACTAAAGTTCGCCCTTTCAAACAGAGCTTTTAATGGAAAGGCTGTGAGGACGACTATGGTGTGGGCGTGAAAGTAGTGCGCCAACTTTCTGGATGCCATCATTAATGCTAATGCCAGTTTCTCCAGGGGCAAGTACCTTGTTTCGGCTCCCAATAATGTCTTGCTGACGTAAAAGATGGGCAAGTGTTGTATTCCTTCTGCACGAACCAACACTGCGCTGACTGCGTGCTGAGAGACTGCTAGGTACAAAAAGAGTTCTTCACCGGGTACTGGAGTAACAAGTAGTGGTGGGGAAGACATGTATTCCTTCAAGCTTTCCAGAGCTCAGTCGCATTCTTCATCCCACTCAAACTTGGACTTTAAAGCTTGGAGGAATGGTCGTAGTCTGTCTGATGACCTGCTTATGAACCGGTTGAGTACAGCCGCCATACCAGTGAGATGCTGTACTTCTTTGACTGAGTTTGGTCTCTCCAACTCCTAGATTGCTTTGATCTGAGAGGGGTCTGCTTCTATACCTCAGTTGGTCACCAGGAAGCCCAAGAATTTGCCAGATCCAACTCCGAATGCGCATTTGGACGCATTGAGGCGCAATTTGTGTTTCTTCAGGATCTGGAACATCTCGTCTAGGTCTTTAAGATGGTCATTCTCATCCTTGCTTTTGACCACCATGTCGTCGATGTAAGCCTCCATTGTTCTGCCTAACAATGGTTCGAACATCTTGGTGACCATCCTTTGGAATGTCGCCCCTGCGTTCTTTAGGCCAAAGGGCATACCTTGTAGCAATATAACCCCCTTGGTGTTGTGAAGGATGTGACCTCCTGGTCTGGTTCATGCATGGCGATCTGGTGGTAGCCTCTGTATGCATCCAGAAAGCTAAGTCGGTTATGCCCTGCCGTTAGGTCCACCAGTTGATCTATCCTTGGTAGAGGAAAGCTATCTTTTGGGCACGCCTTGTTGACTGTTTTGTAGTCGACGCAGACACGCCATTTACCATTCTTTTTTGGCACTACAACTGTGTTAGAGATCCATCTGGGGTAGTGCACTTCTCTTATTGCTCTTGCCTCCAGCAGGTTGCCTACCTCTTCTGCCACTATTTCGGCGTGGTGGAGTGCCGACCTGCGTGTGCGTTGAATGACTGGTCTGGCGGATGGGTGGACATTGAGTTGATGACTGATGAAGTTTGGGTCAATTCCTGGCATGTCGTAGGGTGTCCAGGCAAACACTTCGATATTAGAGGTCAAGAACTCCAAGACCTCTAATCTCTCAATGCTGGACAATGATGAGCCAAGCAAGAAGAACTTATCCGGGTTCTTCTCATCTATTTTTACCTCCACCAAGTCCTCCACCGCTTTCTAATCAGCCTCTTTGCCGACGTCCGCGAATAGTTCATTACTTTCTGGTTCTTCCACCGAATGAACGTGTCCTTTGGCATCTCGGCTTCCATTCGCTGTGGCGAAGCATTGTTTTGACATGATCTGATCGCCATAGACTTCTTCAATTATGCCGGTGTCGTTGGGAAACCGCATTACCTGATGGTATGACGATGCTACCGAACGCATGGCATGCAGCCATGTTCTGCCCAAGATGATGTTGTATGTGGAGGGACCTTCAATACCCAGAACGCCACTTGTTTTGTTACACTCCCTGCTCTGACTGGAAGGATTATTTTGCCGACAGGCCACTCTGGCATGGAGTTGAATCCAATCAGGGGAGAAACTGCAGGCGCCAAGTCTTTGTCTTGCAGCTTCAGTTGCTTGAATGTGTCGTAGTACATGATCTCACATGAACTACCCTGGTCAATCAGAATCCGCTTAACGTCAAAATCCTTGACTCGGAGAGTGACGACCAACGCATCATTGTGAGGACAGTATATTCGATCCAAGTCCTTATCCGAAAAGGACATGACATTTGTTGCCTCTGTCTTCCCCTTCTTGGCGGCAGGTTGGGCACTTAACACTTCCCTGAAGTGCTCAGCCTTCTTTATTGATCCCCTGAGCTCGCATACACGCTCAGGTTCAAAGACTCCATGTATTACATTGATGATGCCTTGTGGTGGGGCGTCGATTGGCATTCTGTTGGGATGGTTATTATGATCTTGGGGGGCCGGTTGGGTCCCTCCTTCAATGTATTTGTCCAAGTGGCCTGCTGCCACCAATTCTTCCAAGTGCTGTCTTAGTGGCGTGCAATTCTCAGTTCGGTGCCCCTTTTCTTTGTGGAAGGTGCACCGTGATCTGTCATCGTAATTTTTCTGAGCTTCCCCTAGCTTGGCTGGCCACTTGACAAAAGGCTCGTCTTTTATTTCGCTCAGAATCCGATATATTTGTTTTTTGAACACCGTTGTTATGACAGTGCGGATTCTCAACCATCTTTTGTCTGGGTCTTCTCCGTTATCTCGTCTGCCACGCCCGTTTTTATTCTGCCGATCTACTGTATTGACCTTTGCTGTGGTCTTCTTTTCTGGTACTGTGGTTGTACTAGATTTTGCTTTTGCACGTGCGCCATCCTCTTCTACCCTGATGTGCTGATGCACTCTTTCCATCAGGGCCTCCATGGTGAGGGGTGGCGTCATGGTAATCGAATCCCTTAGTCTGTTCCCTACTGGAAGGCCTCTTTTATATTGCGCAATGGCTAGATTGGTGGGGCAGTCTCCAATCTGGTTGAATGTCTCCCAGTAGCGACTATTGTAAGATCTGAAGGTCTCTTTTTCACCCATGTCGATGGAGAGTAACTGGTCTATCTCCACCGGCGTTTTAGTGTTTGTTCGAAACCTCGTTACGAACGCTTCTGCCAATTGGGCCCAGGAGGCTATGCTGCCCTCTGGGAGCTTTTCGAACCAAGTCAAGCCTAGGTCGCCAAGACTTGACGGGAAGAGTATGCACATTAAGGCCTCGTTTCGCCTGTACACAGCCATGACTTGGCGAAAGTGGCTCAAGTGTGAATACGGGTCCGTCTTCCCTTCATATGTGGTGAATTTCGGCTGAAGGAAGCCTGATGGTAGGGGCGCGTTTTCGATTGCTGGGACAAACGGCGAAGTCTGTAGTCTTGCCAATGCCTTGTCCGTTGGTTCGTAGGCCGGTCGCGGTATTGGCATTCCAACCTCGACGCTTCCATGCGTCCGAGGAGCCAACCGTTGTAAGGCCGAAACTCGGTGTGGATCCCTTGCCCTGGCATCCTCCTTGCATCGTGCTTTTTCTTCGAGCACGGTTCGTAAGTCGGATGACCTGGGTAGCTCTGTTTGTCTAGATCTGGTTTGGTGTGAATGTGAAGGCCAATACGTGCTTCCTTCAGTGTATGATCTTTCGGATCTCGTCCTCTCAGACCTGGAGTGACGAGTCCTGGAAGATAAGGATTGAGTGTCGCCTGACCTGAGGCTTCTGCTCTCTCCTTGGGAGGGTGTAGTATTCCTACTACGATTCTCTGAGTGGCGAGGGGGCGTCTTGTGCTTGCGCCCCTCTCCTGTCGCCACCTCTTTAGTCTTCATCTGGCGTTTTAATGCTTCCATGTCCGCCGCCATCTTCCGAATTAGTTCATCTTGTTCCTTCACGCGATCTTCCAGGGCTTGAGGATCAATCCTCCTCCTTTGCCTGTCAGGACTTTGAGAGTAACGAGGGCTGTTATTCCGCCTTCCCCTGCCACTCCTCCTGGAGTTATGTTGTTGGGGCTCCAGATCTGCCATAGGAGGGACAGAGGGTAATCCTTCGCGCCTTGCGCCTCCGTCTGGAGTTAGTCCGTCGACGGCGGACTGCGGTAGTTCTTCAATGTGTGCCATTGATTTGAGAAAAAGGAGAAGCTTAGTCAAGAGGTTTTTGTTCTTGTCTGTGTTTCCCACAGACGGCGCCAATTGTACGGGGAGGAAATAATTCTCCTCGTATAATCCTGTTGACCAAGTTCACGCTCCTCCGTACGACGTCGCTTTGTTACCTGAAAACACAAACGTAAGCTAGCCGGCGGGTGTGTGCTGGAAACCTCTCCGATGCCTAAGTCAGTAAGCTTGACAAATAGACAAAGTTTTATGCTCTCAGAAAGAATTATGTTCAATTACCTCCTCCAAGGTGATGTTTGTGGGCTTTTATAAGTTTCCCGTGGCACAATCCTAGTAGGACTTGTATTTCTACTTGCAGAGTCCTCCTAGGATTCATACTCCTAAGGATAATGCTTATCCTTTTACACCCTCCCCCACTGCTTAAACCAAGTGGGATGGTTTTCTCCATGACCGAACTACCATTTGACCGAGGTAAAGTAGGCCGAACTAACCTTAGTTCAGCCCTTCCCTTTACTCTTCCTTATATCGGTTTCTCATCTGTTCAACCCATGGTGTGTTTGGACCGAACCAACGACTCTCGACCGGTATAACTCCCAAACTGGTATACCTCTAAGGTCGGTATAACTTCAAGTTGCTCCCAGACCGAAGTACATTTACAATCCTCTAACCGAAGTAACTTTATCATTTGTGAGCCGAAGTAATTTCACCTCCTTGGGCCGGAGTAACTTTGTCTCTCCAAGGCCGGAGTAACCCTGCTCTCCTGGGCCGGAGTATCCATTACGCCCTTTTTACTTAGTCCTTTGCGTTTTGGGCCTCAAAGCCCAACTCGCAGCTCGGCCCAATTTTTCCCAAAAATTACCCTCTCAGGGCCCAAATATAATTGATCAGATGGCCATTCCATGAAGGTTTTCTCTATTTTCCATTATGTAAGAAATCTAGTACCGGAGTTCATGTAGATATCTCTAGTTCATCAATGGCTGCCTATATAGCACGGACATGGACACAGGACACGACACGGACACGTAAAAATGTAAATTTAAAAAAAAAAAAAAGGGGACACGACACGCTGGGGACACATTTAATATATATAATTTTTTTTATATATTACATGTAAAATTAAAAAATATATACTATTTTTATTTATTTATTTTATTTATTATATGTAAAATTAAAAAATATATACTAATTTTATTTATTATATGTAAAATTAAAAAATAAATATATTATTTGTATTTATTTGTATTATTTATTTACAAAAGAAAGGCATAAAATTGAAAAAAAGAATAAAGAGGGAGAGACAGACACGGTAATAAGGAAGAGGGAAGAGAGTGAGAAACAAAAAAAACAGGGAGAGACAGAGAGCGAGAGGCGACGGCCAGAACAGAGAGCGAGAGGCGACGGCAACGATCAGAGAGCGAGAGGCGAGACTAGAGAGAGATGGACAGAGAGAGAGGAGATGAAGACGTTGAGAGACGAACACAGAGAGAGAGGAGACGAACAGAGACGCAAAAGAAATACTTCGATCAGAGACGAAGAGGACTCGATTTAGGCTTCAATAGGTTCTTCCTCTCTCTCTCTTTCTCTTTCTCTTTCTCTCTCTCTATCTTCAATGGGTTAGGGTTTCTCTCTGTCTCCTCTCCTAGTTAGGGTTTCTTTCTGTTTATAACGTGTCCACGACGTGTCAAGCGTGTCCGAAAGAGTGTCTGCCTGCAAAAATTCAAAAAACAAAAGGGACACGGTAGGTCGAGTGTCGGACACGTGTCTATCGCGTGTCCGACGCGTGTCTGTGTCCGACACGTGTCCGACATCCATACGCTGCCTCCAGAGACGTGTCCGTGCTTCATCGATGACTACTGTCCAAAATCTCCGTTACACTTAAATTTGCATAGCAAATATATCATACGACATATCAAAAAATTTCTGTCAAACACATCTGAATGACTATAGTGGAATTGGGTCCTAAAGCCAGCCAATATTCAAGAACAAAATGAATTTCATGTTCAAAAAGCAGAATTATAACAAATCAAATAACTTCCATCAGAAAGGAAGATTAAAAAAAAAAATGATCTAATTCAATTAACAAACTATTGCGCCAGGTTCAGTGTGCACAGAAAAGAACATTCAGGACACAGGCATAATACAGATAGACACATGCCCACACACAAATAGAATAAAAAGGTGTCAAATCAATGGAATCTCAGTCTCTTTTGAACAAATGATTCTTCTAATTGGCTAAGAAAAGGCTAATATGGTTCTATTGTGTAGATTTTGGCTGGAATTCAATCGGGGCAAAGTTGAAAAAGTAATTTTTTTCATTAAATTCTAACTAAATCAATAAATTCAAAAAAGTTAAAATTTTGTTTATAATCACTTTAAAATGTTAAGCCTTAACTTTTCTATTCACCAAAAAAAAAAATTAATCTTTTAACAGCCTCCCAATTTATATCAACTTTTTTAAATTCTTAAAAAAAAATATATGTATATATATATATAACCAAAGAACTACTTAGTGTCTCCAACCCCCCATAATTCAACAGAAGCATTGCATTATAAGAATTCTAGCTTACTGAGCTCGATATTCTTCTTCTACTTGCGTTTTTTTTTTTTTTTTTTATTAATTTTACTTTCTACTCCCAAATTATTATCAAATTATTAACTTAATTCCTGAACTATCGATTGTTTGGAGTGTGCTATATAAGTGCACTTTTTATCTTTTTGGGTCACATCATCTCTTTACTTTTCTACACATCTTTTTATAAAAAATGAAAAAGTGCACTTATTTAAATTATCCATAACAACCCCTAAGTCTATTAAGCCCCTTAAAATATATAAATTAAAGTTTACTTAATCTCTAAGCTATCAATTAAATCTATTAAATTATTAAAGTATTTAATTCAAAATCTATTTAGTTCCTAAAAAGATTATAAAAGTAAAATATAAGTCTAAGTATTATAAACTAGTAAAATACTCTACCTAATTAAGATTTTATTAAGATTTTATTCTAAAAAATCTTAAATTTTGTCTTTAAAAAGTATTTTATTGTGTTTTAATGGGTGTCAAAGTTTATTTTCTTAGTATTGTCAATAAAATTATATGTATGAGTATTGGATATATTAAATAAATAGAATTAGATAATTTAAATAATAATATTGCATTACAAATAATAATTGAACAAAATAATAATTTAATCAGTTTATTAAAAGAGCTTAACGAAAATCTTAAAGACAATCAATTAGAAATTATCAACAAAATCCAACATATAATATTAAATAAAATAATCATTTTAAAATTTGAACAACTTAAATCTTACAACTAAGAACTCATTTGTCTTACTATTTTCAACAAATTACACCCCACAACCAATTTGATGGGTGTTTGGTGGTATATTTAAATTGTTCAAATTTAAAAATAACTTTTTTAACAGTAAAATGTTACTAACTATCAGAGTAACAATTTACTGTCTTCTTAAAAAGTGCATTAGTAACAAAAAACATATTATGAATTGAAGGAAGCTTTACAAGTTCACAAACAAATCAACAACAAACAACAATTCAATATACCTGAAGGAATCTCTACAAACAACAATCAATCACAACTAACAAACTCAACAAATATCCAAACTGGTAGCGGCATCGAGGCCTTCAATCAGAGCTTTCAATTCCGTCGCTTGTTGGCTCATTTCATTACAATCAATCAAGGCTTTCGCAACTCAAAAATTGAATAGTCTCCCATATTGCAAATTTCTAAAAACATGGTGTGTCATTGAGAAACAATTCTCTATTCACAAAATCCTCTCATCCATGGAGTTGAAATACGCAATTCAAATCTATGCATTGTAAGAACGATAGAGGCATTTCTAGACTTCCTTACCCAACTTCCACTTGAGATATATATCCAAGGCAAGATTTTTCAGAAACAAAGGAAAAAATATTATTCTGTCATTCATGAAGAATACGCTTCTTGTTCAAGGGATTTGGGAAGTAACACATTTTAAGTTGTCCTTTACATACTAACATGTTAGATCCAGGAGATTTTGACAAAATTTCCCCCAAAAAGAAAAAAGACAATTTGAACCCATCATTAAAAATAATGAACCCCTTAAATTTGGCTCATCCAAAATGAACCCACTCAAATTAGCCATTTTTTAAGTAAACCTAACTAAATGGGCCCATCTTATGCTATATAGCCCATAGTCAGAAAGCAAAGCCCTTTGGCTTTGTTTTGTTTTTTCTTTGATCTCCAGCCCATCCCCATCAAATATAAAAATGAAAGGCATTCCTAACTCATCCTCTTTCTCTGATTTGTGGCTAAAATTCCAAAACTCCACTGAGAATTTGAAATTTAGGTTTTTTCTTCTAAACATGAAGACGAGACCAGATGACACAACTAGAAACAGAGACAAAGAACAGTGGGGGGACATCTAAGTAGGAGTGTGCATAATACTGCCGAAACCGTCAAAACCGTACCGAGCCGCATCGCCAAGGTAAATTCGTTATTATTTTCCAATCGAACCGCCGGTTTTTGGTAAAAAAAATAACAAATTCTAGTGACACTTTTATCAATCCACCGGTTTCTATTTTTCTTCCAAACCGCACCGACCCGCACCGCTATTAAATCATGTTTTATAAGATTTTAAAAATTCTTTTTTACTTAAGTTTGCTTGTTGTTCTATATCTTAGAATATAGTATTACATTACTGCTCAAGGGGAATTCAAGATGTCAGTAATCCAAAATAAAGTTAAATTCCAATTCACTTTTCAATCTTTTTTTTTTCTGGCCATATTGCAAACTTGCATCAACTCACTTTTCAATCTAAATACTTTTCAATAGAAAACATTTTCAATATATTGTAATCCCTGAATGATATTAATTTTATGTATTGTATTTAATCATTGTAGCTTCTATAGATACTTGTAATGAACTGATGGCATAGTCGTTGATATTATCATGTTGATGCTACACTTGCTGCATCGAAAGAAAGTTTCGCAAGATGCTTAACATCACGGTATCTCTCGCCTTTTTTTTACTCTTTGATTTAAGTTTTGTAATTTGAATTATATTTTTTATAAACCGCTAATCCGCCCTAACCGCGCAAGGCAAATCCGCCATTATTTGCCAACCGAACTGCCGATTTTTTATAAGGAAAATGGCAAATTCTAGTGACACTTTTATCAATCCGCCACCAATTATACGGTTTCTATTTTTTTCTCAAACCACACCGACCCGCACCGTGACACCCCTACTTCTAAGTGTAAGATTTCTTTAGCTATTTTCAATCTCTCACATGTAAGTTGCTCTCACCCACTCACTTAACCCCATTATAATTTATATATATGTATCTAACTACATATATTAGCTTGAAATTTTAATGTTTGCAAACCTGATATGTTTGTTTCAACATGCATTGTGTTTATTCTTTTTCTATTTAGTATTCAATTTATATAAATCTAAGAGGTTAGGGTTTTCAAATTGGGAAAAAAAATTGATTTAATCAAAATTGAATACTATAAAAAAAAAAGATCAAAATTATGCAATTAAACATTACATATTCTAAAAATTAAATATTTGACAAGTTGTTCTTACATTGTTAATTAATTTTTATTTGGGTTTATAATTTGGGAAAAGTATGATTTAATCCAAGTGAATTGTTCTAATTGATAGAATTGCACATTCAATTTTGTGTGTTGATATATTAAGATTTTGTTTTGTTTATTATATAAGAGTTTGTGTTTGAATGTATATGTGAACAAAATTTTCTAAAATCACCACTGTTATCAAGTAGCGGTGGTCGCGGGTCGGTTGCGGCCACGAAACCTCCAATCCGCTATCCGTTCGCCAGATTGGCAGATTGGAGAAAATCAATCCGCATCCGTCCACCAATCCGGCGAATGTGGATTGAGCGGATTGGCGGTTTGGCGGATGGATGCGAATCAGTTTGGCGGCTTGAAATTTTATAAATTTTCAACATAATTCAACTTGGGCACCTCCTCAAAAAAAAAAAGAAAAAAAAGAAAATAAAGTATTACAGTTAATGACTTAAAAAAGCATTACAATTACTGCATGTCTCATCCAAAGAAAGAAAGTTTGAAACTTTAGAATATCACAATCACTGCATGCCTCATCCACATATTACAATCACAACATGCCTCATCCACATAAAATATTACAATCTGTGGTTCTTAAAATATAAAAACAATGCAAACCACCAAAAACCATGAACAAAGAAATAGTAGAGGTTGTATGTCTTTGTATTATTACATTTATATACGTTTTTGAAAATAAAAACCAACCAGCATATATTATATTTTGTATTTATTACTTTTAGAGTTAGATTTAAAAACCAAAAAATATATTCAAGTTAAAAAAAAAATTTTAACAGAATATTTGAACTCTTTTCAATTGAAAACACAAACAAAATATTCAAACAAATTGAAAACACAAAGTCTTATAAATTACTAAGGATACTCGCGGTTTGGCGGTTCGGTTGCGGCCAAAGGAATCTCAAATCTACCATCCGTCCGCCAAATTAGCGGATTGGAGAAAATCAATCCGCAACCGTCCGCTTGACATCACGCATCCGTCCAAAATGCGACGGATCAGTTCGGTTCGATCGATTTTGACGGATCGATATATCCACTGCTCACCCCTATTATCAAGTGGTTATGTGACTCCCCAATCACCAAATGTGACTGATCTATTCCTCAATCGCATACAGAAATATGTCAGCTTCAGCATTTCCACCAATCATGATTGCATCACAGGACCCTGCTCTGTCACAATGAATAACATCTCCATAATGAGTCTATAGCTACCCAATTTGCTTTCAACAATTCTATGAAATAAGAAGACATATCTTTCACAATTTTACAGAATAAGAAAAAATAGTTCAAAAATTAATTAAAAAATAAAATATATGAATCAAACTCACTTAAATATGACACGCGATACTAAATTTAAGGTCAAGTTTGACGACTCTTAAAAAATTTAAAAAGTCAAAAAGTCACTATCCTATTTAAATCACATCATCTTATTTAAGTCACATCACCTCTCTAACACATCACTTCAAACCCAATCCAAACCTAACCTATATTTCATAAAAAGTCAAAAAGTACACTTATTTAGTCTTCCCAAACTTAACCTTAGTTTATACCCCATATTCTATTTTTCTTATTACTTTCTTTTTGACAATCTAGGCACTCTTCTTTTATTTATTTATTTATTTTAATAAATAAGAGAGTAATTATGAATATGAAAAATATTTATATCCTTACAGTTAGTCTACAAAAATTAGAAAGTTAACAAAGCTTAACAACCAATAAATCAATTAACCCTAACCCAACACAACCACTAATAATTACATAAGCCCCCATAATGGGAGAAAAATAATTCTTCACAAAACGTTTCACTACGTCAAAATTGGGCTTTAGCGGCGGTTTTTTATCGCCGTTCAAGGATGTAAAACCGCTGTTAAAACCTTTAACGGCGGTAATTTAAGACCGCCGTTTATACTCGTGTCGGAAAAGGTACAACCGTCGTAAAAGGGTAAATTACCGTTATTAAAAGTCGACCAAAAACGGCGGTTCTTTGCCACCGTAAATAGGTTCAAATTTTTTAAAAAATAATTCTCCCTTCTTGCATCTCTCAAGTCTTAAACCCTTGACCTCTAATCCACGCACGCCAATCACTCCACCACAACCACTCTATATGAAATATATTTCCTAAATAAATATTTAAACATTACTTTGCTTTATTGTAGATGGTCATGTCCAACCTCTGGCCGCGGGTGGTCACCATTCGCCGGAGTTTCGCCAGAGCTCTGCCAGCAAAGACCGCCGTCAGTAGCGGCAGTAATAAGAGGGCTTTAGCGGCTGTTTCGTTACCGTCGTTAAAAGAGGGCTTTAGTGGCAGTTTTTTTAACGACGGTAACGAAACCGCTGTTAAAGATACATTAACGGCGGTTTCATTACCGCCGTTAATAGTATCTTTAACGGCAGTAACGAAAACCGCCGTTAAAAAAATCACCGTTAATGCCCTGTTTTGGCGTAGTGTTTCAAAATTCTCTCCATAAGAGTTGAATTCGAAACCTCACACCACAAAGGGTCTTACACAATTAACACTCTTCCCATTTGTTTTTTTTGGCCAAAAATGCTAGGAATCGCAAAAATTAATCAAAAATTCTACCAAATGTCTCAAATGAGTGTGGGACCCACATGAGACTCACGTGGATGTGAGACATTTGGTAGAAACTTTAGTAAAATTTTTAAGATTTCTAACATTGCTCTTTTTTGGCATACCAAACCACCACAAAACCACACATTTTTCCTCTCCTAACACCAATTTGCACTGTTGTAATTGAATTCAATGCCATAATAAA
This sequence comes from Camellia sinensis, assembly GCF_055761805.1. Classification (NCBI taxonomy): domain Eukaryota; kingdom Viridiplantae; phylum Streptophyta; class Magnoliopsida; order Ericales; family Theaceae; genus Camellia; species Camellia sinensis. Next base: position 168,285,508 of record NC_138969.1, read on the forward strand.
TTGCAACCCTAGCTTGTTTTTTTGGCATACCAAACCACCACACAACCACGCATTTTTCCTCTCCTAACACCAATTTGTACTGTTGCAATTGAATTCAATGGCATAATAAATTGCAACCCTAGCTGTGACATGGTCACTTTCATGATACCCATGACTCACAACGCTAGCTGGCATGCTTTGCAATGCCACATGGTTCATTGGATTAGTCTTTAGTCGCAAAAATGGTTCAATCATTAAGTGAGTTAAACTATCGCTTACAACTTGTAAGATATTTTACAAAAAAATAAAAAATAAAAAAAAATTATATATATGATCAAAAGTTTTAATTTTAAAAAAATTTAATTAAATAAGATATTATTTTAATACCTAATCTGAAAGTTTTCAAAATCTTGAACAAATTTCTTCATGTGAATCATTAATGAATGTCCAGTTTTTCCTAAGGTCATGTGAGACAGCTACCTTGAATTGGCATTATAAATGTTCCTTGAATGAGAGCAGCTTTATAAAGAGGTTTTACACTCACTAACAATGAGAACATCATTTTTCATGAATTGGTAAAAATATCAGAAAAAATTATATTTTATTGATAAATAATGTAAAAAAAATGAGATACAAATAGATCAGGCTGAGGCACGGATATCTCGTTTTCTTTAAGGAGATCAACCCCACTGCGGTAGGAAGAACCCAAACACCGATGCAACAGTCACAAAACTATGACTTGTCCCCTCCAGGATACAATAGCCTGACCACTTGTCGTATAGTTCAGGCGAACTCTACACAAGATGGTGAACCCAAAGCTCCACCAAGAATGACACCCTTCTTTGCTAGTAATCTCTCTTGTATAGAAAATAGTTGATGTGTTGGTATAGAAAATAGTAGATGAGAGGAACTATTTATAGGCCACTAGGACCTTACAGTTACACCAAAAATAAAGATGATCATTAAACTAGAGAAAATGGAGAAACTCCAAATTAACTCACCACCAAGGTCATGAATTCTAATTAATCTCAATTCATGACCAAGATAAGAGGTTACCAAGGTAATGAAACTACATTTATGTCCATTTATGACCAAGATAAGAGGTTACCAAAGTAATGAAACCACATTCATAAACAAGATATATAAATAAATAAATAAATAAAAGATATTAAAATGGTCCAACAATCCCCCACTCATTTTAATATCAACAAGGATAAAAGAGATTACCAAGCAAAGATAGATTAGTATGCATCATGAAGGTGTGCTCTGCATTGAACCTTCATTAGTGAAACAGCAACCTCTACTCCAGAGTCAGTAGTGGTCTCAGACTTGAACTATGACTATTTAGGGGAAATAAAGAATTACTGCTCACACATAATAATCCAGGTCTTGACATGAGCTTTAATAGCTAGCACATTACGGCCTTGTGCTTATCCTAGTTTTCATGAGCATATTTGAGAATAAGCCTTGTTCTCATAGAAAGCGGCCCCACTTTCATGCTCACATAGGTGAAATTTATCAAGGATGTTCCTGTAATTTACACACCGCACCCAACAAGAGTTACAGAATTTCATTAAGAGTATAAAAACTCAACCCTTCAACATTACAAGACAAATGCACTTACATCATAGGGATAGATAACAAAATATTAAAGAGTGCATTTTTTACAACCGCCATATGATTCGTTCTTCCCATTGAACCTAGTTACAGGATCTCTGGTCCCTAGGTTGAGTATCCTCATACATGGTTTATGATTTTATAGGCTTCAAACCCATCCCCCTCGATGTATTCCAGACCCTATCTCTCGCAAAGGCCTTGGTTAACGGATCCGCAAGATTATCACAAGATCTTACGCAATTCACAGTTATGATGCCATTACTCAAATAGGATCTCACATTACTGTGTTTCCTTCGAATAAGTCTGGATTTACCATTATAAAAATGATTGTTCACTCTACCAATAGCAGCAGTGCTATCACAACGAATTAACACAGGATGAATTGGTTTTTCCCAAAAAGGAATTTCATGTAACAAATCTCTCAACCAATTCGCTCCCTCACATGCTGAAGCTAACGCTATAAGCTCAGCTTCCATTGTAGAATTAGCAATTATAGTCTGTTTTTTAGACTTCCAACATATAGCACCACCACCCAAGGTAAAAATAAAACCCGAAGTAGAGAGAGAATCACCTGACAAAGTGTTCCAATCGGCATCACTATATCCCTCAAGTACCGCAGGATACTTGTTATAAAACAAACCATAATTTTTTATTCCAGATAAATATCTCATAATTCTTCCCATGGCTAGCCAATGATCTCTACTTGGCTTGCTAGTAAACCTGCTAAGTACTCCAACAGCATATGCAATGTCCGGTCTAGTACAGTCAGTAGCATATCTCAAACTACCAATCATGCTAGTATATTCCTTTTGATTAATTACTTCCTTTTCATTTGTTACAACAGATAAATGTATGCTTGCATCAAAAGGAGTAGCAACATGTTTACAGTCTAGAAAATTATATTTCTTTAATATTTTCTCAACATAATGCGACTGATTAAGAAAAATACCATCATTAGTCTTGGTAATTTTAATTCCCAAAATAAAATTGGCTTTACCAAGATCTTTCATATCAAAGTGGCTATTAAGCATATTTTTAGTCTCATTTATAATATGCAAACTAGAACCAAAGATAAGTAGATCATCCACATATAAGCTAATAATCACATATGCATTTTCACAAGTTTTATAATATATGCACTTATCACATTCATTCGTCTTATAGCCATTCTCAAGCATGCAGGAATCAAATTTCTCATGCCACTGTTTAGGAGCTTGTTTTAAACCATAAAGGGATTTAGTTAGTTTACACACCTTGCTTTCTTGGCCAGGCTCCACAAAGCCTTCGGATTGGTCCATGTAAATCTCCTCATCTAGATCTCTATTTAAAAATGCTGTTTTTACATCCATTTGATGAATTTTTAAATCATGAATTGTAGCCACTGCAATCAACAGTCTAATGGATGTAACTCTAGTAACCGGAGAAAAAGTATCAAAGAAATCAAGATCAACTTGTTGCTTAAAACCTTTAGCGACAAGCCTCGCTTTATATTTATCTATAGTTCCATCTGGTTTAAGTTTTTTACGAAGGACCCATTTACACCCAATAGTTTTACAATCTGGGGTAAATCCACTAGCTTCCATGTTTTATTTAAAAGTAGTGAGTCTATCTCATCATTTACAGCCTCTCTCCAGAAAATAGTATTAAGTGATGATAAAGCTTCTTGCACCGTAAGAGGAATTTCTTCCATGTTGTAAAGATAATAGTCAGGGCCAAAATCTTTTTCAACTCTAGCTCGTTTACTTCTCCTTGGTTGGATTTGAGAATTTTCTTGTTCTTGAAAAAATTGAGAAGGAGTAGAAGAGCTAGGCATGGATAAAATATTTTTAGAAATTATTTGACCCCCACTATTTCTAGATTTGAAAGGAAATTTATTTTCATGAAAAATAGTATCACCTGATTCAAAAATAATATTATTTTTCATATCACAAAATCTATAAGCTGTACTATGCAATGCATAACCAAGAAAAGCACATGTGGTAGCTCGTTCACCCAATTTAGGTGATTTAGGATCTGCAAGCCTCACAAAAGCTAAACAACCCCAAACCCTCAAATAACCTAGATTTGGTTTATGCCCCCGCCACAACTCATAAGGTACAATTTTTGTTTTTTTGTGTGGCATTCTATTTATCACATGGCAAGCTGTCAAAATAGCCTTGTCCCAAAGATTTGAGAGAGCACCTGAATCACTAAGCATAGCATTCGTCAAGTCAATTAACGTTCTATTTTTTCTTTCAGCTACACCATTAGATGAAGGTGAATACGGTGGAGTAGTCTCATGAATAATTCCCAATGACTGAACAAAAGAGTTGAATCCTAGAGATTCATACTCCCGGCCTCTATCACTTCTAATTCTTTTAATCTTTTTACCGAATTGATTTTTCACTTCAAGAAGGAATTCTTTAAATTTCTCAAAAACATCACTTTTTTTTTAATAAATAGACGTTTGTGTATTTTGAAAAATCATCAATAAAAGTGATAAAATATCGGTTACTACCCAGAGTTAAAATTCCTTCAAACTCACACAAATCAGTATAAAATAATTCTAGCAATTCAGTATTTTTTTAACACTTTTATGAGGCCTCTTTGTAATTTCTGCTTTACTGCAAACTTCACATTTCTCAAAATTTTTTGTAACTTTAGGAATTAATCCTAAATTACTCATGATTCCCATATATTTACTATTTATATGACACAAGCAAGCATGCTAAAAATTAATAGAAGACAAAGTGTAAGTGATGCCATAGTAATAATCATCAAATTGATTAGAAAGGCAATTTAAGAGATAAAATTGACATTTATACTTATCTGTATTGTAGGAAGTCACTTTTGTTTCATGTGCCTCGTAGTCTTCATCATTCATCTCCTCGATTGGGATTTTGTTTGGATTCTTTTCGGTAAGAACATATGCAACTTTCAAAAGGCTAAGGTAAAAAAAAAAATTTCCTTTCCACCTCTCAAAAAATGAACTCTTTTGAACTTGAAAGGCTTGTTGAGATCTCCAATTCCATCATTGGCTTTTTCTGGTACTTGTTCCATGATTGATCTCCTTAAAATTGTTGGTGAATTAGAGAAAATACTAGAAAAAATTATATTTTATTGATAAATAATGCAAAGAAAATGAGATACAAATAGATCAGGCTGAGGCACGGATATCTCGTTTTCTTTAAGGAGATCAAGCCCACTGCGGTAGGAAGAACCCAAACACCGATGCAATAGTCACAAAATTATGACTTGTCCCCTCCAAGATACAACAGCCCGACCACTTGTCGTATGGTTCAGGCCAACTCTGCACAAGATGGTGAACCCAAAGCTCCACTAAGAAAGACACCCTTCTTTGCTAGTAATCTCTCTTGTATAGAAAATAGTTGATGTGTTGGTATAGAAAATAGTAGATGAGAGGAACTATTTATAGGCTACTAGGACCTTACAATTACACCAAAAATAAAGATGATCATTAAACTAGAGAAAATGGAGAAACTCCAAAATTAACTCACCACCAAGGTCATGAATTCTAATTAATCTCCATACATGACCAAGATAAGAGGTTACCAAGGTAATGAAACTCTATTTATGTCCATTTATGACCAAGATGAGAGGTTACCAAAGTAATGAAACCCCATTCATGAACATATATAAATAAATAAATAAAATATATTAAAATGGTCCAACACATGATATCACCAATTAGTTGAAAAAATATATTAATTATTGAAAATCTAGGAGTTGAATGTTTTAGATTCTATTTTTTGTTTTGTAAGATGTTGTACCAAACGGATTCTATCTAATTATTTGAATATTATTTAATGTTCTTAGAATCATAATGTTTTACAAGTGGTCTAAATAAAATTATAAGAATTCACAAAAAAAATTAATTTTTTTTTCTCTAGCAAGATTTAAAATATATATATATATATATATATATATTTTAAAAATACATATATAATTTCACACCAATCAAATAGACTATAAGAAAATTGCACATTGATTTGCTTCTCTAAAAACATGTGCATCTTTGCCTAAAAGTTTTGAATCTTCCACAAAAGCTTTATAAAATCTTTATGAAGCCCCCCTCCTTACTTGGTAGTCCGTTTCAATATCCATATTGTGCCATCATTTTCTTTGAATAATGACAAATTTTTTAATAAGTTTGTGACTTATATCATATTAGGTTTGTCTTACAATGCCCCTCTCCCGCTGGTCTGAGCCGTTGATTGTTGTGCTTATGGACAAGTATATGGATGGGATTAAAAGGAAGTCACACTCGGACGCAGGTGTGAGTGGTGTGAGTGCTTTTGATTAATTTGCCAGATAGTGCTATACACGTGTCACTTTTCTAGTGGTTTGCATGGTTGTAAACTAAATATTCTTACAGAATGATAGACATAAAATAAAGATGGAAAAATAAATGTGTTTGAATTATTTTGAATGGGAAATCTTCATACTTAATCACAAGAAAGTTTTGCTATTTATTTGATACCATAACACATTTGATGGTATAGAGGAATATGCTTTTGCAATAGAATAGCTATTGTGGTGAAGTTATTTTCTGGTACCTTATTTTGTCCCTACTTTTCTGTCTTTTTTTTTGGTTGATTGTTTTGGTATACAATATTGTACTCCTTAGAAGAGTGTCCCGAGAATTACGGGCAGTTCACTCAATTGTGTGTAGATTGTTTTTTGACGTGGCAAACAAGACTGTGGAAAGAGAGGCGGCAGTCAACTCTGGCGAAGTTTGTTCGTGGGTACGAAGAGCAGAGAGAAAAAATATCAAAATTAAGGTGTTTGAATAGAAAGATTAACAGAGGTAGAAGAATCTACGGAATAAATTTCTTCATGTGAATCATTAATAAATGTCCATTTTTTCCTAAAGTCATGTGAGACAGCTACCTTGAATTGGCATTATAAATGTTCCTTGAATGAGAGCAGCTTTATAAAGAGGTTTTACACTAACAATGAGAACATCATTTTTCATGACATCACCAATTAGTTGAAAAAATATATTAATTATTGAAAATCTAGGAGTTGAATGTTTTAGTTTCTATTTTTTGTTTTGTAAGCTGTTGTACCAAGCAGATTCTATCTAATTATTTGAATATTATTTAATGTGTTTAGAATCATAATGTTTTACAAGTGGTCTAAATAAAAATTATAAGAATTCACAAAAGAAAATTAATTTTTTTTCTCTGGCATCATTTAAAAAAAAAAAAATTGTGTTTTTTTTTTTTTTTTTTTTAAATACATATATAATTTCACGCCAATCAAATAGACTATAAGAAAATTGCACATTGCTTTGCTTCTCTTAAAATATGTGCATCTTTGCCCAAAGATTTTGAATCTTCCACAAAAGCTTTATAAAATCTTTACGAAGCCTCCCTCCTTACTTGGTAGTCCGATCTCCATATTGTGCCATCATTTTCTTTGAATAATGACAAACTTTTTAATAAGTTTGTGACTTATATCATATTAGGGGTTGGTTTGGAGTGTTCTAACAAAGTGTACTTTTTATTTTTTTACGAAAAGATGTGCAAAAAAGTAGAGTTGTGATATGATGAAAAAAAGATAAAAAGATAAAAAGATAAAGATGAATTATATAGTAGATGCCAAACCAACCCTACCACTACAGGAAAACATAGCAAATAACACGGAGTTTTAGCGACGCCGCGCCCCCCGTCGCGAAAAACAGTTTTTTGCGACGGTAACTGCACCTGTCGCAAATACTAGACTTTAGCGACGGTACTGACCCGTCGGTAATGAAACCAAGCGGAGGGGTCGGAAATGCGGAAGTATTAGCGACGGTAAATAAAACCGTCGCAAAAAACCTATTTTTTGAGACGGCATATATCATTTGCGACGGAAACTTGCCGTCGCAAAACAGGATTAATTCAAACGGCGCCGTTTTGCCTTCTATTTGCGACGGTGTACATCATACCGTCGCAAAAAGTCCAAAATAAAAACCCTTCTTCTTCCCGTTGGCTGCCGCGCGATGCTCCTCCCCAAATCCCTAACTTCACCCCCAAATTCCCCAAACGGCCTACGAGGAAGACAGCGGTGGTGAGGCGGCAACGGCTCCGGCGACAAGAGTGGTGCTCCGGCGACGACTCTCTCTCCCTCTGCGTATGCTCTCTCTCTCTCTCTTTGTGTATATATATATAAATCTGTCTATATATATATATATATGGAATGTATATAAATCTATATATATATATATATAAATCTGAAATCTGTCTATAACTGTTTAGCTATTTTTATTTTTTTAAACCATAAATCTGTATATAATATATATATATGGAATGTATATATGGAATGTATATAACTGTTTAGCTATTTTTATAACTTGATATATAAATCTGTTTAGCTATTTTTATTTTTTTAAACCATAACTTATTATTATTATTTTTTGGTGGTAATTTTATGAAAAGAAATTTGAGATTGGTGGGCTTTGTTGGTCTGTGATTCAAAAACCAGGGTAGGAAATGTATATGAGGCTGTTGGACTTGTGTGCCTAAAAATTAGGGCTTTTTTTGTGCAGTGATTAAATCACTAAATTTCAACCATAACTTATTATTATTATTTTTATTTTTTTAATTAAAACAGTGATTAGGGAAATGTATATGAGGCTGTTGGACTTGTAATTAGGGAAATGTATTAGGGAAATGTATACATGAAAAATGTATTAGGGAAACAGTAATTAATTTCAACCATATACATTAGGGAAATGTATATGAGGCTGTTGGACTTGTGTGCCTAAAAATTAGGGCTTTTTTTAAACCATAACTTATTATTATTATTATTATTATTATTATTATTATTATTATTATTATTATTATTATTTTAATTAAAACAGTGATTAAATCACTAAATTTCAACTCCATTGAACTAATAACTATCAAGTTACCTATTTTAGTTTTCGTAGTTTTGGCTCAGTAAATGCAGTTAGTAGTTTCAGCTAGTCAAACATTAAAAATATATTATTTTTGTTATTTTTTAGTTACTTGTGTTGAGTTTACGAACTTAAGAACGAAATAAATTAAACTAATACTTTAATTGTTTAAATCGTCTCAAATTATATTGGTGTTTAAGAAGATTCAATTACAAATAACCATGAGACAAACTCAATTATAAAGTTTTAATAATAATATAAACTCAATTATAAAGTCATGAAGTCATGAAGTTATAAGAGAAAATAAAAAAAAATACAAAAAAAAAAAACAGGATTTTAACCCTTATAATAAAATAAATCTTAAATTTTTAATTTAATTAATTTAAACCTTAAATAGGAATTTTAGACATTTCGTTAATTTGCCAAATAGGATGTCGAGTGAATATTTATGTGCAGGTATTATATTTAGAGTTACTTTGGTGAGATATTCTTGTGGATGTGTACAGATGATGGATAAGAGTTGGATTGATTTGCCAAATAGGATGTCGAGTGAATACATTAATGGGATTGATGAATTCCTTGTGTTTGCCTACACCAATAGGGTTGAAGGTTCGATGATCAGTTGTCCGTGTAGGAAGTGTGAGAATCGATACTATTTTGTACGAGATGGTGTACGGGAGCATCTGATTTTGAATGGTTTTTTTAAAAAATACAAACATTGGATTAATCATGGGGAATCTTACATATCTCTGCATAGTAATCGAGAGAATGAAACATTAGCTAATTTAGACATTAGAGATGATATGATTGGAATGATACAAGGGGCTATGGGAAATCCACATGCCGGTACAAGTGTTGAGGGTGATGAACCACAGGGGCCTGATCCCCGTGCATCTGAACCCCAGCTCGGTCCAAATGCAGAGACTGCAAAGTATTTCAAACTTCTTCAAGATGCACAAAGTGAATTGTATCCGGGTTGTCAGAAGTTCACATCTTTGTCATTCATTGTTCGACTTCTACATTTGAAGGTGCTTAATCAGTGGACGGACAAGTCTGTTGACATGTTGCTTGAGTTATTGAATGAGGCGTTTCCGTTGGGTGTGAAACTCCCGGACTCATATTATAAAGCTCAAAAGGTCACAACAGATTTGGGCTTCACGTATGAGACGTGGGATGCATGTCCCAACAGTTGCATGTTGTTTCGAAACGAGGACGCCAATCTTGATAAATGTGTCATATGCAACAGTTCTAGATGGAAATCAAATGGTGATGGTGGTTCAAATGGTCCTAACACAGGTGGCAAACAAGTAGCTGCAAAGCAGATGAGGTATTTTCCTTTAAAGTCAAGGTTGCAGAGGTTGTTTATGTCATCCAAGACGGCCAAGTTAATGAGATGGCACGCAGAGGAACGAACTGATGATGGTGTCTTCATGGTGTCTTAAGTCGATCTACATTTTAAATTTTACATTTCGTGTTAAATAGGTCCAAACTTTGTGAAGGACTACTGATGTCATACTTTATGAAGAGATTATTCTATTGGCAAATGGTCCTCATAACCTAGCAAGGAGGTTCAACGGGTATATACTGAATGGGTTTCGGTATCGAGTAAAGGCCATGGATGATCGTCGAGCCACACAAAATTGTGGTGTAGCTTTGAAGGCAGATACCATAAGTTATGCTAGTCGAAAAGACAAGAATCCTCGTCTGGGGTCTGTGTACTATTATGGACAATTGACAGATATTGTTGAGATTCGATATTCCAATGAGAAGAAACATGTGTTGTTTAAGTGTGATTGGATTGACAACATTCACGGAAAGAAAGAAGATGTCTTCAATTTCACGTTGGTGAACTTCAATCATTTGTTGTACCGAGATGATCGAATTACCAATGAACCTTTCATCTTGGCGTCCCAAGCAGAGCAAGTTTGGTATGTTGCAGACCCGTTACAACCAGACTGGCAAGTCGTGGTGAAGATGTCTCAAAGAGGTTTATTTGATATGAGTTCAACTGATCCACAAATCGAGCCATACATGAGCCAACAATTGGAAGAAAATATAATGCTTCGTGATGAAGAAGTTGGTTGGGTGAGGGAAGCCGCAGAAGGGGAAACAGTTGATGTTCAAATAGGCTGATATGTAATCAACATTAGTAATTCAATTAAGGCCAAGGTTGTAGTTAATCATCAATTTCTTAATTTACTTTGTCTTTGTAATTGTATTAGTTCAAATCATGTCATATTATAGTTGATGACAAACCATTGTCTATGTTTCTAATGTCAATTAATGTTATATTGCTTGAAGATTATTATGGGAAGGAAGAGGAAGCCTGATCATCCCCGGCGCATGATGTCTGATGTGCTACATAACAGGACATCAGTAGCACCACCATTAGAGGAGGCATCACATCGGCCAGCATCGGAGGGGCCATTAGTGCCACCACCATCTGAGGGGCCATTACCACCGTATCGACCACCATCAGTGGCACCACAGCAGCTACCATGTACTCGGCCTCCACGCCTACTATCGGTGCGTCCACCATCAATGGCACCACAGCAGCTATCATCATCAGCTTATGAGCCATCCGCAGGTATTTAAATTTGCTTTGATTTGCTTGAAAATTATTTACACATACATTTATTTATGCTCATTATATATAACTTGTTTATTCTCATTGTATTTTGCAGACCCTTCGACTTCTTCACAGCCCACATCAGGTTTATTTGATATGATTTGTATTCACATTATTTAAATTTGCATTTGGTTGTTACCATTGCATATTGTTTATTATTATTGTATATCGCAGGTCATGTTAGTTCTTCATCAACCTCGACTAGGCGTGGTAGAGGATGTGCCAAGGGCATTAAAGAGTGGGGTACTGGTAAAAAGTTGCACATACAATTTGATGGAAATTACTGCCCAATAGGGGATAACGTGGCCAAGTTAACTACTCAACTTGGCATTATTGTCCGGAATGGTAACATTGTTCCTCTTACTTTTGTTGACTGGAACAGTGTGCCTGATGATATTGTTGATGCTATCTGGAAGGATGTGAAGGTAAAAGTATATTTTTGTCCACAAATTCGAATTCCAAATTTGTGTTATACTTAGCCTTAAACTTTGTGTTTTATAAGACAATTTGAATATATGTCTAGAGGAGTACAAGCCAATCTGCATGAAAAACTGCAACAGCATATGGAAGGATCACAAGAACAAGCTTAAGGCTAAGTATTTCAAGCCTAGAAGCTCTGATCCTAATCTGAAGGATGATGTTCCTATGAACGTTGTGCCAAGCCAGTGGGAACAACTTGTAGAGTATTGGCGTACTTCCGATGCTGAGGTATACAATTACGTTATATTTATGATCCCGGTTTGGGAGTTAGAGCCGGATTTCACTTTAGGCAAATTACTTCCTTAAGAAACTTGAATTCGAGGAGTTAACGCCCCAAAATCACCAAACGGCGTCGGTTTAGCACGAAACTTGGCACACACGACCGCCTAGGCACGAGAGACTTGTGGGAGAAGACGGGGCTCGAATCGGGTTCCCGGTTTGGGAGTTAGAGCCGGATTTCACTTTAGGCAAACTACTTCCTTAAGAAACTTGAATTCGAGGCGTTAACGCCCCAAAATCACCAAACGGCGTCGGTTTAGCACGAAACTTGGCACACACGACCGCCTAGGCACGAGAGACTTGTGGGAGAAGACGGGGCTCGAATCGGGTTCCCGGTTTGGGAGTTAGAGCCGGATTTCACTTTAGGCAAATTACTTCCTTAAGAAACTTGAATTCGAGGCGTTAACGCCCCAAAATCACCATACGGCGTCGGTTTAGCACGAAACTTGGCACACACGACCGCCTAGGCACGAGAGACTTGTGGGAGAAGACGGGGCTCGAATCGGGTTCCCGGTTTGGGAGTTAGAGTCGGATTTCACTTTAGGCAAACTACTTCTTTAAGAAACTTGAATTCGAGGCGTTAACGCCCCAAAATCACCAAACGGCATCGGTTTAGCACGAAACTTGGCACACACGACCGCCTAGGCACGAGAGACTTGTGGGAGAAGACGGGGCTCGAATCGGGTTCCCGGTTTGGGAGTTAGAGCCGGATTTCGGTCCAGTCAAAATTATTTACTAAACTATCTTTCTAATTATATAGTAGTCAATTTTTTTTTTATATTTTTCTATAATTAAAATATTAACACATTATATGGTTTTTAATTATTTTTATCTTGTTTTTTTCAGATATTTCCTGAGTAGCAGTTGGCTTTTTCTGGAATGCGGGCGTATCAAGATTATGACTAATTTTTGTTTTTGTAACCCACGAACGAATGAAGACGAAAACTTTTGATTTTGATTATGATTTATGTTATTTAAATTTGGGAGCAACATTATGTATCTATTATGCGACGTTATGTAGTGGCATAATTTTTATTGTTATGAATTTGTATTTATGTATTGCTATGAATGGAACAATATTATTAATTTTCATTATTTGTCAATTTTTGTTTATGTACGTATTTATATTATTCTGTAATTTTTCAATTTTTTATACTTATTTTTTATCTAATACAGGTTATTTTAATTTTTTTAATAATTTATCCGCAGGGTTTTTTTTTTTTTAATTTTTTGAGACGGGAGAAGAACCCGTCGCAAAAACCATTAATAGGCTTTTTGCGACGGTACCAACACAGTCGCAAAAGCTGTCTTGTTGAATGTACAGGACACCTTTAGCGACGGTAAATCGTGCCGTCGCCAATGCTTATAAGATGCCAGAGCCTTTAACGACGGTAATGTTCCCGTCTCAAAAACTCACTTTTAGCGACGGTAATTACGTGCCGTCGCGAAAAGTGATTTTTTCCCCTATTATTCGCGACGGGAAAAAAGCCGTCGCAAAAAACACACTTACCGTCGCAGAAACTAATGGCGACGGTACATACCGTCGCAAAAGGTCTTTTGCAACCCCATCTGTCGCGACCCCCCCTTACCGTCGCAAAAAGACACATTACCGTCGCAAAAGGAATTAGCGACGGCTTCCGGGAGCATTTGCGACGGCCGGTTACCGTCGGAAAAAACAAATTTTTTTGTAGTGTACGTTTGTATTGACATCGTGTGTCTCGGTAACTAAGATATTTGGTCAAATAATTATATAATATTATTTTACAGTGTAAGATTATAAATAATTCTTATGAAGAAAAATTTAATACTAATGGTATTTTTTTCCATCTCGTTGAGATAAGTAAAATTGTGCCTTTGGTTTCAATGCCGATGCTAGTCTTCCAAACAAACCACAAACAAACCCTCTCCTTCACTCTCTGGAAAGTCCACAACCAGCCATCCAAAATTGATTGCTCACATTATTTTTTAAAATTTTTGACAGTTTTTTCATTTTTGAGCACTCAAGTCAAAGTTTATTTTTTTAATTCTTGGATTAATAAATCCAAGTTTAAATTTTTTTGGACAAAAAGGATATTATTTATTCAAAATGACACTTAAGTTTTGTTTGGGAACATACTTTTTTAGTAACATTTTAACTTTTTGGCTAAAATATCATGTAAAAAAACTAGTATGTTTAGGATGATATTTTAATTTTTTACAAAAAGATGTGCAAAAAGTAGAGAGAAAAGAAAATCTTTGACTTTTTAGTATAAATTGTTAACTTTTTTATTTTTTAATAACTTTTTGACTTTTAGACTAAAAAGTGTTATTGCCAAATGAGGCCTTATGTTTAAAATTTACTCATTTGTCTATCTATTCAAAATTTTCACTATTTTTACAGGTATCACCTATATGTACAACTTTTGTTTGGGAAGCTGAGGGTGGGGCTTTTTTAACTAAAATAATCACGAAAAAATAAAATAGGCTTTTTAACTCAATAAGACAAAATATTACATCCAACTCATAATCATTATATTCTTTCTTTCACAAAAAGTCAAAAAAACCAAAAAGCTCTTCCCAAACGAGACTTTTTAGCCCTAGGCTAAAATAGCCAAAAAGGCAATCCACTTTCCAAATAAACTCACAACTATCTATTCAAATATCCCACTATGGGTGCGTTTGTTTGGACGGACTGGATAAAGGGGGATTGTAATCCATCGGACTATTAGTCCTGTGATACATTGTTCCGGGATTATTTGGTTGGACTAAATTTGTATCCTATGTTTGTTTAGTCATGGGATTAGATGTCTGAATTAGACTATTTTTAGTTATTCAATGTTTGTTTGGGATATTATGGAGAATGATAAATGTTGAAATGACTATTTTATCATTTTCAATTATTTACTACGTAATAGTAATATTAAACATAGCTTTAATATTTTAATTATTTTTAGCTTGATTAAATAAAAATTTATTTTATTTTATTTTTTGCACAATATTTTAATTATTTTAATTTATTATTTTCAATTAAATTAAATTTATAATTTATATTTTTTATTTAATATATAATTTTAAATTAACGACAATAAAAAATAATTTTATTTAATATATAAATTAAATTTTCAACAACACAAAAATTTTTAATTTATAAGGCCATAATTTATAATTTATTATTTTTAAATAAATTTAATTTATATTTTTTATTTTTTATTTAATATATAATTTTAAATTAACAACACTTAAAAAATAATTTAATTTAATACGTAAATTTAATTTTTTAACAACACTAAAAAAAATTAATTTATAAGGCCATAATTTATAATTTATTATTTTTAATTAAATTTAATTTATAATTTAAATTTTTTATTTAATATATAATTTTAAATTAACAACGCTAAAAAAATAATTTATAAATGCTCAAAAGACTATTTTATCATTTTCTAATTGTTTGCTAAGTAATAGTATGGATGGTAAAATGGACATTTCACAAAATAATCTCATGGGATACCAATCTCATGGTTTCTATCCCACCTCCCCCATGAGATAGGATAGTCTCATATTTGTGGGACTAATAATCCGAGGAAACTATTAGTCCGGAGCAAAAAATATGAAACAAACAATGGACTATTAGTCCCACCAGACTAATAGTCCAATCTCACACCCTAATCCTTCAAAACAAACACACCTTATATGTATACATATGTCACCTTTTTATTCACTTATCTATTCAATATTATCTATTTGTCCATCTTAGTGCCAATAATTATCGCTACGGCTGACAACTTTTTTAGCCAATTTTTTTGACAATTTTTCCAACATCATCGACTTTTCAATGGATATCCATCTCACCAAAATAAGATTAATTTTTGAACCTAATGTCTAACACACTCTTCAACTTGAATTTACTTACAATTTTTTATTTGATTTAAAATTCTATAAAAAGTTTAAAAATTATTTATTTAAAAAAAATACCATAAAATTTAGCGTATATTACAAAAACATTCCTTGAGATTTGCTTGAATTACGAATTACCTCTATAATTTAGAAAATTACAAATATCTTATTGTTAGAATTTTTTATTTAACAGAATTATTTGAAAAAATAAAATTTTAACTGCTATCTTATACAATAATAAAATTATTAAATTATTAATTGAAATAAATTTCTGACATCATTATAAATTATTAACTTGATAATTTATTAATAAAAATAGTCATTTGTTATGCTGCCAAAAACTTTAGGGAGCGAGATGTAGTTTTTAAAAGAAAAAATTAGTCTAAAGTCGTTATTCCATTTTTAGTAATGAAAGAGATCCACAATATTATTTTATAATGTCTAAGATCTATCAATCTTAACATTTATATATCACAGAAAAATTTGGGCTCTGTTTGGAACAATTCTGAATATCGTTTTCTACGATTGAGTTCGCATATGATGTTTGGATAGAGTTGTGGAATTAACTTTCCACAACTCTGAAGAAAACTCCGTCAAATAGAGGGCTATTTTTAATTTTTTTTTTTTTTTTGAAATTTGGCCTAACCGATTGTCCTGCCGGTTGACCGGAATAGTGATTTTTTTTTTTTTTTTTACAATTGATATTTTAATTTTTATATATTCAAAAAAATATTTTTTGAATTTTTTAAAAAAATTTATGTGTTTTAAAATTATTTTGAGTTGTATGTTTGGTTACGAGTTATAAATTTTTGTATCAAATATCAAATGTCACATAAAAAATTTCTCACTCAATTCAAAACTCTTTTCAAAATTATTTTCAAAACTCTTTCACCAAACAAAATTTTCGCATTCAAATTATAATTCCAAACCTCACAAACTCAAAATACAATTCATACTCTCAAATCATAGTTACATAACTCTACCAAACGCAACCTTGATTTTCTCAAATTTGAAAGCAGCAACAACAGTAGTTGTAAGCGTGGCGGTGGCCATGTCAGAGCCAAGCGAGTGTTGCCTCTGCAGCGGGCCATAACTGAATGAAATATCAGCCCTCTGTTTCCTTCACCTACCACTTCCTCGTCTCTCTTCTACTCCTTACCTCCTTGCCGGTACACGTACTTCTCGCTCAAATCTATCTCTCTCTCTCTCTCTCTCTCTCTCTCCTTGCCAGAAGCAATTTTACAATGTGGGTGTTTGAGAAATTATTATTTTAATAGGCTATTTTAGTTTTTGATTATTTTAATAGATTAAAATTTTTGTGTTTAAAAAGATAGTTAGATTTTTTTTATAGTTAGATGTGATATTTGTGAGAAAGAAAGTGAAATGATTATGGGTTTAATGTGACATTTTGTCTTATTAACTATTTTAATTTATTTTATCTTTTTATAAATTTTAGTCCAAAAAACTCTAAGCCTCCGTTTGGGGAGTGGGTTGGTTTTTTGGCTTTTGACTATTTTAGCTTGGGGCTAAAAAGCCTGATTTGGAAAAGACTGTTTGACTTTTTTGACTTTTTTTTGTGAGAGAGGAGTGTAATGATTATAGATTAGATTTGATGTCTTGTTTTTTGTGACTAAAATAATTTATTTTATTTTTTATAACTATTTTAACCCCTAACCCACCAAAACTAACTTCCCAAACTATGCCTAAAACAAAAATCTTTCCCAAACACCATTGTTGACTCAACAGGGATCGGTTCTCAGCTTCTGCTCTATCAATTGGAAACGGAAAAAATGGTTAAATCATTTCACGTGTTTCAAGGCATTAGAGTCCATGGAATTTTGTAGCTCTATTAATGTCAATGGCAAAGACAGATCCTTTTCTTCTCCAATTGACTTCAATATTGTCGTGTTTGGGAAAAGGAGGGTCAAACTGTTTACCTTAGCCATTCAAATGGATTGCCAATTCCAAGATCAACCACAAGATTTTATTCATTCTCATTTGAATTTATTACACTTGTCACCGAAATTTAGTAATTGGGTTTTGGATGTTTGCTTCTCGAAGGAAGAGAGGAAAGAACTGTCACTTAACACTGTAATTTTTTTTGATATGCTTAATTTTTTTATTTTTTTTGTCATGTTTAATTTTTTCTAACATGTCTAAGTTTTTTTTGACATGCTTAATTTTCTATAGTTGGAATTCAGATAAATTCTTGTGAAAATCAGAGAAATTCACTAGATGCAATCTAGAGAAATTTTCTGGATAAATGAGTTTTTGAAATTAAAGTTCAATTATGAAAAATTGAACAGTTTAGATGATGCCTTTTTCCCCTCTGTTTGGTTGTTGACAGAACTTAGGAAATAAGTAGGAAAAGGAGAATTCAATTTTAACGTTGTCAATCAAAATTCAATATAATTAAGCAACCAGTTGAATTGGGTAACATGGTGGTGAAATATCTGAAATTCAAAATTTTGTTATTGATCTGAATAGTGGCTTTATGTTTTTTTTTTCCTGTGGGTTGAAATTGCTTTGGGTCTGTTTGGTAATCATTCCGTTTTCAGTTTTCAGTTTATATTTACAAAAATTTAAAAGCTGTCATAAAAACTTGTTTGATAATTTTTTTGTTTATAAATGGTTGTCTCAGTTTATAAATTTGAGAAAAAAACGTAAACTCAAAAAATGAGTTTACGTTTTCAATTTTTAGTTTTTTTTTCAACTATTTTTTTTTCAAATAATTTTTTTTCAATTAATTTTTTTAATTAATTTTTTTTTCAATAATTTATTTTCAATTATTTTTTTTTCAATTTTTTTCAATTATAATGTGTGTGATCCCATTGTCATAAATAATAAAAATAATATAAATATTTTAGGCCTGAACAAACATATTTTTTAGTTTATGTTTTTAAATTTTTTTTAACATTTTGTTCAAACCAAACGCGTTTGTAATTTATGTTTTTCTAAAAATAAACAAAAATCAATTTATAAAATTTTTGTAAATATAAACAAAAAAACGTAAACGTTACCAAACACTACCTTTGTGTTGGCTTTTTGATCAATTTTCTCTAGTTGAGTCAAAACACAATTTTCTCTAGTTTGATCAAAATATAGAGAAAATTATGGGCAAACCAGAGAATTTGGAAAAGATGAGAAATGAAGTTGGAAGAAAAGTGAGAATTGCCACTTAACACTCTTGTGTGTGTAATTTTCTTTGGCATGTTTAATTTTCTCTGCCATGTGTAATTTTCTTTGGCATATTAAATTTTTTCTGTCATGTTTAATTTTCTCTGCCATATGTAATTTTCTCTGCCATGTGTAATTTTCTCTGATTTGAACCTAGAGAAATTCTCTGGAATCTTGAGAAAATCTCTAGATTGCAATCCAGAGAAATTTTCTGGACTTCCTAGAATTTCTCTGGAAAGTTCAGAGAAATTCTCTTGATCGAATTTTCTTTAGATTGAATTTTCTCTAGAAAGTCCAGAGAAATTCTCTGGATCGATGTTGAGAGACCTTAAATATTATGAAAATATTGAATGCCATTTATGATATAAAATCTTAATACTAGAGATTCAAAAAAAAAATCTCATTTTTAAAACTACAATGAACAACTCGTATTTTAAACAAATATCAGGTGTGCTTATAATTTATACAAAAAAAAATTATTGTCAAACCAAGTAAAGTTTAGCAAGACACCACCAAGGTCCATCTTAGTTGGTAAGGAAGTTTGTTTTTTTCCTTACATATCAAAGTTCAAATCTCCTATTACTCAAGTAAAAATCCGCCGGTTTAGATGATAAGCTAGTTTCTTCCAATTTAACTTGTAAGGATAGATTCTAAAAGTCATGCCTTGGGATGCTCTGAGCATAAAAAAATAATTAAAAAAAAAAAATAGCAAGACAAATCCCATTGATTATTATTCAGCAAAGTCGTAGCCAGCCACATTTGGTCATATCGGCACTTTTGATGGACTTAATCAAACCATAACACGACATGAACATGATCTTTGAGATTGAAAATGATACTGCTGACTGAATCAGTGTACCGACAAATAATAAAAATATACTTGTTCACTGAAAAACAGATGAAGAAGAATCAACGATCCAGCTTCCGTAAGCTAGAATGTTCTTTTTCTAGATGGGCACCACTGGTTCCATATCCAATTATTTAAATTTAAATTTTTCTATATATTATTAATAATTAGTGATATAATTTCAAATTACAATATTTTAGAATTTTTAATTTCTTTTATTTTATTCGATCTGTAGTAGAGTATAATTACTGACAACCTGCATAATAGGGAGAAATAAATATCACAAGTATTGAACTATTCTTTGTAAGAATTGAATCTGTAATATTACGTTATAAAATAATTCAACACAGTCAGTAGGTAAATGCTTTGATTGTTATTTTTAGGAATTCGCACTCTCAAAATAATGTTCGCATTTCCAATTTAATTATATAATAACTTTTTAAATATAATTTTTGGTCCATTTTTATCACTCAAATTAGGAGGGGGGGGGGGGGGGGGGTGCACAACTCGATTTGAATTGTTTTGGGGAAAAATTATCAACCAAATCACCTTTAGTTAGTTTATTGAATATTTGAGAGTTAAGCAAACAGTGTGAACGGATTAGAAAAACAAAATGAAAAAAATATATAGTGAACATACAGCTTAATTTTTTTACTTCTCACCTCCTCAAACCACACCGCTGGTTTGGGTGGATTTGGGTTGGTGTGGTTTGAGAATTTTTTTGCACATCCCTAATTGGAATAATTTTAGACAAGAATAAAATGAGTCTGAAATAAAATGAAACAGAAATATCTGTTCTCTGCTTGGTGAAACAATAGAATCAAATTAAAAATATATATATGTTAGTAATGGGCGCCCATGTGGCATGACCATTAAATTTGATTTTGAATCCTTATCCAAATAGGTTTTGATTTTGAAATCAAACCTATTTAGGATAACCACTCTTGAAACAGACGTTATCAGTTTGAACTGATATAGATAGATATAATATATATTAGATATTATCTGTATCTTAACTGATATGGATAGATATTATAATATATTAAATATTTGTTATATGGTTATGGGTAATCCAAGAGAAACAACGTTGAGTCTGTTTTCTACCCATATACTGACTCTCTCCCAAGAAACAACGATCAAGTCAGTTGCACTGTGGTTTGTGTGGGTGATATTCACCATTGTAATATCACCCCACTGCTGGGATTGATTGATCTGATTCTGGAAGCACGTGATTTATCCACGAGGTTCTATCATCAAAAGGTATGATCTGATGATTTTATTCCGCTGCATGTTTTGTGTTTTGATTTACATTGGTATCAGAGCCATTAATGGATATTTTCGTGCTTTCTTTTATCATATGTATATTTATAAAAGATAGTGAGATCCAAAATATTTTATTTTTTTTATCATTAATGTCATTTTTAAGAGCATAAATGATTTTATTTTGGAAAAAGGAGTCCGGCAGTACAAAAATCGGAACTGTCAGTACCCTGGAAGGCGGCGCGTGGCATTCACGCGCCACCACGCCGAAGCCACGCGCCCCCACGCGCGCCCACGCGCCTACACGCGCCGGATGCCATGCTGACGCGCCTGCACGCGCCATCACGCGCGCGTCGGCGGTGCTGTCCACGCACGCGCGCCGTCCGCGCCCGCACGCGCGCCGCGTGCTGGAGCCGCGCGCCGAGCCGAGGCTGAGCCGCGCGCCGAGCCGAGGCTGAGCCGCGCGCCGAGCCGATCCTTGAGCCGACTTGCGCTGAGCGGCGCCGAGCCGAGCCGAGCCGTTTTTCCGCGCTGGCTTGGCTCTAAGGCTCTGTTTGTTTGTTTTTTAATTCTGAATTGCGTTAATTGGCCATAATTTATTCGTTATAGCTTTGTTTTAAGCATGGTTGGTACCCTTAGGCTCAGAATTAATTTTTCTATATTCTGTAAAATTTTGAAAATTTTACGAAAATATGTAATATTTTTCCTGTGTTAATAATGCATTTTTTTTGCTTTAAAATGCATCTGGTGTTGCATGATTAATTTTCTGGGGTTGAAATTTTTATTGTGGACTTCTGAAATGTTTTAATATCTACTGGTAATATTGTCTCATTTTATCAGTTTCTGGATTTTTTATTTCTAATTTTATGTGTATTTATTAGTCATTTAAAATTCCAGAATATTTCAGAAAAATTTCAGAAGATTTCAGAACAATGTACATTTTAATTATGGCATAATCTGAATATTGTTTCTGTTTACTAGTTTCTGGATTTTTTATTTCTAATTTTATGTGTGTTTAATTAGTTATTTAAAATTCCAGAAAATACCAGAAAATTTCAGGATGATGTACTTTCTGTTATGGCATAATTTAAATATTGGATACAGCATATTTTTTTTTTGGGTTTGTAATATGTTGTAATTAGAAGAGCATGATTATTTATTTATTTATTAGAATTCCATTATTAAATAAATATAGCATGAGTTATTTGTAGATTTACATTAAAATGCTATTGTATGGAATTT
Organism: Camellia sinensis; assembly: GCF_055761805.1. Classification (NCBI taxonomy): domain Eukaryota; kingdom Viridiplantae; phylum Streptophyta; class Magnoliopsida; order Ericales; family Theaceae; genus Camellia; species Camellia sinensis. The sequence goes on from NC_138969.1 coordinate 168,307,774, forward strand.
ATCATGCTTTGTATATGCCATAGTCAGTGGGAGGTTATTCGGTTGAGAGAAATCTTTGTAGATTAACTCCCGAAAACCAATATTTTGCGCATAAATTAAACTAAATTTTGGATAATTGTCACTTGTGGCGCAAGAGATGATTACGAGCATAGCGGATTTTCGATCTTGCGACTTGTGTAATATTGTCACTATTTAATTTAGATTTTTGCGGCAAAATTATATTATGCTAATCAAATTAATCCCAATGCGAATTTCTCTCTAAATTGATTTAGCTTATGGAAGTTAATTTGGTTGACCTAAACTTAGTAGAGATGTTCAAATGTGAACAAACTAATCCCATTCTTTAGATGAGAAAAAGTCTTGGAGACTTTAGGTCAAACCTTAATTGAGCCAAAGTAAGGAAACATGACTCAAAGTCGCCGTGTTTTTGTTGCCTTGTTTGGCACAATAAAAACTAATGTGTGCGCTATAGTTAGCGGCACGCTACATAGTTTTGGTTGGCGAGTTTTGGAGTTATGAAATTAGTAAGCCCTCAATAGATCTGTATATGATCTTGACTAATGAGCTGCGCGGATTGACTTTGTAATTTGACTTGTAAATAATGTTACATCATTGGATGAAGTAACATTCAAGAGTCACGTCATCCAAGAAATGCGAGCTTAAATAAATTAGTCATTAAGTGTAAGACGAGTAGCCAGTACGAGCAGTGTTTTGCTCTCTACCCAATTATTGGGAGTGGATTGAGCGAAATTTCATGCACTATAATAGTGTGCGTTGAAATATCACGTGAAGTTAAAAGATTAGCGCTTAGAAGCTGCAAAATCTATTAACACTGAGTGAAAAGATTAGCGCTTAGTGGCTGCAAAATCTATTAGCATTGCCAACTTGTCTAAGTGTGGACACTTACTGTTTCCACACTTGAGTGTGAAACATGGATGAGGTGCTTCTTTGTGTGATTCCTTTACTAGGCTAACGTTTTGAATAACATTTACCACTAAGCGCAAACGTTGCAGCATAGTAATGAAAAGGTTAAGGCTGACAAGGTTGTTATGACTCTAAGAATTTAACGCATCGCTTGTGAGAGCATTGTGTTGAATTAGACTCTTTAGCCTAATTCGCGCTTAAGTTACTTCAGGAGCTATCATAGTTGATAGCTTATTCTCTCCTTCTTGTGGATAGTAGAATTAATTGCAAGTAACTATGAAGCGAGAAATAGAGATGGCAACAGGAGTATCGTCATCTTTCAACTAGATGTATTAAAGTGTATGGAGAATAAAATTGACTTGAAGGTGCAGGGGATTAGCACTTACTAGTTAAATTTGCGACTTAGGCGCAGTTGATATCTCCATGACATCCTTTTTATGATCTAGTGAATATGACTTAGTCGTGAGTCATTACCTAGTTGGGCCTAAACTTTTAAAACTTGTCTTCGAGAACTCACACATTAAGATGATTGGAATTAGTTTATGACATTGGTCATGAACCAGTGGCTTATTATACTTAATCACATTAATGAGATGATGACACGATGGTTTGAGTAGGCCTTCTCGGGCCCACTCGCTTATGACATCCTGCTCTCATGTGAATGTGTAACTTTGTTCGCAATGGGTGCGCACAAGTAAGTAGGAAAGCCGCAGAAGGTCATTTGTTTTGGCGCATTTCGTCCACTATGATATTTTGTGACTAGATATGTGTGAGGGTACAATAGCTAAGCCTCAATCTCGACACATTTATAGATTACGATACGCATCTGAGTCAAGACTATTTGATCTCCCATAAGTCAAAAGTTTTGAGATGATTTTTGACATTGCACATATGAGGTCGAGATCAATTAGATAAGAGTTTTTTGTGCTTTTAGTTTTGACCAAGGTGGCGAGTATCTATTTGAGTTATTTTTTCAGAAAAACTCTGTAAAGAGAGATGGATGCTTAGAACATTGATTATTCCTAGTACTCAACAACACACTGGTGTAGTAGAGATAAGGAATTAAATATTGTTAATGTTAGGTAGATAATGGCGCAAAATGTTTCCCAATTGGGAATTGCACTAGTTTGTTGCCTATATCCCTAACTAAGTGCCCTCCATATCAGTTTTTACACTCCATTTTGAGTAATGGGTTAGCAGAGAGCCATCTATGGGCGATCTGTAACCATTAAGCAGCTTATCTTTATTCTACTTCTCATAAGATTGCGAAGTTAAGACCTAGGGTTCTATAGCGCATTATTGTATGCTGTCTTGTAAACACAAAGGGTCGTGTGGCGCATTATTGTATGCGGTCATGCAAACCCTCCGGGTCATGTGCATATAGGTAAGCAGCTTTGTGGTAGTGTAACTAAGTCACATAAAGTTTTATTAGTAAATGTGACGTGAATAGAGTTTTCGGAACTCTATAAGATGGAGAATTCCAAGCATAACGCTCTATGTAGCCTAGTTGAGAATGGAAAGAAATTTCCAATATCCTAGGGACAGTGGGAGCGATGTGTCTACTAATGGATTACTCCATTAGAACAGAATACTCTACATTCTTAGTTGCGTGGTAGCAAATGTGAAAATTTTCCACGTCATCACTGGGTGATTGAGAGGGAAACATTCATGATTACTCCACAAGATGATAAAGAGCCTAGGATAATGCCAAAGGCTCTAGTCTCCTGTTTTTAGAAAGTGGATCAATGTTGCGCAGTTTAAGACAAAGTCTTTGAGGATTAACCATTTTTATAATTTGGTTGACTTTCCATTATGACGCAAAACTGTTATAAAGTTATGCGTAATTTGGATAGTCATTGTTGAGGCATAAGGCTCGCTAGATACCGAATGGTCGCACCATTGAGGAAAGTGTAGACCATGAGAAGACTTCCTCCTGGGGAGTGAGGTTATTTTGACTTAGGCTATAATTGACATAAGTTCGGAACATTGTTTTGTGGACATTGTGACCTGATTTCTCATTAGAGAATTGGATAAGTAGATCCGTAGGGATTTACCTTCTGCTTTTATGGTGAAAAGTTAGGAGCGCAAAAAGGTTGCTAGTTCCAATAAATCTTTTACAGCCTAAAGCAGTTATCCAAACAGTGGTTCTTAGATTTCGTCAAGCCATGATAGGGCAACGATGATCGATGAAGACCACTGAGGCATGATCAATGGTCCAAAAGAAGTTTTTCCTTACTTAGTCATTATGAGCCAGGAATTTATAAGGTTGTCGCCACCTAGGGTGGGCAGTCCTCCATTTTAGATATGATGGACATGGGTGATGTAATTCATATGCTCGGATGTACGATCCTTAGGGATTGTTTTAGGAAAATTCTCGGTTTGTCTTCGATGACTTACATAAGGAATATCCTAGAACGATTCTAGATGCAAAATTGCAAACCCATTGACATACCTATCGGTAAAAGCCAGAGCCTTAGCTATTGAGTGAATCCTCAGATTGTCTTTGGGAGAAACAGATGACCTATATTCCTTGATTTTTTCTTTGTTGTGGGAGCCTAAAGTACGCTATGTGGGCGTATTCGGCATGATAAGTTTTATCTTTGATAAATGGTTAACTGAGTTGTTTAGACATTGACCTTGCTCATTAGACTGTGGATAAAATGCTTTATTAGAAGCATATTAATTTGCTCCTTGTAAAATTCAATGCGCTAGTTGGGCGCATCTGCGCTAGTTGGGCGCATTAAGAATGAACGCAAATTGGTCACCAAAAATATCTTTAGAGAGGTTATTGCGCAAGAGGTAGTGATCTTAAATCATTTCATGTGAGGCGCACATGGTGGATTCCGTTGTATATACTTATCGCAAGAGGTGCTGATAAGGCTTATGTTTGGAATCTATAATTGCGCAAGCTGTGGTCAATTTTTTTTAAATCGATCACTTATTTTGAGATGATGGGATGTTGACACTATTATGGTTTGTGTCATAATGATTAGCAAATGATGATGTCAGCAGGCAAGATTGGCTCACTCACACGAGCAATCGCCCTTGGCGCTTGGGAGCGAGCAAGGATGAGACTGGTGGTTTATTTTTATTCGGAGCCAAGAGAGGCTTAAATCATCCACTATGTATGTCGCCTTGGTTATAACCAAGATGAGGTCGTATTAAGGACCAAACATGGATGTTAGTACCCACTTTCCATGTTGTGCCTGTTATGATTAGCCAGATTCGAGATCTCATTTGGCGCCTAGAAGGCGAGCAAATAGAGAATTCGGGTTAGGCGCTAGAAAGCGACTAGACTAATATCTGTACGGTGTATCGAGTATGACGTCACTCTTTATGGAAGAGTTACTCCACCGTAACATATATTCATACTATATGTTCTTAGCGACCGAGTAATGAGGTGAGAGAATGGATCCCTGCTTCCTCACCGTGTGAGTCTTACGAGTCATTATTGATATGACTTTCATTTATGTACCCTTTTGTGACTTTTGACTATGTCATAAGGTAAGGGGTTGATGTTCTGCTACTTTGGTATGTTGCCTGCGGTCATGCATGATTCGGCCTTAAGGGACATCACTGGGAAAGCGGTCAATCCTAAACTAAATGGCATGAGTGCAAAGGGAAGATCATCTAGTATTACACCACTGTTGTATATTCACTGCCGGCAACTCACATCGCTCTGTATGAGAGGCGAATTGAGTGTGAATATATTGCAAGAATTGAGAGGGTCAAACATGCTCTTTTTGAGGGATTAGAGATGTTTTTTGGACCGGTGTAATTAGATGGGTCTGGGGTATATGAGACACTATTTCTTTTCTTTTTGGGTTGATGTCTCTATGCTGGCTCATTTTGAGTTTCTAGTATAGAGCTCCCACATGCAGGTGTTCTCAGCAGTCGCACGGTGCAGTGGCTAGTATGAGATTGTTTGTTTTTGGGGAGATTGAGATAGAGATGTGGCAGTGTCATGCCAACTCATGTGCGAGTGGGAGATGTTAGTAATGGGCGCCCATGTGGCATGACCATTAAATTTGATTTTGAATCCTTATCCAAATAGGTTTTGATTTTGAAATCAAACCTATATAGGATAACCACTCTTGAAACAGACGTTATCAGTTTGAACTGATATAGATAGATATAATATATATTAGATATTATCTGTATCTTAACTGATATGGATAGATATTATAATATATTAAATATTTGTTATATGGTTATGGGTAATCCAAGAGAAACAACGTTGAGTCTGTTTTCTACCCATATACTGACTCTCTCCCAAGAAACAACGATCAAGTCAGTTGCACTGTGGTTTGTATGGGTGATATTCACCATTGTAATATCACCCCACTGCTGGGATTGATTGATCTGATTCTGGAAGTACGTGATTTATCCACGAGGTTCTATCATCAAAAGGTATGATCTGATGATTTTATTCCGCTGCATGTTTTGTGTTTTGATTTACAATATACGAATCAACTCATTTTTTAAAAATTTATAAAATTTTAAAGAGTGGTTTTTCGGAAACATTTTAAGACATTTTAGAAATGAGTTCGATTTTATTCACATACTTAAAGAGTGTGTAAACAATACACATATTTTGATTGGTTGACAATATTGCGGTTTACTATTTTGTACGGTGTCATTATACTTTTTTGATATGAAATTCATATATTTAGGCTAATCACATTTTGTGTATACAAACCCTAGCACAAAAACATTTGAAAAATGATCAGAAAACTGACTAGAAACACACTTCCCATAATTTCTACTATTTTTTATGCTCTAAAATCTTACTTTTCAACAATAGTATATAAATTGTCCTAATAAGTTTCTATATTTTGTTATTTTTAAGTTATTCACAATCTTATACAAGAGTCACTTAACATTCTAAACCCTTATTTTTCCACCAATAGTATATAAGTTGTCCTAATAAGTTTCTATACTTTGTTGTTTTTAAGTTATTCAATCTTATATAAGTATCACTTAACATTTTTCATAATAATTTTGGACTACTTTTCTTAACACTTTTTATAATAATTTTACATTACTTTTCTTACATGGTTGATGCATTTTAATGGTTTTGCATCGACTCTCTGGACAAGTTTTAAGTGTGTAAGTGCATATCATAAATACTTGCGTAAGTTCTTATGTACATTTATGAAAACTTACACAAATACATATAATATACACCTTGCACATCCAAATATTTCTATCTCTGTCCGATCAAAAAAAAAATATTTCTATCTCTGGACAATTCTTAAGTGTGACTTGTTTACCTTCAAGTGTTTTTTATGTCACAACAAATTTTAATGTAAAAATGAGCAATGATTGAAACCCCTACAAAAACTCAATCCCCACAACTCTCACATCCATCCTATGTGAGAGAGATAGGAAAAAAATAAAAAATAAAAACAAAAAAGTAAAAAGTAAAAATAAAAACACATATAGACCAATCACACAGATTTGGGGTCATGGGGTTCCCAAATTGAGAGCCAAGCTTTTTCCTATAAAAATAGCAATAATAGTACAGTAGATCCAAGACATGTCATCATGTGTCTCACCAATGATCTTTCACAATTTGTCACTATTATTCTTTTTTTGTTTTACTATTATTCCTTTTTTTTTGAAACATCGTAAATATATAATCCACTGTAATTAATAAGTACACAACTAACATACAACAATAATACATTCCTTAATTTTGCACTCCTAATTCTACCTCCAATGACGTGACAAACCCACATTCCTCCCATTTCATCTTTAGCTCCCCTCTAATTTCATATCATCAGAAGTAGAATTAGAAGGATAAAATTAAGAGATGAATCATTAAAATAGTAACATACCATTTGAAAAGACAGTTCATTCTAAGTATAGATTCTACATATAAGATTTAAATTTAAATCATATATTTTCTTTTTGAACATAGTATCAATTTTGAGTTCTTAGTTGAGTCTTAGAAATTTTTATTTATTTATTTTTTTAAATTGATATTTTAGGAATATGAAATTACTGAAATAATCGCAGAAATAATTATAAATGTGAAACAAATAGCGAGACCAATTATATATAGGTTTCACCTTCTATCTTTGTTGTATGTTTATTTCTATATTTTAATGTTGTATTCCTAGAATTTTCCACACAATTAGGAGGTTGAATCTTTTATTGCAGAACAACTTAATTACACCTAATTTAGGATAATGATGTAGGGTATACCTTCTTATTGGAGCGTGGGACCCAATTGGTTTGTTAAAGAATTTTAATTTGACTTGATTTAAGTATAATATATTTTTATATATTATATTTGAGGAGACCCAATCCAATTTAGAAACAATTAAAGTTTGATAAAACAAAACTCTAGATTCACAATATACATATATATATATATATATATTGTTTGGTGTAACACAGTGGACGGCTACTACAAATTTTCCACCTTTTTCCGAAATACTGGGCGGTTGGTTTGTGTGGGTACGCACTGGGTTAATTTTGGCAGCATGTGGATTGGTTTGGTTCGGCTTTCGGTTCTATTTTGGATGCATTATTTTGGGTCTTCTGCAACTTTGGTTCTGAAGAGTTTGATTCATCTATTTGGTAAAGTCTTTCCTCTTTGTTTATTTGTGATTATTTGGAATTCACCTAAGAGCGGTTTTGTGAGACCATTGGTATCTCGTTTGTAATCGTTTGGAACTTATTTGGTTGATAGTGGAATCGAATTTCGATCCCGTGGACGTACCTCACATTGAGGGAACCACGTAAAAATTCTTGTGTTGCCTTTGATTTAATTTTTCCGCATTAGTTTTTATTCCATTGATTGATTTACTTGTGGGGAATCATATATTTTCCCTAACAACTGGTATCAGAGCTTACGGTTTATTTGAGTTTATTTATTTGTGTAAATCAATGGAGGAGAATGTGGGTCGTATGTCTAGCTTCAACGGAAACAATTGGGTAACTTGGAAAACTAAAATGGAGGACCTATTATTTTGTAAAGATTTGTATGGACCCATTGAGGGTGATTCTGGCAAACCCAAAGGTATGAAAGATGATGAATGGAATAGGCTTAATCGAAAAGCCGTTGGTGTTATCCGTCAATGGATTGATGACAGTGTGTTTCATCATGTTACTACTGAAACTTCAGCACATGATTTATGGAAAAAATTAGAGGGTCTTTATGATAGGAAATCAGCCACAAATAAAGTTTTTTTGTTTCGTAAGCTGGTTAATTTAAAATATAAAGAGGGCAGCCCTATTCCGGAACATCTGAATGAAATAAAGAGTATTGTTAACCAACTTGCTTCTATGAAAATTATTTTTGATGATGAGTTGCAGGCTTTGATGCTACTTAGTTCTTTACCCGAAAGTTGGGAGACATTGGTTGTGACGGTTAGTAATTCGGTACCTGATGGAGTTGTCACAATGAGCCAAGTCACTAGTAGCTTGTTGAATGAAGAAACTAGAAAAAAATCAGCGAGTTCCTCTCATTCAGAAGCATTTGTTGTGAGAGGCCGAAGCAAAACAAAGGGGAGGAGTAAGACTCCTCATGGCCGTAATCAAAGCCGTAACAAATCAAAAGATGGTTCTTTTTCAAAGAAAGACATTGAGTGCTATTATTGCCATGAGAAAGGGCACATGAAGCGAGAATGACGAAAGCTCAAGAATAAGGAGAAAAGGCGTGACAAAAGTGTGGACAAGAAGCAAGAAGACACAACGGCAGTTACTACCAATGGTGATCTTATGGTCGTTTGTGAAGATGATTGTATCAATTTTGTGGGCCAAGAGAGCAATTGGGTGATTGATTCCGGTGCTTCTTTTCATGTGACTTCTCAAGTTGATTTCTTCACTACCTACACCGAAGGAGATTATGGTTCTGTTCGAATGGGTAATGAAGGTTTGTCCAAGATTATTGGTATGGGTTATGTTTGCTTGGAAACAAATTTGGACTGCAAGTTGTTGCTTAAAGATGTGAGGCATGTTCCCGACATTCGCCTCAATTTGATCTCTACCGGGAAGCTAGATGATGAAGGCTACAACAACAAATTTGGTGATGGAATATGGAAGCTCACAAAGGGTTCCTTGGTGGTGGCTAAGTGTAAGAAGACTCATACACTTTATTCGATGCAAGGAAAAATTTGTAAAGGTGTTGTCAATGCACTTGTAGATGATACTTCTACCGAATTGTGGCACAAGCGGCTTGGCCACATGAGTGAAAAGGAGCTGCAAGTTTTGTTCAAGAAAGAGCTTCTACCCGGTTTGAAAGGTACACATCTTAAAATTTGTGTTCATTGTTTGGCGGGTAAACAACATAGAGTTTCTTTTCATAAAAATGTTGCTTCTAGAAAAGAAAATGTTTTGGAGTTGATTCATTCGGATGTTTGTGGTCCTTTAAAAGTTAGAACACATGGTGGTGCACTTTATTTTGTTACTTTCATTGATGATTATTCAAGGAAAGTTTGGGCTTTTCTACTAAAAACTAAAGATCAAGTCCTAGAAGTATTTAAGCATTTTCAGGCCATGGTTGAAAGAGAAAGAGGGCAGAAATTGAAGTGCATCCGATCAGACAATGGTGGTGAATACATTGGGCCATTTGATGAGTATTGTCGCAGCCAAGATATTCGGCATCAAAAGATAGTTAAGAAGACTCCTCAACAAAATGGAGTTGCCGAGAGGATGAACCGCACCATTGTGGAAAGAACAAGGTGTTTGCTTTCATAAGCTAAATTGCCAAGATCCTTTTGGGGTGAGGCATTGAAGACAGCGGTTGACGTGATCAATTTGTCACCTTCCTGTCCTTTGAATGGTGATGTTCCAAAAAGAGTTTGGACCGGTAAAGATTTATCTTATGAGCACTTGAGAGTGTTTGGTTGCCGAGCTTTTGTTCACATTCCAAAAGATGAGAGGTCCAAGCTTGATAGCAAGTCAAGACAATGTATTTTTCTTGGCTATGGGCGTGATGAATTTGGATATAGATTGTGGGATCCGGTCGACAAGAAAGTCATTCGAAGCCGTGATGTTGTATTTCTTGAAGACCAAACAATTGAAGACTTTGGCAAAGGTGATCAACTGGAGCCAAAAATTAGTGATCTCATTGACATGGATTTATCTCATTCATCTTCAGTTGATGATAAAAATGGGGAGATGTGCAGCCACCGATTGAAGATGTAGAGGGTGATGCTAATCCTAATGAAGTTGAGCCAGAAATTGAGGAAGAACATCCAACTCAAGAACCGCCACCACAACTTGAGTTAAGAAAATCTACAAGGGACCGACAACCTTCAAGAAAGTATCCTCCCAATGAATTTGTGTTGATTTCTGATCAAGGGGAGCCGGAGAGCTACCAAGAAGCAATTGAGCATGCAAAGAAAGATGATTGGAAAAAGGCAATGGAAGAGGAATTGAATTCCTTGCATGAAAATCACACTTATGATTTAGTGAAATTGCCTAAGGGGAGGAAAATTTTGAAAAATAAGTGGGTCTTCAAATTGAAGAATGATGGCAAGAATCTAAGGTACAAAGCACGTATTGTTGTGAAAGGCTTTGGGCAAAAGAAAGGTATTGACTTTGACGAGATTTTTTCACCGGTTGTAAAGATATCTTCTATTCGGGTTGTACTTGGCATGGCTGCAAGTATGAACCTTGAAGTTGAGCAACTTGATGTGAAGACCGCATTTCTTCATGGTGATCTTGAAGAAGAAATTTACATGGAGTAACCAGAAGGTTTTGTGGAGAAAGGGAAAGAGAAATTTGTTTACAAATTGAAGAAAAGTTTGTATGGCCTCAAGCAAGCCCTGCGACAATGGTACAAAAAATTTGACTCTTTCATGATGAATAATGGTTTTTCTAAAACCACTTTGGACCATTGTGTGTTTGTGAAAAAAATTTCGGATGGCAAATTTATTATTCTTTTACTTTATATTGATAACATGTTAATTGTGGGTCAAGATTCGACCATGATGAACAGGTTGAAATCGGAGTTGAGCAAGTCTTTTGCTATGAAAGATTTGGGATCGGCAAAGCAAATACTTGGTATGAAAATTGTTCGTGATCGCAAAGAGGGGCTGATTTGGTTGTCTCAAGGAAGCTACATTGAGAAAGTTCTTGAGTGGTTCAACATGAATAAAGCGAAGCCGGTTGGTTGTCCACTTGTGGGTCACTTCAAGCTTAGTTCGAATCAATGTCCTACAAGTGAGAAAGACAAAGAAGAGATGTTGAAAGTTCCTTATACTTCAGCAGTTGGTTCTTTGATGTACGCCATGGTTTATACAAGGCCGGATATTGCTCACGCAGTTGGTGTGGTGAGTCGGTTTCTCTCTAATCTGGGTAAAAAACATTGGGCAGCGGTAAAATGGATTTTAAGGTATCTTCGAGGGACTTCGAAGGTATGTTTGTGTTTTGGGGATGGTAAGCCGATGCTTGATGGGTTCACAGATTCTGACATGGCCGGTGATATTTATTCTAGGAAATCTACTTTGGGGTATTTGATGACTTTTGCAGGGGGAGCTGTGGCATGGCAATCTAAATTACAAAAATGTGTTGCTCTCTCAACTACCGAAGCTAAATTTATTGTCATTACAGAAGCTTGCAAAGAAGAGTTATGGTTGAAGAAATTTTTGCAAGAGTTGGGTTTGAAGCAAGAAAAGTATGTGCTTTATTGTGATAGTCAAAGTGCTATTCACTTAAGCAAAAATTCTACTTTTCATTCGAGATCGAAACACATTGATGTGAGATACCATTGGATTCGTGATGTGTTAGATTCGAAATTGTTACAACTCAAAAAGGTTCACACAGAAGATAATATTTCAGATATGTTGACGAAGACTTTGTCGAGGGACAAACATTTGAAGTGTCGAACTTTAGCGGGTATGGTTGATATCTCCACCTAAGTCGGTAGGGGGAGAATTGTTGGATATACCTCCTTATTGGAGTGTGGGACCCAATTGGTTTGTTAAAGAATTTTAATTTGACTTGATTTAGGTATAATATATTTTTATATATTATATTTGAGGAGACCCAATCCAATTTGAAAACAACTAAGGTTTGATAAAACAAAACCCTAGATTCACAATATATATATATATATATATATATATATATATATATTGTTTGGTGTAACACAGCGGACGGCTACTACAAATTTTCCACCTTTTTCCGAAATACTGGGCGGTTGGTTTGTGTGGGTACGCACTGGGTTAATTTTGGCAGCGTGTGGATTGGTTTGGTTCGGCTTTCGGTTCTATTTTGGGTGCATTATTTTGGGTCTTCTATAACTTTGGTTCTGAAGATTTTGGTTCATCTATTTGGTGAGATCTTTCCTCTTTGTTTATTTGTGATTATTTGGAATTCACCTAAGGGTGATTTTGCGAGACCATTGGTGTTTCGTTTGTAATCGTTTGGAACTTATTTGGTTGATAGTAGAATCGGATTTCGATCCCGTGGACGTACCTCACATTGAGGGAACCACGTAAAAATTCTTGTGTTGCCTTTGATTTAATTTTTTCGCATTAGTTTTTATTCCACTAATTGATTTACTTGTGAGAAATCGCATATTTTTCCTAACAAATGACACCAACATTTAGGTTTAAACATAAATTGCGCCAATCATATCTTGCTACTACCATATATTTCCAGCCAAACAAGGGACAGAATCAAATGATTTTTCAGTCACTGTTGAAAAATCAATTATTGTATAATGAAATGTAATTTATTAAAAAATATCACAATTTGACTGGAAAATATATTTTATTTTTGACGTGCCCCCAAGTCAGTCTATTTCTACTTCATTTGGTCATTTATTATTATCATTTGGTAAGGTCGTAAAAATAAATTTATTGACTAGAAAATTTTAGATTTTATAATGCATACTTTTATTTTTTGGTATATTGTGTGTAAATTATAATATTTTATAGTTTTCATATAACTTTCTAAAGCAACTTCAATTATACTTTTTATTTTTTTACTAGCTAAAATATAATAAGAAAAATTATTCTTTATTTTATTTTATTTTTATCTGTCCAATACTATTGATTTTACTTATTTGTTCATATAAACGGTTTAAAGAGCATCTTAAGACTGTCCAAAAATAGTTAGTTTTGAATAATTTTGTTATAATAGATATTTCCATTCGAGTGAGTAAATAAGATAATATTAGAGTGTGTTTGGTAACGTTTACGTTTTCAGTTTATATTTACAAAAATTTTATAAACTGGTTTTTGTTTATTTTTTGTTTATTTTTAGAAAAACATAAACTACAAACGCGTTTGGTAATTGACAAAATATTTAAAAAAAATTTAAAATATAAAAAAGAGTGAGAAATGACAAGTGGTGGCAAGTGGCGGCGGAAGACGATGGTGAAAAGTGGTGACGGTGGGTGGTGGGTGGTAGTGGTGGTGGTGGGTAGGTGGGCGGGTGGTAGCGAGTGGGTGGTGGTGGTGGCGGGTGGCGGGTGGCGGCGGCGGGTAGGTGACGGGTGGTGGTGGTGAGTGAATGGGTGACGGTGGCGGGTGGTGGGTGGTAGCGAGTGGGTAGTAGTGGCAGGTGAGTGGCAGATAGCAGGTGGTGGCGGGTGGTGATGGTGGGTGACGGTAGCGGGTGGTGGGTGGTAACGAGTGGGTGGTGGTGGTGATGGTGGCGGGTGGTGGGTGGTGGCGGATGGCGGATAACGGGTGGTGGTGATAGGTGGGTGGCGGATGGCGGGTGGTGGTGGGTGGTAGCGGGTAGGTGGCGGGTGGTGGTGGTGGTGGTGGTGGGTGGGTGGGTGGGTGACGGTGGCTGGTGGTGGTGGGTGGCTGGTGGTGGCAGGTGGATGGCAGGTGGGTGGTAGGTAGTGGTGGGGATGGGTGGTGGGTGGCGGTGGCGGAAGACGGTGGTGGAAAATGATGGCGGGTGATGGCTAGTGTTGGGTGGTAAAAAAAAAAAAAAACTGAAAACTCAAAATGGAAACACATTTTTTGTGTTTTCATTTTTTGGCTAAATTTATAAACTGAGACCACTGATTTATAAATCAAAAATTTTACTAAATAAGTTTTTATTTGAGTTTTTAAATTTTTTGTAAGTATAAACAGAAAACTAAAAACGTAAGTGCTACCAAACGGCACCTTAGCTATGATATCTAACGAGTCTCTTTTAAAGAAGCTATTGATTAAGTTGCTATGAATAGCACACTTGGTAAATGTCTTACTAACAGTACAAAAGTCTAAATAATTGATTGTAAAAAAAATATAAAGAAGTAAAAAGTGTGGTAGTTCGAATTGGAGGGGGCTTGAATGGCTCGAATGGGTGTTGGCCAGTCGTCCATCCGGAGGATCGGCCGGACGTCCGCTCGAACGACCGGATGAAAGGTTGTCTACCGTGGTTGTTACCTTTGTCGATCGGGACTGTTAGCCTTTTTTCGGACAACCCCAGTGGACCAGCCGAACATCCGCCCGAATGACCGGCAAAATGAACTTCAAGCCATTCGAACTAACCTTATATTCGGGCTATCAAACATTGCTCTATAAAAAATTACTTGGACATCCAATGATGTCCAATGATAAACTTTTAATAAAAAATTAAAAAAAAAAAACATTTGGACATCAAATGATGTACTTGGACATATACTCTTACTAAAAAATTTAGTATTAAAATGTAATATTACTCAACCATTTTTTGTTATAACCAAAAAGATTACAATGGATTATAATTAGGCTAGCAAATTAACAGAGTCATTCGTGAACAGATTTACACTCGATTCAGTAAGGGTTCGTTCGAACTTGGTTCATTAAATTTTTATTGCATTCAAATTCGAACTCATTAAAATCTTAATAAACAAGTTTAAACATAGCAAAGCTCGGCTCCTTAGCTCGATTCGTTTAATATTTATTTAAATTACAAAATAAATATATTATTTATAAATTTAAATATGTAAATATAAATAATAGCTAACCATAGATAGTATATTTGTATAAGAAAAATGCTTGGGAGCACTAATTAGTGCTCCCACTAATTAGGTGGCAGTGGGTCCTGCCATTAATGATGTGATGTTTTTGTCTTGGAGTTGTATTTTTTTTTTTTTTTTTACTTTTTTAATGCATTAGTGCTATTAGTGGTGATGTTTTTAGTGGGATGAATCATTGTTGTTTATATAATAGTAATAGTAGACATTATTATTTTAGTAAGATATTAACTTTTCTTTTAATGTGCTTATACATATTGTATATAATTATATAATTAAAATTTCAATTGTAACTTTAGTTTTATACACAAATATGAATTTAAAATTTATTTGGCTCATTAAGGCTTATGAACATGTTGGAGCTTGAGTTAAGCCTCAGCCAACTTGGCTCGAGCTTGATTCGTTAAATTTATATTAAGTTCGAACTTATTATAATCTTAATAAACAACGCTAAAAATATTAATATTAAAATTCGACTCGATTCATTTATAATCCTAATTAAAACTAAATATCACTTAAGGCAACCAAAATAACAAAACAATGGGTCATAATTAATATTAAAATTAATCAACCAAATGTCATAAAAAATCCAAACTGCACATAGCATATAATTTTTTGGGTCTGGCTTTGGTCCAGTCCACTATCGGACTGGACCGTGCTGTTGGGCTCGTGGGGGCCCACCACGGGTCCCGTTTTGAAAATATAAACCGTTCAATATGTAGAACTCTTCGAATACTATATGCCTGTAAAAAATCACTTTAATCGGATATCGATAGCTATGTGATCAAATCAGTTTTTTGCCAACCGTTAATTTATTCACCGTCCATTTTTTTATACAAAATTGATTTGATCACATAGCTATTGATATCCGATCAACGTGATGTTTTACAGAAATATAGTACTCGAAGAGTTCTACACATTGAACGGTTCAAATTTTCAAAACGGGACTTGTGGTGGGCCTCCACAGGCCCAACAGCACGGTCTAGTCCGATGGTGGACTGGACCATAGCCGGACCCTAATTTTTTTTTGGAATGTATATTATAGAATTTCTCTTATTCAGTACATTTTATTTTTTAACCAATTTTTAAATTAGTTTCCTTATTTCATATTATTACTAGGTTATCAACCCCCAAAAAATAATAATAAAATAAATAGTTGAGGTCAAGGAAACTTTGGCCCCGTTTGATGTAGCTGTTAAAACAGCTTATAGATTATAACTTAACAGATTATAGATTATGACTTTAATTAGAAGTTGTTAATCTGTTTGGCCTACCTGTTGGATTATACATTTAAGTTGCTGAGCAGTGTTTGTTAAATAAGCTGTGAAATAACTTTTTCAATTAATTTTTATTTTTTGTTATTTACTACTTGTCTACATTTCTCATAAAAAATAGTAATAATAATTTATAGTCCATTTGGGTCTTTTTCTATTTTTAAAAAAATAAAAAATAAAAAATATAAGAGTATAACCATATATTAATATGTCCACGGCAGAAGCTGATAATCAGAAGTAAGGGTTAAGTAGTTTCTCAGAATCAACTTTTTTGAGTTAAAATAAGCTGTTAAAATCAAAAACTGTTTAAAATAAATTTAATTAAATAATCCAAAATAACTTTTTTAAAACTAAAAGATATGAATTAATTTTAAAAAACTGAAACAAACACCGCCTTTGCTTTCCGCTTTCTATCTTGAGAAGAAAAAATTCCAACCAACTGCAAATGTCTTTAAATATGAAGGATATTAATACCTCCTTCCTTCACTTGTTACAGAGGGAAAGCAAGAGATAGACAGAGAGAGGGAGAGGCCTCCCAGTGAAGAAGAATGAGGAACACCCAAAAACTCCATTGTTGCTCTACTTTATGTCTCTCCACCATACTCATCATCACTCTCTTCTCAATCCCTGCCACATCTTTCGACACCATCACATCAACACAACCCCTCAGACTCAACCAAACCATCGTCTCCCAAGGCCAAGTATTCGAATTAGGTTTTCTCTCACCTAGTAATTCCATCAAACAGTATGTGTGCATTTGGTACCACAAAATTCAACCCAGAACAATCGTCTGGGTCGCGAACAGAGACAACCCACTCACAAACCCATCTGGGTTCTTGAAGATCAACCAAGATGGCAACATCGTCGTTGTCGATGAATCTTCAAATCTTATATGGTCATCGAATCAAACAATCTCTTCAACCAACAGCAACATAGTCGCACAGCTTTTGGATTCTGGAAACTTTGTTCTTCGCCGGGAAAACGATTTGAATCCTGAGAATTATCTCTGGCAAAGCTTCGATCACCCAACAGACACTTTGTTGCCGGGAATGAAGCTCGGATGGGATGCGAAAACTGGGTTGAATCGGTACTTAACTTCATGGAAAAGCAACGACGATCCATCAACTGGTGAGTACTCATTCAAGCTCAACATCAATGGCTTCCCTGAGGTTTTTCTGACGAGGAATAAGGTCATACAGTATCGAAGCGGGCCGTGGAACGGGCTTAGATTCAGTGGGGTTCCAGAGATGAAACCCAGAGGCTCGGTTCTCACATTCAGCTTCGTGATGAACAGAGACAATGTATTCTATTCATTCGGATTGACAGACAATTCTGTATATTCTAGACTTTTGATGATGTCGACGGGTGTTCTTCAACGATATACATGGATAGAAACTAGTCAATTATGGAATCCATTTTGGTATGCGCCAAAAGATCAATGCGATCGATACAGAGAGTGTGGAGTTTATGGGATTTGCGATACTAATGATTCGCCTGTGTGCAAGTGTATGGAAGGGTTTGAGCCTAGGAATTTACAGGCGTGGGGGTTGAGAGATGGGCATGATGGGTGTGTGAGGAAGAGGAGATTCAAGTGTGGTGATGATGGGTTTTTGGAGTTGAAGAATATGAAGTTGCCGGAGAGTTCGAATGCGGTGGTGGTGGATTATGAGACAATGAATTTAAATGATTGTGAAATGGTTTGTCGGAAAAATTGTTCTTGTACTGCTTATGCGAGTAAAAATATCAGCGGTGGCGGTGACGGTAGCAGTGGTGGTGGATGTGTGATTTGGACAACGGAGCTGGTGGATATGAGGCAGTACGCGGCGGCGGAAGGTGGGCAGGATCTGTATGTGAGAGTCTCGGCCGCTGATTTAGGTATGTTTAATTTTAATTCTCGTTATGTTTATAATTCTTGTTTGTTTTTATGTTTGAGTTTTGAGTTAGGAATTAGGATTCATAATTTTTTATAATAAGATTTTAAAAGTTAATAAATTAAATTATAATAAAAATTAATATAACTTTTAAAACGACTCAAATCTTAAACCACTGACTGCCGAGAACAGCTGCATGCACCACTATTTTTCTCCTGTTTTGTTCATAGGAGAACGATAGGACAAAGCAATGCATGTCTTGACTCAGTACTTAAGCGAGTCAACTCAATCACAAAGTTTAATTGGTGATTTAAAAAATATAAAATTTTGAATTAGGTTTGTCTTTAAGTTTAAATTTGAATTTTACGGACGTGTTTTAACTCATGGTACTCAGCACAGCGCCTACACGTGTAGTGTGCCGGTTGGGCCTACCCACCCTATTTGTTCCGTGATCAACTCATTTTATAGAGTTTTTTTTTTTTTAATATATATATTATCTTAAAAAAATTACTTATCATTTATTTCTTATTTTATTTTTTATTTTATTGAATTTTTTTTTAAAAAAAGATGATAGTTTATTTTTAAAAATATATTTGTTATCAATTTTTTTTCAAAGATATGAATTTTAATTTTTTTTTATTACAAAAGTGACGGCATACATAACAGATTTTTCATCATTTGTTTTTTTAAATCATTAGGTATAAAAGTAGTGTGATTGGGTTTTCAAAACTTATTTTTTGTAATTTTTTAAAAATTAAAATTAGTTTGATTAAAATAAACACAAAAAAAATTTAAAAATTTTATTTTCACACTAAGAAAGAGAAATTATATAAAAATAATATAGTAAGTGTTTTGATTTTTTTAAAAATATTTTTTTAACCAAATTAGTTTTTAAAAAATTAAAAAAAAAGTATATTAAAAAATAAATAAATAACTTCTTGCAATTAGTCTTTTCTTTAGTCGAAATTCTATGAGAGAAATCGTATATTTCACAATGGGAATCCATTGTAAGAGAAATCTTTTTACTTTACTTGTTTGATAACAGCATCACAAGAAGTCACTTTTTTTAAAGGTACTTTAAATGTTTACTTATATCATCTGGATTTATGAGATCTACATCTAGACTATATACTAATTTTTTTAATTTTTTTATTTTTATATACATAAATTCATATGTTAGACTTAGAGTGAAAAGGAAAAGAAAAAAAATCAAAATCAACTAAAGTTTGAAATTTTATTGCCGGTGTGAACGAGACATTTATGCAAGATGACACATATTTCTTTTTATTTTCATTGAGTGATGGTGACAAACATCATGCATTCATTGTCTGCATTTGAAAGCAAGAATGAAATTTCAATCCATTTATTATTTTTTTTTTTTTGGTTGTACATTTTAAGGTCACATTTCACATAATCATAAAAAGTAAACATAGTTACTCAAAGTTATAAGAATTTTATCTAGAATCTACAATGTAGTTGAGATTAAATTCATATATTTAAAACTTAGGCATAGAATGAATCTAAATTCTATATTGATAAAATTTGAATATGTAATGTTACTGTATAATAAAGTAATCTTGTGATAATATTACGCGATATCAAAGTAAAAGTCCCGTTTATTTTAAGTTGTAACACTAAAAATCGATAATCTAAATAAAAAAAGTAAAAATAGTCCTTAATTTATGGTATTTAAAATTTAATATTATTTAAATTATTTGTCTCATAAACTATTAAAAAAAAAAATTTCACAAAACACGTTAGTACAAAATCTTAAAATAAATAAAAAGAAACTTTAAATTACCCCACCATCTAAAAAAAATGTAAAACTTTTCATATGGTAAATTTTTATATGCAATGATTATCATAATGTGAAATGAGATTTTTTTAAAGGAAAAATTATAATTCACTGTAAGTTTAACAATTTTTTTTTTAAATAATGATAAATTTTATAAATATTAATAATTAAAATTTTAAATATTTTTATAAATTTATAATTAGTTTATAGAAATACTACTGAAATTGTAATTTCTCCTTGCTTTAACTGTGGTACCGTACCATCAGACGATAGCTTTCATTTTGAGTCGTGTTGTGTGTATTAGGTTCCATTTGAGAACAAAAGAAAAAATAACGTTTTGCAGCTAGGGCCAAAAAAAAGTCAAAATGACTTTTTTGTAATCAAATTATTTGAAGAGATAGTTAAAAATTAGCTGTGGAATTACCATTATACTTTCTTTGTTATTTAAATGAGTAATATGGGTGAAAGTGATTATTTTCAAAAAATAAATATTTTAGTCATTTAATTAAGTAAAAAAATCTAAAAATAATTTTTTAGTAACTTCCTAAATAATTTTTTAAAAAAATTAAAAAATTTAATTAAAAAATTTAAAATTAACTTTTAACTATATTTTCAAAGCATCCCTTAAATGAGCCTGTAACGCTATGAGCCTGTCACGCTAGCGTTAATTAGTTGGTGTGTTCATTAATGTTTTCAAAAAGTTGTTGGCCCACGTAAAGGTTCAAAATAATATTATATAAATGATTTTTATTTTATTTTATTTTATAAATCTAAAAAGATGATTTTTTTTTTCTCCTTTGTTTTTTTTTTTAAAATTTGATAACGTTTTCGTGAATTTTATATTCTATTTATTATCATTAATATAATATATGATTACAAAAATATTACTATCATATTATTATATATAAATTATATTTTAAAAATTTATTGAAGGATCCTAAATATCAATATATGTGTAATTTGAAAAACTAGTTAAAAATTAATTTTTAACTTTTAATTCATTTTAAGTTATATTACTGGTCATATTTTTTACACATAAAAGACAAAAAATCAAAAAAATTAATCAACTTCTCAAACCGCTCAATAATTTACTTGCACATAATAGTTGTGCATCATTTTCATTAGTTAATTTTTTTGTGTTTATAATTTTTTTTTTTTTTAAATGTTAATTTTGTGGCCGTATGGGCCAAAATGGATAACACGTTTCAAGTTCGGCTCCAAATCCCCATACTCTCTGGGCCGACTCTTTTTGACTTTTGGTGGGTAGTTTTCGGACTCTTCGTTTGGACCAAACCATTTAATTTGGGATAAATCAAACTCACCTCCTTAATGTTTGAAAAAAATTAAAAGCGCTAGATACTCAATCACAATTTAGATTTTTAAATTTAACAACGTTAGGTATTATGAAAAAAATTTTATGAAAATAATTATGAAACTTTGTGACCTTTGAATTACATTTAGAATAAAGCATCACACACTAATTAAGGTAATCTAAGGATCATAATTTTTTTATGATCATTTTCATAAAAAAAATTTCATGATCCCTAACTTTTTTTTTTAAAATTTATTCATAATAATTAATAAAATAAATAAATTTTATATAATTAAGGGTGTGAGAAATTAAATATTAATATCTATCATGCTATATCAATATGAGTAAAATTGTGATAAATTTTTTATGAGTCTTAAATATTTTTCAAAAAAATATTACTTTATGTTGAGGTTTTCATTCAAATAATGTAATATTTTAATCATTTTTTTATTAATAATTTATTAATATATATTTTTATTTTAGTATTTACCCACTATCTGTAATTATTTTGATCACTTTAATTTTATTAAAAATGAGATTAATATAATTATAAATATATATATATATATATATAAGGCTAACGGTAAATCTTAAGAGAGATGATTACTCTTTAACTTAATATAATAGTACATAACAAAGGGAAGAATCAATGTGTAATGCTTTACAGTGTACTGCAATAAATCAAATATTTTGGGAGGGAGAGGAATAATTGTGTGGGCCCTTATGGACTCTGTTTAAGATCCAGCGTTGCCACGTGTTGTTGCGGTCCAGTCACCGTAAGTTCTTAATATGGCCCCCATTCATCAAAGTAGGGACTGAATTTTTTTGTCTCATTATTCATTAGCTTTAGCTACAATTTCTGTGGACTGCGTTTTTTCTTTTTCTTTTTTGGGTCATAATAATACAAATAGGTGTTTTTATTTAAAATTTAATACTCAAATTTATTCAAAAATAGGAGCTTTATTGAAATAAAAAATGTTAGTAATGTTTTTACACTACGCCAAAACAGGGCATTAATGGTGGTTTTTTTAACGGCGGTAACGAAAACCGTCGTTAAAGGTACTATTAACGGCGGTAACGAAAACCGTCGTTAAAGGTATCATTAACGGCGATTTTGTTACCGCCGTTAATGCCCATTTTTAACGGCGGTAACAAAACCGCCGCTAATGCCCAATCATTACCGCCGTTAATGACGGCGGTCTTTGCCGGTGAAACTCCGGCGAAACTCCGGCCTGCTCCGGCGAAACCATCTACAATAAAGTAAAAGTAATGTTTAAATATTTATTTAGGGAATATATTTCATGAAGAGTGGCTATGGTAGAGTGGTTAGTGTGGGTGGATGAGAGGTTGAGGGTTCAAGACTTGGGAAGAGCAAGAAGGAAGAATTATTTTTTGAAAAATTTGAACCTATTTACGGCGGTAAAAAACCGCCGTTTTTGGTCCTATGTTACCGCCGTTTTTGGTCGACTTTTAACGACGGTAATTTACCTTTTTACAACGGTTGTACTTTTTCCGACACGCGCATAAACGGCGGTAACAAAACCGCCGTTAATACCGCCGTTAAAGGCTTTAACGGCGGTTTTACATCCTTTAACGGCGGTAAAAAACCGCCGCTAAAGCCCAATTTTGGCGTAGTGTTATAAGTTGTCATTTCGTGATAACGGCTTGTAATCCAATGGTATCACCCTAACACCCTCCTATGAAAAATTAGTGGTTTAGACCTTGCTAGAGACGAAGTTAGGTGGCATAAAGCTTCATGAGTTCTTATGTGTACCACCTGCTACTTGTTGCATGTTCATCCACTCTCGCCGCTTAGCTACTCCTCTTCTTCATTTCCTTAGAAGTAGGCGGTCCAAATTTTCTTAACTCGAATATCTCAAAACGACGTTGTTTATTGTGTAAAACGATATCATTTTGACACATTCAAGCCACACAAATTCAAGTTACCTAACATTTTTTTATCCTGTATTTCGGTCCTAAAAAAAAAAATTGTCATTTCCTATGGATTTTAACTGGTCATTAATCTCGATGCATGCGAAAAAAGTATATATACAAAAAAATAAAAAAATATATAGAATATGTTCTTGCAACGGCCCAATAAACTGTTTTTGGTATAACCCATATATGTAGAGAAATATCGTACAAAATGCTCTAGGCAACCTAGAGTTGGATTTAAGAGATGCAGTAAAAAACACAACCTTACTTCATCAATTCCTTTGTGGAGAGGTTGATTTCAGTGACTCGAAACCGTGCCACATAATTAGAACAAATTGCACTTATAATCGCATCATGTTACAGCCTCTATCAATCTAGAACGGAGGAGTGGCAAAAAAACTTTTTAATTCATTTAGAGGCTTTTTTGAGCTCTAGAACAGTAGCAGTCTATTTATTTATTTATTTTTATTTTTAATAGAACTTCCATGTGATGTGAACATATTGCTAATGTGTGGTGGTTGTCTAGGTCTTTATCATGATAATTGTTGTGATTGGACCCTTAGGACTTTTAATAAAGCATACCTACCACAGATAACCATAAAAAATCTACATTAGAATTGGTTATCACATGAAGTAATTAATTGGCCTACTATTAATTAATCTCATCAACTTATATAATTGCTAGTGTGTACACAGACACAAGACAGCTCTTCCTCTCAGCGAGTCCCTTAACTCCAATGAGCCCACCATAACTGGGGTTAGTTAGCTTAGATCTAGCTACATGTTCCTTTCACAACTATTTTATGGGGTCACACAGAAAATAAAAGGAAAAACTATGTAAAATTCAAGAAGTATCCAAAAATGAAATGTATGATATTGATTCAAACTTAAGTATGGTGTGGACATACCCACAATAAATATGGTCCACACATTTCGTTTTCAGGTAGTTTTTCTGGGTGTGTGGTATTGTATTGCTATTATGTCACATACTCTTGTTTTATTTATTTTTACATTTTTGATTTTATGTTAGCATTCATTCTTGTGTGTGGTCATATTCCCCAATTGCAAATTCCCAGCCTGATTCTGAATGGAATTTGATTTTCTTTTCTCTTCTCTACAATCTAACTTTTCATTTAGCCTGTGTTTGGTTAGGAAATTTGGGAAGGGATTTGAAAAGGGAAAGGGAAAACGTATGTGAAACTAGGTGAATTAAACTAGGTGAATTATTTATTACATTTTCCCTTTCTCTTTTCAAATCCCCCAACCAAACACATCGTTAATTATTTATATTTTAGTTTCACTGTTTTTCAATATGGTACCATTGATATGAACATTTCTGCATTTTCACCAAACTCTTGTTGAAGAAGTGACTGAATTCCATAAATACCACAAAGTTACGTTGATTTGACTTGTAGCATACGGGATCCAAATTTCTCAAATGCATTGTTAAGTAATTTCACCATATGTGAAAAACAAAATTCATAAAGACATTTGTAGATGTGCCTAGATAGCATGGAACATCACTAATTATCAGTTTGTTCATTTCAGAAGCAGCTGGGAACATAGGATCTAAAGACAGTTCTCACAAAACTGGACAGACTGTTGAGGTTGTTGGCATTATACTTGGTCTTGGTGTTCTGCTATTGGGTTTTGGTATATTTTTAGTATGGAAGAAAAAAAGAATGCAGAGGGTACTGAAAGAAAAGACAGAGCATAAAGGTACTAATAAGCTCATACTATTTTCCATACATGTTGAAATAAAGCTACGCTGCCCAAAAAAATAATTCAAGGAGTGGTTAGAAAATGAAGTGTATGATATAGATTCAAACATAGTGTAGGTCACGTTCAGAATTAATCTAGTCCACACTTCATTTTCTGGCTTTTTTGTTTTTTGTTTTTTGAGCTTTGTAGCATTGGTGTTAGGGAAAGGATTCTCTCCAGGCCACAGTTGGATTGGAGTGGTGCAATTGGGGCTCGTGGGGCCATCACGGATCCCACTGTGACAACCAAAACCATTTATTTTGTAAAGTTTTGTATGTAAATTATACTTGTCATCTATTTTCGAAAACAAATAAAATAAAATAATATAGTTATGAATATCATATCAATCTCATTTGTTTCATGGTAATCTACCCACAAATCTTACAAAATGAACGGTTCAAATCGTCGGAATAAAACCGCACCCCTTCAGTCCAACAGTGTGGATTAGAGAGAATCCCTTTCGTTGTTGTAATACTTTTCTTACTTACATGTCGCTCTTTCCATAAAATAACAGGTCCTCATGAAAGAAGTCAGGATATCTTGACAAGTGAAGGGCTTATTGTGAACAAAAGAGATTATTCAGGTGAAAGTACAACAGATGAACTAGAGCTTCCATTATTTGACTTTGGTACCATAACAGTGGCTACAGACAATTTCTGTGATGAAAATAAACTAGGACAAGGTGGTTTTGGCATTGTTTACAAAGTAAGTTCTTTATCACTAACACATTAATTAAAATTATTACATAAAAATCACAGGATACCCAGAAAGATACTTGTGACGATATTTTTGGATGGAAATTCCAGGGACTGTTGGTTGAAGGTCAAGAAATCGCAGTGAAGAGACTGTCGAAGAATTCAGGGCAAGGAGTCGAAGAATTTAAGAATGAGGTTAGGTTGATTGCAAGGCTTCAACACAGAAATCTTGTTCACCTCCTCGGTTGTTGTGTTGAGATGGAAGAAAAGATGTTGATATACGAATACATGGAAAACAAAAGCCTCGATTCCATTTTATTCAGTTAGTCCCTCTCACTACTAGACATGTATTGAGTTTAGACAATGTTATGTTCACAGAAATGTGCACAGAAAAATCAATTTTGTTCAGTATTCATGTCGTCTAATTTAAAAGTTTTCTTCCAGATAAAGAGAAACGCTCTTTGTTGGGTTGGCAAAGGCGCTTCAACATCATTTGTGGGATTGCTCGAGGGCTTCTTTATCTTCACCAAGATTCCAGGTTTAGAATTATCCATCGGGATCTCAAAGCAAGTAATGTTCTACTTGACAGAGAAATGAACCCAAAAATATCAGACTTTGGCATGGCAAGAATATTTGGAGGAGATCAGACAGAAGCAAATACAATGAGAGTTGTTGGGACTTAGTAAGTACCATAGGGAAAGGTTTTGTACTTATTACACCAAAATTTAATACAATTACCTTACAAATACTAATTTTTGTATGTTATTTGTTATGCAGTGGTTATATGGCTCCTGAATATGCAATGGATGGCATTTTCTCAGTGAAATCTGATGTCTTCAGCTTTGGCGTATTAGTGTTAGAGATAGTAACTGGCAAGAAGAACAGGGGATTTTACCATGCAAACCAGGAACATAACCTTCTTGGACACGTAAGTGTGAATTTTTATTTAAAAATGGTTTGCAAAATCTTCAAA
The DNA here is from genome assembly GCF_055761805.1 of Camellia sinensis. Lineage (NCBI taxonomy): Eukaryota > Viridiplantae > Streptophyta > Magnoliopsida > Ericales > Theaceae > Camellia > Camellia sinensis. The sequence continues at coordinate 168,334,238 of NC_138969.1, forward strand.
TTCTTTATTAGGACTAACTGAAAATTTGTACTAAAAAAATGGTGCAGGCATGGAGGCTATGGGGAGTAGGGAAGGGGTTAGAACTAGTGGATCCTTCGGTTGGTGACTCTTATCCCCCCAACGAGGTTATGCGATGCATTCAAGTTGGACTATTATGTGTCCAAGAGCGAGCAGAAGATAGACCAACCATGTCGACTGTAGTCCTGATGTTGAGCAGTGAAAATGCTTTGCTGCCTCAACCTACACATCCCGGTTTTTGCCTGGGAAGGCACTTGGTGGAAACAGATTCATCAACAAGCAAGCAAGATGAATCGTGCACTGTGAACCGAGTCACAGTTACAATGCTAGATGCCCGGTAGCAAGTTGCCTAAAAAATTCCTCCACCATAATTGTTGTATATCTCAAGGAGTTGGCTATTTTTTTTTTTTAGGCAATTTTGTGAGAGGTTAAAGAAACTAATAGGTCATCTTTTGTGCAAGAGATATAAGTCTGTTGGTTTTTATAGATCAGTAAATAGAAATTCTATATTTTGGGGTTAACATAACGTCAACTGTTTTTCCTTTCAAAGTTATATGAGACTCATTTTCTGTAGTGTGAGCCGTCAGCATATGTAAATGGCCCTTCAGAATGAAGTGTTAATGGGCATATATATTAATAATGAATATGAATGATTGAATTGATCCGTTTTCTCCTAGGAAAATAGAGATGCAACAGAAGGATTTTCTAGGATCTCCCATCCGAGAACTACTGTGATGTATTTTTGTTTATGAAGTATTAACATTTGGATGCACCAAGAAAAAAGTGACCACATATGAAGTTACTTTTGAAGCTTACTTTCACAATTCTTGCGCTGTGTTTGGTTGGGAAATTTGAAGAAGAATTTGAAAAGGGGAAGGAAAAAAATGTGTGAAATTAGGTGAAATGTAAGTATATTTTATTCACATTTCACCTACTTTTTTCATTTCTTTCCAAATCCCTCATCAAATCATCCAACCAAACACAGCATTAGGTTGTGTTAGGTTTAAGGATTTGGAGAGAGATTTGAAAATAGAAAGGAAAAATATGTAAAATATATTTTATTTAGTTTTACACACTTTTTTCCTTGCCATTTTTAAATCTTTCCCTAAATCTATGAATCAACACAGAGCGTTAAGAAAATTAATTATGAGCACATGTTTGATTGGGGGTTTGGGAGGGAAGATTGGATTATCAATATGTGGAACCCATCTAACTCATGTTTGTGTGCAATAAAATGTCACAATAGTAATCTTGTGGGAATATGAATCCCCTCCCATGGTGAGATTAGCATTCCCATGATAGAGTTAGGATTTGCTAATTCCGTCACACATAGTGATGGTTCAATATCACTTTCCCCTCCATTTTACAAAACCAACAAAGTTATATTATATGTGAGGGGGATTTTTAGGTAATTTTTGTATAATTGTCTTAACTAACTAATACTACCACATAAGTGCACAAACAAACACACATTATCTCACATTTCCAACTTAATATTATTACATTAATAATCTCTTCACTTAGGCCTCGTTTGACAAGTTAACATTTTAGTCAAAAAATCAAAAAGTTATTAAAAAAGACAAAAAGCCTATAACTTATATCAAAAAGTCAAAGATTTCATTTTCTCTCTACTTCTTACACATCTTTTCGTAAAAAGTCAAAAAGTCACCACAAACATACTAATTTTTTTACCTCATATTTTAGTCAAAAAGTCAAAAAGTTACTAAAATAGCTTATTCCTAAACGAGGTCATAATCTCACTGTACTCATAATCCAATCTAACTTAATTTGTCAAATAAATGATTTATATCTTTATAGAAGTGAGGGGAATGACTTCCTACCATATGACTATTCTTAATATTCTTCCTTACTGTATTTCATGTGCCCCATTTCACATTGATGATTCGAATCATTTATATCTTAGGTCCAACAGTAAAGATTAATTGTGTAAAATATCAACTTCATTGAATATTACTAGACACACGAATGGATTACATTTTATTTTTTAAAATATACAACAACTATGAGTTTTCACTTAAATTGTCCATTTTTTAAAACAAAATGTGATTTGTTATCTATTAATCGATATCTGATGAAATTTATTTTTTGCACAGACGATCTTCATTGAATGGTTTGGGTCATTGTTATGGGCCAAAGTAAGGCTACAAAAATAAATTTTATCAGACATCACTATTCTTAATGTAACAACCTCGATCCGCAATTAACTACTAATCCGTAATTAAGGATGTTAATTAAGTGGATAAAATAAATTATGTGTTTATTATATATTTTGCATGATTTTTGGCTTTCTATCTGTTACTTGTAGAAATATCTGTATGAAATTCTGCTTTAATATGAAAATTGAAAGCCTTATCGACATCCAAAATTGGAATTGGTTACATGAATATGTTATTCGGAATTTTTAGAACCATATGGCAGTTTTATTAAAAAAATTGATCCAATCTGATTAATTAAGTTGTGTTTGGCAAGCCTTATGTTCTAATTAATGTATTATGGCATCATGACTATATATGGCCCTTTAAGCTCATTCTTAAGCTCGTTTCTTCAACACTTCGAGCTCCCAAAATTTGAGATTTACATTGTAGAGAAAGAAACTCTCATTTTAGAGAGAGAAATGAAGAGATGAAGAGGAATTGAAGGTTTTGTGTTGAACTCATCAAGATTGTGTAAGAACAAGTGTGTTTAAAGATTTTAGGTAAGAATTCAACCCCCAATTTATGAATCTAAGTTATCAACTTGAAGATTATGTACTTAGATGTGTTAACTGAGCTTTGAATGAAGAATTTGGTTGTAATTCATACATGCATAAACATGAAGAGTCTTGCCATGTGAGTTAATTTTGAGCATCTAAGTTATTAAAATAAGTTATTTGGCACATGCATGTTTGAATTATCATGTTTGAACCTTGGTTTCATGTTTTGGAAAATAATTCCTTACATGCATGGAGTTTATGAGCTCAAATTTGCTAACTTCATGTGTTTTGGAGAAAAGAGCTTGAAAGGTTTTACATGCATGAATGTCGAATTCAATTTTGACTAAAATCATGAGTTTTGAGCAAAAATGGTTTATAAAGGATCATATGTTCATGTTTATGAATAAGTTTTCCAAGTTTATGAACAAGCCATGCACAAATTTGCCATTGAATTTGCATTTGGAGGCTCAAAGCTCTGTTTTGGAAACCTAGAATTTTTGAAGGTCGCATGAGCGGCGGATTTGCCGCTCGAGCGGACATTTTGTGCATCCAGTAGTTTTGCAGGCTATTACAGCCCGCTCGAGCTACTACTTGGACGCTCGAGCGAACCCTTTGTATATTGTTGATCCGCTCGAGCACAGGAGTTGTGGCTCGAGCATAGATTGAGACCATCCAGTATTTTTACAGGCAGACTAGTCCGCTCGAGCGACCAAAGATACGCTCGAGCAGCCAGGCCAAATTCAGCATATTTTCAAAAGGCATTTAGTGTTCATATTTTTGTTCCCATCCTTTTCTGAGCATATTTAGGCATGAATTGTGAGTCCTTTAAGGGTAATGAGCCAAGAAATAACATGAGTGATTGATTTAGAAAATATGAGGCTAATCCGAGACTCAAGAATGTGATTCACGTGTTTATGAGATGAGAATTAGATTGGATAAGAAAAACAACGTAAAGAAAGCTAAGCCGTGATGGCCATATGAATGTGTAATGATATGATATGTTTGTGTTATGTACTTTTGTGTTTATAGGTCAACGTCCGAAGATTGATTGACCATTTACGGGAGCCACTGTGAGTAACGTTATTGTAAAGATATGTTCATATGAATTATGTTCCAAATGTGATATGTTAAGTCATGATTTCTGAAATGATTATTTACGTGAACGAATGTCCTATGCTTGCAATCTGTTATGGCATCTATAGATAGTCCCAAGTCATGGGGGACGTCATGTAAGTGCGGGTCCATGACATATATGTGAGTACGAGATCTCATTAGCCATTTCATTGTGGTGATATGTGTTTAATCGGTATCCGGAACCGATTACTCTAGTCGGAAGATGATATGTGATGCGTTCTATGGGATGTACCATTAGTATGTTTAGATATGAGAATGATTATGTTATGATTGGTGTTATGATTATGAAATGTTCGGAATTCGTTCATTAACCTCTTTACCTTAATGTTATTCACTGGGCTTTAGCTCACTGTGTGTATATATATGTATAGATGGGCATTTTGGAGATCGAGCCTGAAGGTTTTTGTCTGGATCTGTACTCTGTTGTCAGCCAACCATTGTGCCTCACGTGGAGGTTCCGGAAGTATCATGTGTTATAAGTTCTGGTCGTTTTTGTATGTGAGACTTATTTTGTTTTTGTTGGCTGTATTTAAGACGTTATAATGTGTGTGGGTATAATGTAAGAATGACTTTTGGATATGTATATAAAGTTTTAAATATTCCGTTCATATAAGTCAGCACAACTCATTGGACAATTATATTTATGTATTTGCTTCCGCTAGCCCCTTATTTGTATTTATCTGTTCAGAGGCCTTTGATAATTCAAAGATTATTGGCCGGTTACGATGCTAAACCTATAGGGGCGGGTTCAGGTTGTGGCACTTAAGAAGAGTGTTTCATAAACACTTGCAAACTAGTCACATTTTCTGATGTTATTTACTATTTAGTTTTGCATTTCATGTCTTAGTTTACAACAAAACCGACCTAAGCCAAAAATATAGCTAGAGAGGCCATTCAAAAAACTTTATGTTAGAAAATGGAAGACATTTAACCGAAAACTAAATGATATTAAGTACTTGATGCTCTAGACTATATGAACAAATTTAAATAGTTTAGAGAGGTAATATGAAATAATAATCTACCTAGTAATGTTAAACACTAATAAATATATCAATTAAGACATAAAATTTGCATATAAATTTCATCACTAGACATATGTTAGCATCATGGCCGGCCCTGAGTTATTACGGACTTAAAGTGAATTTTTTAAATTGGGCCCTTCATATATCATTATCCAAAAAATATATATATATATTTGTTTGGATAAAACAAAAAGGATAAAAATTTATTTCTATTGCATTACAATTTAACAAAATTTAGATAACAAATATATATATATATATATATATATATATATATATATAATAGTTGAATTTCAATTAGTTAAATTGAATCTTTATTTTTTAGCTTACCAATCTTATAATAACTAAAATTAATTGAGAGTAAGGATGAGAATTTTCGACATAACTCAAGCAATATATAAAATTAGCAAATTAGGGATGACTATTTTTCAACATGAATCTAAGTATGACACGACTCAACAATATGAATTATTAATTGTATATTTTAATGTTCACTATGGAATGTTATGACATTTTTTTAATATTTTATTTAACTTCATCTAACTGAATAAAAAAAATATGTAAAATAATAAATAAGGCTAATATATTTTTTTCATTTAAGATATGTATTTTTTTGTTACCTATTTTAAAGTCAATCTAGTAAAAAATATATAGTAATATGGTACAATTGTTTTAATTAAAAAAATGCAATTGAATTAAAATCAAACATTCTATGAATAATTTCATTTAGTTGAAATAAATTTTATAAAATTCAACTTATAGAAAAAATTTTAATCTCTCCATACACTTGCTAAGTTACTTTTAACTACAAGTAAATTTTTTTATATTAAACATCAATCGGACATGAATCAAAATAAGTTATAACGCCATACAACAACATAAAAATAAATTAATTGAGTTAATATTGAAATAATTATGAAATAACACGATATGATACACTCTCCTAATTAAAAATTCTAAATTTTATTCAAAATTAAGATCCTAAGCGACCGCCTTAATCGCCTCACCTCAGGGACAGCCCGGTTAACATAAATCTGTAATTGGTTGTAGTATTATTATAGATATGAATTAGGAAACGAGCTTATCTCATCAATGTCCATTAGTTGATTAGTTGCATAAGAGACAAGAAGAAAATATTAAATTATCTGCGTTAGGTGACTCACCGACAACAACTCTTATATAACCTTTATGCAAGTGTCACTCTCTCTAGGTAGTTTTTAATTGCTTTAGCAAGAAAATAGAGTAGAGCTCGAAAGAGCTTTTTGACCAAATCCATGCTTTTAAAACAAATAATATATATATTTTAAATTTAAACATTTAAAATTAGTTATCAAATTCAAATTATTTTCTAAGTGAATTTCTTAGACTGAAATCGTATTTTTAATATATAATTTTTTTTAAAAAAAAATGCAAAAAATAAATTTATGTATTAATTTCTGAAGTATGTGGGACAACTTTATTTTATAAGTAATACTAAAATTACTAAAAAATTTATCAAAATTTATTCCAATTATGTCACGTAACACATATATAAAATATTTAACAAAAATATTAATATAACTTTTAAGATCTCTGTCATTTTTCTTATTTTATTTCCAAAACATGTAAGTGGTGCAGGGTGGCCCACTACCCAAATGATATAAGAGCAAATTTTACTGAAGTAGTTTATTACATTTTTTGAAAGTGCATTTTCAAGTCATCTTTCGTGCTTGAAATCATATTTTAAAAACAAAAATTTGAAAATCACTTTACCTTGTTTGGTTTAGGTCTTAAAAATTATTTTTATTTTTTATTTTTAATAATTTTTTTTCATATTTTAATTCATTTTTATTTATTTGTTTTCAGACGTACCTAGTTTAGATACGATTAAAAAGTAAATATTTGTAAAAAAAATTATTTTTTATTAAAGACAAAAATAATACTATCATATGTTAATTTGTTTTGTCTTTAATAATTTTATCTTTTAGATTTCACAACTATTTTTTTACTTTTTGAGTTAATTTAAAAAAAAAAAATTAGAATTGAAATATCTTAAATCTCCGAAATATTGATTTTTGATTATGTATCAATTTAAAACAGTAAATAACAATCTTAATCAAACAATCAAAGACAAATCGACACAATGATTTTACGTGAAAAAATCACAATTGAAACACCTCCAATTGTGATAAAAAAAACTACGGGCAAAAGTCACAAAACAATCCACTAAGAAAATTACACAAGTATACTTTCAATTACCTAGTGAATTCATGCACGAATCGAACTGACCCCTGTGTGCCTCTTCTAGCCTCGTCTTCACCTCAAAATTGTCTTGCCTAACGTTGAATTCACAACTCTGATATCGAATCCACGACGATGAGCCACTCTAGAATCCTCCAAAGCTTCAGGCCCAAATTCCCCGGAATCCACTGAAAAATAATTCTCTCTTTTGTATTGAATAAATAAACAAACTAAACAAATCCTTTGATATAATCTACTCAATTCATGATTAAACTGTCACAGATATTAAAGGAAACAAGTAAAGAAGCTCCAAAAGAAAACCTTAACACCCAAGAAGAAGATCTAGAAGCCGTACCCTAAAACTTGACTGAATTGCAGCTTTTATAGCAAACAGGTTCGCGATCTCCGCTCGAGCACGGGAATGGCCACTTGAGTGGACTGACTAAAACGTATGTGACTAAACAGGGTCTACACTCGAGCGCAAGAATAGGCGCTCGAGTGGAAAAAAACAACTCCCAGTACTTTTGTAGGCAAGTAAAACTTCTGAAAGGTCGTAATCCCCGCTCGAGCTCAGGAATGGCCGCTTGAGCGGAAAAATAACTTCAATTACAATTTTGTCAACTCAATCATCGACATAATCAGCGAGGTGGCAAACATGAAAGAATTAACATCACAAACTTTTCTGCAAAGGCACAATTCAGGTTAGATTCGCATCTAAAAACTCATAATCTCATTGAAATAAAAAAACGAATAAAATTACAACTGAAAGGAGTTTTGTCAAACGGGATTGGCAAGAACAAAAACTTAACAAAAATGATTAAATTATGAAAACTGTAGCTTAGTGCTAGTGTTGGCATCTCCACTCCCACGTCTCGTTGTTATTATAATCACTTCTCCAGCCTCCTCCGCCCTGTCTTGCCTCTATTCAATTCTTCTCCACCACCGTCTCCTCTCTCCATCTTCTTTAGCAACCACCAATCCTTTCGATCCTTTATATTTTTATGTTGTTGTATTCCAATGCATTCATGGCAGTGAAAACAATATTGATTTGGGCCTTGAATAGACTGTTGAAAGCAAGGCTATCACTAGAGTCCACCCTACCTTGTTTGTCTCGCAATAAAGATTAGGTATGAACTCTTGAGGGCGCTTGATTAGGTTCGACGACGACGGCTTTGATTTGGGTTGATAGGTGGTAATAGGGCTATGAAAAGACAGAGTAGGCAGTGGCTAAAAAAGGAAGAGGAAGGGAGAAGATTGTGATGGAAAATGGTGGGGGAAAGGCGAGGGAGGGAGGAGGAGGTTAAGGGAGGGATGAGGAGGTTAAGGGAGTGACTATAGCGACAAGAGGAGGTAGGGAGGAAGAAGGAAGGTTAAGGGCAAAAATGTAATTGAAACTATGTTTTTGAAGTTATTATTCATGTTTTCCTATACATTGGAATTAGTTTTGATTCCCACCTATTTTGTTATTATTTTACATTCTTTCATTTTTTATTTTTTTGCATTTCTCCAAATAAAAACAGGAAAATAAGATTACTATAAAAAGAGCTTGGTTTAGGGAACAAGATTACTATAAAAAAAAAAAAAAAAATGAGTTTGGTTAAAAAAAGACTCGAGCTTGAAGCATCTCACTTTTAGTATTTTATTGCACGAACTTCCCACCTCAAAATAAGAGACTCATAAATGTATGAGTGATTTACAAAAAAAGGCATGATCACATCACAAACCTTTCCTAATTTAATAATCTTCTTCACTTCAAACAAAACGCGTGATTGAGGGACTAATTGATTGGATTGCAAAGTTGCAAATACATTTCTTTCAAAATCTTTCACTCTTTGTTTTTCACCATAGCAAACTTCTTTTCTGGGTGAATACAATAATCTTGACTTGACTGTATGGTGAAAAGTAAGAGAAAGATTTGAAATGGGTTTATTCAGGCTTTTCTCTTCTCTCTCCAAGAACAGGTCTAGATCGCCATGGAAATGGGTTTCAAAGGCCCTTTAGCTTCACCTTCATCACTCTCTAGGTTGGTTTTCCTTCTGCTTTGCTGCTCTGCTGCTTCTCTCCCCTGTTTTGAGTTGTTTATGATTATGTAATTTAGAGTAAATCCTTTAGCTTGGGATGAATTTGAAATATAGTGGTTTAATGTGGTATTTATTCAGTTGATGATTTGGCTATTTGCTTGATAATTTGATTAATGTAGCTATTAAATTTGGGTTATGGTTGATGTGGGTTTTGTTTTTTGTGTTTTTTTTTTTGATAGCCTTGAAAATTATAGGGAATTTTTGTATAGAATGATTGTGGTTGAATTAGGGCTTTTGTGAAGATACCATCACCACTTGTGGTTGAATTAGAGTTTCCTTGTATGTTTAATCAAGCTGAATATGTCATTCTTGGTTTTTGTTTGAATTCTATATACTAACATGCACATGTACCCCATGATATAGGATTATTGTTTTATCTTTACACTGTTTGTCCCAGGCTTGGATAAAGGAGGAGGGTTGCGTTAGTTAGATTAGATGACAACCATCATCTTAAAAATTGAGTATATGAACATATATTTTCATTTTTGTTTGATGGGACTGGTTTTAGGTAGTGCACCGCCCCAAATCGATGTGAGGCCAATGAAATGCTACTGCTACCAAATTGATAATACATCCAATCAATTCAAAAGTAACTGGGAAGACAAATTGATAATTTAAAAAATTTAACTACTACTACTACCACATGATAGTCATACACATTTTTATTGTCATTTTGAACAGGAATAGTTGTCTTATTGAGCTTAACTATTTGGCAGCTGTTGTTGTAAGTGGCTTTTTTTTACTGTAAAGTAAATAGATCAATACCTCCATATATCACACTATGGTCAGATCAGATGGGGGGATTAAATCAGACCAACTTAATGCTATTATGGTTTTGATGCATTGAAACTTTGCATGGATATATATATATATGCACTCTAGTGATGTACATGTTGACTATTAGGTTCACATTGGAAATATATATAGTTCTGCCTTGGTTTTGGGGATTTGTTGAAAACTTGACATTGTGTGTTCACATTATTTAAAACTTCCCTGTTAAATATTGCAGTAAAATTATGCAGTGTATTGTGGCAAATTTAGGTCATTTCATTTGAAACCAAAGACCCATCAAGCTTGCCTTTTATTTAAAAAATGCTACTCCCACATCAACCTGGTTGAACATTTTGCATAAAAATTATGAAGGAATAGAATTTTTGGTCTTGATTTTATGGAAACTTATCAAGATATCTATTGATAAAATATTCAATTCAGCATAAAAAATACATTGCAAGAAACCATGGGACAGAATAACTTATTTTATCAACTTTGTTGAGTGTCTAGAATCAATTGCTGATGCACAGAGGAAAAAGAAAATGATGATGATCATCGTTGTTGTCGTATCTACAGTTTTGGGGATGATTCTCTCCGCCACGGCTGGCTATTATATTTGTCAGTTAAGAAAGGCAAAACTTAAGGGTAAAACAACTCTTCCATTCAATTTTATTTATTTATTTTTATTTTTATCTAACAGCTCAAGTCTGTTGTACCCAACTGATATTTGAGTATGGCATTCTTTTGATGCTTTTCAAGTTCCACTTCTACCCAAAATGCATATATATATATATATATAAGTTTTTATAAAAAATAAAAAAATATTTCATACTCCTTATTTGTTGGGGCATAAAGCTTCTGTCATTCTCTTTTCTTAGTCTAACAATGTTAATTTGCAGCAGCTCAAGAGGAAAACAGTTTCTACAAAGATTGTAAAGAAGAAAGTCAAGATAATGAGCTCGAATTACCTCTTTTTGATCTAGGTACCATTTTTGCTGCTACTAACAAATTTTGTTCCGGAAATAAGATAGGACAAGGTGGTTTTGGCTCTGTCTATAAGGTAATTATCCATTATACTACATTTCAAGCTGAAGAATCATCTATACTATTATATAAAACACACAACTCACTTGGTGTGAATGTCTATATCACGACTTTTTTGTTCCTAAAATAGTCCCTATACATAACAACTGTCATGCTCTCAGATTTTAACTGTTTCAAATGACTGTCATAATTATTTTAAATTTCACAAATGTAGTGTGTGCACTCTATACAGACTGCTGAAGGGAGCAAGATGGTTTTCCTTGGATTATAGTATTGTTATATTTTTCCTCCTCGTTTTATATCTGAGAAAATATTTTAATGAAAATCTACCTCATCCCTCCTTTACTGTTTTATTTTAGTATTGCTAATGCTTTGCATAATAATTTGTAGGGCGAATTGCCTGACGGACAAGAAATAGCTGTGAAGAGGCTCTCACAGGGTTCTGGGCAAGGACTCAAGGAGTTTAAGAATGAAGTTAATTTGATTGCAAAACTTCAACACCGTAACCTTGTTAGGCTCCTGGGATGCTGCATTCAAGGAGAAGAAAGGATGCTAATTTATGAGTTCCTGCATAACAAAAGCTTGGACAACTTCATATTTGGTTTGTTAAACCTTAATAGATATATGCATAAATATTTGTCTAAAATCATAATTTTTTGTTGTTTGGTTTCTATGGAATATGGAGGAAAAAATTATAAAACATAAAGAATTGGGAAAGTTAGGGTTACTTTAGACCTTAGTAAGAATTCCCCTTGTGCGTTGGGCACAACCTTTTTTGCCCAAAAAAAATTCTGCTTGGCATTTCTTTTTTTTTTTTGTATTTTTTTTTTTGTTTTGTTTTTCCTTATTCATAAATATTGTTAATTTCCTTCTTTAAGTAGGAGTGATAATATGAAATTAAATGGTTTACCTTTTCATTTGGTTTTCACACCAACAGTCAAAGTATGATGGAAGTATAAACAAAATAAGGTTTTTAATTGGATTTTGGTGCTCTCATATCCAGATCAAACTAGGAGAAAACTGCTACCTTGGGAAAAGCGCTTCAACATCATTGTTGGAATTGCACGAGGACTACTTTATCTTCATGAAGACTCGAGATTGAGAATCATTCATAGGGATCTTAAAGCAAGTAACATCTTATTAGACAATGAGATGTGCCCAAAAATCTCCGACTTTGGCATTGCAAGAATTTTTGGTGGGGAGCAGACAGGGGAAATGACCAAGAGAGTAATGGGAACTTAGTAAGTGATCTTAGCATATATCAAAAAACATATATATATTGGCATGTGTATAAGGGCAAAGCTTATCTTGAACCTTTTAATTGTACGCTGATTGATAAATTTTTTTGATGGATTGCATTTCACAAAAAATGACTGTTGGGTTAGACACTACTCTTATGCTCATTATGTGTGTCAAATTTCAGCTCGGTCAGAGGCTAAGAGGTCTCTCATTTGTATTGTGCTTCAAATAAGAGATATGACTTGAAAATATGTGAGTTTATGGATGGGATATAGCTCTCAATCTTCAATTTACTTATTTGGCATGTTTGATGGGCATGGGAAGAATATTCAAATCCAATAGTCAGTTTTGTCATTTGTGAATCTGTCAAGACATTATGAACATGTGTAAACTTAATCTACAAATGCTAAAAATGTTGTCTTGTCCTGCAGTGGTTATTTGTCTCCAGAATATGCAATGAGCGGTCACTTTTCGGTGAAGTCAGATGTGTTTAGTTTTGGTGTTTTAGTGTTAGAGATAATAAGCGGTAAAAAGAATTGGGGATTTTATCACCCTGAACACGACCTCAACCTCGTAGGGCATGTAAGTATGCGAGTACAATATCTTTTCTAAAATCTAAAACTTCAATTACTATTACTTTCGAATGCTATTACTAAAAGAGACAAATATATTCAAATTGATCTAGGCGTGGAAGCTGTGGGATGAACAGAGTCCTCTGCAACTAATGGATGAAGTATTGGATGAGTCATTTTCGACAAATGAAGTGGTGAGATGTATTCAAGTGGGCCTTTTGTGTGTACAACAACGGACAGAAGACCGGCCAACAATGTCGTCCGTGGTTTTTATGTTGAGTAATGAAAGTGCAGAGTTGAATCAACCCAAAGAACCTGGTTTTAGTGTGGAAAGATTTTCAGTGAAGATTGAATCGTTGTCAGGTGGACAAACTTCCAGTACTTCTAATGACATTACCATTACAACATTGGCCGGGCGATAGAAGGATTAATATTACATTGAATTATTTCTGCATTTTGTAGAGTTCTTCCACTCTTGTTTGATTTTCAAACTCAACACCTGTTTTTGAGTTTTTCGTTGTGTTTTCTTGTTTTTGGTTTACTTTTTTTTTAATATTTTAGTGAATTATTTTTTTAATATGCACCTAATTAAGACACCTAAAAAGTAAAAATATTAGTGAACAAATCTTTAAAAAGTTTAGTAAAGACAAAAAAGAAATAAGCACATTTCGTGTTTTTTTGCCTTTATTAGACTCTTTTCACATGTTTTCACGAATCTTTTATGTTTGAAGTGCCTCTAGATTAGATATATCTACAGATTAAAAAAATTGACTAAAATATTAAAAGGACTTACTAAAGACAAAAAATCACGAAAATAGAAAATACTGGAAAATAATTTTCAAAAATTAAAATCAAACAAGGACTATACCCTCCCCCATTATGGTTTTGAGCCATTGTGTGACATTGTAGACAGCCCTGCAATGTTTTTAGGTATAGAGGTTCATGTGAGAATTAGTACTTTTAATTGTTCATGAGGGTGTCTGTAGTTTCATCCCGACTAATATGGTGTAATTATAATTTAGACCGTACTTCGCTTATTGCTACAATTTCATTGTAGGAATTTTGGAAGTAAAATTTTGTATTTGCTGAACTCCATTTGGATTGGTTTTGTAAATTTTTTCTAGTACTGTCCTCCTTGCATATGCTAATTTTTGTTTTTTTTTGGAACAGCATATGCTAATTGTTTGTAATTGTGATATTGATGCTGTCTGCTTGAAGACACTTTAGTGCAATGTTTGTTTAATGGAGGCAACTAAGGTCCATTTACATTAGGAGGTTTAATATGAGCGATTCGAGTTTAGTTCCTTCTTCTTCTTCTTCTTATTTATTTATTTATTTGAATTCCGTTAGAAATTTGTTAGAAATTTGGGGCCGAGACTTCAGTAGACTTTAGAAATTTAAAGATTGAATTGTATTCACATTTTATGATATTTAAGCCTTGTTTGGGAATTAGTTAGTTTAGTGAGTTTTTTTTAACTTTTTATAAAAAAAAAATGTACAGAAAAATAGAGAGCCTGTTGTGACAACTTATAGTGAATTTTAAATTTTTTTTTGGGACTAAAAACTAAAGTCTAGGCTGTAATTCAAAAAAAAAAAAAAAAAAAAAAAAAAAAGAACTAAGGTGTTGTCTAGGATTTGTTTAATTAATATATTTTTTGACTTTTTATAAAAATATGTATAGAAAAATAAAAAAGTTATGTGATTCAAATAAATACACGTAGTGTATCGCTAGACTACCTCTAAATCATTTGTTTTCAGTTTATTTAGCTGATAATTGAGAGAAAAAATTTAAACAATATTTCATGTTTGTTTGGCAATTTAAAAGTTTTTTTTTTTTTTTTTTTTTTTCCCTAAAATTAAAAAAAACAGTGGAAAAATTTAAGAATCAAAATCTTTTTTTTTGCCTTTCCTCTCACGCCTGGCTCTACACGGATTTGCCTTACCTTGCCTTGATGAGAAAATGTGGCGGGGCCAAATTTTGGCATTTCCCGCTCCATTCTATCGGATCCAGCCCAATTATATTTATTAAATATATTTATATATATAGTATATATAATTTTTTTTCTCATTATAACAAAATTAAAATATTATACCTATCCCCCCCCCCCAAAAAAAAAAACATAAAATACTAATATTTTACACTTGTTATTAATTTTTACTTATTTATTTATCACATTACATCTTGTAATTCTCATTAAATATAAATTATTATCAAAATATATCATATTATCTATAATTTTTAGTCATATTCTTGTTATTTAACTTAAAAAATTAACCCGTCGCTTGCTCCGCCCCCTTCCTACCCCCATAACCACCATCGCCACTTGATTTGCCCCACTTTTGATATGATATGAGACTGGTGCGAGTTATTAAAAACCCACTCCAAACCCGCAAGGAAGATGGTATTCAAAACTAATCACGTGAGATTAGAGATGAAATGACTGTTTTGCCTCTCATTTTATAAAAATAATTTAATATTAAAGAAATAGTATAATAATATATTTATATAAAAATATATATCAACATCAAATAATATATTGAAATAATGTAGCGTCAAAATAGGAAAATTAGCGAAACATCCTCTCCAACTTTAACAGTATGATAGATCCAATATATCTTTTCTTATTAGTTAAGGTCTCTCAATAATATTGTTAAAGAAATTTCTCTTTGAAAAACTAAAATTTTTATGTGAAATAGTTGAAAACCTCAATTACTATGAAAAATATTGCATGACATTTATTTTATAAAATCTTAATATTAGAAATCTTAAATTACAAATTTGATTAAAATATGTCAAAAACACTAAAAATATTTATAAAATGATAAAACAAACATAAATTCTTACTAATATAGTGATTTTCAAACAAATACAATTTTTTAACAATCTCACATAATCCAACTTTGAAACCAAATGGGTAGGAGTGTAAAAATGGCCCGTGGCCCGGGGTGGGCCCGACCCGTTTAGGCTCGAGCCTAGCCTAAGACCTTGGGTCTAGGCCTGGACCATCATTTTGAAGCCCGGTTCGGTCCATGGTCAGACCTATTGGCCCGCTTAAGGCCCACTCAAGGCCCGACCCAAGACCTAGTGTCTTTTTTAGTAGAAAATAATAAAATTTTGGTAGAAAAAACAAAAAAAACAAAAAAAAATGTTCAGGCCCGTCCAAGTCTGAGCCCAGGCCTAGGTCCAGGTCCACTGGTCCGAATACCCCTGTGCTTAATTTTCTAAACCGTGGGTCGACTCGACCTTACCTGAATTTTGGCGGGAGCCCGTGAGGCCCAACATTGGCCGAGCCGGGCCAAATTTACACCCCTACAAACGAGCTTAAATAAGAGAAAGAAAGAGAGAGAGAAAGAGAGAAGGGAAGGGTAGATGGACAGTGGTGCGACACGAGACTAGAGAATCAATTATTGAACAAATCTAACATTTGAAGGTTCAGAAGAGCACCAAGCTCCGGCCCAATTTCGCTGGAGATATATGTTCTAATTTTAGATTTGTAAGGTCGGTTATCATCTCTAATAAATTTCTTGATTATTTGAATGAGATTGTGTTTGATTTGGTGTTTTGGGTTTAGATTTGATTTCGATTTTGTGATCTAGGTTATGTTTGTTTATTGCAATCAATCACTGTGCATTGCATGTGTGATCATCATTAGAAGAGAATGGGCACTTCACTTCTAGGTTCGAAACAAAGGCTTGACAGATATCAAAGAGAACCCAACAATGGAAACAACTACTAAATTGGGTGATTTGTTGACACGAAAGTTATTGACACTTGGTGTTGTTGCAAAGATTGATAGCGGGGGAAAAGCGGCGGCGGCGGAAGCTTGAAGATGATGCCATGGTCGCTATAGGTTTCAAAAAGCTAGAAAAGGAAAAATAAAAAATAAAAAAAGAGTAAATTGTTGAAAAGTACAAGTTAAGGAAGGTGTAAGACATTATGTCCAATTAATATTTTCTGTTAGTGAAAAGTCCACAATTTGTAAAATAGTTTGGTGAGAAATCTTTTTATTTGTTTTAAAGAACATTTTGTTTTCAATTTTACCACTTAATTTATCTGTTGATTTTTTTAATCTGTTTGACTTTCGTTGATTTCTGTTTAAATTTTTTTCTTTCTGTTCAAATTTTTTTCGTATCTGTTCAAAATTTTTCATATCTGTTAAATTTTTTACCTTATCTGTTCAATTTGTTTACCCTATCTGTTTACCTTTTTAATCTTTTCAATTCAAATTTCAAATATTTGTCCAAATAAAATCTATCTGTTGAACTTTATTTGTTCAAAAATTCTACCTGTTCAAATTATCTATTGAAATTCTATAATCTTTTTTCTATATGTTGAAAAAAAACAGATAGAGGACTCTAAAATAATAAGAAACCAATCATATCTATTCTCCACTCTCTTCCAAACCAAACAAAAGAGAATCTTTGATGGGATTTCATCATCATCATCATCATCAACAGCAACAATACCCAAACAACAATAACAACAACAACAACACAACATAACCCAACATATTTGTTCAAAACACTTCAACAGACAAGTACACACAACAACAATAACAAAAAAAAAAAAAAAGTAACGAATTTAAAGGTTGAACTCACACATACACAATGAACAGATAAAACCCTAACAAAAAAAATTTAGATCTCTTGAGCAAATAAAACCTAACAATAATACTCTAACAAAAAAATCAATTCTGAATCCATATATATATATATATTGATCAAGATTTTTCAAAAAAATCATAGATCTGTTCAAAAAAACCACAAAATAAACATGAAGGAGGATGATGATCGGTGGTGCTACGATGGAAAGAGTTGCTATGCTGTAACAATCCTAATCTGTAATTAATTACTAATCCGTAATTAAGGATGTTAATTAAGTGGTTAAAATAAATTATGTGTTTATTATGTATTTTGTATGTTAGTTGGCTTTCAATTTGTTACTCGTAGTAATATCTATCATGATTTATGCTTTGATATGAAATTTGATAGCCTAAATGGTCTTAGAAACTGAAATTGAGCACATGGATAGACTAATTAGAATTTTTGGAACCATTTGAGAAGTTTTGTTAAAAATTGATCCAGTTTAATAAAATCGCATGTGATTAAATTGAACCTTGATTAGAATTGTTTTAGGTTAATTGAGTTGTGTGTTAACCATGATAAATTAAGGCTACTTGTGTTTAATTAAGATGATACATGATTAGTATCTAATTTGGTCCTATTTATGATTCAACATCTGATTAAGTGTAGTATGAATTGGGCATTTTGTGTTGAGTGTAGGGGATTAAAACTATTGTACGTGCGTGTGTTGAAATTTTGCATGTGTGTGCACGTGTATTGTGCACAAGAAGTGAGGTGAGTGTTTGTACATTCAGCTAAGTTAGAGAGTATGTTGGTGTCATTCCTATTGCTTAATTGGTTCCTTGTGTTGAGAGTTCAAGCTAGAGAGGGAGAGAGAGTTTGGCTTTAGAGAGAGAGAGAGCTCAAAAGTTTGAAAAAGAAGAAGAAAACTAGGAAGATTCATCTCACATTTCTAAATTAAAGCTTTGGGTAAGAATTCTATTACTAATTTCTATTGTAAATCCTCCATACATTACGAGTTCATCAAGTTATTGAGCTAATTTCATGATATGTGTAAGGAAATGAGTCTTTGAATATGTAGATGGCTTGTATGTACATTCATGGTAGATCATATTTGATTTTATCATTTTGAGTTTGAGTTTTAAAGTCCTTGCATGCATGTGAGTTTAAATCAAATGCATTGTTTCAGAAATTCATGAGTTTCCTGATTACCATTTGCATGTTATGAAAAACCATGAGAAGAGTTGAAAAATCTTGCATGAAGGAGTTTTGGTTCAAATCTTTCAAGAATTGATGAGTTTTTGAATAAAAGATGTTTTAAGGGTCTTATATTGGAGTTTTCTAAAGTTGTTTTATGTGTTTGATCAAATCATGCAAGACCCCAAGTTTTGAAGGTTGTTTGGAAGCTATTTTTGTTAAGCTTGGTGCCCAGAAGTTCACAGTTGGCTTGAGCGACGAAGTGGTGGCTCAAGCCAACATTACGAGCTCCCAGTATTTTGAACTCTGCAAAAGCTGGCTCGAGCGAAAGAGTGGTGGCTCAAGCGAGCTCAGTTTTTGCCTTCAGCTGTCTCTAGCCACGAAAGGCTGGCTCTAGCCACCAGCTTATTTTCAGCATGTTTTCAAAAGATGTTTTAAGTACATATCTTTGCTCCTATCTCTTTTCGGGCATTCTTAGGCATAGTTTATGAGCCATTAAGGATTAATAAGCTAAGAAACAACATGCGTAAGTGAATTAGAAAATATGTGTCGAATCCGAGTATGTGGTCCAATGTGAACAAGCTATGTGG
Source organism: Camellia sinensis (assembly GCF_055761805.1). Taxonomy (NCBI): domain Eukaryota; kingdom Viridiplantae; phylum Streptophyta; class Magnoliopsida; order Ericales; family Theaceae; genus Camellia; species Camellia sinensis. The sequence goes on from NC_138969.1 coordinate 168,353,423, forward strand.
CATGGAATGAATAAGAAGTTAAAGCAAGAAAGCTAATCCATGTATGGCCATATGAATGAACAATAATGAGACATGTTTTGTGCTATGTACTTTTGTGTTTGTAGGTCAACATTCGAAGATTGATTGACCGATTCCGGAAGCCCACTGTGAGTAACGTTATTATAAAGATATGTTCATATGAATTATGTTCCAAATGTGATTTGATAAGTTATGATTTCTGAAATGATGATTATTTACGTGAACGAATGTCCTATGTTTGAAATCTATTATGGCATGCATAGATAGTCCCAAGTCATGGGGGATAGTATATTAATGCAAGTCCATGACATATATATGTGATTACGAGATCTCGTTAGCCACTTCATTATGGTGATATGTGTTTCGGTATCCGGAACCGATTACTCTAGTTGAATGATGATGTGATATGTTCTATGGAATGTACCATTATTATGTTCGGATATGTGGATTATTATGTTATGATCTGTTTTATGATTATGAAATGTTCGAAATTCGTTCACTAACCTCTTTACATTGATATTATTCAATGGGTTTTAGCTCACTGTGTATATATATTTGTATAGGTGAGCATTTTGGAGATTAGGCCTAAAGACTTTTGTCTGGATCTATGTTCTGTTGTCAGCCAACCATCGTGCCTTATGTGGAGGTTCCGGAAGTGTCACGTGTTATAAGTTCTAGTTGTTTCTGTATATGAGACTTGTTTGTTTTTGTTGGCTGTAGTTAAGATGCTATAATGTGTGTGGGTATAATGTAAAAATGACTTTTGGATATGTATATAAAGTTTTAAATATTATGTTTCATATAAGTTAGAACAGCTTATTGGACAATTATATTTATGTATTTACTTCTGCTAGTCCCTTAATTTTGTTTAATCTGTTTAGATGTAACACCCCACTTTTATTTCTCGAAGTCATTACCAAATTCATTAACTTAATTCAAGTTCAGAGATAACATGTGGAAATAAACTCTTTAGTCCCATGAGTAGAAATAAATAACAATTCTCTCATCCGAATGCAAATTAAATATAACATGAGCATACTGAATAAAATGCCCGAATGCTTACATCATTAAAGAATCAAGAAGAAGGGTGTAACCCTTTTACATATATGGCATTCCGCCAACACAAATGAGGCCCCGTGGCCAACAAATAAGAAGATCCAAATCTTGTAGCACATCCTGCTAAACACCTGAAAAAGATTCAACAACGTAGGATGAACATATAGTCCAGTAGGAATCTCTACATGACCCTCAATAATAACAACTTACAGATAGCTATGATCATGAATGCTCAATCTCACACTAGAATAATAATGTGGCAGTTTATACAAAATATACATAAGTATGAACTTTTCTCGAAAACAGCCATTTTATTCAATGCTATAAGCGATTCATCTTTCATTTCATTTCATTATCCCTTGTTCCTAAACTTTCATAACAATAACAACTTCTTAGAAAAATCAATTTCTCTAAGCCCATCACCATTCTCCCATTTTCCATACTTACAACAGATTTTCCCTTTTTCAAAATATATTTTCAAATACCCAATTTTCCTTTACACTTTTCCAAAATCTCACATATGACATTTTGGTTTGTTTCCAATACATTCATATCTATACATGCATGCCTTCAATAAAAGGGAGATAACAAATCATCAACATGTATATAATCAACAAATGAGGCAACTCAACCCTCCAAAACTGTAACCATCACAATCCATGATATACTTAGATACACTGAGACAAAACAATAAAACTCTGCTCTACCGACTATATGCACAGTAAGCCAAGGATACAACTCTCACAACGGTATGCCATTTTACCAGGCGCTAGTTGGAAGGGTGTGGTACCTTAGATTCTCAGCGCAGTCAGTTCTCTAGGCGCTAGCTGGAAGGTAACGGTACCTCTGATTATAAGCGCGGGGTATAACACCAATAATCACAATACAATAGAGTATAACCAACAAGTGTAGTACATACACATAAACTATCAAGATACATAAGCAATGTGTTAAAGTATATGAACACATAGGTATGTGTGGAGTACATCCCCTAACTCCTCCCACACACGATAATTCAACACAACCATGTCATCCTCCACCGATGACCAAGGACAAAACCTCTAGATGCATGATTTTAGTACATCTATTATAAAGACTCAACTCTCATGAGATCTTAAACCCAACAACGACACTAGCACGATAGGTAAGGGTAAAACCTCCAAATGTGTGTATTCAACACTCATGATACAACAATTCAGTTCTCATATTCATTTTTTAAACTCACATAGAGTTAACATTACATTACCCATTTCCAAGATTGACTTCCAGGATTTTCTAATTCCAAAACCCCTTTTTCATTTCATAAAACCAATATCATTCCTCTCATAACTTTTCAAATCAATTATGCAAATTAATTCATAACAGTAAATTAGGGCTTTTCTCCCTCTTTCTAAATATTGACCAAAAAGGCTCAAATACCAACAACAAACAACAATAACCTCATTTGAGACCCAAAATACATATGTATTGGCCCAAAATACAAAACTCCTCTTTTAATTTACCAAATCAAATATAAATTAGGGCTTTTTCTTTTTTCAATAATGATATACTAATTTACACCCCAATTAGTCCAAACCACAATCAATGATAACAAACCCATTTTCAAACAACCAATCCTAGGTTCACCCTCATGATTTTCAAACAAACCCAACATGGATATGATTTTTATGCAATACAAAACTACCACATGTCTATCTATAGACGAAACATTGTAAAAGAACAAGGAAATCCCTACCTCAAATTTGGAGCTCAAATGGAGAAGACGATGAAAACTCAAAGTGCTCCAAATCCCAAGATTTTCGGATAGAAATGTAGTTCAAGCCAAGCTCTACACTTTTTACAAAGACACCAAGGTAGGAGATCACTCAAACTAGATCAAACCCTAGTGAGAAGTTATGTTTTAGAGAGAGAGGCTCTCCAATGGAGGTTTTGAAAAGTAAGAGAGAGAAAAGGAGTTGAAAAAGTGATCCAAAAAGTCGAACTTCGGACTGATATACAAGTCGCCTCGCTCGAGCGTGGAACTCCCCGCTCGAGCGTCAGACACAGACTCACGCTCGAGCATCAAAAACGCCGTTCGAGCGCCGGATGCACACTTCCAGAAGTTTTGCAGACCATGGTCCCCGCTCGAGCGTCAGACTCCCCGCTCGAGCAGAGGAACAAAACGAAAGGTCCCGCTCGAGCATCAAAACTCCCGCTCGAGCGTACGACGACCTGCAGAGACAAAATACTAGGAGATGAATATTCACGCTCGAGCGTCAAAACGCCTACTCGAGCGGAGAAGCAACAACAAAGGGTCCGCTCGAGCGTGAAGTCCAAAATCTGGGAAACAACCTTTGGTTTCTAAACACAACCAACCTATTCCAAACCTGCCCAACACAACCCAAGACTCAAATACAAAGAGTAAAGGATGGAAATGAAAATAAGACAACAACATAACCACGGAACCAAGTCCGAAATGCAATAATCAAAGGAAAGGAAAATCGGGATCGCTATATTAGAGGCCGTCGGTAATCCCAGGATTACTGGCCAGCTAAGATGCTAAACCTATAGGGGCAAGTTTGGGTCGTGACAGAGTGGTATCAGAGCACGAGTTTTACCGCACACACGAGTCCATATGAGCTATAGGATATCCTAGAAAAGAAATAGGGACATTGCATTATCATGTGTGCTTGTGTGAAATTTTTTGAACATATCTGAAATAAAAATGAAACCTATGAGCATGAACAAAGAAGTTATACGGAATAACATGTCATGTTGATTTCGATATTGAATGTGTAATTCTTGTGAACATGAACATATGAACGTGAAAGACTACGCGACCTATGTGAAAATATTTGCATTGAAATAAAATGACGAACGTGTTTGATATGAAATAAAAATGGAAAAAAAAATGAAATCAGTGAGAACTTTTCCTATGTTAATAATTATCCTGTTTATGTATAGACAAATGGAAAGGACAAGGAATGTAGATGAATCTGAATCTTCTGATGCTAGAATTAACCGGCTAGAAAGTGTAACGCCCTAAAAAAAAAAAATACATAAAACCCATCAATTAGACATGCAAGATATAAGAGAAATCAACCACACTTCTATTCGTTAGAGTAGTTCTTACAATAATATTACATGCTAAACAACATAAATAAATGTCCTACGAGCTTACAGCTTTCCAAGTACATACTTGGTTGCAAAAAGAAAAGTACTAACTCAATACATCTTAAACCCTTGGCTTGAATTTACAGGTAATATATCAAGAAAGCTAAACAACAAGTGAAATCTGTCTGCCTCTATCCTCCCAAGCTATGTCCTTGGAGGTGGCACGCTACCTGTACCTGAAAATGATGTCCCATAAAGGGTGAGCCACAGCCCAGTAGAAATACACTAAACCAACTATGAACAATGACTAAAAGATTAGCAACAGATACATGGTCAACACTTACACATCCATTTACATCTTATTACAACTCTATGACAATCAAGTCTAAATTACAATTCACTTTCCATTTCTTATTCAACATTGAGTTTGAAAACAAGGCTCAGTACTCTGGCCAAAACCTTTGATGTGATTATAATTCACCACTAGAACACTTTCGAAAATTTAAGGTGGATACACATTTTGGTGTTGTATCAAAAACACATAAATCACTTCCATACTTCACAAACGATGATGATATACATTTTAATGCTATATCAAATTAAACAAACATCCCAATAGACAAGCATATGAGCTATATCACTACTACCACAGATAAGCATAGAGCTATATCAACATTACCACAGATAAGCATATGAGCTATATCAACATTACCACAGATAAGCATATGAGCTATATCAACACTTCAGTAGACAAGCATATGAGCTGTGTCATCATTCCAATGGGAGAGCATATGAGCTGCAATCCTGGGTCCATCCCCCCATCTTCCCTTAACTATTAACCGGTTTAGAGGTACATCCCCCATCTTCCCCTAAACCGTGGAGTACATCCCCCATCTCCTCCCATACACAAGCAATGCATATAAACACAGAATCATACACGCAATCAATCAATACATAAAGTTAATGTATTCTATCAACCATCTACACATAATGCATATAAACACATTGATCATATACCCAATCAATCAATACATAAAGTTAATGTATTCTATCAACTGTCATACTCTATGACACATCCAATTGATTAGTTCTAGTTTGCCTAATCATCATGCATTGTCTACAACAATCAACACTACCCTCCACCGGTAGTCCAAAGCCATTATTTCTAAACAGGAAATAAATGCACAAATGGATAATATATCAACATTTCAACATTTTCAGTTCAATTCCTCATTTTCTCTAATTAATTATATACATTAATTAATTTAACCACTTAGGGCCAATAGCCATAATTCACAAGACAGCCCTAAGGTTCCATTTCCATCACTGTTCCAACATTAATCTAATTTCTCTATGCCTAACCTGCATATAGGTTTATATAATTAAAACCCCAACTTTTGTAAAATTGCACAAAGGCCCCAAACTTTCTCAAAATTACCCAACAACACCCAATATATCAAAATGCTAAAATTTAAAGACAAAATCCATAAGGAGGAGTAGGATATCCCTACCTCAAATTCGGAGCTCAAGGAAAGAAGATGACGAAACCCAACGTGCTCCAAAACTCGAAATTTTCGGATCAAAGTAAAGCCCTCGACGATCAACCCAACTTTTGTAAAGACCAAAGGTGAGGAAAACACCCTAGCTAGATCAATACTTAGAGAGAAGTTATGGTTTTAGAGAGAGAAGCTCTCAAATGGCCTTTTGGAAAAGTAAGAGAGAGATACGGGTGTGAAAAAGTGAGCCAAAAAGTTGAATCTCGGAACTTTGTACCAGTCGCCCCGCTCGAGCGGCCAAACCCCCGCTCGAGCGGCACTCACAGACTCCTGCTCGAGCGGCCAATCCCCCGCTCGAGCGGCGGATGCACACTCCCAGAACTTAGGCAGACAGGTCCCCCGCTCGAGCGTCCAACTCCCCGCTCGAGCGTCACTCACGAACTCTCGCTCGAGCGGCCAATCCCCCGCTCGAGCGTCCAACACTGCAGGCGACAAACTGGATGGGTGATTTCCCCGCTCGAGCGCCAAAACCCCCGCTCGAGCGGACAAGCCAAAATCTGGACAACTAGACTTGGTTCCAAAGCTCGACCAACTTGTTCCAAACCTTCCCAACACAACCCAAGACTCATAAATAAAGAGTAGAGGATGCAAACGACATAAATACAATAATCAACCCCATGGAACCTAAGTCCAGATCACTGCACAACAAGGGGTAAAACCCGGGATCGCTATAGAAAGAATGGTCGAAGCCTTAACTGAATCTTTGAGACAACAACAACAAAGGCAAATACATGTACTTGAACCAGCTAATTATGATATGATAACTTTGATTCATAAATACAATAAAATAAAGCCACCGAAATTTCTAGGGGATATTGAACCGTTAAAAACCGAGGCTTGGGTTTTAGAAATTGAGAAAATATTTGAAGTATTTCCATGTACTGAGGCACAAAAAGTTTTTTTGGCAACATTCACACTTAAAGAAGAAGCTAGGAGATGGTGGATGTTAGTATGGAATGATAATGAGGGTATGACATAGGATAGATTTAAAAAAAATTTCTTTGAAAAATATTTTCCGCAATGCATCCGAGATAGGAAGGCATCCGAATTTAAACAACTAAAACAAGGCGATATGAGGTTGCCTATCGTTTAGCTTTGCCGTCGTAGTTGTCCGGGGTACATGACATGTTTCATGTCAGTATGCTTCGGAAGTACGAGCCGGATCCATCGCATGTATTGGATTGGACCGACTTAGAGGTAGATGAGGATGTCTCGTATGAGGAGAGACCGGTTCGGGTCTTGGATAGCGCGGGAGCAAGTCTTGCGAGGCAAGACTATTCCCTTGGTAAAGGTTTTGTGGAAACATCATGGAGTGGAAGAAGCCACTTGGGAACGTGAGTTGGAGGTCCGTGAAAAATATCCGGATATGTTTGTTGATGTGTAATCATGTATTGGGAATTTTGTAATATTGATGAACTTTGAGAGCATGGGAAATGTCTTAAGTTGTAAAACATTGTATATGTTTTGATTTATGGAAGTATTATGGAACTTGCCTTGAAATGGAAGTTTATTTTAACATTGCATATGTTAATTTTGTTTTAGAAATGCAAATATATTATTGGCATTGAATGTGAAATTGAAGTGTGGATTATGTATTGAAATTTGTTGAATTTCAAGGAAAGCATGTTAAAATGCATATTGAGTTATATATTGTGATTTGCCTCTTGAAAAGAAATGGGATGACCGGTAATGGGTCAGGTTTTGGAATGTTGGTTGGTAATGTTATTTAGAATTGAGAAAAACTTGTTTTTGAAAACTTGTACTTAATTTCGGGGATGAAATTCTTTAAAGGGGGAAGGTTATAGCGATCCCAATTTTTTTCCTCTCATGTTTATTGTATTCCCGACCCGGTTCTGTGGTTGATGGTTGTTGTGTGTGTTGCATTTCCATCCTTTAACTCTTAGTAACTGAGTTTAGAATTGTTTTGGGCATGTTTCGAACAGGTGGGTTGAGTTTTGGTCTCAAGTGTTGTTGCCCAGGTTTTTGGTGATCCGCTCGAGCGGGTCCCATTGCGCTCGAGTGGAGTTTGCACACTTTCAGTATCTTGTGCGTCTGCAAAGCTACTGCAGATGTGTTTTTCACGCTCGAGCGGATTTCCTTACGCTCGAGCGGGTGTTCTTTGTCTGTAAAAGTTCTAGGAGGATGTAATCTATGCTCGAGCGGGTTTCCTTTTTGCGCTCGAGCGGGTGTGTTTTGTTTTGTGCCTTGGCGCTCGAGCGGGTCCTTTTGCGCTCGAGCGGGTAAAGTTTTTGTGTTTGATGCTCGAGCATCCTATTCTCCGCTCGAGCGGGTCATGTGTATATCAGATTTGGACTGTGATATTTTAAATCACTTTTTACACACTCTCTCTCTCTTACTTTTCAAAACCTCCATTGGAGAGCTCCTCTCTCTAAAAACTCAACTTCTCTCTAGGGTTTGATCTAGTTTGAGTGATCCACCCCCTTAGTGTCTTTGTAAAAAGTGTAGAGCTTGGCTTGGGCTACCTATCAATCCGAAAATATTAGGGTTTGGAGCATTTCGAATTTCTTCATCTTCCTCCTTTGAGCTCCGAATTTGAGGTAGGGATACCTATTTATTTTTATGAGCTTTAACCTAAATGTTGAGCTTTTTGTATAAATGGTTTGATTTGGGAAGTTAGGGTTTGAAATGTGCTATATTGGAAAGAGGGGTTTTGTTCTTTTGATTCAAACATGTGTGTTTTGGGTCTAAGAAGGAGGTTATTGATGTTGTTGATAATATTTAGACCTTTGGGTCAATGTTGAGGAAATGGAGAAAATGCCATGTTTGGGTATATTTGGGTCATTAGTGTAATTAATGACATTTATTATCGGAATATGAAATTGAGTGGAAATAATGAAATTGGCTCATTATGAGGTAGAATGGTGGAGTTGGATTCATTAATCACTCATCTTTGAAAATGTTGATAATTTATCTGTTGGTGCATTTATTATCTGTTTAGAAATAATTACTTTGGGCTATTGGTGGAGGATAGTCTTGCTTGTTGTAGATACTGCATGATGATTAGGTGAATTAAAACTAATCAATTTGAGTATGTCATTGAGTATGACGGTTGGAATAATACAACGAATTTGTGTATTGATTGGTCATTGTATATGATGAGTATTTGAATACATGGGTGCCGGATCCCGCGGATGAAATTTTCGTAAAATGGCAATTTGAAAATAATTATACATGGGTGCCGAATCCCGCGGATGAAATTTCCGTAAAATGGCAATTCGAAAATATCTATACATAGGTGCCGTGTCCCGTGGATGAAATTTCCGTAAAATGGCCATAAGAAAATAATTACACATGGGTGCCGAATCCCGCGGACGCAATTTCCGTAAAATGGCAGTTTGAAGTATTGTTGGCATGAGATGTAATCTCATTTAAGTTGTTTGGCCAGGTTTTGAGCCGTGTTTATAAGTTGAGTTTTGTTAAGTGAAGGATTATAGAACTGGATTGTACTGTATGTTGGTTTATATGAGTTAAACGTTTATCAAGTGCTAATGGTTTAGTTAGTACTCATATTATGTTTAGCATATCTCTATTGGGCATTGGCTCACCCTATATGGGACATCATTTTCAGGTACAGGTGTTATGCCACCTCCAAGGACGTAGCTTGGGAGGCTTGAGGCTGTCAGACTCTTTTTTTTGTTGTTTTTGTTGTATTACATGTATATCAAGCCAAGGGCTTATTTTGTGTAGAGTTAGTACTCTCCTTTTTGTAGCCAAGTGTTGACTTAGAAAGTTGTAAGCCTATAGGGCATTTACTTTTGTTGTCAACATGTAATACCTTTTGTAAGAATACTCTGATGATTGTAATATGAAATCTCTTCTCTTTATCGTGAATGTATGTTATGATGGGTTTATTTTTGAGGGCGTTACAACCGTGGCCAAATATGAAGCAAAATTTACTGAACTAGCCCGATATGCATCGCACATGATAGATACCGACTACAACAAGGCTAGAAATTTTGAAAGTGGGCTTGACCTAGATATGTTTGACCGAGTTGGTGTTTTAAAATTGTTAAAGAATGTAGATGTCCTTGATAGAGCATTGATGTCTGAGGCAAACATAACAGCATTGAAAATATTGAAGTCAACATCATCAGCTGAATTAGAGGAAAAGAAACAAAAGAAATAGAATGTTGAAATGACCAGTGATTTGATGACCTCCGTGAATGACAAATCTAAGGCAAGAACTTTTGACAATGTAAGTCGGGGAAACAATGTGAACAATGATATATCTATTTGTAAAGAATGTGGAAAACAACATTGGGGCATTTGTCACTGCCTATCTGGAGCCTATTTTAAAATTGGAAAAAGAGGACACTTGGCTAAATCTTGCCCACGAGCTCACCCGAGCAACAATAGGCCTAATGCTAGTACGATTGGGTTTATTCCTGTACCTAGAACAAATGCAACTTCTACTCCCAAGGGAAGCAATCTTAGGCAATGAAGGGTTTACACCCTAGTTCCAGAAAATGCTCAGAATACTGAAACGACTGGCGCATGTATTACCTTAATTATGTTCAAATGTTTATGTGGAAATTTGTGTGGGAACAGTACACTCCTTAACTTGATGTAAATTATGGACATGTTGATTGAATCGATTGAATTATTAGAATTATGAACTCTAGTTATTGATTGTCCTGAAGACTTACTATTTAATGTAAATTATATGTGAGATGTCTGAAACTCTATTAATTTGACGAATCGTCCGTACTATGGAAATTGTTGGGACTTGTGAACAATGAGAATCTGCTGGGTTAGATCTTTATTCCGTATTGCAACAATTTAATATGAACTGTTATGTATGACCTTTTGAATTATGCTAGAATTATTAGACATGGGAACACACTATGATTGACTGTAATTTGGAAAATGTTTGGACTTACATATATCTATACCTTTGCTTGGGATGTTAATTGATTCGAACTCAACACACTCTTTGTATCTACCGCATTTGTATCTAGACTAAGTAGACTTGTGAATTATTGCCTTAACTATCATATCTGGAGGAACTGTTTTGTGTCCATCCGTACATCGAACTTATGAATCCGTGCTGGGAATGTTATTAGATTCTGGATATGCACATATATGACTATACCTTTGCTCGGAATGATTTGTTATGTTATTTGTTTTATTAGCTAGACCATCGGGACTATGACTTTGTAATTATGTAACTTGTTTGAACATCCCAGATAGTAAACCTATGTTTTAGTGACTGTATGACTGATTTGGAACTTCTGCATAACAACTCGCTATTATGTGCCACTGAGGAACTTTGTATGATACATTACTGTGTACCGTATATCTACCTGAAAGACTTATTGGAAACTGCTATATTGATTATGATACTTACCTCTTGATATGAACAACTGCATGCCTGTGCACCTACACGTGAACTTATTTGAAGAATGCCACATTGTATATGACCTGAAACACTTCGTTATGAACTATTATGATGCATGACCCTGATGTGATTTTGAGAACTGATGAACTTAGAACAATTGTGGAACTATTGATTATGTACCTAAGTGAATGGAGTATGAACTATAGAACCAAATGTACTTCGTTTGAAAATGATGGGGATAGAGCTTTTATCTAATTTGATTTGATAGAACTTTGGTTTGATGAGACATTTGTTTGAACTGATAGAACTTTTGCTTGATGACATACGCTATGAATTTTTGTTTAATCTGACCGGATGGAACTTTCATCTGATGTGATCCGATAGGACTTTCATTTGATTTGATTTGAGGAGACCTTTACCTAATTTAAGAACCATTATCTGAGTTGATTACGTTATGGGGAATTGTGAATTGCTTATGACCGAATGATCGGCTTGTGTTGCTATGGGAACCAATTCGACTGAGAACTTGAATCAATTTTGAACATTTATGAAGAATGTGAACCGTCAATAGCAAACTATGTGATTATAAATAGCTTTTAACCATATGCCTATAACTGATTAGGAACACACGTCAATGGGGTTATAGGATTTTGTAACTTATGCTATGGGAATATGGAAATACTGTATGTATGACACGTGGTTAATTGCTCTGGTATTACCGTTACTACCATGAACTTGTTTAAATAAGAGAATGATTGCTTTTGTGTCACTATACTTCGAAATTGATGCTATGAGACTTGTTGACAGCAGACTGATTTGACTGTAAACCCTGACTACTTGGAGGTATATAAAATCAGTATGTTCTGTGAATGACTGCTTCTGTATTAACATGTAATATAATTGGACCTGTGGAAACTGAGGCTGATGAACAGTATGTGAATGATTACTTCAGAATGAATTGCGTTTACTGCTATGGGGTTTATACATGAATTTGCCTTGTATACTTGATAACTTATTGTAGAAACCTTATTTTTGACCGACCTTAAGACTCAGATGTCATCGATTGAGCGCTCGGTGATAGTGCATGTTGTGCTCATTTCGAGTTTCCGGAGTTTCGGCTGAGAGCCTTGCCTCCGGGCCTCTGAACTCTTTGTGTTTCAGCTCAGTTTGCGGACCAAGTCTTGTTTTCCTTGCCTGAGGGAGGGAGAGGTCTTGTAGACCATCTCTTTGTGGTCGTAGACCACTTTTCCCGTTTGGAGACTAGTTTCCGGTTTTCGGAGCCTTCGCCCGCGTGCCTTGTCTCGGGACCGCTTAACGTTCTCCGTTTGGCGTGGTTTTTGAACCACACCTTGTTTCCTTGGCCTAGAGGGCCACTGTGGTTTGGGAGACCACTTTTGTGGTCGTGAACCACTTTTGGTGCTTGTCAGCTAGTTTTCGAGGCTCCCAGCTGCGCGCTTTGCCTCCCGAACTTTCGTCTTGCATCCGTTTTGGTTTGTTTTTGGTACAAACCTTGTTTTCCTTGTTTGGAAGGTGGTACAAGGGTGGGAGACTAGTTTTTTTCCTTCGAGACCACTTTTCTTCCCGCCAGCCAGTTTTCTGATCTGACAACTGGTCTCTTAGGTATTTGAGCCATCTTTTCTGGTCGACCACCCCACCATTGGCTTGTTTTCAGTGTGCTGATCATCTCCCACCATGGCCGACCACTTGTTGTCTTGGGAGACCACTTGTGGTGGTCGGCCGACCACTTGAAGTAGCTGGCCAACCACTTCAAGTGGTCGGCTGCTTTTTGCCACCTTTTTGGAGATATTTTCCTCCAACTGGCACAGCTGGAGGGCACTGAAGCTATCCTCCATACACTTCCTTGAACCTTAGCTTCTCCAAGAAGCTTTGCTTTTGGTTGTCTATAAGAGAGAACCATCTCCTCCCTCCTCTAGGTTCAGGAAAAAGTGCCTTGAGTGATACATATAGCTTTGTATCTATATCTCCTTGTTTGCTCTTGTTTTGTGTTCAAAAGTGTCATTTTGTGTCACTTTAACACATAAACACACACTCAAACACCTTACCCTTGGAGCTGAGGTCCCTTGAGGTTGTTCTTGAAGTTCTTGGACTGGTTTTGGTTCAAAAAGTGTGCTGGAGTTGCAGTAGTAAATGTGGTCTTCAAGAGTGAGTCTTTAGCCCTTAAATCCCCCATTCTTGCTTAAGCTTTTGAGCCCCTTTCCATGCTGTTTTAGGACTAACTCTTAATTGGAAAAATTTCTAATTTTTGGTCCTTAAGATCTTTGTTTAAGGTCACTTTTGTGTTTGGGGTTGTTTACCCCCTCTTAGGCCTTGTTTGGCCTTGTTCTTGTGCCTTCTTTTTAAGCTTTGGGATCACCTTGTTTTAGCCTTCTCATCACTGAAATCCCTCTGGATTTCAGTGGTGGGGATGGTGTCTTAAAGTCCCAAATAGGAGAGGGTCATCCCCTCTCCTTGTATTTTCAATACTTGTCTTTGAATGCCTTATGTGTGAGCATGTTTGCTAAGCTTGCGTTAGCTTGTTCTTAGCTTGTATTTGTGGTTATTTTGCGGTGGCATGCCACTGTTTTTGCTTGGTTTTGTCACACCTTGCATGCCTTATACACTTGTAATGTAAATCACACACACTAGCTTTGTATGCTTCATGAAGTAACATGTCATTTTAGCTTGTGTTGAGTCCATTTCAGCATGTTCTTGGGCTTGTTTTACCATGTCATACCTTTGTTAGGGTTTGGTTTGGTCACCCTTTGCATGCTCCATGCACTTGTAGTGCATTTCCATGAAATAGCCTAGTGTGTCTCATGCTTTAACATGTCATTCTAGCATGCTTTTGGCTTAACTTCATGAAGATTTTGTCTATGTTTTAACATGCTTTAGCTCTAATTTTGGTTGTTTTGACCATGCATGCCTTGCTTTGTATAGCTTTGGTTCATTCTAGCTTGTTAGGTTTGTGCATCAAGTCTACTAGCATGCATTACTTGGACTATTTGGATGATTTGGCATCATTTATTATGTGATTTCAGTCCATGTTTCATGGTCATGCACTTGCATTTATCACTCATTCAATGCGTTGGAGGGTTTGCCCTTTTATGTCTTAACATGAATCATTGTGTATGCCTTCATGCCTTAGCTTGCGAGCCATCATTTCAGTGCTTATTTGTGGTTATTTTTCCATGATATAAATCTGATTTTTATTGGTTAAGTCATCCCATGCTTGGTCTTAATAGGTGTAGTGTAATCCACCTTATTTGCCGTGTATGCATCATGCCTTATGCCCTTCATGCTAGCTTGTTTTGGCTTCCTTCCATGCATGTTTTAGTATTATTTTGGCATGATCTAGGACTGTTTTAGGTTGCCCTTGCCACATGCTTCATGCTTTGTATAGCTGTAGTGCAATTGGCCTTGCTAGCTTTGTGTTTTGATGGCTCATGCATGCTATCTTTGAGTTATTTAGATGATTTGGCATCATTTAATACTTCATTTCAGAGCTTATAAAATGATTATATTCTCACTTTTTTCATGTTTTGAGTGCCTTTGAGTGTTGTGCATTGTCGTCTTGCTTATAGCTTAGCTTGTATGTTTGCATGCCTAGGCCTTTGAGCCCCTAACTTAGCATGTTTTGGTCCATGTTTAGACCTAGTTGAGCTCTGTTTGTGCTTGGTTCATGCTTATTTGCCATGTATTGTATGCCTCATTTGTAGTCTTCTTTATTAGCTTTCATGCTTTAGGACTTTTGCATGCTTTACTTGCTTTGTTTGAATGATTTGGCATTATTTCTTACTTAATTTCAGTGCACTTAGTGTTGTCACACTTGCATATTTGTCACTCTTTGAGCACTCTTGAGAGTTGTGCTCTTAGGCCTCTTTGATGGCTAATGCATTGTGCATGCATACCTTGCCTTTTGTGCCTCAATTTCATCACCAATGGCCTCTGTTTTGGCATGGCTGAGGTCTACCCACATTCGGTTTAAGCCCATTGAGCATTGTGTATGCCATGTTACATCGCATCGTGCATGTTATGATTTTGTTTGCATTGCGCATGCCATGCTCTTGATTCGCATTGTGTATGCCATGATCATATTGCATTGAGTATGCCATGATCATATTGCATTGAGTATGCTAGTTGATATTTGCATTGTGCATGCTAGTTGCATTGTATCATATTATTGCATGCTTATGCTGTCTTGCATTAAGTATACATGCATTAGCGTTGTGCATGTCATTAGCCTTGTTAGGTTGTTCATGTGGCATTGCATGTTTGCATGCTTAAGTCATACTGCATATTTGCATGCTTGTATTGCGTTGCATTTTTGCATACTCCATGTTGCATAGCATTATACATGCCATGTTATGTGTTGCATTTTGTTTGGAATAGGTGTTAGTCCAAACACGAGAAACGAGGAACGTTTCATACATAAAGTGATGAAACGTGTCTCAATTCTCAGTCGCCGATGCTTTTGATCAAGCATGATAGAGTTTTAGGCCTTATGTGTTTATGTGTGCATTTATTCCATATTGAATTGTGTAACTTCGCCTCTCGGTCATCATGCATCGAGATGCGCGATTGGTGGCCCGAGGGTCGAGAACCGCACTCCCTTGAGTCCATGACATGATAGGGAGGGTAGTTGTGCACACATATCTTGCAAATACATTGCCATGCCCTTTCTTGCTCTCTGTTGTAGCAAATTACAGTTCAGCAGCAACAACTGGTCGGCCAGCCAGAAAAACTAGCTGGCCGACCACTTTTCCTAGCTTTCAACAAAATAAAGTGGTCGATAGGTGGTCTCCTTCCTCAATAACTGGTCGGCAGCCCTCCCACAGGTTCCCATGATGGAGTTTCAGCTTTCTGGAGCTTTGTGCAGTTTTCTGGAAACAGTTGCAAACAGAGACAAATTGGGGCATCGCAACAGATTTTTGAGCGACGCGACCGGACATGCATGCTTTCTTCCCTCTGAGGGCACCTCTGTTTACTGTTTTATTTAGCTTCTTTACTTAGCTAGATTAAGCATTCGTTTTGTACTTTAATAGTTAATGCGTTTAGCTATTTCAATTTGTTTTGTAATAATTAGTTTAATTAGCTTAGATTAGCTAGTTAGCTTCTTATTTGGACCTTCTTGCGAGAGGGCGTATTGTTGTAATAAGCGTGTGTGTGTGTGATGCATGTCTTCCAACCCCTATTTCTTTCCTCCTTTTACTTAACCACTTACAATGGTTAGTTTTAGGGCTTGTTTCAATTAGCATCCTTACGCTTGCATGCGTGCATCCATTCATCTGTTTTGCATGCACCGGGCTCGGCGCATCATACTAACTGCATTGTATTTCAATTCTAATTTGAATACATGTACCAAGTTGCACTTCACATGCCATCTTAGAATAGTCGAGCCTATTTTAGTTGCATTTTTCGCATATGTTGTATTAGCCATTTTAACATGAACTAGGATCATGCATGATTTCTAACTAGTTCTTTGCTTTGGCTCGGAGTACACTGTGAGTGTTTACGCTTTAGTATACTATATGTGTGTTATTGACTAGTTGCTTATTTGCCATGAGGCTGTGAGTGTTTACGCTTTAGGCTATGAGGCTAATTGCCATGAGGCTATGAGGCTAAAAGCATGCTTGCCATGAGGCTAATTGCTTATTTGTTATAACTGCCTGAATGCCTGTGGGTGAAGGTTGGATTACTTGAATTGGAACAATTTATCAAAATCCTCGATTTAGCCTACTTGTGAGTAGCAAACTTCAAACCATTTCCAAACAAACGGATATGCAATGTTTTTGTTCCAAATTAGGCGATCTAGTCTATACTTGTATGCTGTGTGCATCACG
Organism: Camellia sinensis; assembly: GCF_055761805.1. NCBI lineage: Eukaryota > Viridiplantae > Streptophyta > Magnoliopsida > Ericales > Theaceae > Camellia > Camellia sinensis. The sequence goes on from NC_138969.1 coordinate 168,370,345, forward strand.
TAGTAAAATTAGCTAATTAACCAGAATAAGAGCACATGTGTTTTCAAAAACAAAATATCATGTTTAGTACAGGCCGATCTTTAATCGGGCGAGTGGGGGTGCTCATTACATGACCTTCCCCTCTCGTACCCAAGTTTCTGAGCCGAGGCAACTTTGGTGATGACGGACACGTGGCCTTAGGCACGAGTTAGGGTTTCCTAAATTCTCCCAAAATAAAATATTTAGGTGGCGACTCTGTATCTGGAAAAACAGTCCATGTTTGGCACTTCTTTATTAAAAATCAGTTTTTCAAAACGATTTGCTAGATTTGGACTCTTTGATGATTTATCGGTCTTACATCGCACATTGTAAGATTAGATTTAGAACCGTGGCATTTGAGTCCGAATTGTAGTAGCTCAGAGAACAAGACGAGATCCACCCCCCCTGCGCCCGCGCGCGTGGATATTCAGGGAGTTCCCGGGGGCGCGTCTACACTTATGAATGACTTTGAATAACTATGGTAGATTGCTGAATCGAATACTGAATTGAACAATGAACTGTTGAATGATTGGGAAACAAATCAAGGCTCTGTAACAAGCTGAATGGGGAGAAAACCACTTACGAAAATGGAAACTAGTGCAAACCTAAGACACCTGATCTACATCAAATATACATATGTGGTAACTCAAGTTTGAAAGACAAAACTTCTTAAGGTGGGGAGACTGTAACAACCCCAATTCGTAATAATTTACTAATCCGTAATTAAGGATGTTAATTAAGCGGTTAAAATAAATTATGTGTTTATTATGTATTTTGTATGTTATTTGGCTTTCAATCTGTTACTCGTAGTAATATCTATCATGATTTATGCTTTGATATGAAATTTGATAGCCTAAATGGTCTCAGAAATTGAAATTAAGCACATGGATAGACTAATTAGAATTTTTGGAACCATCTGAGAAGTTTTGTTAAAAATTGATTCAGTTTAGTAAAATCGCATGTGATTACATTGAACCTCGATTAGAACTGTTTTAGGTTAATTGAGTTGTGTGTTAACCATGATAAATTAAGGCTACTTGTGTTTAATTAAGATAATACATGATTAGTATCTAATTTGGTCCTATTTATGATTCAACATCTGATTAAGTGTAGTATGAATTGGGCATTTTGTGTTGAGTGTAGGGGATTAAAACCGTTGTGTGTGTGTGTGTTGGAATTTTGCATATGTGTGCACGTGTATTGTGCTCAAGAAGTGAGGTGAGTGTTTGTACATTTAGCTGAGTTAGAGAGTATGTTGGTGTCATTCCTATTGCTCAATTGGTTCCTTGTGTTGAGAGTTCAAGCTAGAGAGGGAGAGAGAGTTTGGCTTTAGAGAGAGAGAGAGAGAGAGAGAGAGAGAGAGAGAGAGAGAAAGAGCTCAAAAGTTTGAAAAAGAAGAAGAAAATTAGGAAGATTCATCTCACATTTATGAAATTAAAGCTTTGGGTAAGAATTCTATGACTAATTTCTATTGTAAATCCTCCATGCATTACGAGTTCATCAAGTTATTGAGCTAATTTCATGATATGTGTAAGGAAATGAGTCTTTGAACATGTAGATGGCTTGTATGTACATTCATGGTAGATCATATTTGATTTTATCATTTTGAGTTTGAGTTTTAAAGTCCTTGCATGCATGTGAGTTTAAATCATGTCCATTGTTTCAGAAATTCATGAGTTTGTTGATTACCATTTGCATGTTATGAAAAACCATGAGAAGAGTTGAAAAATTTTGCATCAAAGAGTTTTGGTTCAAATCTTTCAAGAATTGATGAGTTTTTGAATAAAAGATGTTTTAAGGGTCTTGTATTGGAGTTTTCTAATGCTATTTTATGTGTTTGATCAAATCATGCAAGACCCCAAGTTTTAAAGGTTGTTTGGAAGCTATTTTTGTTAAGCTTGGTGCCCAGAAATTCACAGTTGGCTTGAGCGATGAAGTGGTGGCTCGAGCCAACATTACGAGCTCCCAGTATTTTGAACTCTGCAAAAGCTAGCTCGAGTGAAAGAGTGGTGGCTCATGCGAGCTCAGTTTTTGCCTTCAAATGGCTCTAGCCACAAAAGGCTGGTTCTAGCCACCAGTTTATTTTCAGCATGTTTTCAAAAGATGTTTTAAGTACATATCTTTGCTCCCATCTCTTTTCGGGCTTTCTTAGGCATGATTTATGAGCCATTAAGGATCAATAAGCTACGAAACAACATGCGTAACTGAATTAGAAAATATGTGTCGAATCCGAGTATGTGGTCCAATATGAACAAGCTATGTGGCATGGAATGAATAAGAAGTTAAAGTAAGAAAGCTAATCCATGTAGGGCCATATGAATGAGCAATAATGAGACATGTTTTGTGCTATGTACTCTTGTGTTTGTAGGTCAACGTTCGAAGATTGATTGACCGATTCCGGAAGCCCACTCTGAGTAACGTTATTGTAAAGATATGTTCATATGAATTATGTTCCAAATGTGATTTGATAAGTTATGATTTCTAAAATGATGAGTTTTTACGTAAAAGAATGTCCTATGTTTGAAATCTATTATGGCGTCCATAGATAGTCCCAAGTCATGGGGGACGGCATGTTAATGCGGGTCCATGACATATATATGTGATTACGAGATCTCGTTAGCCACTTCATTGTGGTGATATGTGTTTAATCGGTATTCAGAACAGATTACTTTAGTCGGATGACGATGTGATATGTTCTATGGGATGTACCATTATTATGTTCGGATATGAGGATGATTATGTTATGATCTCTTTTATGATTATGAAATGTTCAGAATTCGTTCACTAACCTCTTAACATTGATGTTATTCATTGGGCTTTAGCTCACTGTGTGTATATATATGTGTAGGTGAGCGTTTTGGAGATCAAGCCCGAAGACTTTTGTCTGGATCGTTGTTCTGTTGTCAGCCAATCATTGTGCCTCACGTGGATGTTTCAGAAGTGTCACGTGTTATAAGTTCTGGTTGTTTTTGTATATGAGACTTGTTTGTTTTTGTTGGCTGTACTTAAGATGCTATAATGTGTGTGAGTATAACGTAAGAATGACTTTTGGATATGTATATAAAGTTTTAAATATTATGTTTCATATAAGTCAGCATAGTTCATTGGACAATTATATTTATGTATTTGCTTCCGCTAGCCCCTTAATTTTGTTTAATCTGTTTAAAGGCCTTTGGTAATCCCAGGATTACTTGCCGGTTACGATGCTAAACTTATAGGGGTGGTTTTGGGTCGTGACATATGTGGCGGAGGACAATGATTGGTGAGTCACATCAGTGCAATGATGTGCTATGACGATGGTGGCCAGATAACTATTGGGACGGTGACAACGGATGGATAAGTAAATCCGTGAGGTGGAGGGAGAGAGAGATAGAGAGAGAGAGAGAGAGAGAGAGAGAGAGAGAGAGAGAGAGAGAGAAAGGGGATAGAGAGACGCGATGTGTTGTGCGACGGAGGATGACAATCAATGAGTCATATCACTGCAATAGTGTGTAATGACAGTGGTGACGGGATCACTTTTGAGGACGACAACGACGGAAGAAAAAGTAGATCGGTAGAGAGAGAGAGAGAGAGATGCTGAGAACGAGGAGATTGGTGGTGGGTGAAGGAGGTTAGCAATGCATGGAGGAGAGAGAGAGAGAAAGAGAGAGAGAGAAATGATGAAGAGATAGAGGTTGGTTAGGGTTTGGTTTGGATAGTGAGGGAGACAGTAGATGAGGAGGGTAACTTGTAAGAGAGAAGACTAGTTTGGATTTGGTTCAGAAAATAATATATGTATATATATATGTGGGTAATTTGGTCATTTTATAAATGGATGTCCTTATGGAGCCAATGAAAAAACACCTGGACTTTTGGGCAAAGAAAATCCAAAAATGGATTTATTGCCCGAGTGCTCAAAAGGAGTAAATTGTTGAAAAGTCCAAGTTAAGGAGAATGTAAAGCATTAGGTTCAGTTAATATTTTTTGTTAGGGAAAAATTCACCATTTATAAAATAATTTGGTGAGAAATCATTTTGTTTGAATTAAAGAACATTTTGTTTCCAATTTTACCCTTTAATTTATCTTTTAACTTTCGTTGATTATCTGTTTAAATTTTTTCTTTATGTTCAAATTTTTTCCCTATTTATTCAAAGTTTTTTCCTATCTGTTTAAATTTTTTTTCTATCAGTTTAATTTTTTTTTCATACCTGTTCAATTTTTTTACCCTATTTGTTTACTTTTTCAATCTTTTCAATTCAAATTTCAAATATTTGTCCAAATAAAATCTTTATGTTAAAAAATTCTACCTGTTTCATTGAAATTCTATAATATTTTTTCTGTGTTGAAAATGAACAAATAGAGGATTCAAAAAGAATAAGAAATCAACCCTATCTATTATCCACTCTCTTCTAAACCAAAGAAAAAGAGAATCTCCAATGGGATTTTATCATCGTCATCATCATTATCGTCAACAACGACAATAACAACAACATAACATGACACAACACAACCCAACCTATATGTTCAAAGCACTTCAATAGACAACTACACACACATACACAGTCAGTAACAATAACCAAAAAAAAAAAAAAAAACGACAAATTTGAAGGTTAAACTCACACGTACACAATGAACAGATAAAACCCTAGCAAAACAAATTTAAATCTATTACATAGATAAAACCCTAACAATAATACCCTAACAAAAAATCAGATCTGTTCAAAAAAGCCACAAATCTATTCAAAAAAGCCACAGAATAGAAGCGAAGGAGGATGACGATCGGTGGTGTTACAATAGAAGGAGATGCTGTGCGACAAAGGGTGGTGATCGATGAGTCACGTCATTGCAATGGTGTGCGACGTCGATGGTGGTGGGATTGTCGTTGGGGACTGTAGACGTCCCCGAACGTCCCGGGAGGAAAATCTCCCAGTTTTGTTCATTGGGTTCACTACAGTTCAGGACTCAATGTCACGATCATGTATCTAATCTCGCAGAGTGCAATGCAAGACCGATGAATCATCAAAGAGTCCAAATCTGGCAAATCGTTTTTGAAAACAGATTTTTTTGAAAGAAGTGCCAAACATGGACTGCTTTGCCAGATACAGAGTCGCCACCTAAATATTTTGTTTTGGGAAATTTAGGAAACCCTGACTCGTTGCCTAAGGCCACGTGTCCGTCATCACCAAAGTTGCCTCGGCTCGGGAACTTGGGTACGATTGGGGAAGGTCATTTCGTGAGCACCCCCGCTCGCCCAATCAAAGATCGGCCTCTACTAACCATGATATCTAATTTTGAAAACATTATGTGTTCTTATTCTAGTTATTAGCCTAGATTTACTATGTGATGCGCACAGCATACAAATATAGACTGGATCGCCTGAATTGGAATAAAACATTTCATGTTTGTTTATTTGAAAATGGTTTGATGGTGCTACCCGCAAGTAGGCTAAAATGTGGATTTGCCACCCTCAGATGGGCTTAGAAAATAAGATGATTTTGCCACTATCTAGTGGGCTTAAAACTCACAATTGATGCATTATTCCAATTCAGATAATCCAACCTTCACCCACAGGCATTCAGGCAGGTATATCACATAAGCAAATAGCCTCATGGTAAGCATGCTATCATGGCAGTCACTCACACGCATGCAAGGATACTAAAGCATAAAACTTACCGAGTACTCCAAGTCAAAACAAAAAGCTATGTTAGAGATCCATGCATGATCCTAACTATGCTGGAATGCCTAATGCAACACATGCAAAATGCTACTACAATAGGCTTGGCTATTCTAAGATGGCATATGGTGATGCTACAGCTAATATGTATTCAACTTGGAATTGAAATACAAATGCAGTTAGTATGATGCGCCGAGCCCGGTGCGTGCGAGACAGATGAATGAATGCAAACATGCTATCATACTGTATGCTAATTGAAACATGCCCTAATCTAACCATCATAAGCTAGTAAATAAAAGGGAGAAAGACGTGGGGTTGGAAGACATACATCACACACACGCACACTTATTACAATTGTGCCCTCGCTCGGAGGGTTCGAATAAATAATATACAGTCTGAAATGAATAATTAAATATTACAAAACCCTAATTAATTAACAAATTAACTAGGAAAACGATAAATCAGCACGCAAATCTATGGACCGCCTCAGCTCTGTTCCAAATGACGAATGATGCATGCTCGAGTTGCCCGGCGCGAAAATCCATTGCGGTGCCCCGGTTTGCCTCTGTTTGCAATTAATGCCGGAATATAGCGCAACGCTCCAGAAGGCCGCTGATTTCTGATTTACTGCAACAGAGAACAACAAAGGGGCATGGCAAAGTATTTCACATATGTATGCATGACTACTCTTCAGGGAGTGTAGTCCTCGATCCTCGTGCCACCAATCACGCATATCGATGCATGACGGCTGAGGAGCCGAATTGCACGACTCAATATGAAATGAATGCACATGAAAACACAACAAGACCTAAACTCCATCATGGGTAATCCGGAGTGTCGGTGGTAGGGAATTGAGACAAGTTCCGTTACTCGGAGTACGAAACGTCCCTCGTTTCCCATGCTTGGGCTAACTCCTATCCCAAACACCATGCAAATGAGATGACATACACAATGTGACTAACATGCAACCTAGCATACGCAATGCTATGAGATGGCATACACAATGCTCGATGTAACATGGCATACACAATACCCTAACATGCAACCTAACATACACAATGCTATGAAATGAAACGGCATACACAATGCATGATGGACTTACACCAACATGAGTGGACCTCAGCCTCACTCACATCAGTGGCCATAAGATGAAAATCAGACCACTGAAATGCGTGCATACATGCATGCAAACCGAGGACTGAACCTAAGGCACAACGTACAACTCTAACAAGACATGGCAAGGCATGCAACATGGCACTCAAACATGTAAATTTCAGCACTGAAATATGATGCAAAACGATCCCGAATCATGGATATATGGCACCCAATGCATGAGATGAGCCCCGAAACTTAAAAACTAGGCACATGTATTGACTTGTAACTATACAAAGCATGCATTATTTGACCATTAAGCACAAAGGCAGAGCCAAGGCAGTCCCAAAACATGAACATTTCTAGTTCAAAGCATGACCAAAAGATGCTAGCGTGATGGACTTAAATAGCATGCAATTTTGACTGGCAAACATGATTTACATGGCATGCATATGAAGCATATGAAATCTCACCAAACCAGAAAAAATCAATGAATAAAACATGCCAAAATATGTCCAAATAATCACTGAAATGCAGCCAACATGTGCAAAAATGAGGGGCTTCTTTGGAAGGGGATACAAGGGGGAATTAAGCACATGCATCAAGGACACTTAGCATGGCACAACCAACTCTGAAAATCAAATATGAAAGCCCTAAAACTCACCAAATTGACCCTGAAATTGGTCTAGGGAACATGCAAAGAAAGGCCTCTTTGAAGGGCCTTGAATGGGATTGGTCTACACATGCAACATAGACCTAAAATATGGCAAAATGGGCCTCGGACAGAGCCAAGGCAGGCCTCAAAACCCTCATAATGAGGCCTGAAAAGTGACTTCGATGCATGCAAAATAGGGTCCTTTTGGAAGGCCTAAAACATCCCCAAACAAGACAAGGAGAGAGGGGGGCACCCCCCTCTAATTTTGGCCCTCAAAAATGCATCAAAGCCACTGAAAATCCACTGGATTTCAGTGGCTAAGAGGCCAAACCATAGCCAATGCAAGTGCTCTAATGCATAGCCTTAATCATGAAGGAATGAAGCATGCATAGGGGAAGATGACCCCAAACAGAGAATAGACCTTAATCAAACATAAAGATGATATCAAAAAAAGATTTTTTCAGTTTAGATCGAGGTCTAAAATGGCTCACAAATAAGGCTAATGTATCATGCAAAAACAGCCCTAAAAGAGAGATTGAACAAACAGGGTAGAAAAAGGCCTCAAACAGCAAAGAGCCCTCAACAAAGTTGAATAGGGGCTCAAAACAAGATACTTTACAGTTTATGGAAAATCTCGAATATGCTCACAAGTAAGGCTAAAATATGATGCAAAAATAGCCCTAAAAGAGGGATAAAGGGAAAGGGGCAGTAGAAGACTTCAAACAGAGAAAAGTCCTTAATAAAACATGAAGATGAGCTCAAAATAAGACTTTTTTTAGTTCATGCCGAAGCCCAAAAATGTAAGCAAAAGGGGCTAAGATATAGAACAAAATAATGCAAAAAATGGGAGAATAGGAGCTTACCCTTGTAGCCTAACTTTCCAGTAGCCTTTGGTCCAAGGAAATGAGCTTTCAACCTCTGTAAATGACTTCTAAGGGGGTAGAATGGATGATGGTGGTGTGGTGCTATGGGTTGTAGTGTAAATGGACCAAGGAAGTTAGGGTTTTGGAGCTTGGAATAATAGCAATGGAGGTGGGAGGTGATGAGCCTTAAGCAAAAGTGTCTAAAAAATGGATATGAAGAGGAGGGCCTCTCTTATAGAGAAGAGAGGCCAAAGCTTCTCTTGGAAGCTTCAAAGATCCTCCATACACGTGTATGGAGGATGCACCAAATGATCTCCAGCTGGCACAGCTGGAATACACTCAAAGAGAGGAAAAGCAATAAGCAGGCCGGCCAGTTCAAGTGGCCGGCCGGCCACTCCCCCTGGTCGGCCGACCAGGGGTCAGAAGGTTCAAGAACAATTGCTGGTCGGCCTACCCAGAAAGGTGGCTTCCCAGATGAGTAGAACACAGCCCTGCGGAGAAAAACTAGAAAATGTGACCCAGGAGAGAGAAAAGCTAGCTTTTTAACAAGGTTCAAAAGGGTCAAGAAGAATTACTGGTCGACCTACCCATATTGGTGGCCTCCCAGATGAGTAGATCACCATGGTGGTATGAAAAGTTAGAAAATATGGCTCAAAAGTGAGAAAAATCAACTTTCTGTCAGAAAAACCGGCTTTTGGAGAGAGAAAATGAGAAAATTGGCTTTTCAGGGGAATAGGTGGCCAGCCACCATCCTACCACCTCCCTAACAGTGAAAATAGGGTCCCCACCAAAAATGGACCAAAACGGATGCAAAACGAAGGTTCGGGGGCCAAAATGCGCGGTTCGGAGCCCCGAAAACAGGCTGTTAGGCACCGGAAGTGGCGTATGACCACGAAGGTGGTCTCCTGGGCCCCAGTGTTCCTCTAAAGGGAGGAAACAAGATGTGTGCCAAAAACCGGAGTAAACGGAGGTAGTTAAGCGGTCCTGAACAGAGGCACACGGCCGACGGCTCCGAAAATCGAAAATCGGGCTCCAAACGGGAAAAAATGGCCTACGACCACGAAACGTAGCCTACGGCCACTGAGAGATGATCTACGAGACCTCTCCCTCCCTTCGGGAAGAGAAAATGAAGAAAACAGGACCTGGTTCGCAAACCGAGGCAAAGCACAAAAGAGCCTCGGAGTCTAGAGGCAAGGCTCTCAGCCGAGACTCTGAAACTTCAGGTCGAGCACAATATGCAACATCACCGAGCGCTCAACTGGTGACGTCTAAGTCTTAAGGTCTGTCAAAAATGGGGTGTCTACAGTTGCCCCTCTTTGATAGAACTCGGAAGTTACACGTGACGGGAGTGAATGTCAAAGCCTAGAGACGACCCATTTTTGACGAGGCCAAAGACTTAGACAAACAGGCAAGATAACAAAGATGCACCTGCAGGCAGGGGGCAAAATGCAAAATGATATGCACAAAGCCTGACGTAAATCATGATCATGCAAAGCAGCAAGCTGTAATGAAGCGCACACGCAACAGTTTTAAGCAAGAATGCCAAGCAACAACTACATTTCATGCAGTTTAAGAATGCGGAGAATTATTCAATTCCCGCCACGTCTCACAGGGAGAAGATACAATACCTGTGCGATTCGTTTGGTCGCACCAGCTTCAAATGAATCGTACATACAATATCGTGCCTGAAAGATGAAGAAACTCAACAAGTACAACATAGTTAGCAACACATGTTCAACACTACATCGAATGCAGACAAACAGGATGTTGATGGGAAAGTGCATCGCAATGCGAGAGATACGCACGTAACAACGCATGCTAAGCGTGAGGGTATAACAATACCAATGAAACGTGCGCAACAATGCAAGTGGTATGCATGAGAATGCAAGTGACGTGCCTAACAATGCAAGATAAGTGCAAATTCGAATGCATGTTTGGTGCGAAACAACGAGCAAAGAAATGCAAGTTTCGACGAGTGCAATTTAATCGCGACCTCCGGTTTACCTCCCGGAAGGGTCACAGCATACTCAAAAAGGATACATCTTTCTCTTGACGAGTGACGATGAAACACGCATCGAAAGTTGGAGTTGGAGTTCCCGCGGAGGGATTTCGCGACGAAAAGTGCACTTTCCTTGTACTTTCTCGGGTCCCGGGGACTCTAATTATCACCAAAATTTGTAGAGACCTTGTAGACCACCTTGGGAACACCACCGACCAGGTTTGGAGTCCAGGGGAGGCCACCGACCAGGTTGGAGTGCAAGGGGTGGTCGGCCTACCAGAAAAGGTGGCCGACCGACCACCTAGCCCAAATCCGGGGCAGTTTGGTCTTTTTGCTCTCATTTCTTTAAATACACAAAGCCAAACACCTTTTGCTCATAACATCAGGACCGAAATCAGTCCCTCTCCCTTCCTAGAGCATTTTCTTTCTCAGATCTGCGCTTCATACGCGTTTTCCAACGTCCCACGCAAAGTTGTTTCGCGAAAACTTTCAGTTCTCTTCACTTTGAACCGATTAAATTTTGATTTCGGGGCTTCTTTTCTCATTTTCACCACTTGGGGTAAGTTTGTCTCAATATTTGGAAGATTTTCTCAGGAGTTGACTTTTGTTGACTTTTTCATTTCCCGAGAGTTGACTTTTTCCAATTTTGGCTCATTTCGCTCATTTCTGCTCCTTTTTTGCAGATTTCTTGAAATGGCAGGTCAATTTCCCCACGGCGGAGGTTCTCCAGGCGCCGGAGGCGAGCCTGACATCATGTCCTTGCATCCAAGGGTTCGCCCTTTTATCCCCGAGAGGTACGATCCTTCGACTCATATCCTCCCTCGGGCGATTTTTTATCATTTTACCGACTTCGACCCTCGAGCTCCTGTAGACCTGCTATTGCGGGAGCCGGAGTCCCATCTCTCTCATGAGGCGCGAGAGGTATGTACTTCACTTTTTTTACATTTCCTGCCTTAATTCTGCATTTTCCTTGCATTTCATGTTATGTATGCTTATTGCTGATTCTGAACACATTCGCATGCCATGCTTCTGCTCATTTTAGCACACAACTTGTTTTGCACACTTAGCTTATAACACAATACTCCGTCTTGGACACATAGCTCAATCACTTGACTCTCTGAAATCGGAACACACAGCCCACATTTAATTGAATGGTGAACACGCAGCCCAAACTTTAAATTTCTGAAATCTGAACACGCAGCCCAAATTTGATTGTGAACACGCAACCCACATTTGATTGAAAGTTGAACACGCAGCCCACATTTGATTGTGAACACGCAGCCCACATTTGATTGAAAGTTGAACACGCAGCCCAAATTTGATTGTGAACACGCAACCCACATTTGATTGAAAGTTGAACACGCTGCCCAAACTTTAAATTTCTGAAATCTGAACACACAGCCCAAATTTGATGGTGAACACGCACGCAGCCCACATTTAATTAAAAGTTGAACACGCAGTCCAAACTTTAAATTTCTGAAATCTGAACACGCAGCCCAAATTTGATTGTGAACACGCAGCCCACATTTGATTGAAAGTTGAACACGCAGCCCAAACTTTAAATTTCTGAAATCTGAACACGCAGCCCAAATTTGATGGTGAACACGCAGCCCACATTTGATTGAAAGTTGAACACGCAGCCCAAACTTTAAATTTCTGAAATCTGAACACGCATCCCACATTTAATTGAAAGTTGATTCGATTTACACACAACACATTTCCTTTATTTGCATACAGTTTATTCATTCCATTCTGAAACTGAATACATGTGTTCATTATGAATGCAGACATCCTCCCGCGTGACGCGGGGATACGGTTCTATTGCTACGAGAGATTGGTACGCGGAGCTCCCGGAGGCTGTCCGCGATTGGGTTGATCTGGCAGGATTCGGGACCTTTTGTACCGGGATATCTCGTTATCCAGCTAGCCGGACATTGATGGGCGCCTTGGTGGAGAGATGGTGGGACACCACCAACTCCTTCCATTTCTCAGCCGCCGGGGACATGACCATGACCCCATTTGACTTCGCCGTGTTGACGGGCCTTGATGTGGGAGGTTGGGCGCTTACGACGAGGACATGGGCGAGTAGGAGGCAGCCTGGATTCATCTGTTGGGAGCTCGCCCACCGGTAGACCAATCTTCGGGCCGAGTCCGATATACCTGGTTTTCTACGCAGTTCAGGGGGACTAAGCCCGAGACTCCTGAGGAGATTACATAGTACACCCGCGGGTTTTTGATGTTCCTCTTCGGGACCACTCTGTTCGCCGACAGGGGGAACACAGTTGGGCTATATTTGCTGAGTGCCCTGGTAGACCTCACACAGGTTAGTCAGTATGATTGGGGTGGTGCCAGCTTGGCTACCCTCTATTGCTATATGAGTGCGACCTCCCTTGAACGGGGGAACATAGTCGGCGGCTATGGGAGAGCCTGGGAGGTACTTTCTGCCCTCTTGATTCACATTTCTACTTTTCATTATCTGTACATTGCACACACGGGACACTTTACATTCTGTACTTACATTCTGCCCTCAGCATTCTGTATTCAGATTCTGCACTCAACATTCTGTATTCTGATGGCTTTTGCCCTGTTTTCCACAGTTATGGGTCTTCGCGTACTTTCCGATGCTAGCCCCAGAGCTCGAGGTGGAGGCCCCTCTCATGACCCCTTATTCGCTCGTCTTCGAGGGCCAGTACCGGTCGCAGCCCGAGAGACTCTCCCCTACTTGCGGCAGTATTTTGACACTGTGCGGACGACCGAGGTATGTCAGAACTCTCAGTTCTTTCTCGTGTTCATCTTTGATTCATTTTGGACATTTGCGATTTCTAATTGGCTTATGCATTGGCTATCTGCAGATCTTATGGCAGCCCTGGGCGCCTCTGGGTGAGGATCTCCGATTCCAGTTTGCCGGAGGATGGGCCTCCTCCCGGTATAGGATCTTGCTCGAAGGGCCAGTTGGTAGGGCCTGGTTCCTGGGGGAACGCTTTCTTCGTCAGACTATGGGCTTCCCTGAGCCGAGTGTCCCTTCAACACCCCCAGACGGTATGCGGCTCGCTGATAGGCTTACTCCCCAAGGTGTCATTGATGCCAGGCTGAACATTGATGCACTGCTGCATTTGGAGGATGGGGAGTACGCGACCTACCGTCACACCTACTTGATGCCTCCATTGACAGGTGTTCATACTCTCTCGAGGAGGCTTACCGGCATGCCGTCTTCGAGTCGCACTCGAGCCAGAGACATTCCTTCTGCCGGTAGGGCTGGCACATCCAGATGTGGGGCTGGACTGGTCCCTCCGATTCCCCCGACTTATCATCAGGCCGGGTGGCCAGGTATCCCGACTGAGTTGACGGGATGGAGATACGGGAGCTCCTACCCGATTCTGATAGAGCCTCCGATGCCAGATCATCCATACACCAGAGACCCTGACTCACCACCGGTATGTTTTACAGCCTTGCTTTATCACTCAGACACTTGGACATTCATTCATTCATTCATTGATGATTTGCACTTGCAGTTGCAGCCTACCACAGAGTATGCTGAGGGGTTACTCGGGTTAGTGGCCTCGCTCGAAGGCATGGTCTTGCGGAGAGAGGCGCAGCTGTCCATCATGGGCGTCTCGGTACTGTTTAGTTTTCTTGCATTTATCATATTTTTGATGACATGCTGAATTTGAACATTTCGCTGCATTGATTGACCGACTGTATGCGGAGAGCACATCCGACACACACCGCATCCATGTACTACATTTGCATACATCCACTCCATGTAGCTTTTTATCTGTACATCTGATATACATATTTTGGCTGATGTATTCAAATTGCACTATTTCTTTTCAGATGCCTCCTATATATACCGGATCACAGGCCGGGCCATCTGGGCCTTCCGGAGGAGCTGGGCCATCTAGGACTTCTCGGAGAGCCGGGAGAGGGGAGTCGTCTCGCGGACGAGGCGGGCGCAGAGCACATATCATTAAGAAGGAGTCCAGCGAGGAGGAGGAGTCCGCGCATCATCAGTCAGAGACATCTGCCGGCAGAGAGGGTGACTCTGAGTCTGGCTCTGAGGGCGGAGGTGATGAGGTCGAGGAGGATCTCGAGGATGACAGCTCTGACTCAGATGGCGATGATGGTGCTGAGGCTGTTCCACAGAAGAGGACGAAGAGGGCCTCTTTTTCTTATGCTTGAGAGCACAGATGTTCCTGCTTTATTTGCTTTTTTACTAGTAGTTGTAGCACATTGTACATTTTTAGGCAGTTTTATTTTCTGTAAAATTTGTACCCTTGTTATAAAATGTTGTAACAAATGAGGCATGATGGAATGAAACAACTTTTGTTCAAAAAAGTGTTGTATTTTATGTTCTTGCATCGCATCGCATTATTTTGCACAAAATGAAATTGAATGGAATTGTGCATTTGAAAATTGCCAAGTCAGGTAGTGAACCGACGCAACAAACAAAGCAACTTAACTTACTAAGAAAGAACAGAACCTTAGCAAGTTTACAACTCAATAAGTAAGACACAACAATGTTGATAAACAAAGAGTAACAACTCAATACACAAAACTCGTCAACTCGACAAAACATAACAACTCGATAAACTTGACAACTTGACAAACAAAACAACAACTCGATAAGCAAAACAATAACTCGATAAGCAAAACAACAAGTCGATAAGCAAGACTTAACAGCTCGATAAACAAATACATTTCGGACGATCTGGGTGACGGAACGCATCCGAAACAGAGGAAAACTCGCACCTTTAAGGCCCCCAATGCATGGAAATGCTTGGAACTTTCTTCTAGAGGCTAGAACAAGACCAAAGCCACCCTCCTCTTGATGGCCGACCACCTAAGGGAGCTGGCCGACCAGCTTTTTGCATTGGAGGGGAGAGGGGTAGTCGGCCTGCCAGAAAAGGTGGCCAGCCGGTCGGCCACCTAGCTTGGCAACCACCAAATTTTTGACACGTGTCCTCCGAACAGTGCCTTATCCTCTTTAAAAACTCCAGCCTCATGGTTCTCTCATTTCATCTTAGTTTTGCACCAAAATGGAAGCATTTCTCACCCAAAATCTCACAGCTTGGATTGCTTCTCTAGATGGCTCAGAAAAGTTGAACTTTCGGAGTTTCGGCTTGAATGCACTATTCACACTGAGCCGTACTTCGCTGCACATTCCGTTCCTTCATGCCGCGGCGAGGTTTTGGAATCCAATAACACACGTCTTTAGCTTCGGCAGGCAAGAGATGTGTCCGACCTTCGAAGATTTCCAAGTTTTGATGGAATCCGAGCGCCATGAAGAGATTTTGTCCCAGCTTCGCTTCGGTCACGCCCAAGCTTTAGGACAGATGTGTGGGCTCACCATGCACGATGCTCGGTCTTTGATCTGCAACGGGGAACTGGATATCCTTGGCTTGATTCATCGCTTTTCTGATGTGGATAACCGCGGCGACCATCATTGGCAAGGTTTTCGACAACACGCCCTTTTCTTGTGCATTCTATCTCACTTTTTGCTTGCCCCGAGCTTTAGCGGATCTAGCATTCGTCTGATTGAAGTTGCTCAAGGTTTGAAAGAAGGAAAGAGCTGCATTTCCATGACATTGGCCGAGACGCTGATGGGCTTGGATGCCTTCTATCGCCGAGAGACGACCAGATTCGCGGGGAGTCTATTACTGCTGCAGGTAATGTTTCCCACCCTTTCTTACATATATATTGCTCACATCACTCGACCCTATGGCTCGGTTTTTCTCACAAAACCCTTTTCTTTCTTTTCTCTCATCGTACATCTCTCTATTCTTCATTCTCTCATTTTTCATCCCTCTCCAGGTGTGGTTGATGGATAAGTTGCAGGTTGTAGACTCTTGCCCAGCCTACTCAGCTCGCGGCTACTTCTTCCGACAACGACTAGTCGATGCCCTTGATGAGGGATGGTGGTTCGACTGGATGTGCAATTTGTCTGCGGATCGCATTGCTTGGCACTGTCCTTGGCTCAATCTTCCGGCAATGAGCTATAGCATGTCCCGACAGACCGGGATCCAGTTGATTGGTCTGACTTACTGTGTGTTCTACTTTCCGTTCCGGTTCCGGCGCCAGTTCGGCCATGATCAAACTTGCCCACCAGAAGGGATAGAGTATCCTGCTGCATTCCCGGTTCGAGGAGCACAGCTTGCTCGGTATGCCACAGCATGGAGGATTAGAGAGCTCCTGGCCCCTGCTCCCACTTTCAGTTGCACCTTGTCAGATGAGTGCTTGGATTGGCTTAATGAAGAGGCACAGGAAGGGCCTAATTTGGCATCAGAGGCTTCGACCAGCTCTGGGAAGGGGCGCAGGAACACCTGACTTAGCTATGCCCCGGATTTATTGCTTTATTAGAACTTTCAAGTTTTCTTTATGATTGTAATAAAAAAGCAACTTCAATTTGTATGCAAGAGCAGGAGAACTCTGTATTGAAATCAATGAAATTGAAGGTTGTAGGCACTGAAAATTTTCCGCTTTGGTCCAAAAATGGTATAAGTTGTAAAAAGATTAATTTTGAACAAAGTCAACTTTTATTAAAACTTTTCAAAACCATTTTCGATATGGATCAGAACTGGACATGCTTGAGATCTGTCACTGAGATGCACAATCCCCGGATCCTTGCAACTGGAAAGTTACCCCTAGTCTAAAGAGTACTGCGGCACTGCACAGCAACGGAAAGTTGCCCCTAGTCTGAAGAGCACTACACCGGAGATCATAACCGAGCTCTTGAATGTTGAATACACAAAGATGGACGAGATGATCAAATGGACAAAGTTGATCGGGGAAAAGTTTATGGCTGAATTTCAGGATGAAGTTGCCTATGTATCCCAAAGATGGGAATCAAGCCTTACGTAGTTCAGGCTTAGGTTCACTCGAGTATTTTCACTCTTCTTTTATGCTCTAACTTTTGACAAGGCCGCCCTTTGCGGGTTTTCAACCTTGCGAGCTCAGTTTTTATATTTTCCAATTTTTCAATGCTCTAACTTTTGCCTAGGTTGTCCTTTCGGGTTTTCGGCCTAGTGAGCCTTTCAGGGGTAATATTTCTTCAACTTGTCCATGTTGATCAGTTGCGAGAACTCCAAGCCATCTAGGTCCATTAGAACCACAGCTCCACCTGACCAGATAGCTTTAATGATGTAGGGACCAGTCCAATTGGGTCTGAACTTGCCCCTTGGGTCGTGGATGGGAGCTCGATTGTCCTTGAGCACCAAATCTCCTTCCTTTAGATTTCTGGACTTAACTTTCTTGTTAAAAGCCCTGGCAATTCTGTGCTGATATCCTTGAACATGGTACAGTGCTTTCAGTCTGCGTTCGTCAAAAAGCATGAGTTCTTCAAATCTGTTCTGTTGCCAATCAGCTTCGGCTATCTGACACTCAGCCAGCACTCGCAAACACGGGACCTCAATTTCAATAGGCAGAACGGCCTCCATCCCATAAACTAATGAATACGGAGTCGCCCTAGTAGAAGCTCTAATTGAAGTCCGGTACCCCCACAGAGCAAACGGCAGCTTGTCTAGCCAATCCCGGTAGGTTTCCACCATCTTCTGCAATATGTGTTTGATATTCTTGTTGGCGGCCTCAACCGCTCCATTGGTTTGCGGCCGGTATGTGGATGACTTATGAAAAGCCACGTTGTATTTCTCCAACAAGTCAATCACTTCTTTCTTGAAATGGGAACCATTATCTGAAATGACCTCGTTTGGGACCCCATAACGACAGATGATGTTGTTCCTGATGAATTTTGCAACATGCGAAGCCTTCAACACCGCATAGGATTGGGCCTCAACCCACTTCGTGAAATAATCTATTGCGACCAGGATGAACTCATGCCCGTTAGACCCCTTCGGAGTGACAGCCCCGATCACGTCGATTCTCCAAACTGAAAATGGTCATGGCGAAGTCATATTGTACAACTTTGATGGCGGGATGTTCATGCGGTTTGCATGGATCTGACATTTGTGGCATCACCGAACAAAGCCGATACAATCCTCCTCCATGGTGGACCAGTAGTAACCCTGTCTGAGGATCATTCGTGCCAGCATTACTCCGTTCATATGCGAACCGCATTCCCCTCCCTGGATGGCCTCCATCAGGCGTTTTGATTTTTCAGCTTCAATGCACAGCTTGTGCATTCCCAGATGACCTCTCTTGTACAATTTACCTCCGTAGATGATGAATTGAACGGCCATTCTTCTGATTGCCCTTTTATCTTTGGCATTTGCCCCTGGTGGATACGCCTCTTTCTTTAAGAAGTTCCAAATGTCGTAATACCAGGGGTTCTCATCTTGAACCTCGTCTATAGTAGCAATTGACTCGTAAGCTGGCGCAAACTTCTGATCAATAATGACTGGACGCATCCGGACTCCGAACGGGATATCTATCATAGAAGATAGAGTTGCTAGTGAATCTGCGAACCTGTTGTTCTCTCTTGCTAGATGAGCGAAGTTTAGCTTCTAAAACCGAGGAATTAACAAGTCCAGGACCTGATGATACATCAACATCTTTTCTTCTTTGACTTTCCAATCTCCTTTCGCTTGAGATACAACAAGGTTTGAGTCCCCGATGATGTCCAACCGTTTTGCCCCTAGTTCCAGGGCTACTTCTAGACCGGCAATGCATGCCTCATATTCTGCTTCATTGTTCGAGACTTTGAACCGGAGCTTGAAGGCTAGAGGGATACGGGAATTATCGGGTGCTATCAGCAACACTCCTATTCCATACCCATACTGGTTTGATGCTCCATCGAAATACATCGTCCAAAACTTGTCGTCGATATGCAAAATGGCCTCATCTGGGAATAAGTACTCAACTGCTTCACCCCCTTCCATTGGATGATCGGCTAAGAATTCTGCTACTGCTCTTCCCTTGACCGACTTGCGCGTCACATATTTTAGATCGAATTCGGAAAACAACAACAACCAACGACGAGCTAGCCTACCCGTAAGTGCTGGTTTCTCGAAGAGATATTTGATGGGATCTAATCTCGAAACCAACATTACAGAGTGAGCTAACAGGTAATGCCGCAGCTTCTTGGCAGCCCATACCAAGGCTAAGCAAGCCTTCTCCAATGGTGTGTAGCGAGTCTCATACTCCAGCATCTTCTTGCTCAGATAATAGATGGCCCTTTCCACTTTGTCCTCTGATTCTTGCGCGAGCATGCAGCCCATTGTGGTCTCAGTTACCGAAAGGTACAATATTAACGGTCTTCCCGATTCTGGTGGTGACAACACAGGTGAGTTCTGTAAATATTCTTTGATTTTTTCAAAAGTAGCTTGGCATCGGCCGTCCCACTGGAATTTCTTTCCTTTCTTCAAGAGACCAAAAAGTGGTTCACAAATCAAGGTTAATTTTGAGATAAACCGTCTTATGAATTGCACTTTACCCAGAAAGCCTCGCACCTCCTTTTCAGTCCTTGGTGGTGGCATTTCTAGGATGGCCTTGATTTTGGAAGGGTCGACTTCGATACTCCTCTGTGTAATGAGAAACCCCAGCATTTTCCTCACTGTAACACCGAACGTACACTTCTAAGGATTCAACCGCAACCAGAATTCTCTGATCCTCTGAAAGAACTTTTGCAAGGCGGTGTAGTGGCCCTCTCTTTCCTTGGACTTGACAATCATGTCATCCACGTACACCTCAACCTCTTTGTGGATCATGTCATGTAATATTGTGGTCGCGGCTCGTTGATATGTAGCTCCAGCGTTCTTCAGCCCAAACGGCATCACTCTGTAGCAGTAGGTCCCCCACAGGGTGGTGAAGGCAGTCTTTTCTCGGTCTTCAGGTGCCATCACTATTTGGTTGTAGCCTGAGAAGCCATCCATAAACGAAAGCAAAGCATGCCCCGCTGTGAAGTCCACTAACTCATCAATGTGCGGTAAAGGAAAGTCGTCCTTCGGACTAGCTCTGTTCAAATCCCTAAAATCCACACATACTCAGATCCTACCATCCTTCTTCGGCACTGGAACGATGTTGGCCAACCAAGTCGGGTATTCGGATACCTGCAAGAAACCTGCGTCAATTTGCTTGGTGACCTCTTCCTTAATCTTGAGAGCCCAGTCCGGGCAGATCCTTCTGAGTTTTTGTTTAACTGGTCGGGCCTTGGGGTCAATAGGGATCCGGTGCTGTACAATCTCAGGATCGATTCCAGGCATGTCTTCGTAGGATCACGCGAAAACATCTTTGAAATCTTTTAATAAAACGACTAAGCGCTCACGTTCCTCCGAAGACAACGTGGACCCGATCTGGACCAGTCGCGGGTCCTCCTCAGTACCGACATTCACGGTAGTGATTTCATCCATTAAGGGTTTAACAAACCTTTCCTGCTCTTGTTCAATTAAGCGTTGCAAAATCAGAGGAATTTCTTCCTCGTCGTTTTCATCAAAATTTTGAAAGTATGAATTAATGCAATAAATCAAAGGCACAGAAAAGTACTCAGAAACCACAGCTACTTGATTCTCATTAAGCACATCCAAATCGTCCAATTCCTCGGTTACAACAGACTCAAAAGAGAAAGAAAAAGACGACCTGGACAAGACTGTGGCATCCGGGTTATCATCCCCAGGAATACTGGACTCAGACTCAATCAAGCTGGAACCTGATTCCGACTCAACAGACTCGGTGGAATCAGATTCCGGCTCACTACCTGACCCGGCGCTGTTGGACAAAAATCCCTCTTCATACTGCCAAATGAGAGAGGGTGCGATAGATGCATCCAAGATGTTTGCTGGTAGGCCCGCAGCCGTTCCATTTTCGATCACGCATACCGAGAAGTTATCCTCCAAGCACTTCTGTTCGATCGGAGGATCTGAAAGTAGACATGCCAGCGCTACCCCCATTTCACTTTCGGCGTCCTCAAACTCCATTTTCTTGCTCTGCTCAACCTCAGCTATTGGGTTTGTCTACTCTTCGGCAACGTCATCCCCGGGTAACTGTAGGTCAAAGAAGATCTTAAACCCCGGCACGCGCTTCCTCTCCACGTTCAGCCACGGCTCTGGGAAGCCACAGAACGGAAAGTCCTCTCCCTCCCGGACGAAGCGTCCGTTTAGGGTACCCTGAATGGGCTGGTGCATTAAGTCAA
Source organism: Camellia sinensis (assembly GCF_055761805.1). Lineage (NCBI taxonomy): Eukaryota > Viridiplantae > Streptophyta > Magnoliopsida > Ericales > Theaceae > Camellia > Camellia sinensis. Next base: position 168,391,705 of record NC_138969.1, read on the forward strand.
AAGGCTTCCCCGCCTTCTTCGCTCTGGCTCTCCCAGCCATCGCCTTACCCTTCCTTATCCAATCCTCTTTGGTGGGTAGATAACCTAAACCAAATGTGTGTGGATTATGTGGCACCTCGGCCGATGCTGCGACGCCCTTCCGGCCGCTCTTTCCCAATCCCATCCCGGGGATATGTTGAAGCTTGTTCATGAGGTATACCGATTGAGCACTGAAATACACCCCCTCATTAATAGCTAAGATGTTCTGCACGACCCAGGCCTCAGCTAGGGTAAAATCGGATAAGAACACATCCTCCATACCGTGCTCAATTTCCAAAACTGGCGTAGATACTTCCGGTGGTGGATGGATCGATGAATTCTCAAAAACAATGGCTACTCCCTTTCCATAGGGGTATTTCACCATTTGATGCAAGGTAGAAGAAACTGCCTTCACTTGATGCAGCCATGGCCGCCCCAAAAGCAGGTTGAAAGTGGCGGGAACCTCTAGGATGTGAAAGTCAATTTCATGCTGCCCTGGCCCAACCTTGGTTTGAATTTTCGCTGTCCCCATGACTTCTCTACCTGTATTGTCGTATGCTCGAATCACCTAGGCAGTTGGCACAAAGTCCGCGGTCTTCAAGCCGATTGCATAGGCAGTCCTCGCGGGACATACATTGATGGCGGACCCTGTGTCGACAAGCACCACGGGTATCCATTTATTTCTGCACTCCACGGAGATGTAGAGTGGCTTGTTGTGGTTCGCACCCTCAGGTGACAGTTCTTTGTCAGAAAAGGTCAACATCGGGGTAGCTCCTCCTGGAAAAACTAAGCCCACCAGCTGTTCGGGCGTGGTGTCTATAGAGAGCTTGGCCTTGTCCATGGCCGATAAGACAGCTTGTCGATGCACTCGCGATGCCATAAGCAGTCCCCAGATGGAGATGTCTGCTTGTATTTTCTTTAACTGCTTCAGTACAGCCTCTTCTTCGACTTGCTTCTCTTTCTATCTCTCAGCTTCCTTATCTTTTCCAGATGCCTCTGGCTGGTCTAGGTGCGGGGGCTTGAAATACCGTCCGCTTCTCATCATATGATCGACCTCACCGATATACCAGGTATCATCTGGCTGATTACTCTCCCAATCCTCATCCGTGTGGGCAAGACATAAATCATTGTCTTCCCACCACATTCCGTCGGCAGCCAACAGACACCTGTCTGGCTCCGGTTTAATTGCACTCGCAGTACTCTCCATCTACATGCTCGCAACATTCTCTATCTTCGTGCACACAGCACTTTCAGTCCCCTCAGGGCCCTTAGCTTTCCTAATTCTCTCAGCATCCTCAAACCTTTCTTGTTCCAGTTGCGTCAGTATAGCTGGTTGTTCAACAATTCCTGCATTCATAATGCCCAAGTCTCGAGCGGAATTCTTAGCACCGGCGCTCTTTGGCGATTCATTCTGACTTTCGGTCTTTCCGGCCACCATTGATATACTTGCCCCTGCCGGGCCATGTTCTAACTGAGCTTCGTCAACAACGTCTGGCAAGTCATCGAGCCACCCAGTAGCCTCTGCCGATTCCTCATAATCAAACCAGTTGATTGCCGCATCTCCTGGATCTTGGTCGTTGAAAAACTAGAGGTTGGCCAAGTCCTCTTCCACAACCGTCAAACCATCTGTTCCCTGCTCAAATCCATCTCCTCTGATCACACACAGCTCTGCCCTCTCTGGCAATTCAATATTAGGCTCAAGCTGGCCTGCTGGCAGAATGTAATCACTCGGATCGTAGGCTTCCCTAGCGACACTCCCAGACTACTCAAACCCTGATTGAACAATTCCATCCTCCTCTAAAGTCTTCTCTGTCCTATCTTTGCCAGTCACCACCATTGGCTCGGGTTGGATTCTAGAGATGTCCAACATGCACAAAGAGTCAGTGCAGTCAGGAATGAGCATCTCCGGCTTAGGTAGGTGGGAAGGAGTGATATATATGCTAGGATCGTAAGAAACGACCCCAGTCTGGATGGAGTTGATTCTTTTGGAAGGTGGAGCTTGGTTGTGTGGTGGGAGAGGGTTTGTTGTGACATTGGGTTTTTCTGGAGGTACAATCACCTGTTTGTCAATGAGGTCTTGAATCTCATGACGCAATCTATAACATTGGTCAGTGTCATGACCATGTTGTTGATGATATGCGCAGTATTTTGCTGGGTTATGAGAATGAGGGAGTGGATTTGGCAATGGCCTCGGCTCCAGGGGCTTTACGTGCCCTTTCTTGATTAATACCCCTAGAGCCTTGGACAGGGGCATATACAGTGGGGTGAAGGTTCTTTGGCCTCTGGGTTGGAATCGAGTGGTTTGTGTGTTACTTCTGGGCGCGCCGTAGAAAGGTGTAGCTGCCATGGGTCTTGGAAGGGGAGGGGGAATGGTGGTGACCACGCTTACTTCTGAAGCTCTGGCATTTGTGGTATTACTGGTGCCTGTGTTATTGTTGCGGTTGAAAGTTCTTCGGGGTTGCTCTCTATCTTGGTCAATCAGACCCTGTTTCATTGCATCTTCAATTTGTATCCCCATTTCATGTAGATCTGAAAAAAGTGGAAAAGGGGAGCACAATCATCTTTTGCATCAATTTTGGCTGGAGATTGCGCACAATCATCCTGATTTGGTCTTTGTCGGTAGGCCTCAGGGTCATCATCGAAGCCTTCGCCCTCCATCGAGTTACGAAATCCGAGAAGCTCTCCTTAGGCTCTTGCCTCGTTGTTTCGAGATCTCGGGTCGTAACCTCGATTTGGGTATTGTAAGAGTATTGCGCGACAAAGGCCTCGGCCATTTCATCCCAACTCTGCTTGACATCATCCTCTAACTTCGCATACCAGATAGCGGCCACACCCGACAGGGTCCGGCCGAATAGTGAAAGCTTTTATGGTCTGATGAGGCCCATTGGTCGTAGTATATCTAAGAATAGCCGGAGATGCACCATGGGGTCCCCAGATCCGTCGAAACGATCAATTTACGGCATTTTAAACCTATCCGGCAACGTCACAGCCACGTCGGTATATCCGTCCTTGATATCCGGAATAGCCTTTACCCCTTGGGATTTCTTGAACAGCTTCTCAAGCTTGCTCAATTTCAGTGCTGTATGGTCTACCTCGAACTCAAAGGGAGAGTCTGGTTGATTGCCAGGCGTGGGAGCCTTAGATAGCTGGGGCAGAATTGGGGGCGGAGCTAGCCCCGTTGGTATGTCCATATCTACCTGAACATTTGGTGCCTCTTCGGGTGCCGGGATTCCTGGTGGGGGAGGAACTGGGTGTGAAGCAGATGCTCCGGCTTGTTGTTGCAATCTGGCAATTAACTCTGCCTGCTGGGCCATGATCTCGGCCTGTTGTTTAGCAAATTCATCTCGGCAAACAGCATCCTGCTGCACGGATCTCATGGTGTCCTGCATCTGACGCATCATTTCCTCAACTCCTGTCGATCCCGCCATACTGCCCTAATCTGTTTGAACTACTGGCAGGTTTATCTCTATAGCAACAATTGGGATCTCAATCCGACTGTCCACTGATGGGGTAATCTGCTGCTCTGGCAACCTCTGCTCAGATACGCTGCGTCTTTTCAGCCTCCGTCTGATAACCGGAGGTAGAGAGTGGAACACTGGTTGTCCGTCGACCAGATCCTCAGATCGATTGAGTCGGCGACCTCTTGTCCAGGGTGCTTGGGGAATATCTGCTTGGTTTGAAGCAATTGTGCTAAACTACCCCTAGTAAAAAGATAAATAAAGCAATAATAAGGAAATAAACGAGCAGACAAATGGACAGCATAATGGCGTAAATAAACACAACACATAGTCGGGTATAATTAATACGCAATTGATACACTGTTCTCAAAGACCGATCATTATTCCCAAATCACTATTCCTAAATCACTGTCCCCGGAACTGAATCTGATACCCGCAGATAGTTGATTCCGAAAATACTGAACTGGCGCCCGCAGGCCGTTGATACCCAGAAATACTGAACCGGTGCCCGCAGGCCTGATACCCAGAAATACTGAACTGGTGCCCGCAGGCCTGATGCCCAAACTTACGAACTGATACATGCATTCATATAGAGACGCACTCTAAAAGCACATAACAAACAAGTAAGAGCCAAAACACCCTTATGTTGGGGTAGGGTTTCTCTGTCCTATTTTGTCAGGAACTAGGGTTTCACTACGCACGCAGCGGTTTCAAACAACCTATAAATGGGTAAGCAACCTGTCCTAGTTTAGAGTGGTCACTATGGATTCCGAATATGCACTAGGTCGAATGGTCAAAAAGGGTGCCCCGGTAAAACCGGGGTTTGTGCTCCCACACTGGCAGAGCTCGTAACCGGTCAGCCTTATGGCATGCTTCTCGAAGCAAGCCTCCGGCAAACCGTTCAGGAATAGCAGATGGCAAACACGGTGTCCTAGGCGCACCAATGCAAATGCAATGCAAAGAAACACATAAGTGTAATAAAAACAAGATATCATGAGTTCGAGTCAAGTTCTCTAAATCCCCAACAAAGTCGCCAGAAACTGTAGACGTCCCCGAACGTCCCGGGAGGGAAATCCCCCCGTTTTGTTCATTGGGTTCACTACAGTTCAGGACTCAATGTCACGGTCCTGTATCTAATCTCGCAGAGTGCAATGCAAGACCAATGAATCATCAAAGAGTCCAAATTCGGCAAATCGTTTTTGAAAACAGATTTTTTTGAAAGAAGTGCCAAACATGGACTGCTTTTCCAGATACAGAGTCGCCACCTAAATATTTTGTTTTGGGAATTTTAGGAAACCCTGACTCGTTGCCTAAGGCCACGTGTCCGTCATCACCAAAGTTGCCTCGGCTCGGGAACTTAGGTACGATTGGGGAAGGTCACTTCGTGAGCACCCCCGCTTGCCCGATTAAAGATCGGCCTCTACTAACCATGATATCTAATTTTGAAAACATTATGTGTTCTTATTCCAGTTATTAGCCTAGATTTACTATGTGATGCGCACAGCATACAAATATAGACTGGATCGCCTGAATTGGAATAAAACATTTCATGTTTGTTTATTTGAAAATGGTTTGATGGTGCTACCCGCAATTAGGCTAAAATGTGGATATGCCACCCTCAGGTGGGCTTAGAAAACAAGATGATTTTGCCACTATCTAGTGGGCTTAAAACTCACAATTGATGCATTATTCCAATTCAGATAATCCAACCTTCACCCACAGGCATTCAGGCAGGTATATCACATAAGCAAATAGCCTCATGGTAAGCATGCTATCATGGCAGTCACTCACACGCATGCAAGGATGCTAAAGCATAAAACTTACAGAGTACTCCAAGCCAAAACAAAAAGCTATGTTAGAGATCTATGCATGATCCTAACTATGCTGGAATGCCTAATGCAACACATGTAAAATGCTACTACAATAGGCTCGGCTATTCTAAGATGGCATATGGTGATGCTACAGCTAACATGTATTCAACTTGGAATTGAAATACAAATGCAGTTAGTATGATGCGCCGAGCCCGGTGCGTGCAAGACAGATGAATGAATGTAAACATGCTATCATACTGTATGCTAATTGAAACATGCCCTAATCTAACCATCATAAGCTGGTAAATAAAAGGGAGAAAGACGTGGGGTTGGAAGACATACATCACACACACGCACACTTATTAAAATTGTGCCCTCGCTCGGAGCGTCCGAATAAATAATATACAGTCCGAAATGAATAATTAAATATTACAAAACCCTAATTAATTAACAAATTAACTAGGAAAACGATAAATCGGCACGCAAATCTATGGACCGCCTCAGCTCTGTTCCAAATGACGAATGATGCATGCTCGAGTTGCCCGGCGCGGAAATCCATTGCGGTGCCTCGGTTTGCCTCTGTTTGCAATTAATGCCGAAATATAGCGCAACGCTCCAGAAGGCCGCTGATTTCTGATTTACTGCAACAGAGAGCAACAAAGGGGCATGGCAAATTATTTCACATATGTATGCATGACTACTTTTCAGGGAGTGTAGTCCTCGATCCTCGTGCCACCAATCACGCATATCGATGCATGATGGACGAGGAGCCAAATTGCATGACTCAATATGAAATGAATGCACATGAAAATACAACAAGACCTAAACTCCATCATGGGTAATCTAGAGTGTCGGTGACAGGGAATTGAGACACGTTCCGTTACTCGGAGTACGAAACGTCCCTCGTTTCCCGTGCTTAGGCTAACTCCTATCCCAAACACCATGCAAATGAGATGGCATACACAATGCGACTAATATGTAACCTAGCATACGCAATGCTATGAGATGGCATACACAATGCTCGATGTAACATGGCATACACAATGCACTAACATGCAACCTAGCATACACAATGCTATGAAATGAAACAGCATACACAATGCATGATGGACTTACACCAACATGAGTGGACCTCAGCCTCACTCACATCAGTGGCCATAAGATGAAAATGAGACCACCGAAATGCATGCACACATACACGCAAATCGAGGACCAAACCTAAGGCACAACGTGCAACTCTAACAAGGCATGGCAAGGCATGCAACATGGCACTCAAACATGTAAATTTCAGCACTGAAATATGATGCAAAACGATCCCGAATCATGGATATATGGCACCCGATACATGAGATGAGCCCCGAAACTTCAAAACTAGGCACATGTATTGACTTGTAACTATACAAAGCATGCATTATTTGACCATGAAGCACAAAGGCAGAGCCAAGGCAGTCCCAAAACATGAACATTTCTAGTTCAAAGCATGACCAAAAGATGCTAGCGTGATGGACTTAAATAGCATGCAATTTTGACTGGCAAACATGATTTACAAGGCATGCATATGAAGCATATGAAATCTCACCAAACCAGAAACAATCAGTGAATAAAACATGCCAAAATATGTCCAAATAATCACTGAAATGCAGCCAACATGTGCAAAAATGAGGGGCTTCTTTGGAAGGGGATACAAGGGGGAATTAAGCACATGCATCAAGGACACTTAGCATTTCACAACCAACTCTGAAAATCAAATATGAAAGCCCTAAAACTCACCAAATTGACCCTGAAATTGGTCTAGGGAACATGCAAAGAAAGGCCTCTTTGAAGGGCCTTGAATGGGATTGGTCTACACATGCAACATAGACCTAAAATATGGAAAAATGGCCCTCGGACAGAGCCAAGGCAGGCCTCAAAACCCTCATAATGAGGCCTGAAAAATGACTTCGATGCATGCAAAATAGGGTCCTTTTGGAAGGCCTAAAACATCCCCAAACAAGACAAGGAGAGAGGGGGGCACCCCCCTCTAATTTTGGCCCTCAAAAATGCATCAAAGCCACTGAAAATCCACTGGATTTCAGTGGCTAAGAGGCCAAACCATAGCCAATGCAAGTGCTCTAATGCATAGCCTTAATCATGAAGGAATGAAGCATGCATAGGGGAAGATGACTCCAAACAGAGAATAGACCTTAATCAAACATAAAGATGATATCAAAACAAGATTTTTTTTTCAGTTTAGGTCGAGGTCTAAAATGGCTCACAAATAAGGCTAATGTATCATGCAAAAACAGCCCTAAAAGAGAGATTGAACAAACAGGGCAGCAAAAGGCCTCAAACAGCAAAGAGCCCTTCAACAAAGTTGAAGAGGGGCTCAAAAAAAGATACTTTACAGTTTATGGAAAATCTCGAATATGCTCACAAGTAAGGCTAAAATATGATGCAAAAATAGCCCTAAAAGAGGGATAAAGGGAAAGGGGAAGTAGAAGACTTCAAACAGAGAAAAGTCCTTAATAAAACATGAAGATGAGCTCAAAATAAGACTTTTTTTAGTTCAGGTCGAAACCCAAAAATGTAAGAAAAAGGGGCTAAGATATAGAACAAAATAATGCAAACAATGGGAGAATAGGAGCTTACCCTTGTAGCCCAACTTTCCAGCAGCCTTTGGTCCAAGGAAATGAGCTTTCAACCTCTGCAAATGACTTCCAAGGGGCTGCTATGGATGATGGTGGTGTGGTGCTATGGGTTGTAGTGTAAATGGACCAAGGAAGTTAGGGTTTTAGAGCTTAGAATAGTAGCAATGGAGGTGGGAGGTGATGAGCCTTAAGCACAAGTGTCTAAAAAATGGATATGAAGAGGAGGGCCTCTCTTATAGAGAAGAGAGGACAAAGCTTCTCTTGGAAGCTTCAAAGATCCTCCATACACGTGTATGGAGGATGCACCAAATGATCTCTAGCTGACACAGCTGGAATACACTCAAAGAGAGGAAAAACAATAAGCAGGCCGGCCAGTTCAAGTGGCCGGCCGGCCACTCCCCCTGGTCGGCTGACCAGGGGTCAAAAGGTTCAAGAACAATTGCTGGTCAGCCTACCCAGAAAGGTGGTTTCCCAAATGAGTAGAACACAGCCCTGAGGAGAAAAGCCAGAAAATATGACCCAGGAGAGAGAAAAGCTAGCTTTTTAACAAGGTTCAAAAGGGTCAAGAAGAATTACTGGTTGGCCTACCCATATTGGTGGCCTCCCAGATGAGTAGATCACCATGGTGGTATGAAAAGCCAGAAAATGTGGCTCAAAAGTGAGAAAAGCCAGCTTTCAGTCAGAAAAATCGGCTTTTGGAGAGAGAAAATGAGAAACTTGGCTTTTCAGGGGAATAGGTGGCCGGCCACCATCCTACCACCTCCTTAACAGTGAAAATAGGGTCGCCACCAAAAATGGACCAAAACGGATGCAAAACGCGCGGTTCGGGGGCCAAAATGCGCGGTTCGAGGCCCCGAAAACAGGCTGTTAGGCACCGGAAGTGGCGTATGACCACGAAGGTGGTCTCCCGGGCCCCAGTGTTCCTCTAAAGGGAGGAAACAAGATGTGTGCCAAAAACCGGAGTAAACGGAGGTAGTTAAGCGGTCCCGAACTGAGGCACACGGTCGACGGCTCCGAAAATCGAAAACCGGGCTCCAAACGGGAAAAAATGCCCTACGACCACGAAACGTAGCCTACGGCCACTAAGAGATGGTCTACGAGACCTCTCTCTTCCTTCGGGAAGAGAAAACAGAGAAAACAGGACCTGGTTCGCAAACCGAGGCAAAGCACAAAAGAGTCTCGAAGTCTAGAGGCAAGGCTCTCAGCCGAGATTCTGAAACTTTAGGTCGAGCACAATATGCAACATCACCGAGCGCTCAACTGGTGACGTCTAAGTCTTAAGGTCGGTCAAAAATGGGGTGTCTACAGGGACGGCGACGACGGAGGAAGAAGTAAATCGACGAAGTGAATGAGAGACAGCAATGCGAGGTGCTGTGCGACGGAGGATAGTGATCGGTGAGTTATGTCACTGTAATGGTGTGCGATGATGGTGGTGGCAAGATCGCCTTTAGAAATGGCGGTGAGGGAGGAAAAAGTAGATTGGCATAGTGAAGAAGAGAGAGAGATACTTAGAGAGAGGAGATCAGTAGCGGGTGAAGGAGATCGGCGACAGGTAGAGGAGAGAGAGAGAGAGAGAGAGAGGGGTTAGGGTTTTAGTTTGGACAGTGAGAGAGACAGTAGATGAAGAGAGCAACCAATGAAAGAAATGATTGGTTTGGATTTGGTTTAGAAATATATATATATATATATATATGGGTAGTTTGGTCAGTTTATAGAATGATGTCTTTATAGACCCAATGAAAAAATCTCTAGACTTTTGGGCAAAGAAAATCCAAAAATGGATTTATTGCCGAGTGCTCTAGAAAAAGATATTTTAGACATTTTATATACACTAAAATACTATTTTTTTATCAATTATTTTAATGAAAATAAACATATAGTTTAGATTGAAAATAAATAAAAATATTGTTGTTTAAATTAACAAAATTAAAATTTTATAATTTATTTTGTTATAAAGGTTAAACTCTGATTCTTATTTGTAATTTCTCCAAAAATATTTGAGAATGATTTTTTCAGTTCTATGAAAAAACATAAATAAATAATGTGTTTGAGTTGTTTTGTAATGATTTTTTTGACTTATCTTATTTTTAGTGATATTTTAAATTTTGTATTTAAAAAAAAAAAATTTTGTTTAGTCAAGATCCAAATGATACATGTAATGTAATTGCCCCAATTCAATCTAGGGGAACTTACCCATAAGTCGCATACACAAAATTTAAAACTCATCTGATCTCAAAACAAAATACTTGCACAAATTAGTTCTCCATATTTTTAATTATTACCAAAAAATCATATATTTGTTTCTTTAAATTTATAGAAGCTAGTTCATCCCACCACCGTCGGATTTCCGTTAGATGATCATCGAAAAATCGATGGAGTATCTTCGAAAGTTCGCCGGAATATCGCCATGATGTTTTGAATATCACTGGAAGTCGCCAAAATGTCCAAAACGTTTGCTGGACATTAAGAATATTGTTAGAGACTCACCAAAATGTTCAGAATATTTTCCCAAAAAATATAGATAAATTAGAGCGAAAAAATAGCAAAATGTACTAAATATTGATAAACTGAAAGGAAAAAAAACGTAACAACAACAAACACCAATAATAGGAAAAAAAAATATGTTATTTTTCAATTTTTGTATGGTTTAAGCAAATAATCTATAATATTGATGATACTGAAAAGCAAACTTTAAAACTATAAAATGTAACAGTTTCAAAGCAAAAATCTATTAAGCATTTATCTTTATTAATCAAACTGAAAAACATGTTAAGAAACTTCAAAATTTTACAGTTTTAAAGAATATTATGAAACTGTAAAATTTTACAGTTTTAAAGTATGATTCATTTCAGCATCAAAAAAATTGAAACTGTACAATTTTATAGTTTTTACTGCCTGTAACTAAAAGTCAAAAACAGCTTGTTCGGAACTTGAAAATTTTCTTTATTAAAACAGGAAAAGAGAAGTTTGTAGCAGAGAAAAGGTAAAAAAAATTGAGAGATCGAAGGAGAGAAATATATATAGAGAGATGATTGTACTCCAACAACTATTTTTGGTTTAGAAATAGTTGGATCTGATGTAGATTTACTTATCTTCTTTGCCGAAAACTCACCTCATTTGTTGTCGGTGAGGGTGAAGTAAAGAGTTGGTGGTCGGTGGTTATCGATAAACCTCAATTGATTGTGGTCGTCAGTTACTAGTGATTATCTATTAGAAAGAGAAAGAGAATAAGCAAAACGTGGTCGCCAGAAATCAATAAAAGAAAGAGAGAAGAACGAAGGCAGGGAAGAAGAAAAATGCTACAGGACTTTTGGGTATAAACAAAAAGTTGTAGGACTATATAGGCCACACCTCTTTCAAAGAAAACTTGTTGGTAATTTGCCATTTCTATCTATACAAAAAATTTATACAAAAATCACACTACATGAATGATATGATAATGTTATTTTAATAAAGAAACATCATTGTTATGAACATTTTGTTTTAAAATAAATAGCTCTCATTAAATTATAGAGAAAATTGGTGATAAATATAATTTAGAGAGTGTCTAAGGCATTAGGTCCAATGAATATTTCTTATTGGTGAGAGGTCTATGTTTTGTGAAATAGTTTGGTGAGAAGTCCTGAAGGACATTTTGTTTCTAATTTTACCAATTGACTTTTTTTCTTTTATCTGTTTAACTTTTTGTTAACTATTTGTTTAAATTTTTTACTATATCTATTCAATTTTTTCTCTATCTGTTCAAATTTTTTACCTATCTGTTTAATTTTTTAAAAACTTTTTAATTCAAATTTTGCTTATATGTTTAAATATTTGTCCAAATAAAATTCTATCCATCTAATTTTTGTCTATCTATCTAATTTTCTATCTATCTGTTTAATTTTCCATCCAATTTGAACAAATATGTTATCTTATCTGTTGAAAATCAACATTAATAGATCTGTTTAAAATAAATCTTTTCTTGCAATCTATTTCTTCTTCATCACTTACTATTTGTTAAAATCATTCCATAAACAAAGATTCATCATTATTACAACATAGATTCATCATCATCATCATCATTAACAACAACAACAACAAAACCCTAATCAACAACAGCAAATTGTAAATGTGAAGCGCATTTTAGTAGAAAACACCATGAACATAAACTGTGTAGTGCTTACCATTTATGAACCTCAGTCCAAAAGATTAAGATTTGAATACATATATATGCATATACATATACATATACATGTAAAAATATACATACATATATACATACATTCAAAGCTAAATACTTGTATATCAAAGAGTGAGAATGAGGGAGAGAGATAGAGAGAGAGAGAAAGAGAAAGAGAAAGTTCTGCGTTGTTAATCGGATAGCTTCAAATCTGCCTTGTCGTTGTGGCATGTCGATGGAACCTTGTTAAGGATTGACTCCGACCCTCGATCTAGATCTGAGTGGTAGATGATGTGTTGGTGGAGATGTGAGACGAAATGGGGACGATAGCTGGACTGCGCATGCGGCACCAGAGTAGAGGTGAGGACGGTAGTGAACCATAAGAGAGACATTGATCAGAGTAAGGATTTGCAGAAGAGAAGATGAGAGTGAGGGTTAGAGTTAGGGATTTATCTTAGGAAAATAAAAACAAGGATTTGCAAAAGAAAGTAGGAGAGGGCGGTGGAGGCGGTGGTGGGGTTGGTGGTGGCGATGACAAGGCAAGGCGAGGTGAGGTGGTGAGCGGTAACGGTAAGACAGAGAGAGAGAGAGAGAGAGTGTGTTTGATTTTCATGTTCTGATTCATGTATATCATATATATAGGGGTGTTTTGGGAACTTCTTAAAAAAGTTAGCTTTTTGATTTTTTAGTTTTTTTACACAAAAGTCACAAAAAGCCAACTTTTTTACATAAAAAAGTCATAAAAAAGCCAAAAAGTTAGCTTTTAACCAACTTTCCAAAACACTCCATATATAGAAGGTATTTTTGTCATTTTGTTTGAATTTGTCTTTTTAGACAAAATGTTTCAGACCCTAATCCTTTGGCCAAATAAAATTATAATTTAAACTTTTAGACCGAGTGCCCTAAATTTTATTATTAAATATAAAAATTCTATATAAATTTTTTATTTATATATCATTAATGTTTTTCCAAATACATGCATTGTCTAGATATGTTGCTTGTGGGAAGCCACCGATGCCAACTAATTTCATTAAATGTATGGGTACCCTAGTTATCAATTATTTATTTTTTTATTTTTTGGAGAAAATACATCCTAGTGGCACAGAAAAGTTTTGTTTTATACAAACATGGAAGGGTGCAAGTTGCACCGCCACAACAGAATCACTTGCACCTTATATGTTTTTGTAATTTTTTTTTCTCTCTATCTCACTATACTATAATTCTCCATTTTTCTCATTAACTGATATATAAATAAAACAAATATACAAAATGGTATATCATATGCCTCACTTACCATCGTTATAGTCTTTAATTATAATTTATTGTAGTGTTAGTTATGACTTAGTTATTACATGATTATACATATTGCGGTGTTAATTATAACACATATTGATTATTATACTAATTTAATTATGATTCAAAAGTCTCTGGTTATACCTTCATATGATTGGTTATAATTTTTTTTTTTTTTAAATGACTAAAGAGTATCTAATTATCACACCACAAATATCATAATTTGTACCATAGCATAGCCCTCGAAGTTGTGATCTTCAAATAAAGTATTTAAATAAGTTCTAATTACAAGAATGTCACTTTGTCATAATTAGTCAACTAACATATCATTCGTGCTATATACGGATTGTGTTTACAATTATCTATATATGTGAATTGTGATTTTTTTTTTTAAATGTCTTCTTCTTTTTTTCTTTTTTTATATTATATTAAAGTTTAATATTTTGATAATAATCATGTGTTGTACTTTTCAAGAAATTTTTCTTAAGCTTGTTTTTAATGTATTAAAATGTTATTATGAGGGATAATAATCATATGTGTTGAGACTTTTTAAAGAATTCATATGTGTTGAATTTTAAAGAATTTTTTTTTATACTTATTCTTAATGCATTAAAGTGTTATTATGATGATAAGACTTGAGAGTTGGGAGAAGTTAATAAATGTTAAGATTTTTTTTTTAAAATAAAAAAATCAAGAAATTTATATTGGGAGATTGGAGCTCTCACAAGACTTGGGGTTAAAAAACCCTTTTTACTTAATATATAGTATAGATTCATATCCAACAGATATATAGCATGCCCACATCAAAGATAATTTATATGAGTTGACTAATTATGACATTGTGACATTCTTGTAATTAGAACTTATTAGTACAAATTAACGCCCTCCACAGACCAGGTCAATGCCCTCTAGTCGATTGGAGGAACCAACTCCAATAGAAATATAGCATGCACACATCAAAGATAACTTATATGAGTTGATTAATTATGACAATGAGAAATTCTTGTAATTAGATCACTTATTTAAAATAAGCTATGGTACAAATTAACGCCCTCCACAGACCAGTTCAACGCCCTCTAGTCCACTGGAGGAACCAGCTCCAATAGAAATAGAGCATGCACACATCAAAGATAATTTAAATGAGTTGTCTAATTATGACAATGTGACATTCTTGTAATTAGAACTTATTAGCACAAATTAACGCCCTCCACTGACCTGGTCTTCGGAGCTTATTAGTGAGATTTATTGTAACTCTTATTTTGCTAATCTGAATAATTTTATAATGGTCTTGTATATATCATATATATAGAAAAAATTAGGTCGATTAATAATCACAATCTATTCAATTTAGGAGAATTTATGTGTAGATCTTAATAGGTGAACTTATTATTCAATAGATCATGTGATAATTAATAGTGTTTTTCATCAAACACTATACAAAAAATGTCTCTAATTATTAATTTTCAGTAATAGTTTGAAAATTTTGTGAAAAAAATGTTACTAATTATAAGTTTTAACAACTGTTTTAAAAATCGTCAGTAAAAAGTCACTAATTTTTAACTTTCAACAGCAGTTTGAAAAATTTGTCACAGAAAAATATCACTACTTGTAAGTTTTAGTAACAATTTATAAAAATCATGATAAAAAAGTCACTAATTATCAATTTTTAGCAACAGGTATAAAAAATCGTCACCAAAAGTTATTTTTAGCGATAGTTTTATTAAAACTTATTTTAAATAGGATTTGATGAAAATTAAATTCAACTATTAGGATCTATTGGTAGTTTACCTTTCAATTTATCACATTTGTATCAAAAAATAAACGAAAAATGTGTTTCAAAAAATAGACCATTCATTTTTATTTTTTTTTATAACAAACGTGATAAACTGAATAAGTTATAACTATTAGATTGGCCTAATTTTTTATCTGCATAATATATTTGAAGAACTCATAAAATAAATGATTTGAATCATTAAATAAAATCCCGTGATAAACTCTATGAACTCAAAGAACGCCTTCTGATTTAGATTATGAACTTAGAAGAAGCCCGGTCCATTTCTATCACGTTTGTGTGGGAAAGAGAAAAATCCAAAATGGTGGCAGATGTTGTATACAAGTTTTGTATATATAAGATTTATTTTCTTTCTTGATTTTCAAAGTCAACAATGTTACACTCGAGTGACTGGAGGATGTCCAATCATTTTCCTTTCTCTATATGACTGTATTTTAAGAGTACCCAATAACTTTTCGAGAACTAGAACCAAATGGTCCAAACCAAACGTATTCCAATAACATTATAAAATCATGAATAAACGATAAGTTTGCATGTTTGGTGTAATTGAGATCATCAGATGATGGTTTTTCCACTCACTTTCATCTGCATTTTCACTCTTCTTCTCTCCCTCTTCACCAAACTCTCCATGGCAATCGACACCCTATCTCCAAACGAAACACTCACCGACAATGGTAAACTTGTCTCCTCCGGCGAAGCGTTCGAATTAGGCTTCTTCAATCCACCATATTCCAACAATCGCTATGTCGGAATATGGTTTAAGAATGTCAAAATACAAACACCCATTTGGGTGGCAAACAAAAACAACCCAATATCAGATTCATCAGGCCTCCTCACAATCACCGCCACCGGCAACATCATCATCACCACTACCACCACCACCAACCAAACAACCACCGTTTGGTCTTCCTCAAATTCATCACCACCAACACCACCAAACAACCCAATCTTGCAGCTGCTAGACTCTGGCAACCTTGTGGTGAAAAATGGTGGCGGCGATTATCTGTGGCAAAGTTTTGATTACCCATGCGATACATTAGTACCTGGTATGAAGCTCGGATGGAACTTGAGAACCAATCAAGAATGGTTCTTAACATCGTGGAAAACCTTGCAAGATCCATCTTCTGGCGACTATACGTACAAACTAGACCGTCGTGGCCTCCCACAAATAGTCCTTCACCAAGGATCAACAGTGAAGTATCGAAGCGGTACTTGGGACGGTGTTCGCTTCGGTGGAGACCCTCCTCTACACACAAAGGCAGTGGTCGATCCCAACTTCATCTTCAACTCAACCGATGTTTACTACTCCTTTAAGAACACGGATGACACTGCTATTTCAAGGTTTGTAGTGAACCAGACAGGCTCGCTTCAGCTCCTCACATGGAATGAAAGGCTTGGTGAATGGTTCAATTTAATTACAATGCAACGCGATGCTTGTGATGTCTATGCAACGTGTGGCCCTTACGGCTTATGTCGCTTCGATGTTTTAGCTGCTTGTAACTGCCCAAATGGGTTCATACCCAGATTGCAACAGGAGTGGGACAGGGGTGATTGGTCAGGTGGGTGCGTGCGGAGGACACCAATGAATTGCAGTGCCCCTCAGGGATTCAGAAAATTGCCAGGGCTGAAATTGCCAGAATCATCGTATTTCTTAGTGGATATGACCAAGATGAGTCTGGTCGACTGCAAAGAGGCTTGTTTGAGAAATTGTACTTGTGTTGCTTTTTCACTAACTAGTGTGAGTGGTTGCGTGGTATGGTTTGGAGAGTTGCTTGATATGAAAGAGTTTAGTGAACATGGACAAGATTTGTATATTCGGATGGCTGCTTCTGATCTTGGTAAGTGTTTGCCATATTAATAATCATTTTACCCATTTTGATTTATGTTTTTGGTTAATATAATGATGCTGTTATATGCATTTCTTAAAAAAAAAAAAAAATGTTACTTTCGTCAGTTTTATTTATTATTCATGAGTCGATATCATATAAAAAATAGGCATCTTTGCACTCGTGGTGTGTCAACAACGTTGGAATTGTTACATATCTCAAATATATATAGTAGCATAATCGCACACATAAAATAGAAAAATGTACAGAAAAGTTGCAGCAAAAATTTTCCTATATTGGGGAGAATGAAATTCACTCTCTTTAGAGTACAATGATGAGAACAAAAACTCAATACCAATATCGTATTTTTCCACTTAAGGGTAACTAAATCCCATGCCAACCGGCTTCCTGCTCAAACCCGGTGCCCTTAGTATTTTCTTAATTTCGCCCATATAGAATTCTCACAAGTACCATATTTATAGACAAACTATAGAAATATCAATCCATACATAATGGAGTCTTTGTGGATTCTAGACTCCACAAACTAATCCAAATACATGTAAAAAAAACCAATAGCTGTATGGATCCTGCAGATTTCAAGGCATACACTTAACAAACATAGTATATATCTAACGTGTCATGACAGTATCCACTCATTTTTATTTTGAATACAGTAATAAGATAATAAATAAAATATGATATTTTTACATTATTGAGTAAAAAACAATCAATTTTGAATCGACCATGACTTAATATATAGAAACCATCCATTAAGAGTTGTCTTTTGCTCCTTTCGATACACTATTTAGTCAAAAAAATTAGTTGTTTATTAATTTGTGACAATGTTAGCATGGCCCAGACAGAGAGTGCATTAAATTTAATGGGTAAATTACAAATACATCTCTTAGGTTTATTTAAATTATAAATTATCTCCTGTGATTTTAGAAATTACATTATGCCGTAACAAAAAGGTCCTTTTATTAATAAATCATCAAGTTAATTAATAGTTTTTAATAATGTTAAAATTTGATTTCAATTAATAACTTAGATAATTTTATTATTGTATAGGTGAACAGTTAGAAATTTCACTTTTTCAATTAATTATGTTAAATAAAAAATTATAATAGGGAGGTATTTGTAATTTTTCAAAATACAGGGAGCAATTTGTATTTTAAGTAAACTTTAAAGGGTGTATTTATAATTTACCCAATAACATGGTCGAATTCAAGTACTTATTTATTTTTTTATTTTTTTTAGCGAGTGCATTACATATAATTTTTAGTGAGTACATTACACTGTATTTTATTTTTTATTTTTTTGGACAAGTGGATTACTTGTGCCCATTGGTTAATTCAAGTACATACATCCAGAATTATATTAACATGTTTTATGAATAAATTTTAATCTCAATGGCTAATGTTTTATATTATGTTTTCTTGTGTTTTTGGTGGATACTAAAAAGGATCCAATAAAAAGAACAAACAAACTGCAGTGATTACATCAATAATAGTCATTTCAGGGATTCTTGTCTTGATTTTAATCGGCTGGTATTTTTGGAAGGAGCTTCACATGAGAAGAGGTAAAATTTTATGCTAGAGTTAATTAATTTATTTATTTTCGAAAAATTGTTTCAGTAGTTAATGTCATCCAACTATTTGACATAATGTTTATTTGACAAAATTGATGTTCCACAAAGACTTCCATCTTAGCAATTCATCTTAGCAGCCCAAGAGTCTTTGTATGTGGACGTTTTATTACATGCACTTTCATTTAGAATGTACATATTTTTAACGTATGTACGTTGACAAAATTCAAATTTTTTCAAAATTTTGAAGTCTATTTTGTGAATTTAAATTCACCATTCCGTCATTAATATTTTTTTTTTCTCAAATTTATGCTCAAATTTGACTTTTTCGATTGAATTGTTCATAACAACCAAAACATTTACTCAATTTTTTGTTTATCAAAAAAAAAAAAAACATTTACTCAATTTTTTTAACATTTAAATTTGAATATCAATCCTTTTTCTCATCGGAAAGGTTAAGGATCATCGTCACTTTAACCAATGAATAACTTGTTCTTAAAATGAAGAAAGAGAAAAGATAACTTGTTCTTAAAATGAAGAATTCTCAAGGATCATTCTCACTCTAATACTCAAACATGTCTTAATATATGGTTATAATGACAAATAAGATTTTAAAACCTCTTTGTAGTTCACTCTCTCTCTCTCTAAAACCTCCTTCCCAGGCCTCACTTTGGGGCCGGCCGGCCGCCGCCTTTGGCTATGGAGGTCGGCTGGCCCAGATCTTTTTTGTCTGTGGCTGTTAGTTTTCCGTTTTAATAAACTTGATTCCCCCATTATCTTCCCATCAGTGATGTGCGGGGCTGCCGCAGTTCTTTGGGGTGTTTTGGTGATCGTTTTGGTTGTTCTTTGGGTCGGCAAAGAGGTTGATCCACATCTGGTTAGGTTTCTCATTCGGGCGCTTCTTTGCGAATGGAAGTTTGAGGGGTGTTCTCGGTTCAGATCTATGGAGGTATTTCGGTGTTTTGGTCAGGGGGAAGCATTCGAGCGCTTCCATGCGTATGGGAGTTTGAGGGGTGAACGCCGTCCAGATGTGTGGTGTGTTTTCAGTGGTTGGGTTGTTCGGCCATAGGAGTGGAGAAGTGGAGATGGCAGTGTTTCGACCATAAGAGTGTTTGGGTTGTTTGGGTTGATCAGCCTGGGGTGTGTTTGGATGCATTGAGTCCTCAGAGTCTTGGGTGGCTATGGAGTTTCTCGGTTGATTCAGCAGCATAGGTGAGGTGTGGTGCAAAGGAGCGTGCAGCAGGTAGGTGGGTGTTGGGCGTGCAGCAGGTGTGTTTGGATGCATTGAGTACTCGGAGTCTTGGGTGGCTATGGAGTTTCTAGGTCGGTTCAGCAGCATAGGTGAGGTGTGGTGCAAAGGAGCGTGTGCAGCAGGTAGGTAGGTGTTGGGCGTGCAGCAGGTGGGTGTAGGGCGTTGGGTGCTGTCAGGTTTTGGGCGTTGGGAGTTGAAGCAACCAGGTGTAAAGCTTTAAATTTAAAAAATAGCAAGTGGGTGGGAAAGATTTTGTTTAAAAATAGCAGGTGGCGTTGGGAGTGAAGCAGCATTGGATTTGGTGTGGGGTTTTGGTTTTGGCCTTAGGTTTTTATGGGCTAATTTTGTGGGGATTCTTGTATTTTTTTTCTAGTTAAGTTCTTCTTAACTTTTTTTGTTTTTTTTTTTGTTTTAAAAAAAATCGTGAGGCCAAGGGGTTGGTTGTATGGATGCGAGTAGCAGTAGTAGGGGTATTGTGTACTTTCCGAATCTCTCTCGATGCATTTCATCTTCCTGTACCTTTAATTTCATGCTGTTAATGAAATTTTTCTTTGCTGATCAAAAAAAAAAAAAAAGATTTTAATTTGTCTATTCTAGTTTGATTTTACGTTGTGTAATGAAAAAAGAGAAAAAAAAGATAACAAATAATTAACTATTCGAGCCTAAGGAACTTCTATCTAAGAGATCTTAAGTTCAAGTTTTGATGTCATATTTAGTTGATATGTGAAGCTAGTGGGTAGTCACACATACCCGGGTTTGTGCTCCTCTCTCTCAGGATGCATGTTTATATTTATCTGTGCAACTACATCTAACAACTTAGCCTATGTCGCATATTTATGGCTCCTTGCTTTAGCAATTTTGATTAGTGATATTTTAAGATCATTTAGACTATAAAAGTGAATTGCATGATATTCAATTACCCTAGCAACTAAGTACAAAGACAAATAGCAAATCATAATAAATGTTTATTCTTTTTTCTCTGCGTCAATTTGGACTATATCATTTTATAAGTTTCTATTGATGATAATAAGAGACGATAATTATCACATGTGTAATGTAGGATTGGAGGGACTATTGGAGTGCTTTTTCTTTTATGTATTAAATATTTCTTGTGTAAATAATTTTCCAATCATTACAGCTCGGAGATTGGATAATATAAACCAAAAGGTTCAAGACAACAACCAAAGAATTGTGGAGGAAGAGGACTTAGCATTACTTTTATTTGATTTGGCCACCGTTTCTAGTGCCACTAACAACTTCTCCTTAACAAATAAGATTGGCGAAGGTGGTTTTGGTCCAGTTTATCGGGTAATTTTCCATAATGTATGCAAATTTAACAATGAAATGTTGATTGTTTTTTGCTTTAATCATGGTAAATTGTTTGTCTTTCTTGATTTGTTGAGTAATATCAAGGTTCATGATAAACCATAGGGTGAACTCACAACTGGAAAAGAAATAGCAGTGAAGAGACTCTCCAAAACTTCAGGGCAAGGCCTCGAAGAGTTCAAGAATGAGGTCATCTTAATTTCAAAGCTGCAACATCGCAATCTAGTTAGACTTTTGGGATGTTGCATTCATGAAGAAGAGAGGATGTTGATCTATGAGTACATGCCAAACAAAAGTTTAGACACATTCATTTTTAGTTAAGATCTAAACACTTGAAATCTTTCACAATCTTTACCTAAAATATACTGAGTTTTTTTAACTTAATTTAAATTTAAATTGTTTCAGATCAAACAAATGGTACATCACTTGATTGGAAAAAGCGCTTTGACATAATAGTGGGAATTGCTCGAGGACTTCTCTATCTTCATCGAGATTCAAGATTGAGAGTAATTCATAGGGATTTGAAAGCAGGAAACATTTTGTTGGACAGTGAGATGAATCCTAAAATTGCAGACTTTGGGTTAGCAAGATCTTTTGGTGGTGATCACTTTGAAGAAAATACAAATAGAATTATTGGGACTTAGTAAGTACATACTCTTTGTCTCTCACTTCTCTCATATTTATGTATAGAGCTTTCCATTTGATATATTTTCCTAATGATTGTGTGTAGTGGTTATATGTCTCCTGAATATGCAATAAATGGGCACTTTTCAGTAAAATCCGATGTTTTTAGCTTTGGTGTAATGGTTTTAGAGATTGTGAGTGGCAAGAAGAATAGAGGATTTTATGATCCTGATCATGACCTCAACCTTTTGGGACATGTGAGTTCAAAATTTAATATTACCAATTGTATGAGGCTAGAATTTGTTTTATGGTGTGAATCAAATTATGAATTGTTTTTTGATGTAGGCATGGAAGTTATGGAACGAAGGAAAGCCCATAAAACTATTTGATGTTTTCATGGAGGATCCAATTCCCACATCAGAAGTGCTAAGATGTATCCAAGTAGCCCTTTTGTGTGTGCAGCAACGTCCTGAAGACAGACCGACAATGTCATCCGTTTTGTTAATGTTGGATAGTGAGAACCCAGTGTTGCCTATGCCTAAACAACCTGGCTTTTACTCTGAAAGAGTTATAACTGATATAGATTATTCGTCAACTGGGAAATATCATTGTACAACAAATGAAGTAACCATAACAATGCTACATGGTAGATAGATTTGTTGTCCTAATCTTTGTAAAAAATTATTTGCATAGCTTATATTGCTTTGTAAATGTAAAATCTTACCTACCAAACTCGTAAATTTATAATTTGTTTGGGGAAAAGAAAAAGAAAATAAATTAATTTTATTACATGATTTTAATTATTCAATGCAAGTGTTATTGTCATTTTAGTTGAAATCATTTGGGATAATATTAATCATATAAACACTTGGCTTCGTACCTACCTCTTGCTCTGTTAGTGAGTTCAAATTTTTTTTTATTTTTTTTTTATTTTTTGGGAGCAAGATCATACTTAACTAATTGTTGTTTGTCTTGTGTTTTACTAATTGCTTTTTGTAATTATGAAATTCATGCTCTTTGCTTGAAGACCCCTAGTGCTAATGTTTGGTTAAAGGAGAAAACTAAGGTGTTACAAAAAGTACAACTTATAACTTTTTATTCTTATAGTTTGACCCAAACATAATTTTGATTCATCTTATTTCAATTTCAACAATTTAGGGCCTAAATTTTTAAGTTTTGATTTGGTCATTCCAATATGACAAAAGGTCCAACACTTGGGTACTACAACAAATTGCACTTTTGGCGACTAAATTTATTTAGTCGCCCAAAAGTTGTGGAATTAGCGACCAAAAATTACATTAGTTGGTAAAAGTATAATATTTAGCTACTAATTTTTTTTTAGTCGGGGTATATTGATTATTGGCGACTGAAAAGAAATTTAGTCGCTAAAAAGGACACAATTGGTGACTGAAGGGGATTTTTTTTAAGGTCCTTGGTATTAAGAGTTTATAGCATAAAGGACATCAAATATTTTCATAATGTCTAAGGTCCCTCACACATTGATCTAGAGAAATTTCAATCTCCAGAGAAATTCTCTCCAAATTTCTCTGGACTTCTCTTCAAATTTCTCTGGACTTCCCACTGTCCAGAGAAATTCTCTCTAACTTTTTCTGGACTTCTTTCCAAATTTCTCTGGACTTCTTTTCAAATTTATCTGGACTTCCCACTGTCCAGAGAAATTCTCGCCAAATTTCTCTGGATTTCCCACTCTAATTTCTTTGGACAAAGTAAGTTCAAGTCTCATCTCAGCCTAAACTCTCTCTCACTCTCTAATATTTTTTCTTTGGATATATGGTTGCAGAAGAAGCTTATGATGCTTCAAATTTCTCATAGCCATTATTGGTCATTCAAAATCAAAGAATTTCTCTAGTTACCTACCAGGAAATATTTCTTGGTTATCTAAACTTCTTTATTATTGGTCATTCAAAATCAAACCAAACCAGAGAAATTTGGGCTATCTAGAAACAAAAAAACAATCATAATTTTCTCTGTGTTTTGAACAAACTAGAGAAAATTGTAATTGTTTTTCTCTATGATTATTTTTCTAAGAAACATTTTATCAAACAAGTTAGCTTCAAAGCTCATAGCTATATGTTTTACAGTTCTAAAAAGAGTTTTGTCAAACCAAATCTCACAGTTATGTGTTTTGGAGTTCTAAGAAGCATTTTGTCAAGTAGTTTAACTTCATACTATATACATGGATGTTTATATGTGTATGAGTTGTGAGAGAGAGAGAGAGAGAGAGAGAGAGCAATCTCCTCTTGATCAGTCAAGAAGAGGAGGATATCACGCTTAGGTTCTATCAAGTGGATCTCTATAACAGTGATTAGAGATATATCTAGGTAGTCACTTTCTGGCTATTTGGTGTAGAGTATCTCCATCGGATAAGTTCTTCCAAGAATTGTAAAGATATTGCAGTTAAAGGAATAACTTGAAAATTTCTCTACATCTAATGTGACAAATGTGACAATCAATCGAAGGTCAAGTCTTCTCTTTACAAGCTGCTTCAACAATCCAAAAAGGACATCAATGTGGATTGTCCTCTCATGAGCTTCATCAAGTATTATAACTGAATACTGAGATAATTCTCATCAATCAAAATCTCTCTCAGAAGCATACCATCTGTCATATACTTGATTACTGTATTCGGTCCGGTCCAGTACAAATGACGATGATGAACTCCGATGATGGAGGTAGAGTTCGTCGGAGAGAAAGAGCAAAGAGAAAAGAAGAGAGGGAGAGGCAGTTTGATTTAAGGGAATCAAATTTCTCTATGATATATGGGTGTTGGGGATTGAGGGACCTTAGACATCATAAAATAATATTGTGGATCTCTTCCATTATTAAAAATGGGAGAGGGACCTTAGACTAATTTTCTCAAATTTTTTTAGTCACTGTATATATAGCGATTTTGGGTTTGGACTTGAGCTTTGTTGTATTTCAGACTCGGGTCTCGTGGCTTAATATTGTTAATTATGTCTTTTCTCTCTTCCCCTTTTTGAATTTGAGTTTTGGAATGTGTTGGGCATGTTTAGAACAGTTGGGTTGTTAGTTGGTCTAGAATGAAGTTGCCCAGATTTTGGCTTCTTCGCTCGAGCGAAGCTTTCCTCGCTCGAGCGAGCTTAGTGATCTCCTAGTATTTCTTTCAATCCTGCAGAGTTCTGGGAGGGTATCGTTCTTCGTTCGAGTGAGTACTCTTGCGCTCGAGCGACGGTCTTTGTCTACAAAACTTCTGAGGATTCGTATTCTACGCTCGAGCGAAGATTCTTGCGCTCGAGCGAGGTCACTTATTGTGTCTAGTTGCTCGAGCGACAACTCCTTCGCTCGAGTGAGCCTCGTGTATATCAGTTCGCAGCAGAGCAATTTTATATTACTTTTTGATTTCCTTTTTACTCAAAACCCTAATTCGGCACTCTCTCTCTCTAAAATACTCTCTCTCTACAAATACACCTAGATTTAGGGATCTCTTAACCCTAGTCCCTTTGTTAAAACGATAGAGCATCTTGTGGGCTTTCATTTAATCCAAGTAAAAATGAGTTTGGGCATTTTTTAAGTTCCTCTTTTTCTCCATTGGGCTTTTACACTTGAGGTAGGGATATTCTACACTTTAATATGATTTTTAACCTAGGTATTTGTTGTATGTATACATGATGAGATTTGGGAGTGATTTTGGGTAAACTAGGTTTTGGGTTCAAATTAAAAGAGGCGTTTTCCATGTTGGGTTACAAAATGAACATGGGGCTTTGAATATGAAGTTCTCTTGTGATTAAATGGTGAAATTTAGTCTTTGGATTGATACTTGGAAAAATGAGGAAATTTGCCCGAATTTGTATTGAAGAATTATTTTGTACAAATAATGGAATTGGTATGAAAAATATAAAATAGAGAGGATGTATGAATCAGTGGTGTAGTTGGATTTGTTAAATCACTTACCTATGAAAATTTGATAATTTATTTGTTATAAAGATTGTATATCTGTTTAGAAATATTTGTATTGGGCTATCGGTGGAGGATACCTATAATTGTTGTAGAAATCGCATGAGGATTAGGTGAATTGAAACTAATCACTTAAACTGAGTCATTGAATATGACGGCATCATAGGGCATTGAATATGCATTGTTGATAGTCATTGAATATGACGATATTTAAGATACATTATATATGTATAGTTGTTTAGGAGGAGAAATGGGATGTACTCCATGTTTTGGGAGGAGATAGAGGATGGACTCCATTGAAAATTAAGTTGGTCGGAGTGTCTGGGGTGAAAATCTCGAAATCTTATGTAAACATGGGTGTCGATCCTGCAGACGAAATTTTCGTAAAATGGAAAGATTAAAGTGTTTATATGTTTGTTGTATTGATTGAAAACCATTGAGTTGTAATCTCAGTTGGGTTATTCAGACAATTGTAAATTTGGCCTATGAGTCGAAATGAAATGAACAAATATGAAATGAATAAATTGGAATGGATCTAGATGTGAATGTTGGAATCGTGTTGTCATGTGAAGTAGATGTGCTTTGGTTATAAGTGTTGAACGTATGTACACTTGACACTCATATCTTAGTTAAACCTCATAAATTATGATAAATTGTTTCTACTAGGTTTTGGCTCACCCTACTTGGGAAACCATTTTCAGGTACAGGTGATATGCTTCCTCCAAGGACGTACTTTGGGAGGACTTAGGAGCTGGAGGCTCTATTTTTGTTACTCTTGTGTTTAATTGTTTATTCAAGCCAAGGACTTTAAATGTATAGAGCTTACGACTCTCTTTTGTTGTAACCAAGTTATATCTTAGAAAGATGTAAGCTCGTAGGGCATCCATTTTATTGCTTTTAACTAGTGTTATATGCTATAAATTCAGGATGAACATTTATGAATGTATAATGAATGTAATACCTTTTGTAACACGAACTCTGATGTATGGAAGTATACTAATTCTATTATGTTCATAACTCTTTTAAGTTTGTTTATTTATATTATTTTAAGGGCATTACAATTTGGTATTAGAGCGTATCGGGTTTGAATACTTTGGGTACGTGGGAAGTGGTTAGTATCACAATGGGTTTGTCTTGCTTGTTAGAGACTTAAGTATGGATGTTATGTGCTTATATGATAACATGCTTAAGTGATTATATGGGTATGAGATTTAGTTCCTAAGATGTTGATTGTGTCTGCGGGTTTCTAGAAGTCTGATTAGAAGAGCACTTGATCACTGTTGTTTCTAATTGGAACTTTAGCAACGCCATGGGACAGTCATTATCTAGGAAGGATATTCGTATGTGTTTATATGATCATGTGCTTATGTGGAGTGAGTTATTGTTGTCCACCATATTCGGACGTGAGTGAACTAGCTTCGGCACATTTGTAAATGAGCTAATCTCTTTGTTACCTTCATTAGGATGTTAGGACTTGATCGTGGTGGTAGGCGTAGTAGGCCTAGGAGGCATGAGATGCCTATACCGGATCAAATTCTGGCGGAGGAGGAGGGAATTAGTCAGGCCAATGTGGCCGAACCGGTTGATCAGCAAGCCATGGGCACCTTAGACGGCGAGATGGTCGGAGCTTTGTAGGAATCCATGGATATTCTCAGGGCGGAGATCAAGTCCAGGCCCAAGTGACTGAAACAGGGCCGTCTTTCTAGAAGAGGGAGTTCTTCCGATCAAATCCAAACAAGTTTTTAAGTGATCCCAAGGAGCCACTGAAGGCCGATGAGTGGCAGGAATAGATGGTGAAAACTTTTAAGATGCTTGGCATCGAAGACAGGGGTTTGAGAGTGACCTTGGCATCTTTCCAGTTGAAGGGAGAAGCGGGTCAGTGGTGGAAATATGTGCGGGAGTGCATTGGAGGAATGCGGGAGGCCGTTGTTGATGCTTTCCAAGATAAGTACTTACGTGCTATAGTAAGGGAGAAGTTGAAGGATCAGTTTTCTCAACTCAAGCAGTTGAACATACCAGTGGCTGAGTTTGAAGCCACGTTCACTAGTTTGTTGAGGTTTGCACCAGAGTTAGTGGTGACAGAGGAGTGCCGATGTTTAGAGTTCGAGAAGAAATTACAAACTAGGCTCATGTTTAGAGTGGTCGGATCCATAATGAGGGACTATGTGTGCCTTGTGAAGGCTACAACCCATCTTGAGACTATCATGCATGCGGATGAGGAGAGGGTGAGGGGCTCTAGGAGGACTCGAGATGGACAAGGGGACAGTAAGAGACAGAGGGGTTCTAATCTCCAGCAGTCCCAGGGAATGTATTTGAGGTCTACCTTTCTAGTGTCGAGAGGTTCTGGAAGAGGTGGTCAGGGAGACATCACTTGTTTCAAGTGTGGCCAGTTAGGCCACAAGTCTCCAGCTTGCCCACAGAAGGGAGGAGGACAGCAAGCAGCATCATCTTCGACTCATTCTCAGGGCCAGAGTCAGGAGAGAGACCAGTCGCTCACTTGTTATTAGTGCGGGCATGCAGGGCACTTGACGAGGTTTTGCCCACAGTTGGGTGGCACACCTAGTGCGTCTGGTTCGAGGTAGGCACAGAGTTACCAACCAGCACAGCCAGCACAGGCCTCGAGGGCCAATCAGGGAGCCTCTTCGACTCAATCAGTGCAGTAGTCTTATGCTCCGAGGGGTGAGCAGGTAGATCAGAAGCCAACAGGGCGTGTGTATGTTGTTACCGCGGCAGATCTTGTACTGGCTCCATCTGTTGTGAAAGGTACCTTCTTGTTTTACAATTTAGTTGCTAGTGTGTTGATTGATACGGGTGCATCCCATCTCTTTATTTCTTTTGTATTTGCATCAGTTTTGGGGTTGGAGTTGGCATAGTTAGCTTCTCCTATTTGTGTAGAGTCACCTATTGGTGGTGAGATGATTCTGAAATAGGGGTGTCAGGGCTATGACATAGAGGTCACTGGTCGTTGACTTCCATTTGCATTTGGTTTGCTTGATGTGACTAGCTTTGATGTTATTTTGGGTATGGACTGGTTATCGTCATACCAGGCTGTTATAGATTGCTACCATCAGAGGGTTATTGTATGTACCTCGAACGGTGATTGCTTTTTTTTTCTTGGGGGATAGGGTGCATAGAGTCTTATCACCGGTATGTGATCCGCGTAGGCAGAGTGAACTTAGTTGTCTCCTTACTAGCTTCTTGAGAAGTGAGTGTGGTGAAGTTCGAGTGGAGTTACCAAGAGTAGTTTGTGAGTACTCAGATGTCTTTTCCGAGGATTTTACTAGTTTACCACCTCACCGAGAGATCGAGTTCTCTATTGATTTAGTGCCTGGCACGACATCGATTTCTATGGCACCGTATCAGTTTGCGCCTGCTGAGTTGAGTGAGTTGAAGATTTAACTCCAAGAATTACTAGATAAGGGTTTTATTGCCCCAGTACTTCGCCTTGGAGAGCACCGCCCATCTTTGCTAAAAAGAAAGATGGAGCCTTGCGACTTTGTATCGATTACCGGAAGTTGAACCAGGTTACTGTTAAGAACAAGTATCTAATGCCATGTATAGATGAGCTGTTTGATCAGTTGAAAGGGTCTCATTGTTTATCTAAGATAGATCTGAGATCGGGTTACCATCAGTTGAGGGTAGGGAAGGAGGACATCCCGAAGACAGCATTCCGTATGTGGTATGGCCACTATGAGTTTCTTGTGATGCCTTTTGGGTTAACCAATGCTCCAGCTGTATTTATGGACTTGATGAACCGAATCTTTTGAGAGTTCTTAGACCCTTTTGTAGTCGTTTTTGTGGATGATATCTTGATTTATTCACCCTCTGAGGAGGAGCACAAGGAACAATTGTGAGTGGTGCTTGAGTTGCTTAGAGCCCATAAGTTGTATGCTAAGTTCGAGAAGTGTGAGTTCTGGCTAAAAGAGGTTAAGTTCTTAGGCCATGTGGTATCCGGGGAAGGGGTGGCTGTAGATTCATCCAAAATAGAGGCAGTGCAAGATTGAGCATAACCTAAGAATGCCTTCGAGATTCGTAGTTTCTTGGGGTTGGCCGGGTATTACTGTCGGTTTGTGAAAGATTTCTCTAGATTAGTTTCGCCTCTGACTAGATTGACAAGGAAAGGGGTCAAATTTGTGTGGAATGAGACTTGTGAAAAGTCGTTCCAAGAGCTTAAGGTTAGACTTACCACAACTCCAGTCTTGATTATTCCGAAGAGGGGTTTGGGCGATTCAGTGTATTGTGATGCTTCACGGGAAGGTTTGGGTTGTGTATTGATGTAAGAGGGGAAGGTAGTAGCCTATGGCTCACAGCAGTTGAAAGCCTACAAGAGGAACTACCCTACTCACGACTTAGAGTTAGCGGCGGTGATTTTTGCCTTGAAAATTTGGAGGCACTATTTATATGGTGAGAAATTTGAGGTGTTTTCTGATCACAAGAGTCTGAAATATTTGTTTACACAGAAAGACTTGAACTTGAGACAGAGAAAGTGGGTGGAGTTCATAGAGGATTATGATTTTGAGTTGTATTATCATCTAGAGAAGGCCAATGTTGTGGCCGATACCTTGAGTAGAAAGTCAATTAGCAGCGTAGCTTGTATCGCCATCTGTGAATGGGAAATGTTGGGTACTCTTGGGAAGTTTGACTTGTATTTGGGCGAGTCTGTTGAATCTGCAGCCTTATTTTCTGTAGTTGCACAACCTACACTTGTGAACTGAGTGTTAAAAGCGCAGAAAAGTGATCTTGAGGTAGAATCCTTTCGGGAGAAGATCTTCATTGGGAAGGTAGAGAAGGGTTTGAATGTGTATCCCGACCAAAGTGTGAGATACCGTGATTGTTTGTTCGTACCGGAGTCTTGCCGAGAGGAAGTACTCCGAGAATTTCACCATTCATGCCTTGCGGTGCATCTGGGAGGCACGAAGATGTATCATGACCTTAGTCGCCAGTTTTGGTGGAGGGGTATGAAGAAGGATGTAGCTGTGTTTGTATCGAAGTGCCTTACTTGTCAACAAATGAAGGTCAAGCATCAGAGGCCAGCGGGTTTGTTGCAACCCTTGCCTATAGCCGAGTGGAAAATGAGAGTATACTACGATAGATTTTGTTATGGGCCTTCCGAGGACTCAACAAGGTAGTTGATCGATTGACCAAGTTGGTGCATTTTATTCCTATGTGTGTAAGTGATTCGGTAGATTATCTTGCCGACCTTTACATTAGAGATATAGTGAGATTGCACGGAGTCCCTGTGACAATTGTCTCGGATAGAGATCTCCGTTTTACAGCTCGGTTGTGGCAGAGCTTACAGAGTGCCTTGGGCACTCGGTTAACCTTTAGCATTGCTTACCATCCTCAGACTCATGGGCAGTCCGAGCGTACTATTTAGATTCTTGAGGATATGTTTCGAGGCTGTGTCCTTGATTTTAAGGGGTCGTGGGAGAGACACTTACCCTTAGTGGAGTTTGCCTACAATAACAACTTCTAATCGAGTATTGGCATGGCACTATTTGAGGCCTTGTATGGCCGACCATGTAGATCTCCAGTGTGTTGGGCTGAGGTGGGTGATACACCTTTGTTGGGTCCAGAGTTGGTTCGCAAAACGACGGAGAAAGTGATATTTATCCATAAAAGGTTGGTTACAGCCCAGAGTCGCCAGAAGAGTTATGTCGACCATAGGAGGAGACCTTTGTCTTTTGAGGTGGGAGACCATGTCTTTTTGAAAATATCACCTAGGCGGGGTCTTATGAGATTTGGGAAGAGCTGGAAGTTGTCCCCTCGGTTTATTGGCCCTTTTGAGATCCTTGAGCATATTGGGGAGGTTGCCTATCGTTTGGCGCTACCGCCATAACTTTTCAGAGTGCATGGCGTATTTCATATTAGTATGCTTCGGAAGTATGAGCCGGATCCATCGCACGTGTTGGATTGGACCGACTTAGAGATGGACGAGGATGCCTCGTATGAGGAGAGACCGGTGAGAGTCATGGATAGACGGGACCAAGTTTTGCGAGGCAAGGCAATTCCCTTGGTCAAAGTATTATGGAAACATCACGGGGTTGAGGAAGCAACTTGGGAACGTGAATTGGAAGTTCGAGAGAAATATCCGGACTTATTTGTTGATGTTTGAGCATATGTTGAGATTTTAGTTTTGTTTATGAACTGTAAGACATTGTATATGTTTTGAATTATGAGAACATTGTATATGTTGAATATATTTTGGGAATGCAAGCTTAATATAAACATTATATATGTTGTTTAAGCTTTAGAAATGCGAGTTTATCATAAACATTGGTTACGTTTTGGAAATATGAGATGTGTGTAGTAAAGTTGTCTAAAACTATGAGAGGTGAATACTGGTGATATATGTTAAGATCTATATTGTGAATTTGTTCATCTTATGAAAGGATTGAATGACCGGTAGGCGGATCATGGGATTGAGAATTGATTTATGATCATTTTGGAAATTGGCTAAAACATGGTTTTGAAATATGATTTGAAATTTTGGGGACAAAATTCCTTAAGGGGTGAGGTTATAGTGATTCCGGGTTTGGACCCGACCTTTTTGTATTCCGGACTCGGGTCTCGTGGCTTAATATTGTTAATTATGTATTTTCTCCCTTCCACTCTTTGAATTTGAGTTTTGGAATGTATTGGGCATGTTTGGAACAATTGGGTTGTTAGTTGGTCTAAAATGAAGTTGCCCAGATTTTAGCTTCTTCGCTTGAGCGAAGCTTTCCTCGCTTGAACGAGCTTGATGATCTCCCAACATTTCTTTCAGTCCTGCAGAGTTCTGGGAGGGTATTGTTCTTCGCTCAAGCGAGTACTCTTGCGCTCGAGCAACAGTCTTTGTCTGCAAAACTTCTGGGGATTTGTATTATACGCTCGAGTGAAGATTCTTGCGCTCGAGCGAGGTCACTTATTGTGTCTGGTCGCTCAAGCGACAACTCCTTCGCTCGAGCGAGCCTCGTGTATATCAGTTCGCAGCAGAGCAGTTTCATATCACTTTTTGATTTCCTTTTTACTCAAAACCCTAATTCGGCACTCTCTCTCTCTCTAAAATACTCTCTCTTTCTACAAATACACCTAGATTTAGGGATCTCTTAACCTTAGTGCATTTGTTAAAAAAATAGAGCATCTTGTGGGCTTCCATTTAATCCAAGTAAAAATGCGTTTGGGCATTTTTTAAGTTCCTCTTTTTTTCCATTGGGCTTCTGCACTTGAGGTAGGGATATTCTACACTTTAATATGATTTTTGACCTAGGTATTTGTTGTGTGCATACATGATGAGATTTAGGAGTGCGTTTGGGTAAACTAGGGTTTGGGTTCGAATTAAAAGAGGCGTTTTCCATGTTTGGTTACAAAATGAACATGGGGCTTTGAATATGAAGTTCTCTTGTGATTAAATGGTGAAATTTAGTCTTTGGCTTGATACTTGGAAAAATGAGGAAATTTGCCCTAATTTGTGTTGAAGAATTATTTTTTACAAATAATGGAATTGGTATGAAAAATATGAAATAGAGAGGATGTATAAATGAGTGGTGTAGTTGGATTTGTTAAATCACTTACCTATGGAAATTTGATAATTTATTTGTTATAAAGATTGTATATCTGTTTAGAAATATCTATATTAGGCTATTGGTGGAGGATAGCTATAATTGTTGTAGAAATCGCATGAGGATTAGGTGAATTGAAACTAATCACTTAAATTGAGTCATTGAATATGACGGCATCATAGGGCATTGAATATGCATCGTTGATAGTCATTGAATACAACGATGTTTAAGATACATTGTATATGCATAGTTGTTTGGGAAGAGAAATGAGATGTACTCCATGTTTTGGGAGGAGATAAGGGATGGACTCCATTGAAGATTAAGTTGGCCGTAGTGTCCAAGGTAAAAGTCCCGAAATCTTATGTAAACATGGGAGCCAATCCCACGAACGAAATTTCCGTAAAATGGCAAGATTGAAGTGTTTTTATGTTTGTTGTTTTAATCGAAAATCATTGAGTTGTAATCTCAGCTGGGTTATTCAGAGAATTGTAAATTTGGCCTATGAGTCGAAATGAAATGAACAAATATGAAATGAATAAATTGGAATGGATCTAGATGTGAATGTTGGAATCGTGTAGTCATATGAAATAGATGTGCTTTCGTTATAAGTGTTAAACATATATACACTTGACACTCATATCTTAGTTAAACATTATATATTGTGATAGATTGTTTGTTTTGGGTTTTGGCTCACCCTACTTGGGAAACCATTTTCAGGTACAGGTGATATGCTTTCTCTAAGGACGTAGCTTGGAACGACTTAGGAGCTGGAGGCTCTATTTTTGTTACTCTTGTGTTTAATTGTTTATCCAAGCCAAGAGCTTTAAATGTATAGAGTTTACGACTTTCTTTTGTTGTAGCCAAGTTATATCTTGGAAAGATGTAAGCCCGTAGGGCATCTATTTTGTTGCTTTTAACTAGTGTTATATGCTATAGATTCAGGATAAACATTTATGAATGTATAATTCGTGTAATACCTTTTGTAATACGAACTCTGATGTATGGAAGTATACCAATTCTATTATGTTCATAACTCTTTTGAGTTGGTTTATCTATATTATTTTAAGGGCGTTACAGTATAGTTAGTTTTGGCTACTAGAATTTTAGTCACCGAATGAAAAACAAAAATTTACTTTCTATTATTGGCGATCAAAAATTTTGGTCGCCAAAAATTTATTTTCAACGACTAAAAAATATTTTAGTCGT
The DNA here is from genome assembly GCF_055761805.1 of Camellia sinensis. Taxonomy (NCBI): domain Eukaryota; kingdom Viridiplantae; phylum Streptophyta; class Magnoliopsida; order Ericales; family Theaceae; genus Camellia; species Camellia sinensis. The sequence goes on from NC_138969.1 coordinate 168,426,159, forward strand.
TGTATAGTTAGTGTGTGAGTGATTTTTCGATCACACTGCCAACTCAGTAATCAGCTGGAGAGAACTGGCAGAATAGATGATGCCTAACTGACCTGCAATAGAAAAAGAAGATTCCGGCGGTGGTTCTTCCACCCGGGGGCATTCCGACGATCAAGTCAGTATATCTCTCAAAGATAATCAATAGCACTAATCTCACTATTCAGAATATAGATTGCGTACCTTAGACCCATCGGGGATGCCTCTCTTTTATAGTTAACTCAATCCTTGTCCTACTAGAAGCCTAGCTTCAATGGACTCTTGCTCAGTGCTTATCCTAGACTCTCCAAGAGATAAAGATAAACTCCCTAAGAGTGTTATCCTTATCCAAGCTGAAGTCCTTCCTCATTCTAGGACTTTTGTTCCTTATCTGCTTATCTCGGATTCCAATATCTTCGGAGATAACCTCGGCCTTACTGAGATAACCTCGGCGTCATAACCTGGGCACGTGGCACCTCGGCTGACACGTCGGCATCGCCTTGGCCACGTGTTGGGACTCAGAAAACATATCCCCACAACTTCCCCCAAGGTTCTATTACCTCGGCATTTTGAGGTGATGGAACCTATATCGGTACTTCCTGCCAGTACATCGGCTTAAGTCGAGCTCATCATTATAAGCCGACATGTCTTCTTAAAGATCAAGAATTTTCAAGAGCTTCTTCACGCGTATGAGCTGTCACGCATCACAATTCAACTGTTTCAGCTACTGTAGACGTCCCCGAACGACCTGGGAGGGTGAGTTCCGTTCTGTTCATTTGGGGTTACTACAGCTCGGACTCTCAAATTGTCACGGTTCTTAATCTGAACCAAAGAGTCCAAATCCGGCAAATCGTTTTGAGAAAACAGATTTTGAAAGAAGTGCCAAACATGGACTGCTTTGCCAGATACAGAGTCGCCACCTAAATATTTTATTTTGGGAAATTTAGGAAACCCTGACTCGTTTGCCTAAGGCCACGTGTCCGTCATCACCAAAGTTGCCTCGGCTCGGGAACTTGGGTACAATTGGGGAAGGTCACTTCGTGAGCACCCCCGCTCGCCCGATCAAAGATCGGCCTATACTAACCATGATATCAAATTTTGAAAACATTGTGTGTTCTTATTCCGATTATTAGCCTAGATTTACTATGCGATGCGCACAGCATACAAGTATAGACTGGATCGTCTGAATTGGAACAAAACATTTCATGTTTGTTTGTTTGAAAATGGTTTGATGGTGCTACTCGCAAGTAGGCTAAGACATGGATTTGCCACCCTCGGGTGGGCTTAGAAAAACATGATTTTGCCACTATCTAGTGGGCTTAAAACACACATTTGATGAATTGTTCCAATCCAAATAACCCAACTTTCACCCACAGGCATTCAGGCAGTTATATCACATAAGCAAATAGCCTCATGGTAAGCATGCTATTCATGGCAGCACTCACACGCATGCAAGGATGCTAAAGCATAAAACTCACCGAGTACTCCAAGCCAAAACAGAAGCTCATTAGAAATCCATGCATGATCCTAAATATGCTGAAATGCCTAATGTAACACATGCAAGAATGCAACTATAGCAGGCTCGGCTATTCTAAACATGGCATATGAAATGCTACAGCTAACATGTATTTAACTTGGATTTGAAAATACAATGCAGTTAGTATGATGCGCCGAGCCCGGTGCATGCAAAACAAATGAATGAATGCAAACATGCTATCATACTGTATGCTAATTGAAACATGCCCTAATCTAACCATCATAAGCGGGTAAATAAAAGGGAAGAAAGACGTGGGGTTGGAAGACATACATCACACATACGCACACTTATTACAACATTGCCCTCGCGCAGAGGGTCCAAAAGAATAATACAGTCCCGAATGAATAAATAATACAGTCCCAATAAATACAAAAATCCTAATTAATTTACAAATTAATCTAGGAAAGCTATAAACTGGCATGCAAGCCAGGGACTGCCTTGACTCTGATGAATGATGTATGTTTGGGCTGCTTTGCGCTGAAATCCAGTGGGATGCCCTGATTAGTCTCTGTTTTGCCATTATTCTTGGAAAGCGCGCCAAGCTCCAGAAGGTTGCTATTTCTTGATTTGCTACAACAGAGAGCAGGAAAGGGGCATAGCAATGTATTTTCACAAATGTATGCATGTCTCGATCCTCGTGCCACCAATCACGCATCTCGATGCATGATGGCCGAGGAGTCGAATTGCCCAACTCACTATGGAATGAATGCACATGAAAACACAATGAAACCTAGACTCCATTATGGATAATCCGGAGTGTCGGTGACTGGGAATTGAGACACGTTCCGTCACTCGAAGTACGAAACGCCCCTCGTTTCCCGTGCTCGGGCTAACTCCTATCCCAAGCACAATGCAATATGCATGACATGCATGAAATGTAACTAAGATACAACCTAACATACACAATGCTATGAAATGGCATACATGATGCACGAGATAACATGGCGTACACAATGCACTAACATACAACCTAGCATACGCAATGCTATGAAATGAAATGGCATACAAAATGCATTATGGACTTACACCAACATGAGTGGACCTCAGCCACACTCACATAAGAGGCCATTGGATGAAAATGAGACACTCGAGATGCGTGCACACGTCACGCAAATCGAGGACCGAACCTAAGGCACAAATGCCACTCTAACAAAGCATGGCAAGGCATGAAACATGGTATACAAACATGCAAATTTCAGTACTGAAATATGACCCAAAACAGTCCTGAATCATGGAAACATGGCACCCGATGCATGAAATGAAACCGAAATACAAAACTAGGCCTATGTATTGGCCTATAGCTATACAAAAAATGCACTATCTGAACATGGAATATAAAGACAGAGTCAAGATAGCCCAAAAATAAGCACATTCACAGTTCTAAGCAAGGCCAAACAATAAACAAAAATAGGGCAAAACTAGCATGCAAAAATGACCCTAAATGTGAGATAAAGAAGCAAGTCACAGCTTCTGGCCTCAAACACGAGAGGGCCCTTCAACAATGTTGAAGAGGGACCCAAAACATGGCATTTTACAGTTGGTGTCCAGACCCAAAACAGTGTACAAGAATGCTCAAAAAGCTATGCAAAATAAGGCCAAAAAGAGAGTTATAACACAAAGTATAAAAATGATGCCTCAAACAATGAAAGACCCTTAATGAAACATGAAGAGGGGGTCAAAATGAGGTCATTTGTAGTTTGGACCAGAGCCCAAAAACAGAAGCATAAGAGGCTAACAAATCATGCAAAAATGGAGCCAAAAGAGAGATATAAAGGCAAGTGATAAATGAAAGCCTCAAACAGCAATGAGCCCTTCAACAATGTTGAATAAGGGCTCAAAATAAGCCACTTTTCAGTTCATGACAGAGCTCAAAACAGTTTATACATAGGCCAAAAATACTACACAAGAAGATGGCATACATGGGAGATAATGAAGCAAGTGAAACAAGGAGACCTCAAACAGGTAAATACCCTAAAACAAACATGAAAAATAGCTCAAAATAAGCTTAGTTCCAGTTAGGTTCGGAGCCCAAAACAGCAAGCAAGTATGGCTAAGAAAGCATGCAAAATATGGACAAAAAATGGGGAAATGGAGCTTACCCTTGTAGACCAATCTTTTGGCAACTCTTGGCTTGAGTTTGGTGGTTCTTTAGCTTTGGAGAACAACCTCAAGCTGCTAGAATGAAGGATGGAAGGGTGGGGCTATGGGTTGGTGAAGAAATGGGTGTAGGACTTGAGAGTTTGGAGCTTGGAGATATAGAGAAAGAGAGATACAAGGCAAGGGGCTTGGGGAGAATTTTTGTAACCCTAATAACAGAGCTGGGGCTGCTGTTATATAGACAAAAGAGGGGGAAAAGGGGGGGAAAAATGGAGGGAAAACAATCCAAGTTTCCCTCAAAAAATGCACCCCCCGGATACACAATCTGGAGGGAAACAGAATATACAGCTGTAAGGAACAAGGTGCAAGGATCATGATCGGCCAGCTATCTAGGGTTTAGGTGGCCGGCCGGCTACCTCCCATGGCCGGCCGGCTGGGGGTCAAAAGGGTCAAGAAGCATTAGTGGCCGGCCACCCTAAAAAGAGAGCCTCTGATGTGTGCACAACACAACCCTGTGGTTAAACACTAGAAATAGTGAACCAGGAGAGAGAACAACCCACTTTTCAAAGGGGTTCAAAAGGTTCAGCAACAATTACTGACTGGCCACCAAATATTGGTGGCCTCCCAGATGTGTACATCACAAATACGGGGTTTAGGATTCAAGAAAATGGCCCAAGGGTGGTCAACATTGGCTTTGAAGTGAGGAAAAACGAGCGACGGAGGGCGATGAAAGGATAAAGTTGGCTTTCTGAACAATTACTGGCCTTCCGCCTCTCTACGACCTTCTTACCAATGAAATAGAGGTCCCTGCCAAAAATGAACCCAAACCGATGCAGAATGAAGGTTCGGGGGCCGAAACGCACAGCCCGAGGCCCCGAAAATCGGCTGTTAGGCACCGGGAGTGGTGTTCGACCACGAAGTTGGTCTCTCGGACCCCAGTGTCCCTCAAAAGGGAGCAAATAAGAAGTATGCCAAAAACCGGAGCAAACGGAGATGGTTAAGTGGTCCCGAACCCAGGCACACGGCCAACGATTCCGAAAAATTGGGAACCGGACTCCAAACGGGCAAAATGGCCTACGACCACGAAACGTAGCCTACGGCCACTGAGAGATGGTCTACGGGACCTCTCTCTCCCTTCAGGAAGAGAAACAGAGAAAACCGAGCCCGGTTCGCAAATCGAGGTAAGGCGTGAAAGAGTCCGAAAGTTCGAAGGCAAGGCTCGCAGCCGAGATTCTGAAACTTCTGAATGAGCACAATATGCAACATCACCAAGCGCTCAATCGGTGACGTCTGAGTCTTAAGGTCGGTCAAAAATGGGGTGTCTACAGTTGCCCCTCTTTGACAGAACTCGAAAGTCATAAGTGACGGGAGTGAATGTCAAAGCCCAGAGACGACCCATTTTTGACAAGGCCGAAGACTTAGACAAACATACAAAATAACATAGATGTGCCCACAGGCATCCCCACAGGCATGCCCGCAGGCAGGGGCAAAATGCAACTGGCAATGCAAGAAGCCGAAGGTAACTCAATGATCATTCAAATGCAGCAAGCTGTAATGAAGCAAGTATTCGCAAATAGATGCAACAGTTTTAAGCGAGAATGCAAAGCAACAGCTATATTTCACGTAGTTAGAAATGTAGAGAATTATTCAATTCTCATCGCGTCTCACACGGAGAAGATACGATACCTGCGCGATTCGTCTGGTCGCACCAGCTTCAAATGAACCATACGTACAATATCGTGCCTGCAAAATGAAGGAACTCAACGAGCACAAACATCTAACAGCATACTGTTCAATGTGATATCGAATGTAGACAATCACGGTGCTTGATAGAAAAGTGCATCGCAATGAGGGAAGAAACGCGCGTTTCGGCGAGGGTGACTCGATCGCAGCCTTCGGTCCGCCTCCCGGAGAGGTTACAACATGTTAAGAAGGATATACTTCACTTTCGATGAGTAAACAATGAGACATGCATCGGAAGTTGGAGTTGAAGTTCCGGCGGGGTGATTTCGCGACAGAAAGTGCACTTCTCTTGTACTTTTTCAAGTCTCGGGGACTCCAATCCTCCCCAAAATTTGCAGGGACCTTGGAGGGCATGTGGGGAACACCACCGGCCAATTTTATTGGGAGAGGGAGGCCACCGACCATTTCTTGAAAAGTGAATGGCCGGCTTGCCAGAAAAAGTGGCCGGCCGGCCACTTTGCCAAATCCGGGGGCAATTTTGTCCTTTTAGCCTCTTTTCTATAAATACACTTATCCAAACACTTTGAGCTCATAAGTGCAGCTCCGAAATCCTCCTCTCTAGCTTCCCAAACCATTTTCTCCCTCAGATCTGGGCTCTATACGCGTTTTCCAACGTCCCACGCAAGTTGTTTTCGCGAAATCTTTCAATTTCAAGCACTTTGAACCGATTAAATTTTGGTTTCGGGGCTTCTTTTCTCATTTTCGCCACTTGAGGTGAGTTATTCTCAATATTTGGAAGATTTTCTCGGGAGTTGACTTTTGTTGACTTTTTCACTTCCCGAGAGTTGACTTTTGTTGACTTTTTTCAATTTTGGCTCGTTTTTGCTCATTTTTGCCCCTTTTTGCAGGTTTCTCGAAATGGCGGGTCAATTTCCCCACGGCGGAGGTTCTCCAGGCGCCGGAGGTGAGCCTAACATCATGTCTCTGTCTCCGAGGGTTCGCCCCTTTATCCCTGAGAGGTATAACCCACCAGTACACGTTCTCCCGCGGGCTGTTTTCCATCATTTCACCGATTTTGACGAGCGAGCACCCGGGGATCTCTTTCTGTGGGAGCCAGAGTATCATCTCTCCTACGAGGCACGAGAGGTATTTACTTCGTTCTTACCTTTCCTGTAACGTATTATGAATTTTTCCTGCATTCTGTTTGCATTCCGAACACACGGTCTTATCATTTGAATTTCCTGAACACTCAGCCCATAAATTGATTGTGAACAAACGGCACACATCGGTTGAAGGTTGAACACGCGGCCCAACACACTGATTTTCTGAACACACAGTCCAAATTGAAGGTGAACACGCAGCACACACAAATTGAGAGTTTGAACACGCAGCCCAAACACTGATTTTCTGAACACACAGCCCAAATTGATTTTCTGAACACACAGCCCAGACTTATTGAGATTTGAACACACAGCCCAAATTGATTTTCTGAACACACAGCCCAAATTGATTTTCTGAACACACAGCCCAGATTGATTTTTTGAACACACAGCCCAGACTGATTGAGATTTGAACACGCAGCCCAAATTGATTTTCTGAACACACAGCCCAAATTGATTTTCTGAACACACAGCCCAGATTGATTTTCTGAACACACAGCCCAGACTGATTAAGATTTGAACATGCAGCCCAAATTGATTTTCTGAACACAGCCCAGATTGATTTTCTGAACACACAGCCCAGACTGATTGAGATTTGAACACGCAGCCCAAATTGATTTTTTGAACACACAGCCTAAATTGATTTTCTGAACGCACAGCCCAGACTGATTGAGACTTGAACACGCAATCCAAATTGATTTTCTGAACACACAGCCCAAATTGATTTTTTGAACACCCAGCCCAGACTGATTGAGATTTGAACACGCAGCCCAAATTGATTTTCTGAACACACAGCCCAAATTGATGGTGAACACGCAGCACACACTAATTGAGGGTTGAACACGCAGCCCAAACACTGATTTTCTTTGCACGCAGCCTATTCATTTTATTTGCACACAGCTTATTCATTTTATGCTGAAACATGTATTCATCCTGAATGCAGGTGACTTCTCGCACCGTGCGGGGGTATGGCTCTACTGCAGCGAGAGATTGGTATACCGAGCTCCCGAAGGCTGTTCGGGATTTTGTTGACTTAGCGGGGTTTGGGCCCTTCTGCACTGGGCTATCCCGTTGTCCTGCTAGGAGGACGCTGGTGGCCGCCCTGGTGGAGAGATGGTGGGACACCACCAACTCTTTTCATTTCTCTGCCACTAGGGACATGACTATGACCCCTTTTGACTTCGCTGTATTGACCGGCCTTGATGTGGGAGGCTGGGCGATCCCTTATGATGAGGACATGGGCCAGTGGGAGGCCGCTTGGATCTACTTGTTGGGAGCTCGCCCGCCTGTTGACAGAGCTTCGGGGAGAGTCCGATACACCTGGTTCTCTTTCCATTTCCGGCGGGTGGAGATGGAGCCCGGGACTCCTGAGGAGGCAGCACAGTACGCCCGTGGCTTTTTGATGTTCCTCTTCGGGACCACCTTGTTTGCCGACAGAGGGAACACTGTTGGGCTTTATCTGCTGAGTGCCTTGGTGGACCTGTCACAGGTCAGGCGGTATGACTGGGGTGGTGCCGACTTGGCCACCCTTTATTGCTACATGAGCGCGACCTCATGCGGACGGGGGGGACTTACTTGGCGGCTATTGGAGAGCCTGGGAGGTACTTTCTGCCCTTTTGATTTACATTTCTGCTCCTCATTTCCTGCACATCGCACACACGGTGCACTTTATACTCTATATCGTGCATTTTGCCCTCAGCATTTCACATTCTGCTTTGTTTTCTACAGTTGTGGGTCTATGTATATTTCCCGACATTGGCCCCGGAGTTGATGGTAGCGGGACCCCTCGTGACCCCGTACTCACTTGTGTTTGAAGGCCAGCACCGGCCAAGACCTCGGGAGTCTCTCCTTTACCTGCGACAGTATTTCGACACGGTGCGCTCGTCGGAGGTACTTCAAAACTCTCAGTTCTTTCTGTTTTCATCTTTGATTTGTCCTGTACATCTTCGATTTCCGCTTGGTTTATGCACCTGTTATCTGCAGATTACATGGCAGCCCTGGGCGCCCTTAGGTGAGGGTCTCCGATTCTAGTTTGCTGGAGGATGGGGTGCCTCCCAGTACAGGCTCCTGTTCGAAGGGCCGGTTGGTAGGGCCTTTTTTCTGGGGGAGCGTTTCTTGCGTCAGGTCTGGGGGTATACTTCTCAGGACCCTCCTTCAGCACCCCCAGTCGACATGCGGATTGCTGATGTACTCATTTCCCGGGATGTCGTTAATGCTATGCTGGGTACTGATGCTTTGTTATATCTTGAGGAGGGGGATTATGCCACTTACCGTCACACATACCTGATGCCTCCATTGACGGGAGTTCGCACTCCGATGATGAGGCCTGCTGGTATGCCATCTTCGAGCCAGGCTCGGGCTCGGGCTGCAGACGCCCCTTCCACCAGCAGGGCTGGTACATCTAGAGGTGGGGGTAGATCGGTTCCCCCGATTCCTCCGACTTTTTCTTATCCCGGGTGGCCGGACATGCCGACTGAGCTGATGGGGTGGCAGTATGGGACTACCTCTCCGATTCTGATCCCGATAGAGCCTTCGATGCCCGGTCATCGATATGTCAGAGACCCCGACTCGCCACCGGTATGTTTTACAGCTTTGATTTATCACTCAGATATTTGGACGTTCATTCTTTTACTGACACCCTTGCCTTTGCATCTGCAACCCCCTGTTGAGTATATGGATCAGGTGCTCGAGATGGTAGCCTCACTTGAGGGGATGGTCCTGCGGAGGGAGGCGCAGTTGTCTATCATGGGCTTCCTGGTACCCTTTAGTTTTCTGGCGTTTATCATACTTCTGATGACATGCTGATTTCTACTGCATTGATAGGCTACTTGTGTAGAGCACATCTGACACACACCCCACTTGTACACTGTGTTTACAAGCACCCACTTCATGTAGTTTTTGCTTGTATCTGCATCTGATGTACATATTTAGACTGACGTATTTAATTTGAACTCTTTGTTCTCAGATGCCTCCGGTATATGCTCAGCCGCAGGCCGGGCCATCTGGGCCTTCTCGGGGAGCTGGGCCATCTGGGCCTTTTCACGGAGCTGGGCCATCCAGGCCTTTCCGAGGAGCTGGGCCATCCAGGCCTTTTCGAGGGGAGGGGTCGTCTCGCAGACGCAGGGCACATATTGTAGAGGAGGAGCCTGGTGAGGATGAGGAGGAGGAAGTTGCAGACCGTCAGTCGGAGACATCTGCTGATGGAGAGGACGGCTCCGGCCTTGGTTCCGGGAGTGGAGGCGAGGCTGAGGGGGATCCCGAGGATGACGGCTTCGATTCAGATGATGGCGATGGCGATGGTGGCAGAGAGTCTATTCCGTAGAAAAGGACGAAGAGGGCCTCTTATTACTTCTCTTGAGAGCACAGATGCAGCTGTTTCCTGTTTTATTTATCTTTTTGCTAGTAGTTGTAGCACATTGTACATTATCGGGCAGTTTTATTCTCTGTAAAACTTGTGCCTTAGTCTGTAAAATGTTGTAACAAGCGAGGCATGATGGGATGAAACAGTTTTTGAAAAAAGTATTGTATTTTAAACGTTTAGCATCATATCGCATCATTCTGCATCATAATGAGATTGAATGGAAATGTGTATTGTGCATTTTGCCCAGTCAGGTAGTGAACCGATGCAACAACTTAACTTTCTAAGATATAACAAAACCTTAGCAAGTTTACAACTCGATAAACAAAACACAATAATGTTGACAACTCGATAAACAAGACTCAACCAAAAGGCTTAAACAAAGAGTAACAACTCAAAAACACGAAACACGACAGCTCGACAAACAACTCGATAAGCAAAACAATAACTCGATAAACAAAACAACAACTCGATAAACAAAACTTAACAAAACGAAGTGTACTTCGGACGATCTGGGCAACAGAATGCATCCGAAACAGAGGGAAATAGAGGCCTTCGACACATCTGTTGCATGGAAATACTTGAAACTTTCCCTCGGAGGGTAAAACAGGGCCAAAGACACACATTGGAGCATGGCTGGCCACTTTTGGGAGCCGGCCGGCCAGATTTATTGCAGAGAGGGGGCCACCGGCCAGTTTTGAAACAAGAAATGGCCGGCCTGCCAGAAAAGATGGCCGGCCGGCTACTTAACTCAGTAACCGCCCAATTTTTGACACTTGTCCCCCTGAATAGTGTCTTTTCCTCTTTAAAAGCCTTAGCTCCGTGTTTTGATTCAATTCATCTTAGTTTTGCACGAAAAATGGAGGCGTTTCTCATTGAAAATCTCACAGCTTGGATCGCTTCTCTAGATGGCTCGGAAAAGTTAAACTTCTGGGGTTTCGGCTTGAATGCACTATTCACGCTGAGCCGCACCCCGCTACATCTCCCTTTTCTCCATGCCGCAGCGAGGTTTTGGAACCCAGTGACGCATGTCTTTAGCTTTGGCGGGCAAGAGGTATGTCCAACTTTTGAAGATTTTCAAGTTTTGATGGAGTCTGAGTGTCATGAAGAGATCTTGCCCCAGTTCTGCTTTGGCCACGCCCAAGCTTTAGGGCGGATGTGTGGATTCACCGCGCATGATGCTCGGTCTCTGATCTGTAATGGGGAACTGGATATCCTTGGTTTGATTCATCTCTTTTCTGACGCCAGTGACCGCAGCAACCATTATTGGCAAGGTTTCCGGCAACACGCCCTTTGCTTGTGCCTGCTGTCTCACTTTCTGCTTTCCCCGGGTTTTGGCGGATTTAGCATTCGTCTGATTAAAGTTGCTCAAGGCTTGAAAGAAGGAAAGAGCTGCATCGCCATGACCTTGGCCGAGACGCTGATGGGCTTGGATTCTATCTATCGCCGGGAGACGACTAGATTTGCCGGGAGTCCACTGCTGCTGTAGGTAATGTTTTCCACCCAATCTTACATATGTATTTGCTCACATCACTCGGCCCTCAGGCTCGGTTTTTCTCACAAAAACCCTTTTCTCGCTTTTCCCTCACCGTACATCTCTCTATTCTTTATTCTCTCATTTTTCATCCCTCCCTAGGTGTGGTTGATGGACAAATTGCAGGTTGTGGACTCTTGCCCAGCCTACTCAGCTCGAGGCTATTTCTTTCGACAGGCCTAGTCGATGCCCCTGATGAAAGGTGGTGGTTTGACTGGATGTGTAATTTGTCCGCAGATCGCATTGCTTGGCGTTGTCCTTGGCTCAATCTCCCGGCGATGAGCTATAGCATGCCCCGGCTGATCGGGATCCAGTTGATTGGTCTAACCCACTGTGTGTTCTACTTTCCGTTCTGGTTCCTGCGCCAGTTTGGTCATGATCAAATTTGCCCACTAGAGGGGATTGAGTACCCGGCTGCTTTCCCGGTCCGAGGTGCACAGCTCACCTGATATGCCACAACATGGAGGACTAGAGAGCTCTTGGCTCCTGCTCCCACTTTCAGTTGCATTTTGTCTGACGAGTGCTTGGACTGGCTCAATGAGGAGGCACAGGTTGGGCCTAGTTTGGCGTCAGAGGCTTCGACTAGCTCTGGAGGGGGCGCAGGGATACTTGACTTGACTATGCCCCGGATTTATTGCTTTATTAGTACTTTCAAGTTTTCTTTATGAATGTAATAAAAAGCAACTTCGATCGTGTGCAAGAGCAGGAGAACTCTGTTTTGAAATCAATGAAATTGAAGGTTGTGGTACTGAAAATTTTCCGCTTTGGTCCAAAAATGGTCTTAGTTGTAAAGAGATTAATTTGAACAAAGTCAACTTTTATTAAAACCTTTCAAAACCATTTTCGATATGGATCAGAACTGGACATGCCTAAGATTTGTCACTGAGATGCACAACCCCAGATCCCTGCAACTGGAAAGTTGCCCCTAGTCTGAATAGCGCTGCATCATCGTGGCAACGGAAAGTTTCCCCTAGTCTGAATAGCACTGTACCAGAGATCGCGATAAAAGCTGATGGACAAAGATGACCGAGATGGTGAAAATGGACAAAGTTGATCGGGGAAAAGTTTATGGCTGAACTTCAGGGTGAAGTTGCCTACGTATCCCAAAGATGGGAATCAAGCCTTACGTAGTTCAGGCTTAGGTTCACTCGGGTATTTTCACTCTCCTTTTACGCTCTAACTTTTGCCAAGGTCGCCCTTTGCAGGTTTTCAACCTTGCGAGCTCAGTTTTTATATTTTCCAATTTTTTTGTGCTCTAACTTTTGCCTAGGTCGCCCTTTCGGGTTTTCGGCCTAGCGAGCCTCTCAGGGGTAATATTTCTTCAACTTGTCCATGTTGATCGGTTGGGAGAACTCTAGGCCATCTAGATCCATCAGAACCACAGCTCCACCTGACCAGATAGCTTTGATGATGTAGGGACCAGTCCAATTGGGTTTGAACTTGCCCTTTGGGTCGTGGATGGGAGCTCGGTTGTCCTTGAGCACCAAATCTCTTTCCTTTAGATTCCTGGACTTAACTTTCTTGTTGAAAGCCCGGGCAATTCTACGCTGATAGCCTTGAACATGGTACAGCGCTTTCAGTCTTCTCTCGTCAAAAAGCATGAGTTCCTCAAATCTGCTCTGCTGCCAATCTGCTTCGGCTATTTGACACTCAGCCAATACTCGTAATGATGGAACCTCAATCTCGATAGGTAGAACGGCCTCCATCCCATAAACCAATGAATACGGAGTCGCTCCGGTAAAAGTTCTGATTGAAGTCCTGTAGCCCCATAGAGCAAATGGCAGCTTATCTGGCCAATCCCGGTAAGTTTCCACCATCTTCTGCAGTATGTGTTTGATATTCTTGTTGGCGGCCTCGACCGCTCCGTTGGTTTGCGGCCGGTATGTAGATGACTTATGAAAAGCCATATTGTATTTCTCCAACAAGTTAATCACTTCCTTCTTGAAGTGGGAACCGTTATCCGAAATAATCTCATTTGGGACCCCGTAACGACAAATGATGTTGTTTCTGATAAATTTTGCAACGTGTGACGCCTTCAACACCGCATACGATTGGGCCTCGACCCACTTCGTGAAATAATCTATCATAACTAGGATGAACTCATGCTCATTCGACCCCTTCGGAGTGACAGCCCCGATCACATCGATTCCCCAAACTGAAAATGGCCATGGCGAAGTCATGTTGTACAGCTTCGACGGCGGGATGTTCATGCGGTTTGCATGAATCTGACACTTGTGGCATTGCCGAACAAAACTAATACAATCCTCCTCCATGGTGGACTAGTAATAACCCTGTCTGAGGATCTTCCGTGGTAGCATTACTCCGTTCATATGCGCACTACATTCTCCTCCATGGATGGCCTCCATCAGGCGCTTTGATTCCTCGGCTTCAACACACAGCTTGTGCATTCCCAGATGACCTCTCTTATACAGCTTACCCCCACAGATGATGAACTGGACGGCCATTCTTCTGATTGCCCTTTTATCCTTGGCATTTACCCTTGGCGGGTATGCTTCTTTTTCCAAGAAATTCCAAATGTCATAATACCAGGGGTTTTGGTCCTGAACCTCATCTATAGCAGTAATCAACTCGTAGGCCGGCGCAAATTTCTGGTCAATGATGACTGGACGCATCCGGATTCCAAACGAGATGTCTATCATGGAAGATAGAGTTGCTAAAGAATCTGCGAACCTGTTGTTCTTTCTTGGAAGATGAGCAAAGTTTAGCTTTTCAAACCGAGGGATTAGCAAGTCCAAGTTCTGATGGTACATCATCATCTTTTCTTCTTTGACTTTTCAGTCTCCGTTTGCTTGAGAAACAACAAGGTTCGAATCCCCGATGACGTCCAAACGTCTTGCTCCTAGTTCTAGGGCCGCTTCTAGGCCGGCAATGCACGCCTCATATTCTGCTTCGTTGTTCGAGACTTTGAACCGGAGTTTGAAGGCTAGAGGGATACGGGAATTGTCGGGTGCTATCAGCAACACCCCTATCCCATATCCGTACTGATTTGATGCTCCGTCAAAGTACATCGTCCAATATTCGTCGTCAATGTGCAAAATGGCTTCATCTGGGAATAAGTACTCCACTGCTTCACCTTCTTCGACTGGATGATCGGCCAAGAACTCTGCCACTGCTCTTCCTTTGACTGACTTGCGTGTCACATATTTCAGATCGAATTCGGAGAGCAACAGCAGCCAACGAACTAGCCTACCCGTAAGTGCCGATTTCTCGAAAAGGTATTTGATGGGATCCAGTCGTGAAACCAACATTAGGGAGTGAGCTAACAAGTAGTGCCGCAGCTTCCTGGTAGCCCATACCAAAGCTAAGCAAGCCTTCTCGAGCGGAGTGTAGCGGGTCTCGTAGTCCAACATCTTCTTGCTCAGATAGTAGATGGCCCTCTCCACCTTATCCTCTAATTCTTGTGCGAGCATGCAGCCTATTGTAGTCTCGGTAACCGAAAGGTACAATATCAACGGTTTCCCCGGCTCTGGTGGCGACAACACGGGTGGGTTCTGTAAATATTCCTTGATCTGTTCAAAAGCAGCTTGGCATCGGCCGTCCCATTGGAATTTCTTGCCTTTCTTCAGGAGACCAAAAAGTGGTTCACAAGTCAAGGTTAATTTTGAGATAAACCGTCTTATGAATTGCACTTTACCCAGAAAGCCTCGCACCTCCTTTTCAGTCATTGGTGGTGGCATTTCTAAGATGGCCTTGATTTTTGAAGGGTCGACCTCGATGCCCCTTTGTGTAATCAGAAATCCTAGCATTTTTCCCGCTGTAACACCGAACGTACACTTTTGAGGATTTAGCCGCAACCGAAATTCTCTGATCCTTTGAAAGAACTTTTGCAAGGCAGTGTAGTGGCCCTCTCTTTCTTACAATCATGTCGTCCACTTACACCTCAACCTCTTTGTGGATCATGTCGTGCAATATTGTGGTCGCGGCCCGTTGATAAGTAGCTCCAGCATTCTTCAACCCAAACGGCATTACTCTGTAGCAGTATGTTCCAGTCTTTTCTCTATCTTCTGGTGCCATTACTATCTGATTGTACCCTGAGAAGCCATCCATGAATGAGAGCAAAGCATGCCCTGCTGTGAAGTCCACCAACTCATCAATATGCGGTAAGGGAAAGTCGTCATTCGGACTAGCTCTGTTCAAATCCCTGAAATCCACGCATACCCGGATCCTACCATCTTTCTTCGGCACTGGAACGATATTGGCCAACCTAGTCGGGTATTCGGATACCAGCAGGAAGCCTGCATCGATCTGCTTGGTGACCTCTTCTTTGATCTTGAGAGCCCAGTCCGGGCGGATCCTTCTGAGTTTCTGCTTGACAGGTCGGGCCTCGGGGTCAAGGGGGATCCGGTGCTGTACCATCTCAGGATCGATCCCAGGCATGTCTTCATAGGACCACGCGAAAACATCTTTAAAATCTATTAGTAAAGCGACTAAGTGCTCGCGTTCCTCCGAAGACAACGTGGACCCGATCTGGACTAGCCGCGGGTCCTCCTCAGTACCAATATTCACGGTAATGATTTCATCCGTTAAGGGTTTGACAAATCTCTCCTGCTCCTACTCAATTAAACGTTGTAAAATCGGAGGAATTTCGTCCTCGTCGTTTTCATCAAAATTTTGAAAGTCTGAGTTTATGCAATAAATTAAGGGCACAAAAAAGTACTCAGAAACCACAGTTACTTGATTCTCATTAAGCATATCCAAATCGTCCGAGTTCTCGGTTACAACAGACTCAAATGAGAAAGAAAAAGACGACCTGGACGTAACTGTGGCATCTGAGTTATCATCCCCAAGATTACCAGACTCAGACTCAGTCGAGCTGGAACCTGATTCCGACTCACAAGACTCGGTGGAATCAGATTCCGGCTCACTACCTGACTCGGTACTGCTGGACAAAAATCCCTCCTCGTACTGCCAAGTGAGAGAGGGTGCGATAGATGCATCCAAAATAGTTGCTGGTAGGCCGGCAGCCGTTTCATCTCCAATCATGGAAACTGAGGAGTTTTCCCCCAAGCACTTTTGGTCGATCGAAGGATCTGAAAGTAGACACGCCAGCGCTGCCCCCATCTCAAGTTCGGTGCTCTCGGAATCCACTGCCTTACACTGCCCAACCTCAGCTGATGGGTCTGTCTGCTCTTCGGCAACGTCATCCCCGGGTAGTTGCAGATCGAAGAAGATCTTGAAACCAGGCACGCGCTTCCTCTCAATGTTTAGCCATGGCTCTGGGAAGCCGCAAAACGGAAAGTCCTCCCCCTCTCGGACGAAGCGTCCATTTAGGGTACCCTGAATGGGCCTATGCATCAACTCAAAAGGCTTCCCCGCCTTCTTTGCTTTGGCTCTCCCAGCTATCTCTTTACCCTTCCTCACCCAGTCCTCTTTGGTGGGTAGATAACCCAAGCCAAAGGTATGAGGGTTGTGTGGCACTTCGGCCAATCCTGCGACGCCCTTCCGGTCGCTCCTTCCCAATCCCATTCCGGGGACATGTTGTAACTTGTTCATGAGGTAGACGGATTGAGCACTGACGTACACCCCCTCATTCACGACCATAATATTCTGCACCACTCGAGCCTCAGCCAAAGTCAACCCTGATAAGAACACATCCTCAGTGCCATGCTCGATTTCCAAGACTGGTGTAGACACTTCCGGCGGCGGATGGATTGATGAATTCCTGAAGACGATAGCCACCCCCTTCCCGTGAGGGTATTTCAACATCTAATGTAAAGTGGAAGAGACTGCCTTTACCTGGTGCAACCACGGTCGCCCCAAAAGTAGGTTAAAGGTTGCAGGAACGTCCAAGACATGAAATTCAATGTTGTGTTGTCCTGGACCAACCTGAGTCTGAATTTTGACAGTCCCCATCACCTCCCTGCTAGTATTATCATATGCTCTGATCACCTGAGTAGTTGGCGCGAAGTCCATGGGCTTCAACCCGATTGCATATGCTGTTCTGGCCGGGCAGACATTAATGGCGGACCCGGTATCAACAAGTACCACCGGTATCCACTTGTCTCTATATTCCATGGAAATGTAGAGGGGTTTGTTGTGATTTGTGCCCTCAGGCGGTAGTTCTTTGTCTGAAAAGGTTAATGCCGGGGAACCTCCTCCCGGAAAAACCAGCCCAACCAGCTGTTCCGGTATAGTATCTATAGAGAGTTTGGACTTGTCCATAGCAGATAAGACAGTTTGTCTATGTACTCGTGACGCCATAAGCAGTCCCCAGATGGAGATGTCTGCTTGTATCTTTTTCAGCTGTTTAAGTACAGCTTCCTCTTCGATCTGCTTCTCCTTCTGTTTCTCAGCTTCTTTATCCTTCCCACATGCCTCGGGTTGGTCTAGGTGCGGAGGCTTGAAGTACCGCCCACTTCTTGTCATGTGGTCAACCTCATCAAGGTACCAAGTGTCATCTGGTTGATTGCTTCCCCAGTCTTCGTCTGTGTGGGCAAGACATAAGTCATCGTTTTCCCACCACATTCCGTTAGCATCCAAAAGGCACCTGTCCAGCTCGAACATGTTTGTACTCACAGCACTTTCAGCCTGCATGCTCACAGCATCCTCTTTTCTTGTGCGCGCGGCACTTTCGATCCCCTCATGGATTTTAGCTTTCCCGATTCTCTCAGAACCCTGTTGTTCTACCTGCGTCAGTGCAATTTGTTGTTCAACTTTCCCTGCCTTCACAATGCTTCCGTCCTGAGCGAAATTCTTCGTACTGGCGCTCTCCGGCAATGCACTCTGACTCTCGGCCCTTCCGGCCATCACTGGTACTCTCGCCCCTACTTGGCCTTGTTCTGGTTGAAATTCTACAATGTCCGGTTGATCGTCTAACCATCCGGTAGCATCTGCCGACTCCTTATATTCAAACCAGTTGACTGCCGCATTCCCTGATTCTTGGTCACTGAAAAACTGGAGGTTGGCAAGGCCCTCTTCTACAGCTGTCAGATCATCTACCCCTTGTTCAAATCTGTCCCCCTGAATCGCACATAATTCTGCTTCTTCTGGCAGCCCTACACTTAGCTCAGATTGGCCCACTGATAGGATGTACTCACTTGGGTCGTAGGCTTCCCCAGCAAAATTTCCAGACTGTTCAAACCCTGCCTCGACCATTCTATCCCCCTCTGCAACCCCTGCTGCGCTATCTTCCACAGTCACCACCGCTGGTTCAGGTTGGGTTGTAGAGATGTCCAACATGCACAAAAGGTCAGTGCAGTCGGGAAGGAGCACCTCCGGCTTGGGTAGATGGGTAAGAGTAATATAAATGCTAGGATCGTAAGACACGACCCCTGTCTGGATAAGGTTGACTCTTTTGGGAGGTGGAGCCTGGTTATGTGGTGGGAGAGGATTGGTTGTGACGTTGGGTTTCTCTGGAGGTAGAATTATATTTTTGTCAACGAGGTCTTGAATCTCGTGACGTAGCCTGAAACATTGGTCAGTATCGTGACCGTGCTGCTGGTGATATGTATAGTACTTGGTTGGGTTGTGAGAGGGAGGGAGTGGATTTGGCAATGGCCTCGGCTCTGGGGGTTTTAGATGCCCCTTTCTGATCAAGACCCCCAGAGCCTTAGACAAAGGCATGTATAGTGGGGTGAAGGTTCTTTGGCCTCTGGGATGGTATTTATTGGTTTAAGTATTGCTTCCGGATGCACCGGAGAAGGGTGTGGCCGCCATGGGCCTTGGAAGGGGAGGGGGAATGGTGGTGACCATGCTGACCTCCGAAGCTCTTGCAGTTGCAGCGCCACTCGGGCCTGCGTTATTGTTGCGGTTAAATGTTCTCCGGGGTTGCTCCCTGTCCTGGTCAATCAGACCTTGCTTCATCGCATCCTCGATTTGTACCCCCATCTCATGTAGATCCGAGAAGGTGAGAAAGGGGAGTACAATCATTTTCTGCATCAATTTTGGTTGGAGATTGCGCACAATCATCCTGATTTGATCCTTATCAGTGGGCCTCAAGGTCATCATCGAAGCCTTAGCCCACCATCTGGTCACACATTCTGAGAAGCTCTCTTTGGGTTCTTGCCTCGTCGTTTCGAGATCATGAGTCGTAATCTCGATCTGGGTATTGTACGAGTACTGTGCGACAAAGGCCTCGGCTATCTCATCCAAACTCCTCTTTACTTCATCTTCGAGCTTCGTATACCAGATAGCGGCTACACCCGACAGGGTTCGGCCGAACAGCGAAAGCTTTTGTGGTCGGGTTAGGCCCATTGGCCGCAGTATATCTGAGAATAACCGGAGGTGGACCATGGGATCTCCGGATTCGTCAAAACGATCGATCTGCGGCATCTTGAATCTATCTGGCAACGTTACGGCCACATCGGTATATCCCTCCTCGATATTCAAAATGGCCTTTACTCCTTGTGATTTCTTAAAGAGCTTCTAAAGCTTGCTCAGTTTCAGAGCTGTATGGTCTATTTCGAACTCGAAGGGAGAGTCCGGGTGGTTGGGTGTATGGGTTTTGGACAGTTGAGGCGGAAGCGGGGGCGGAGCTGGCCCCGTTGGAAGGTCTGTGTCCTCTTGGATGTTCTGGATATTGGGTAAGGTGTTCTGGGTGTTTGGCAGAGCATTCTGGATGTAGGTGCTTGCTCGGGTAACGGGACCCCTGGTGGAGGAGGAACTTGACGTGAGGCCGATGCTGCATTTTGCTGTTGCAGTCTAGTGATTAACTCGGCCTGCTGAGCCATGATCTCGGCCTGTTGTTTGGCAAACTCATCCCAGCGAATGGCGTCCTGCTGCATGGCTCTCATGGTTTCATGCATCTGACACATCATCTCCTCGACTCCTGTCGGTGTTGCCATACTACCCTGATTTGTCTGAACTATTGGCAGGTCTATTTCTATAGCAGCAATTGGGATCTCAATCTGACTGTCCACTGATGGGGTAGTCCACTGTTCTGGTGACCTTTGTTCGGATACACTGCACTTCCTCGGTCTCTGCTTGATAACCGGGGGTAGAGAATGAAACACTGGCTGTCCGTCAACCAGATCCTCAGATCGATTGAGCCGACGACCTCTTATCCAAAGTGCTCGGGGGGTATCTGCTGGGTTTGAAGCAATTGTGCTAAAACTGTCCTAGCAAAAAGATAAATAAAGCAATAAGGAAATAAATAAACAGTTAAACGGACAGCATAACAGCTCAAAATAAATGCACAACACACAACAGGGCATAACAACACACGGTCGATAAGCTGAATACACACGGTCCTCAAACACTGATCATTATCCCCGAATCACTGTCCCCAAAACTGAATCTCTGATACCCGCAGATAACTGATTCTTAAACACTGACTGATGCCCGCAGGCCTGATACCCACAATACTGAACTGACGCCCGCAGGCCTGATGCCCAAACCCTGTAAACTGATACATGCATTCGTATGGAGACGTACCCCAAAGCACATAACAAGTAAGTGAGAGCCAAAACACCCCTATGTTCGGGTAGGGTTTCCCTGTCCTATTTTGTCAGGAGCTAGGGTTTCACTACGCACGCAGCGGTTTCAAACAACCTATATCGGGTAAGCAACCTGTCCTAGTTTGGAATGGTCACTATGGATCCGAATATGCACTAGGTCGAATGGTCAAAAAGGGTGCCCCGGTAAAACCGGGGTTTATGTTCCCATACTGGCAGAGCCCACAACCGGTCAGCCTTATGGTCATGCCTTGACAAGACAAGCCTCCAGCAAACCGTTTAGGAATAGCAGATGACAAACACGGTGTCCTAGGCGCACCAATGCAAATGTAATGCAAAGAAACACATAAGTGTAGTAAAAAACAGATATCATGAGTTCGAGTCAAGTTCTCTAAATCCCCAGCGGAGTCGCCAGAAACTGTAGACGTCCCCGAACGCCCCAGGAGGGTGAGTCCCGTTCTGTTCATTTGGGGTTACTACAGCTCGGACTCTCAAATTGTCACGGTTCTTAATCTGAACCAAAGAGTCCAAATCCGACACATCGTTTTGAGAAAATAGATTTTGAAAGAAGTGCCAAACATGGACTGCTTTGCCAGATACAGAGTCGCCACCTAAATATTTTATTTTGGGAAATTTAGGAAACCCTGACTCGTTTGCCTAAGGCCACGTGTCTGTCATCACCAAAGTTGCCTCGGCTCAGGAACTTGGGTACGATTGGGGAAGGTCACTTCATGAGCACCCCCGCTCGCCCGATCAAAGATCGGCCTCTACTAACCATGATATCAAGTTTTGAAAACATTGTGTGTTCTTATTCCGATTATTAGCCTAGATTTACTATGTAATGCGCACAGCATACAAGTATAGACTGGATCGTCTGAATTGGAACAAAACATTTCATGTTTGTTTGTTTGAAAATGGTTTGATGGTGCTACTCGCAAGTAGGCTAAGACATGGATTTGCCACCCTCGGGTGGGCTTAGAAAAACATGATTTTGCCACTATCTAGTGGGCTTAAAACACACATTTGATGAATTGTTCCAATCCAAATAACCCAACCTTCACCCACAGGCATTTAGGCAGTTATATCACATAAGCAAATAGCCTCATGGTAAGCATGCTATTCATGGCAGCACTCACACGCATGCAAGGATGCTAAAGCATAAAACTCACCGAGTACTCCAAGCCAAAACAGAAGCTCATTAGAAATCCATGCATGATCCTAAATATGCTGAAATGCCTAATGCAACACATGCAAGAATGAAACTATAGCAGGCTCGGCTATTCTAAACATGGCATATGAAATGCTACAGCTAACATGTATTCAACTTGAATTTGAAAATACAATGCAGTTAGTATGATGCGCCGACCCCGGTGCATGCAAAACAAATGAATGAATGCAAACATGCTATTATACTGTATGCTAATTGAAACATGCCCTAATCTAACCATCATAAGTGGGTAAATAAAAGGGAAGAAAGACGTGGGGTTGGAAGACATACATCACACACACGCACACTTATTACAACATTGCCCTCGCGCAGAGGGTCCAAAAGAATAATACAGTCCCGAATGAATAAATAATACAGTCCCAATAAATATAAAAATCCTAATTAATTTACAAATTAATCTAGGAAAGCTATAAACTGGCATGCAAGCCAGGGACTGCCTTGACTCTGATGAATGATGTATGTTTGGGCTGCCTTGCGCTGAAATCCACTGGGATGCCCTAATTAGCCTGTGTTTTGCCATTATTCTTGGAAAGCGCGCCAAGCTCCAGAAGGTTGCTAATTCTTGATTTGCTGCAACAGAGAGCAGGAAAGGGGCATAGCAATGTATTTTCACAAATGTATGCATGTCTCGATCCTCGTGCCACCAATCATGCATCTCGATGCATGATGGCCGAGGAGTCGAATTGCACAACTCACTATGGAATGAATGCACATGAAAACACAATAAAACCTAGACTCCATCATGGATAATCCGGAGTGTCGGTGACTAGGAATTGAGACACGTTCCGTCACTCGAAGTACGAAACGCCCCTCGTTTCCCGTGCTCGGGCTAACTCCTATCCCAAGCACAATGCAATATGCATGACATGCATGAAATGTAACTAAGATATAACCTAACATACACAATGCTATGAAATGGCATACACGATGCACGAGATAACATGGCATACACAATGCGCTAACATACAACCTAGCATACGCAATGCTATGAAATGAAATGGCATACACAATGCATGATGGACTTACACCAACATGAGTGGACCTCAGCCGTACTCACATAAGAGGCCATTGGATGAAAATGAGACACTCGAGATGCTTGCACACGTGCACGCAAACCGAGGACCGAACCTAAGACACAAATGCCACTCTAACAAAGCATGGCAAGGCATGAAACATGGTATGCAAACATGCAAATTTCAGTACCGAAATATGACCCAAAACAGTCCCGAATCATGGAAACATGGCACCCGATGCATGAAATGAAACCGAAATACAAAACTAGGCCTATATATTGGCCTATAGCTATACAAAACATGCACTATCTGAACATGGAATATAAAGACAGAGTCAAGAAAGCCCAAAAATAAGCACATTCACAGTTCTAAGCAAGGCCAAAAAATAAACACAAATAGGGAAAAACTAGCATGCAAAAATGGCCCTAAATGTGAGATAAAGAAGCAAGTCACAGCTGCTGGCCTCAAACATGAGAGGGCCCTTCAACAATGTTGAAGAGGGACCCAAAACATGGCATTTTACAGTTGTGGCTAGACCCAAAACAGTGTACAAGAATGCTCAAAATGCTATGCAAAATAAGGCCAAAAAGAGAGTTATAACACAAAGTATAAAAATGATGCCTCAAACAATGAAAGACCCTTAATGAAACATGAATAGGGGGTCAAAATGAGGTCATTTGTAGTTTGGACCAGAGCCCAAAAACAGAAGCATAAGAGGCTAACAAATCATGCAAAAATGGAGCCAAAAGAGAGATATAAAGGCAAGTGATAAATGAAAGCCTCAAAAAGCAATGAGCCCTTCAACAATGTTGAATAAGGGCTCAAAATAAGCCACTTTTCAGTTCATGATAGAGCTCAAAACAGTTTATACATAGGCCAAAAATACTACATAAGAAGATGGCATACAAGGGAGATAATGAACCAAGTGCAACAAGGAGACCTCAAACAGGTAAATACCCTTAAACAAACATGAAAAATAGCTCAAAATAAGCTTAGTTCCAGTTAGGGTCGGAGCCCAAAACAGCAAGCAAGTATGGCTAAGAAAGCATGCAAAATATGGACAAAAAAGGGGAAAATGGAGCTTACCCTTGTAGACCAATCTTTTGGCAACTCTTGGCTTGAGTTTGGTGGTTCTTTAGCTTTGGAGAACAACCTCAAGCTGCTGGAATAAAGGATGGAAGGGTGGGGCTATGGGTTGGTGAAGAAATGGGTGTAGGACTTGAGAGTTTGGAGCTTGGAGATATAGAGAAAGAGAGATACAAGGCAAGGGGCTTGGGGGCAATTTTTGTAACCCTAATAACAGAGCTGGGGCTGCTGTTATATAGACAAAAGAGGGGGGAAAAGGGGGAAAAATGGAGGGAAAACAATCCAAGTTTTCCTCCAAAAATGCACCCCCCTGGATACACAATCTGGGGGGAAACAAAATATACAGCTGTAAGGAACAGGGTGCAAGGATCATGACCGGCCAGCTATCTAGGGTTTAGGTGGCCGGCCAGCTACCTCCCATGGCCGGCCGTCTAGGGGTCAAAAGGGTCAAGAAGCATTAGTGGCCGGCCACCCCAAAAAGAGAGCCTCTGATGTGTGCACAACACAACCCTGTGGTTAAACACTGGAAATAGTGAACCAAGAGAGAGAACAACCCACTTTTCAAAGGGGTTCAAAAGGTTCAACAACAATTACTGGCCGGCCACTAAATATTGGTGGCCTCCCAGATGTGTACATCACAAATACGGGGTTTAGGGTTCAAGAAAATGGCCCAAGGGTGGTCAACATTGGCTTTGAAGTGAGGAAAAACAAGCGACGGAGGGCGATGAAGGGATAAAGTTGGCTGTCTGAACAATTACTGGCCTCCCGCCTCTCTACGACCTTCTTACCAATGAAACAGAGGTCCCTGCCAAAAATGAACCCAAACCGATGCAGAATGAAGGTTCGGGGGCCGAAATGCGCAGCCCGAGGTCCCGAAAACCGGCTGTTAGGCACCGGGAGTGGTGTTCAACCATGAAGTTGGTCTCTCGGACCCCAGTGTCCCTCAAAAGGGAGCAAATAAGAAGTATACCAAAAACCAGAGCAAACGGAGATGGTTAAGCGGTCCCGAACCGAGGCACACGGCCAACGATTCTGAAAAACCGGGAACCGGACTCCAAACGGGCAAAATGGCCTACGACCACGAAACGTAGCCTACGGCCACTGAGAGATGGTCTACAGGACCTCTCCCTCCCTTCGGGAAGAGAAACATAGAAAACCGAGCCTGGTTCACAAACCGAGGTAAGGCGTAAAAGAGTCTAAAAGTTCGAAGGCAAGGCTCGCAGCCGAGATTCTGAAACTTCTGAACGAGCACAATATGCAACATCACCAAGCGCTCAATCGGTGACGTCTGAGTCTTAAGGTCGGTCAAAAATGGAGTGTCTACAGCTACGTATCCTTCTCTTATTGGATTGTACTTGGTATGTGCTTCTTAATCGTCTCGCGCATGCGTGCGCCGTCTGACGCTCTCGTTGTTTTAGGCACATTAATCCTGTTTTGCCGCCGTTTCAAGTTTTAACAACACTTTTTTTTCGCTTTTCGTCGTTTCACTTCTTGTTCAATCCTCTAGCTTTTTCTCTCTCTAGCTCTCTTCCTCAGATCCGCCATTGCTCAAGCTTTCTAAGCTCTGTAACTTGCTCCGTTTACCACCTACGGCATGACTTCCACCGATCTTCCGCCTCTGCAACCGTTGTCAGACTTCGGCAAATCCCTTTTCGGCTTCCCTCTTTCTGGTAAGCCACTGTTCCTCTTGGTTCTTATTTCTTGTTGCTTTTCAAGAAATTGTACTTCATTATTAGTCGTTATTGCTGTTTTACTCAAGTTTTTGACTTATGAATCTTGTATCTGAGCATATTTAGTTCACGATTTTTCTCCTTGCCCATGTCTTGAATACTCGCACTATTCACAACTTTTCTGCACTGTTCTTGGCCTCATACCCTTCGTATTTACAATGTTCTTGATAGTCCATCTCTGTTCTTGATTCTGAAGCACAATCTTGCTTTTCTGTTTTCCAGATTTCGCGCCTTCAATCTTCGTTTCCATAGATCTAGGTTTGGGGTTTGCTTATAGAACCCACGATTATTAAGAAAAACTGAAACTATTTCTACAAACTCTTGCCCAGCACATACTTTAGGTTGTTGTCGAGGTCCCAATAACCCTTTAAAACACCTTCATTCTGAAATCCAGTTCCTCCTAGCTAGGCCGATATCATGGGTATGTGGAAGCATAGGGTAGACACCTCGACAAAACTAGAATACTTTAGGCAAGATTTTTCCATCCCTGCCGACGTCCATCTGAGGTTGGCTGGGGATGACGACTCTATTATGCCCATAACTGACTCCATGCTCTTCCCTATTATATCCTTTATTGAGTGCGGACTTCGGCTTCCACTCAACATCCTTTTCCGTGAGATAATCCATTACTATAAGTTGAACCCAATGCAACTTGCCATCAACTCCTACCGAGTCATTAATGGTATAATAACCTTAGCCAAACAAGAAAACGCTAGGATCACCTTAGCCGATATCCAGTACTGCTACACCATGTATGGCCTCAAAAGAGATACGGGCTACGTTTACTACCTCAAGCCAAGATCTACAGAGTACAAAATCGTAGCCGACCTTCCTGACTCCAACAAGGGAGCTGGAGACGACTACTTTATTACCTCAAGGAACTGGGAGTTCGCTCCAGATGAGGACCTCCATCTTTACCCTCTTCCTCGAACCGTTTTTGTAGAGGGCAATGGTAAGAGCCCTGCGTCCATACTTGTTTTGTTTTTCAAAATTTTTCCAAGTCTTTAATATTTTATCTACTTCAAACGTCTGTTTTGTTTACAGCTCTTCCTCAGCCACCAAAGGGTTTCCATCAGTCTTTCTTTTCCAGCAAAGACTTGAGGAGACTTTTGGATCTACCAGTTCTCAAACGAAAGGCCTCTGCTTCTTAACTTCATCCCCACTTATAAGTCGGCTCTTCCCGACGTCCTAAAAAAGAAGAAGAAAAGCCTTTCTCCACCTTCTACCACAACTCCACAAGTCACGTCCACATCTCGGACAAACCAAAGATCAACCTCTGATCCAGCTGAGCAACCGTCAACCTCGGCTCCATACCCGATCCCACCATCTCAGTGACAATGTCGGCGACGAACTGTTTTTTCTTCCGAGATAGGCCGCCAGAGAGCTGTTGCAAAAGACCTCTTAGCCAGCATCCCTTCTGACATTGATGTTCAGCCAACGTAAACCCAGCCTCCATCAAAGCAAAGAAGAATCAAAAAGGCTCAGCCGAAGGCAAAGGTGACTCAGGTTGAAACTGAGGACACCTTGCCGATCTCTAAATTAGCTGAGAGCGACAAGTCTCAGTCTGCTGCTGGGAAGAGGCGTACTGAGGCCCAACCATCTGAATCCCCAAAATCAAAGAAGTCGAGGTCATCCGCGGTAACTACCTCGGGGTCTTGAAAACATGATGCCCCCTGGGCCCCCAAAATTACTCTAGAAGATAAGCCAGTTATGGCCAATGATAGCGCTGATGACATTAACGTCGGCGTAGCCCTCAGTATGGCTCTGCTTCTTCCCGGCGATCTCGACCGAAACGCCGAGTTGAACGAGTATGAAAACTACGCCCTGATGCTTCAACACTCCGTTCAAGTAAGTGTCTTTATCTGGCAACTTTTTCTTTCTTTCTGTTCATTCCATACTTGTAATTTTTTCTAATAATTTCTGCTCTGTTTTACTTTCAGGCCATCCAGCATGCCCATTCCTTCTCAGTACAATCTTTTGAGAATCGGGAGTAGCTGGCCGAAATGAAGAGGGAGGTCTCCAGTCTTCAAAAGGCCAACAAAAGTTTGCAATCAAAAAATGAAAAAGTTAGAAGACCAGGCCGAGACAGCCATCAAAGCCCAAAACGATGCCAAAGAAAAGACAGACTCTACTGAGGCCATCAAAAAGGTGCTTGAGGCTGAAAAGAAGGATGCCAAGGAAAAAACGGCCCAGGCCCAAAAGGAACTGCAAGACGCTCTGGCCGCCAAAGAGGCCGAAGTCAAGGCAGACGATGAAAAGGGCTACAACGAGGGGGTGGCCGATGTCACGGCGGACTACGAAAGCAGGTGAAGCAAGCATGCAACAGGGGTTTCACCCTTGGTTGGATGACCTTGCTGAAAAGGCTTGATGTCCCCGAGGACTCCCCCCTCAAGAATGTCGATGTCCTTCCTCTGCCGTTTCCCCCAACTCCAAGCCAACCCGCCGACGACGACTCTGAGTCCGAGGAGGAGGTTTTGGTGAAGAGGCCCAAGGAAGCTGTTGGGGTCAAGTCACCTACTCAAAATGAGAAAGTCTTGGACTTGACTCAGGATGAGGAGATTGAGGAGTTTCCTAAAGATGCTGTGCCTCAAAAGGCGATAGTAGACGTGCTCATTGCTGACAAGAGCCTTGATCAAACTTTGCAAGAAATTGACGCTGAGCTTGCGGCTGAGAAGGCCGTCGAGATTCCCTCCCAGCAGTCTTCCGAGATCCAGCCCTAGCCTGCTAATAATGCTGAAGAATCTTAGCCTTATGTTTTTCTTTCCTTTTTTGTACTTTGTTTCTCCTTTCAAAGTAATGTAAACTCTTTAAGTTGCCGATGTGCCTTTTAATGAATACAACTTCCTTTTTTCTTGAATGTTTACATTGTTTGTCTTCCTTTTATCGCTTCTCGTGTGACTTTCATACTTAGAATAATTTTGTATCTTCAAGATGCGCCATAGTCTTGTGCAACCTTCTCGGGATGAAACACTTTAGTTTACATCGGCAAGTACATAAGTATTTAGCTCAATACTCCCTTGGTTTAACTTGTAAATTTTTCTCAAATTTCAACAAGTGTTTTAACATCATCTCGGTTTTAACTTAACTTGTAAACTTTTCTCAAGTTTCAACAAGTGTAAAACATCATTTCGGTTTAACTTCAACTTGTAAACTTTTCTTAAGTTTCAAAAAATGTTAAACATCTTTTCGGTTTAACATCAACTTGTAAACTTTTCTCAAGTTTCAACAAGTGTTAAACATCATTTCGGTTTAACTTCAACTTGTAAACTTTTCTTAAGTTTCAACAAGTGTTAAACATCTTTTCGGTTTAACTTCAACTTGTAAACTTTTCTTAAGTTTCAACAAGTGTTAAACATCATTTCTTCTTTATCAGTCACAAATGTAGAAGAATTCTGCTAAAATTTTATTCATTACGTCGGCAAATAACAAGGAAAATCTAATGGTAGAAAAACTTCAGATTACAAGTATTCCAGGGTCTTGGCAACTCTTTGCCCTCACTATTTTCAAGCCGATATGCCCCATTGCCCAATACCGAAGTGATTCTGTAGGGTCCTTCCCAGTTTGGGCAAAGCTTGCCCTCTCTGGGATCTTTCTTGTTGTCGACGACTTTTCTCAAGACTAGGTCGCCGACTTGGAACTGCCTTGGGTTGACTCTTTTATTATAAGCTCTGGCAAGCTGCTGCTGGTAGGCTGCGAGCTAAATTGCAGCTCTCTCCCTTCTTTCTTCTAGTAGGTCCAGATCTCGAGCTAAAATTACATCATTAGTCCCGTTCTCTACTTCTTGGGTTCTGTTCCCAGGGATGCCGACTTCAAGCGGAGTGACAGCTTCTATGCCATAGGTCATGGCAAAGGGGGATTCCCCCGTTGATCTTCTCGGCGTAGTGCGATATACCCAGAGCACACTTGGTAGTTCATCCACCCACTTTCTTTTTGCTTCCTGCAGTCTCTTCTTTATCCCATCGAGTATAACTTTGTTGGATGCTTATGCTTGACCATTGCTTTGAGGAAAGCTTAGGGTTGAAAAGTAGTTCTTGATTTTGAACTTTGCACAGAAGTTCTTGATTAGTTTGCTGTCAAACTGTGTTCCATTGTCAGTAACTATTGCACTCGGAATCCCAAATCTGGTGATGATGTTCTTCTATAAGAAGTTCTTCACGTCTACATCTCGGATCTTGGCTAAGGGCTCAGCTTCTATCCACTTGGTGAAGTAATCTGTTGCCACCAGCAGGTATTTTCTTTGTCCAGTTGCTTGGGGAAGTTGCCCAACGAGATCCATGCCCCATTGGGCAAACGGCCAAGGACTGGATACTAGGTTAAGGTCTGCTGCTGGCTGGTGTATCAGTGGGGTAAACCTTTGGCATTTTTCACACTTCTTGACATAGGTTTCTGCGTCCTTTTGCATGTAGGGCCGCCAATACCCCTGGGTAATGGCCCTATGAGCTAGTGATCTGCCCTCGGTGTGGCTTCCATAGATTCCTTCATGCATTTCATATAAAAAATCTTCAACTTGTGATGGGTGTACACACCTTAAAAGGGGTCCAGTGAAAGATCTTCTGCACAGATGTCCTTCTGCTGTTAGATTGAATCTTGCTAATTTCAATCTAATCTTGTGTGCCTCCTTGTGGTCATCTGGCAGCTTTCCTTCTTTTAGGAATGCAACAATTGCATCCATCCAGCTTGGTCCCATGTCCACAAACATTGCTTCACGCTCTGTGGTTAGTGGTTCGATGCTCGGGCCCGACAAGTATTCGACCATTATCGTCCTTGCTTTTCCAGGTTGTATTGCACTGGCCAGATTGGCTAGTACATTGGCGTGACTGTTATCATCTCGGATGACCTGATGTAATCGGCAATTCTGAAACAAAGCTACTAACCTGTTGACTTCCTTTGCGTAGGCTGACATCCTTTCATCTCAGGCTGCAAATTCGCCCGTTGTCTGGTTGACTATGAGCTAGGAGTCACAGAAGACTATCACTTCATCTGCTTCTGCTACTACCGCCAGCTTTAGTCCTGCAATTAATGCTTCATATTCTACTTCATTATTTGAGGCCTTGAACCCTAATCGAATGGACTGTTCCAATACTTCTCCATCTGGAGATACCAGTACTACTCCTGCCCCAGCTCCTTGTCAGTTTGAGCTCCCATCGACAAACAGTTAAAAGGAGTCGCCGATGTAAATGCTGCAGGGTCTGAGTTTTTCCTTTTTCCTTTGTTCTGTTGCATTTGGCTGGGCTTCTCCTTGCTTGCTTGGACATCATTCACCTCGGATCAACGGAGCCCAATGTGCGATGGATTCTGGTGCGAAGTCGGCCACGAAGTCGGCCAAAACTTGGCCTTTGATTGCTGTTCTGGATCTGTGTCACGCCCCAAACTCGCCCCTAAAAGTCCGGGCATGACCTATGCAGAAATGGACACTTAACCTAATATACATACTATATGAGACCTGAACAGAAGCATTTAATATTACAAAGTAACATAGAATAACATCCATTGAGCTAAAACTAACATGCCAGGATCACATACTGAGAGCTATTTATCTAAATACATACCCATATACATAATTGAGCGTATAACCGAACATTGCTAAGGAAAGGGGTTACATACATACATCTTCACCTTAGATAAATAATAAAGTGCAAACTAAATTTTTTAACAAAACTTCACATAAATGCATGAGCTTGGTTTGGAAGCCTGGGCATACTGAGGTTGACAACTGAAGGGTGAGCATTAAGGGTTAAGACGGACTCCCAAGTGATTACCTACAGAACAGACATAACACAAAGTGAGCAAAGTTCAGTGAATAATAGTACATAACAATGCAATACTCAACTTGAATTATAAAGCATTTCAATGCACACATAAATAAGAGGACACAAGGTTAATTGATTTTGTACTAATTTCATAATGGCCTTAGGCCCAGCATTGAAACGTAATGGCTTGAAACATAATATCTTGAAACATAGCGGCTTGAAGCCCTTGTATAGAGTGGCATAAGCCCTTGAATGTAGTAGCATGGTATATAGCCCTTGAACTTAGGGCATGAAGCCCTTAAACATGTTGGCATTGAGCCTTTGAACATATCGACATTAAGCCTTTAAATATGTTGGCAATAAGCCCTTGAAAGGTTGGCATAAAGCCCTTGAAAAGTTGGCATGAAGCCCTTAAAGGATTGGTATTAAGCCCTTGAAAAGTTGTATGAATTCAAGAGGTGTCTCACATGGACTCTAGAGGTGGCTCACAATGTAGCACTTAGTTCCAAGTAGCACTTTGTTCCATACCAGTAATTAATAGGTCTTACAGACCAAACCATTCATATCATGTCATACCATAAACGGAAACAAATTCATACCTATGCATTATACTTGAATCATAAATAGAAATCGGAATTCATACTTGATTATACTAGGCACTTCGATAGTGCTAACAAATCAATATAAATCATACTTGTTAGTTCCATGAGGGGAATCCCCCGATACTGAGAACTTATAACATACGTAAACTTGTAGCATACTTAAACTTGTAACAAACTTGAAAACATACTTGAACTTGTAACATACTTGAAAACATACTTGAACTTGTAATATACTTGAAAACACGGTATTATTACCCCTGGGTAAAGGTCGTGTGCTACGGATGTCATGAATACTTTACATATACGGCCAACTGTTCATTAATTCAAAACGTAACATATTAGAACATAGAACATTTCATGTTATATCATGTCATTACAGTACACTTAGCAAAGATGGAACAAGTTACATCATAATGTGGGTTACATGACAAGGTCATCGATATTTAATTCTGTCTTTAGGTTGAGCCATCCGTAAGTCAATCCGTTGTTTATCATAATACTTAGCAGGTATTAACGTATAAAACAATCTGTGGTCTTAGCTAATTATTCATTAAGAATGGCGTAGTTCACTCGATCTATTCATCGGTAGCATATAGAAGCATACACCTTTGTTTGATCGTTTATATATGTTAACATAGTTGACTTAAGTTTAACCGGACATTCTGATAATTATTAACAAAAAGGTAAGCACATTTTACCGATTGAACGGGTTTAGAGATACGTGGATACCACAGTTCCATATTGCTTATACGTTCCATTTGTTCGTAAGCTATCTTGTAAATAACAGAATGTTAGTATTCATCGTCAACAGTAAACAGAATGTACTGCTCACTAATGCCTCTAGATTTCCCAATCAACATAATGTTAACTTAATTACTTGCAAGGAACATAATCTTAACAATGAAAATCATTAACGACAATTGAACGTACGACTATAATACTACTACTCACAGTGCTACAACGGAGTGCTTGTCCCTCCTGAAGTGTGCCCTGTATACATATATAACTTAGTCATTAGTTCTTTTTTCTTTCCTTCATTATTCTTCACAAGCCACCATTAAGCATCCATTTATACCACAATTTCCTCCATCTCAATATATATATAAATAGAAGATTACCATTCTTGCAAACACAGTATGGAATTTATAATCAATTACTTCGATTTCAAGATAGAAAGGAATTGTATGGACATCTTCCACATTTTTCCAAAAATCCCTGAATGTCTAGGGTTTTCACCAAAAACCAAACATTTCCTATCTCCATAAAGAAACTCCATTAAATCATTCTCTTGATTTTAATAACTAAGCAAGCACACAAGTATTTAGCAAAATAATTTGGGATTAAACCCATTTTGGAAAACTCCACATTTTAAGTCACAAAAATTAAAATCAACATAGTCAATACCATCTCGCATAATCACCACAATTCAACATAAACAACATGATTCAACTCAACATCATTAAATATAATTCAACATAATTCAAGAGGAATTCTTAAATCTCATTTCCACATTCCATAACCGAGTTTATGTCATTTATATCATTAACAAATCATTTCCCCCAATTTCCTTTCTCATTATAACATGATTTACATTGTTCATAACAAAGTTCATTCGCAAATTTTAAACATAATTTTCAAACATAACCAAATTCCAATTAAACTTGTACATATATAATTCAACCTACCAATTTCATGATTCAACTCTCAATTTGGGCTAAATCATTGATTATCATAAAAAATCAACCTAGGGTTTCAAGAAAAATCTAGAAATTTCAAGAACAATCCAAATTTCTTAACCTATTACTTTTTGTTCCAATCTTCCCATTTATTATACACCTCTGGTCCATCATCCATAAACCATAATCTAAACCCAATAATAAAACCCCTACCTCAAGAATCAAACAAGGGAGCAGGCTTGATGAGATTCCTCCAAAATTTTGAAATCCAATCGGTAGAAAATGTTGATCTTTTCTTGTTCCCTATCCTTGATGCAAGAACCATGGTGGATTGTTGATAAAAGTGGAGGAAATCAAGGTTTTGGGGGCTAATGTTTCGGACATGGAGGAGGGGAGAAGAAGAGAGAAAAAGAAAATGTAAGAAATGGTCCAAAAATCACGTTTTTGAGCTGCTGTCCCGCACAGTCCCACACGTGCGCCGCTATCCCCGCACGTGCGGACCTGCTTCCAGCACAGATGTGAAAACTTCAAACGGGTATAACTCTCTCATCCGGACTCCGTTTTAAGTCGTTCTTATGTCCAAATTGAAGCCCCGGAAATAAGATTTCCAATGGTTCTAGCCTCACATCTAAATTCAAAGTGTGGAAAAAGAAAAAGACAAAAGAGTGACAGCTGATCGTAGGCGAAGTGTTCGAATTAAAGTTTTTGGTCCAATCTTACTTTACCATCCTGTTACCACCTCAATCGATGCCCCAAAATAAAACTAAGGAGGTTCCAAACATACTAATAAAATGCCACAAACGAATCCACGTGCCTTAAAAATTCAAACTCAACCAAGCGACCCGCTCGAGCGAAAGGAAAATTTCTAGATCGTCACATCCTTCCCTCCTTAAGAAATTTTGTCCCCGAAATTTGCATCCGTTCTAACAAAATAGCAAAAACCTTATGCTCACCAATTCTTAACAACCCCTAGTTCACAACAAAGCATGAGAGCACCCACACATATCCACCAAACCTTGACAACTTTCAATTACACTTCACTTCAATTCTAAACCCAAAATACAAAGTGTTATAACCTATCCACCTTGGGGAAAATTCGTCCTTGAAATTGAAGAAAACCAAATAGAAGACAACTCAAACATGAACGAATCATACCCTGTAATGGTCCAAAACTAGACCCACACTCAGGATAGCTTCTTAATTTTCTAGTTTGATACCTCAATGTTCTAAAGATACGCAACAACAAAGATCACAAGGAAAAGATCAAAAATACTTTTCGACTAACCCATACATAGGAATTCAATAATAGAGCAACAAAATGATTTGACCATCAATCTCAGAGTTAGGATTTAGCAAGGTCAATGACAAGAAGTCAATTCGTAATCATATCATGAGTGGGGTGCATATCGGTACCATCAATATAGAATATCTCCATGTCCTTTCTTTTGAACAAAGTTTATCCCATCATGCAGAACGGTTCATATATAACTTCCAATACAAAATAGAGAACCAGAGTGACATTGTAATATCGAACATTTGCATCTTTACATAGAAATATTTCACAAAATGGTTTCGCAAGCTTAAGTTAGTGATATACTGAAACAAAATTGTAACGGCCTCTTCTTTACAAGTCTTATATAGGCGAAAACATAATGTAGGTAAAGTTCTTCATGTCGTTCAATCACTCTTTCTACAAAATCCTGATTACGGATTACAAAGTTCACGTTGTATTGATTTGACCTTATAACCTTCTCTTACAGCCGATTTCACTTAATATAATTCAACTATCATGTAAAACACAACTTGTCAAAATACCTAACACAATAGTTTTTCACAATCATAGCTCCAAACATTACTACGGTACGGAAGACATAACTATATCATAAAAGTTAGAGTATCATATATATCATTTTCTTTGGGCTTAGACATATTCCATCTTAGTGTTTAAATAATTCATCTAAACAGAGGATAGGTAACTATCAATCCAAAAATAACCACCGATACCATACCTCTTACTTACTCATTTGCATAAAAATTGCATTACCAATCATTATCCCTTTTTATTCTGTCTAACCAAACAGAAGTAGAATCCTCCAGGTCCTCCATCCTTATTCTTGCCACGTTCTGCTCAACAATCAATGACAATAGACATAAAGAATGTACAATAGACATGGAGCATAGTCGTTAGCGTTAACAGATTACATTTAACATTGCCATCAATCTTTTCATATGCATTAAGGATGTCATGTATGAGGCCTAAGTCTTTGTTAGACATCCTAAAGCTCAATGGATCCGTGTGTGAGATAACAACTCGTGCTCTGATACCACTTGTCACGCCCCAAACTCGCCCCTAAAAGTTCGGGCATAACCTATGCAGAAATGGACACTTAACCTGATATACATACTATATGAGGCTTGAACGGAAGCATTTAATATTATAAAGTAACATAGAATAACATCCATTGAGCTAAAACTAACATGCTAGGATCACATACGTGAGAGCTATTTATCTAAATACATACCCATATACATAATTGAGCGTATAACCGAACATTGGTAAAGAAAGGGGTTACATACATACATCTTCACCTTAGATAAATAATTAAAGTGTAAACTAAATTTTTTAACAAAACTTCACATAAATGCATGAGCTTGGTTTGGGAGCCTGGGCATACTGAGGTTGACAACTGAAGGGTGAGCATTAAGGGTTAAGACGGACTCCCAAGTGATTACCTACAGAACAGACATAACACAAAGTGAGCGAAGCTCAGTGAATAATAGTACATAACAATTCAATACTCAACTTGAATTATAAAGCATTTCAGTGCACACATAAATAAGAGGACACAAGGTCAATTGATTTTGTACTAATTTCATAATGGCCTTAGGCCCAGTGTTGAAACGTAATGGCTTGAAACATAATATCTTGAAACATAGCAGCTTGAAGCCCTTGTACAGAGTGGCATAAGCCCTTGAATGTAGTAGCATGGTAGATAGCCCTTGAACTTATGGGATGAAGCCCTTAAACATGTTGGCATTAAGCCCTTGAACGTATCGACATTAAGCCTTTAAATATGTTAGCAATAAGCCCTTGAAAGGTTGGCATAAAGCCTTTGAAAAGTTGGCATGAAGCCCTTGAAGGATTGGTATTAAGCCCTTGAAAAGTTGTATAAATTCAAGAGGTGTCTCACATGGACTCTAGAGGTGGCTCACAACGTAGCACTTAGTTCCAAGTAGCACTTTGTTCCATACCAGTAATTAATAGGTCTTACAGACCAAACCATTCATATCATGTCATACCATAAACGGAAACAAATTCATACATATGCATTATACTTGAATCATAAACAGAAATCGGAATTCATACTTGATTATACTTGGCACTTCGATAGTGCTAACAAATCAATATAAAGCATACTTGTTAGTTCCATGAGGGGAATCCCCCGATACTGAGAACTTATAACATACGTAAACTTGTAGCATACTTAAACTTGTAACAAACTTGAAAACATACTTGAACTTGTAACATACTTGAAAACACGGTATTATTACCCCCGGGTAAGGATCGTGTGCTACGGATGTCATGAATACTTTACATATATGACCAACTGTTCATTAATTCAAAACGTAACATATTAGAACATAGAACATTTCTTGTTATATCATGTCATTACAGTACACTTAGCAAAGACGGAACAAGTTACATCATAATGTGGGTTACATGACAAGGTCATCGATATTTAATTCTGTCTTTAGGTTGAGCCATCCGTAAGTCAATCCGTTGTTTATCATAATACTTAGCAGGTATTAACGTATAAAACAATCCGTGGTCTTAGCTAATTATTTATTAAGATGGCGTAGTTCACTCGATCTATTCATCGGTAGCATATAGAAGCATACACCTTTGTTTGATCATTTATATATGTTAACATAGTTGACTTAAGTTTAACAGGACATTCCTGATAATTATTAACAAAAAGGTAAGCACATTTTACCGATTGAACGGGTTTAGAGATACGTGGATACCACAGTTCCATATTGCTTATACGTTCCATTTGTTCGTAAGCTATCTTGTAACTAACAGAATGTTAGTATTCATCGTCAACAGTAAACAGAATGTACTGCTCACTAATGCCTCTAGATTTCCCAATCAACATAATGTTAACTTAATTACTTGCAAGGAACATAATCTTAACAATGAAAATCATTAACGATAATTGAACGTACGACTATAATACTACTACTCACAGTGCTACAACGGAGTGCTTGTCCCTCCTGAAGTGTGCCCTGTACACATATATAACTTAGTCATTAGTTCTTTTTTCGTTCCTTCATTATTCTTCACAAGCCACCATTAAGCATCCATTTATACCACAATTTCCTACATCTCAATATATATATAAATAGAAGATTACCATTCTTGCAAACACAGTATGGAATTTATAATCAATCACTTCGATTTCAAGATAGAAAGGAATTGTATGGACATCTTCCACATTTTTCCAAAAATCCCTGAATGTCTAGGGTCTTCACCAAAAACCAAACATTTCCTATGTCCATAAAGAAACTCCATTAAATCATTCTCTTGATTTTAATAACTAAGCAAGCCCACAAGTATTTAGCAAAATAATTTGGGATTAAACCCATTTCGGAAAACACCACATTTTAAGTCACAAAAATTAAAATCAACATAGTCAATACCATCTCACATAATCACCACAATTCAACATAAACAACATGATTCAACTCGACATCATTAAATATAATTCAACATAATTCAAGAGGAATTCTTAAATCCCATTTCTACATTCCATAACCGAGTTTATGTCATTTATATCATTAACAAATCATTTCTCCCAATTTCCTTTCTCATTATAACATGATTTACATTGTTCATAACAAAGTTCATTCGCAAATTTTAAACATAATTTTCAAACATAACCAAATTCTAATTAAACTTGTACATATATAATTCAACCGACCAATTTCATTATTCAACTCTCAATTTGGGCTAAATCATTGATTATCATCAAAAATCAACCTAGGGTTTCAAGAAAAATCTAGAAATTTCAAGAACAATCCAAATTTCTTAACCCATTACTTTTTGTTCCAATCTTCCCATTTATTATACACCCTAGGTCCATCATCCATAAACCATAATCTAAACCCAGTAATAGAACCCCTACCTCAAGAATCAAACATGGGAGCAAGCTTGATGAGATTCCTCCAAAATTTCGAAATCCAATCAGTAGAAAATGTTGATATTCTCTTGTTCCCCATCCTTGATGCAAGAACCATGGTGGATTGTTGATAAAAGGGGAGGAAATCAAGGTTTTGGGGGCTAGGGTTTCGGACATGGAGGAGGGAGAAGAAGAGAGAGAAAGAAAATGTAAGAAATGGTCCAAAAATCACGTTTTTGAGCTGCTGTCCCGCACAGTCCCGCACGTGCGCCGCTATCCCCGCACTTACGGACCTGCTTCCAGTACAGTTGTGAAAACTTCAAACGGGTATAACTCTCTCATCCGGACTCCGTTTTAAGTCGTTCTTATGTCCAAATTGAAGCCCCGGAAATAAGCTTTCCAATGGTTCTAGCCTCACATCTAAATTCAAAGTGTGGAAAAAGACAAAAGGCAAAAGTGTGACGGCTGATCGTAGGCGAAGTGTTCGAATTAAAGTTTTTGGTCCAATCTTACTTTACCATCATGTTACCACCTCAATCGATGCCCCAAAATAAAACTAAGGAGGTTCCAAGCATACTAATAAAATGCCACAAACGAATCCATGTGCCTCAAAAATTCAACCTCAACCAAGCGACCCGCTCGAGCGAAAGAAAAATTTCTAGATCGTCACAGTCTATACTCCAAGTCATACTGTCCCAAGGCCACTGCCCATTTGGCTATTCTTCCTATCAGGTCTCCTTGTTATAGCAAAGACTTCAAGGGGTGTTCAGTTAGCACCAAAATTTTATGGGCCTGGAAGTAATGGTTCAGTTTCTTTGAAGCCATTACTAAAGCCAGTGCCAATTTTTTTAAGGGTAGATACCTTATTTCTACATCGGCCAGGGTTTTGCATACATAGTAAACAGCCCTTTGCTCCCCTTTTTCTTCTCGGATTACCACTGCGCTTACTGCGTGTTCTGAGACTGCTAAGTACAAAAATAACTCCTCTCTAGGTTCTAGATTTGAAAGAACTGAAGCTATGGTCAAATACTTCTTCAGGTCGGCCAGGGCGGCCTCGCATTCTTCTGTCCATAAAAAATCTGTGGCTTTTTTCACTAAGTTGAAGAAAGGTTTACATTTGTCTGAGCTTCTGCTTATGAACCTATTCAGGGCTGCGGCCCTTCTAGTCAATATTTGTACCTGTTTTGCTGATGTCGGGCTCTTCAATTCCAAGATGGCCTTAATCTGATCTAGGCTGGCCTCAATGCCCCTTCTAGTCACCAGATATCCTAAGAACTTACCAGATCCTACTCCAAATGCATGCTTTGCTGCATTGAGTCGGAGTCGATATGTTTTAAGGATGTCAAAGACTGCTTTCAGGTTAGCCAAATAACCTTTAGGTTCCTTGGTCTTCACGACCATGTCATCGATGTAAACTTCCACCGTTCTGCTAATCGGGTGTTTGAACATCTTGGTTACCAATCTTTGGTAAGTTGCTCCTGCGTTTTTTAACCCAAAAGGCATCACTCTGTAGCAGTACAGACCTTTTGGGGTAATAAATACAGTCTTCTCCTC
Source organism: Camellia sinensis (assembly GCF_055761805.1). Taxonomy (NCBI): domain Eukaryota; kingdom Viridiplantae; phylum Streptophyta; class Magnoliopsida; order Ericales; family Theaceae; genus Camellia; species Camellia sinensis. Next base: position 168,466,775 of record NC_138969.1, read on the forward strand.
ATCTAGGGGATACATGGCTATCTGATGATATCCCCTGTAGGCATCCACGAAGCTCATCCTTCAATGCCCCGAAGTGGCGTCTACCAGCTGGTCAATCTTGGGAAGAGGAAAACTGTCTTTGGGACAGGCCTTGTTCAAACTGGTAAAGTCCATGCAGACCCTCCATTTACCATTCTTCTTCTTTACTACTACTGTGTTTGATAACCATGTCGGGTAATCTACCTCTTGAATGGCCCTGGCCTCAAGAAGTCTATCTACTTCCTCATCCACTGCTTCGACGTGTATCAACGTCGGTCTTCTTGCTCATTAGATCACTGGTTTTGTCGACCTATCAACATTCAGTTTATGACAAGTGACCTCGGGGTCAATGCCAGGCATCTCATAATGTGTCCAAGCAAACACCTCAATATTTGTTCTCAAAAAGCTTCAAACTCTTTTTCTTCTTCTTCGGCTAAGCCCGAGCCGAGAAAGAAGAAGCGTTCTTCATCCCATTCCTGGACGAGGATTTTCTTCAGTGCTTCTTCACTCTTCTCGGCTGGCTCCTTGCCGACATCCTCTAAGACCTCCATGTCTTCGTCTTCGATCTCTGCCTTCTCTGGTTCTCCTATGCTGCAGGTGGATTCATTGCTGCCATGGAACAATTCTTTGCCTTCAGCTGATCTCCTCTGACCTCCTCAATCCCATGCTCTATTGGGAACCGCAATAGTTGATGCAAAGTTGAGGGAACAACCCTCATTGCATACAACCATGGTCTTCCCAAAATGATGTTGTAAGGGGAGGGTGTGTCAATTATGGTGAACTCTGTTGTTATCTTCCTGGTGCCTGCTTGCACCTCCAAGCTGGCTGTTCCTAGTGGCCATGTCAGCGTTCCATTGAACCCAACCATTGGGCTATTGGATTGCTCCATATCGTCTGGGTGAAGGCCAAGCTCCTTGTAACATCGGATGTACATGATGTCACAAGAGCTGCCTTGGTCAATCAGGATGCTCCGTACTTGGCATTCCTCAACCTGGAGGGATACTACCAAGGCACCATTATACGGGTGTTGTACCATCTCAAGGTCAGCTTTAGAAAAGGACACCACTAGTCCTTGGCACTCCTCTGCCCGATGTCTCTTCTCCCCGACTTGGTAGACAAGCTGCAAGTGCTTCACCTTTTGGGTCTCCCTCCTGATCTCGTTTTTGCTGACCTTCAAGTGAATTACATTAATTATCCGAGGTCCTCCTGCTTGTGGTTGCTGTGCTGGGGGAGGTGGAGCTGCTGTCGCTTAAGGCAATCTTGCATGTTCTTCTCTTGTTCTGGCCTCATCGACAAGGTCTTTCAGATGGCCTTGCCTCACCAGGTCTTCCAAGTGTGTTTTCAAGGCTCTGCAGCCTTGAGTCATATGCCCGTTTTCATTGTGGTAAGCACAATGCCTGCCAAGGTTTCTTCCCATGAATTCTCCTAGTGTTCTGAAATAGGGTTGATTTCAAATTTGATTCAGGACTTTGTGAATTGGGATTCGGAACACAGTTGTCACTGCCTATGTAGCCATCAGTTCTGCCTCTTGCTTGCTTGATCCATTGTTACCTCGGCCTCGCTTCGGCGAGCTGTTTCCCTTCTCTTGCTTTGCCTCCTTGGTCCCCGATGTATCTTCTTCGGCTCTAGCATACTTCTCGATTCTCGCCATGAGCTCTTCCATGCTTTTTGGCAATGTCTTTGCCAAAGATTTTCGTAGTGGGCAGTCGTCTTTTAGGCCGTTCTTGAAAGATACGACCGCCACTTCTTGATTACACTCTGGTATTCGGTTGAACACCTCATAGTACCTTTTTGCATAGGCCCTAAGGCCTTCATCCTTACTGATCTTCAGAGCCATTAACGCATCCACCCTCAATGGCTGCAGCTTGTTTGTCACGAACCTGGCCACGAACATCTCAGCCAAGCCTTCCCAGGTCTTCACACTTCCCTTTGGTAATTTGTGGAACCAATCTAATGCAATCTCCCCAAAAGATGAGGGGAACACTTTATAGAGCAATGGCTCATTCCCACTATACAACGCCATTGAGTTCAAGCATAATCCGACATGGAAGTTGGGGTCTAACTTACCATCGTATATTTGGAACCTTGGCATACTGAATCTCTTTGGTGCCTCAAATTTGTCTAACTCCACTGAGAATGGTGTTCTTGGTTTTTCAGGGGAAGTTATCTCGGCATCGGCATTCTGCTACTTCCTCTTGAGATAATCTCTCAAGTCTTCTTTGCTCCGCCCAAGAGCTCGGCTATCTCCTGAGTTCAATCTTTTCGGCATGCTACTCTCAGCTTCATGGTGGGTCCTTTTCGATCGTTCTTCGTGAGTTGTGTCGAAGCAGAGTGCCTGCCCCTGAACATGCCGATGTTCTTTGGGGTCTGCCTCTTTGGCGCGATGTGTTCTCCGTGATTCTTCTCTCATCGACTCTCCTCTCCCGACCTCCCTGGAAGGTCGGTGAGAGTGTTTTTCGCTTCTAGTGTGCTGTGGGGCTATTGGGATTGTCTTCTGTCCTCCCTTCTGGGTATTGGCTGCTAGAATTGGCGTGTCCTGCAGTGGGTACGATGGCTGCATGACATTATTTTGCATCATGAAATTGACGACCGATTATAGGTCTGCCAATTTGTTTGCCATCTCTTTTACTTCTTCATCCCTCCGCAGGCATCTATCCTTCCATACCTGGAGCTCATCCTCATTGTAGTACCCACTTCGATCTGGCTTCTTTGGTGCGCCGCCATCCTGGCCGACGTCTTTCTTGCTGTGATTCTGGTCATGAGTTTCTGTGTTGCGGTTGTCTCCTTCGACGTCAAGGTCGATAGGTCTGCCACTCCCAGTAGGAGTGTCGTCCCTAATCTTTTCCTTCTGTCCGTCACTGGCCATCTATTCTCCTTTATTTTCCATAGACGGCGCCAAATTGTGTAAGTGATTTTCTGATCACACTGCCAACTTAGTAATCAGCTGAAGAGAACTGGCAGAATAGATGACGCCTAGCTGACCTGCAACAGAAAGAGAAGATTCCGGCGGTAGTTCTTCCACCCGAGGGCACTCCGACGATCATGTCAGTATATCTCTCAAAGATAATCAATAGCACTAATCTCACTATTCAGAATATAGATTGCGTACCTTAGACCCATCGGGGGTGCCTCTCTTTTGTAGTTAACTCAATCCTTGTCCTACTAGAAGCCTAGCTTCAATGGACTCTTGCTCAGTGCTTATCCTGGACTCTCCAAGAGATAAAAATAAACTCCCTAAGAGTGTTATCCTTATCCAGGCTGAAGTCCTTCCTCATTCTAGGACTCTTGTTCCTTATCCGCTTATCTCGGATTCTGATATCTTCGGAGATAACCTCAGCCTTACCGAGATAACCTCAGCATCATAACCTGGGCACGTGGCACCTCGGCTGACACGTCGGCTCGCCTTGGCCACATGTTGGGACTCTGCAAATATATCCCCACAGTTAGTTTTGGCTACTAAAATTATTAAGTCGCCAAATGAAAAACAAAAATTTATTTTTTATCTTTTGATCGTCAAAAATTTATTTTCAGCGACTAAAAAATATTTTAATCACTGTATAGTTAGTTATGGCTACTAAAATTATTTAGTCGCTGAATAAAAAACAAAAATTTACTTTTTATCTTTTGGTCGCCAAAGAATTAAAATATTTGGAGGGAGACATTTCAAATTCTAGAGGGATTTATAAAATTAATTGGCAATCAAAATGTTTAGTCGTGAAATGTTTCAAATGGCGACATTTCAAATGTTTAGTGGTTTTTTTGCTTCGCCTCCCTCGTCTCTCTCACTGAAAGTCCAAACCAAGCCTCTGGTTTTAGAGAGAGAAAGAGAGCTAGATACAGGTGCTTGTAAAGAGAGAAACAAGCTGTTACATGTTCGCGAGAGAGAGAGAGAGAGATAGGTTTTTTGGGTACAAAATCTGAAGATCTCTCTTGTAGTCAATTACAGAGACCTCTCTTATGATGGCTGAAGCTCTTATCACACCCAATTCACACCCAGATAAGTCATTGGATCCTCCAACTCCATTGTCAATCGAATCTTTGTTTAGTAGAAAAGTTGATTTCTAGCTAGTGAAGAAGCCATTCTTTGGGTTCAACAATGGTAGCTGAGGGTTTCGGTTGGAGACTCTAAATCCAACTACTATCTCGAATCCACGGAGGTTCAGTGGGTCGAGCCAGGGCAGTGGTAATTCGGGTTTGGCTGGTAGGCATGTAATTGGTTCGGTACTGTCGGTATTTAGGTAAAAATTTACACTGAACTGATAATATCGTTTTACTATTTTGAACACTGATACAGATCGTTTCTGCCATTAAACCACACCGAACCGAACGGATTGAAACAGTTCGATTTGGTGTGGTTTAATTGGTTTAGAATTTTTTAAACTTGAGCCACTTTTAAATATAATCACTAATCTATATAAAAACATTAAATTAGTTAGTTGTCTACCATTTCAAACATATCTAATCCATCCATTTAATACATACTTTTCAATTCTTAAATTAACAAAAATAAAAACAAAAAAAAGTTTAAAAATACTAAGGTTTCAAGAATAATGAGTTAGAGTTAAGATTATATATAATAAGAGTTTACAAACTTAGGTTATAAAGATGATAAGATTAATTTATTAAGGTTAATAATTTATTCTACTTCTTAATATCATTATATTATTAGATTATATATATATATATATATATATATATTATAAATACAATATATGTTGAAGCGGTCGGTTTCGTTTTAGATCGGTGCACAAGGTGCTTAAACCGATACTGAATCGAAAATCGAAAAAATTCAAATTTAAAAACCACACAGACCGATTCTTGTTAAAAAAACAAATCAAATATAGCCAGTTTGGTCCAGTTCGATCAATTTGGTCGGTTTTTTTAATTTTTCTTACATCCTTACCGGCTGGGAAGGAACTAGATGGGTCGGAGTTTTTCGATGTTGGGTTGGATCCTGAGCTCAGTTTTGGGATTACTTTTCGATGAATTGTGAGTAGTTGTTCAGTTGATATGTATATATATGTGTTGTGTTTTTGGTAATTTCTGCTTTGTATTGTTCTATATATGGTTTAACAGTCTTTTGCACTTTGTTCTAGATTTTGATTGGTTTAGTTTGTTGTTAATTTCTATACATTTTTCACTGTTTGTATTGCATTTTGTATACTTTTTCAGTTTTTTTTGTTTGTTTGTTGGGATTGGGTAGTCTGCTAGTTTTTCAATTAGATTGTATTTCTTTACAATTATTTCTCTAATTATTGGATTTGCTTAAAGATTAGGCTTCGGTTGATGGATGCTGTAGTTTGTGTTTTATTTTAATTTTTTTTTCAAGGGTTTATTGTGATTTTGCTATCTTTATTTAGTTTGATTTGGCTTATTTATATAATCAGGCATTACATTATTAATTTGTAGGTTTTGATTATTTATATAATGATATAATTACATTTACTTTTATTAGTTTGAACTTTGTTGAATGTTGACTTGGTTTGAAGTTATCGGTTTGCTTAACTACGAGGATGGTATGCATACCTTACAGGGTCACATATATGGAGCCTTTAGCCGCATATTTACAAAGTGGAAAGTATCAAAATTCTTGTGAGTTTCTATCACCCTCTCTCCCCTCATCGTGCACACAATTTACTAGATAAGTTGCACTCATGATTCTATGATGCTATATTTTCATGTTCATATTTTGGTATAAATCTCTGTTTTGTATGAAATTATTATTTTAGATTGGAATATATTTAGTTTATATGAAATTTGACATTAAAAGTTATTTCTTTTTGGATGGTTTGAAGTGAAATTGATGCAAATTGTGAAATGATTGATAATATATGTATTGTTTTATTTATATACATGGTACAAATTACATGGAAAACGCATAGGTTGTGGACAAAATAATTAAAAATAAAGAAAATCATGCTTTTGACGACTAAACAATTGGTAGCAAAAAAAGTAACATTTTTAGCGACTAAATAGTTAGTAGCTAAAAATTTTTAAAAAATGAAAAAAAAAAAAAACTTTTTGGCTACTAAATATTTAGTAGCCATAAAAAAAAGCAAACTTTAGGCAATTAAAATATTTAGTAGCTAAAAAAAATAAGATGAATAACGAAATTTTCTTTGCGATTAAAGCTTTAGTCGCCCTAAATAATTTTAGTTTTTGGCGACAAAATTTTTTAATCTCCAAAAATGCGATATTAATTTTTTTGAATAAGTTTTGGCAACTAAAAAATTAGTCGACAATTGATGACTTTCGGCGACTTAATTTTTTTTTAATCACCAAAACCTTTCCCCACAATTGGTCACTGACTAAGGTGGTGATAAAAAATTTTAGCTACTAAAATATTTCGGCGACTAAAAATTGACTTTTGACGACCAAAAATTAAGTCGCCAAAAATGCTATTAGTTGTAGTGAAGTTTGCTTTGTTATAAGTTAAGGTGTTTGAAAAGTTTTAATGTGACATTTGAGAGGATTATGTCCAAGATGCTGTTGGGCCGTGGACAGACTACAGATTCTATTCCCACTGTCTTGGCAAAGGGCCGTGCTTAACTTAAAAAAAAAAATTTAAGCCCATGCCCGGCATAGTCTCAAACTCTTGGGGTTTGCTTAGTCAACGGCCCGGGCTTGGGCTGATATATCATAGATTCTTAAGGTCCATGCTCTACCCACACGCTTAAAAAAAAACCTATGGGCTTGGGACTGGATTTGGCCCATGTACACCTAATTTGGTCTTTAATTCAGGGTTTAATGAACAAAATGATCTATAGCTTGTAAGTCCTATTGACCATACTTATTTACTTCAATATATATATATATATATATTTTTTTTTTGAGAACTTATGATCCGATTCTATTAAGTAAATTTATTTACTTACAAGTGCTATTCATTTTCACTTATCAATATTTGAAAAAGTGTTGAGGCTTTAGGACTTTTTAGTGCATTAAAAAAGTGTAGAAGACTTGTAGGTATCAAGGAACTTTTTTGCTTATTAAAAAAAAAAATAGAAAGAATTTAGCGCTTCAGAAATCTTAATGTGAGCTTGACTTGATTTGTGAAAATGATATAAAAGGATAATATTTTATTTTATTTCTTTTCAATCAAAGACAAAAACATAGAATCATTGCAGAATCAAATTTCTTTTTTTGAAATACATGTTTTGTTATCACATAAAATTATTGTTGTCAATTTGATTTTCTTTTTTTTTTGGGGGTCTTTAGTGCAATTTTTTCAAATTTAAAAGCTTTAAATGGAATTAAGATTGTTTGTCATTACAAACGATTGCATCATCTAGTTTTTTAATGTGGCTTTATAATAGGTTTTATATATATACTAGGTGCGTGGTGTGTTGCACGAAATAGCACGTGCCCATAAATTGATGTGTAATTCGGAAGAATGTGATTACAAACCTTGTGAAATTCATAATATAGATCAAAATGTATAAACAAAATAGAGGTTATAACATTACACATAATAGAGGTTAAGAACAAAAAGTCCTCTAAAATAGGGATGCAGATATTTTAGATCTTCAACATTAAACAAGAAATCATAAACAGGTTAAGTTATAAACAATGATGGTACATCAGCAGGTGGCTCATCCACAACACTATCACCTTCAAGTTTTTTTTCTTTTTCTTTTCAAGTATTAGTACCAAAATCTCTTGAATTTGTTTCTCTTGTGGATTGGTTTTGCTTGAGGAGATCTCTGTGTGTAGATAGTAATCCTGGAAAACCTTCAAATTTAAAATTTCATCCAATGGTCATTTTATTTCTACCAAAACCTAACCATTAAACAAGGATACATAACAATAAACAGGAAAAGCAAAGAAAATAAAAGGAAAGGAATGAGCACTTCATAGTTACTAAGAAAGCAAGCAAATCTTTTCAGTTTCTGTTATTGTGAAATGTTTCCACCTGCAATAATGGCCACTACCAACACTGACTAGCATATTGGATATACAGATGAGATATTGGCATTAATAAAATATAAGCTAAGAAGATTAAGATACAGCTATGTGAACAGGAGAGAAAAAAATCCGCTGCTGGTCATACATGCTAGCAGAAGGAAGTCAACAAGAGGTTCCAGTTTTAGTGATCATATTACCTATCCCATTTGATGTTGGTTAGTACTCACTTCAATATGAAAGAAGTCATGCATGTTCTTATCTCTACTAATATTATGGTTCAGTACTAAAACCTTAACAATACAATACAAATTGTTTCATAATCTAATAAAAACTTTTAGGTTTTGTTTGATTAGGTGGATTGGATGAAATGATATTAGCATTTTATAAATCCCTTTGAATTGTGTATCTTATCTCAATATTTGGATTGTTTCAGGATTATGAGAAGGGATTAAGAAAATCTATCAATTTTTCAATTTAACTAATTAATCTAAACACTTTCTTAGTCAGAACATCTTCTATCATGGGAAATACTATGTTCGGATTAACTATTAGTCTGGATCCCAATTTTCTTAGCCAAACATCAATTACGCATTTTGTTGGATTATTAATCCACTCTCAAGGTGATGTCCACCAAAAAAACATGAGCCTCAGTGTTTACTTAGAAAATTCAAAACTAATCAAGTGAAAGGTAAATTACTTGTCAATTTGACAATATCAAGCATTTTAGCTTCATTGCAATCATGCAGTACTATAAAGACAAAATAGTACATTGTCCTTCTAGTGGACCAAAGGCCTTTTGGAACACACCTGGAGATGTAAATGTGCACACATAAGGATCGAAGATTTAACCTTAAGATCACATCTATGTCTTGATTAGAAAACTTTAGGCAGTATTATTAGCAACTACTGGCCGACTGTCTTTGGACTTGGATTTTATTAGGCAATCCCTCTTTTCTTGAACATCATTACCTGATAAATGACATTCAGCAAAGACATTAAAAATTTCAAAATAATAAAACAAAGAATGAGGAAGAGAGGCAAAACTCATAACTAAAAAGTTAAGCCATTACCAATTGTCAAGCTATGCACGACAGTATATAAGGTGAGTATTAGAGGACCAAATATGATTTATTTTGTGAATTGGTAAATATAGGCAGCAACAGACATGAAGTGACACTGATTTTCATAACCAATGTAGAAAATATGCCACCCCGAAGTAACTGTTTAATCGATTTTAACAGAAACCACTTGGAAAATAATAAATTAGTTTAGTCAAATTCAATATGATTGCATGAATTTATTATTTATTATTATTTTTTATTTTTTATTTTTTTGGTTGAAAAAAAAAATAAAAAAAAAATTACAGACTGTAAGAATTAAGGACCCATTTACCAAAATAGGTTTTTATGTGTAACTTGGGCCATATAAAGAGGTTGGCCTTTTAGTTGGTTTAAAAAGAATTGCCAACAAAATATTTTCCATAAAATGAAGCTGCACTTTAACATGCTACCTTTGTTATTCGGTATGAATTCTTTTAGCCAATGGCACAGCAGGGTATGGATAAAAGAACAAAAACGAAACAAAAAGTGGAGAATCAAACGTTTAGTAATTGGAAGATTAAGAGGTAAATATGGTTCTTCATTTCCATTCTCAAATTGGAACAAAGAATGAAAAGGACAACCAATCAATAACTAAAGAGAACACTTCTTATTATCAATTTTCAAACTCCTGCAATTCAATTGGTATCCAAGTAGCAAACATTTATATTTATATATATATATATATATATATATATATAAAGAGGAGATTTACAAGGCAACCATGAGATAATGAAAGTTGGACGGTCCTTCGCCACAAATTTTAGAACCCTAAAGGCTATGTTTGGTTCTTCAATTTGATTAGCGATTTGTTGAGGGAAAAGAAAAAGAGAAAGACAAATGATAAAAAGTGAGCTTTAAAATCCTGAAGACAGATGATTCCCCATCATCTAATGCCTTTTCATCTATTAGAAAACCCTCAAACCCATTTTAGAGAAACCCATAGAAACCATTTGGAATAAAGAGATCAATCTAATTTTGTATAAACCCACTTTAAAACCACTTGAGAAGATCTATTTTTATCAAAGTAGAGTACTCATGCCTAATATTCACAGGGTGCATATTAAGGCATGAAAGCACTTAGATTTGTTAGGTTTTATTTTTGGCAACCCCGTTTGACAAAATTCCTTTCAGTTGTATTTATTTTCGCACATTTATTTCAGTGAGGCTATGAGTGTTTAGATGCGAATCCAACCTGAATTGTGTCTTTCAGAGAAGTTTGTGATGTTAATGCTTTCAAGATTGCCACTTCGCTGATTATGACGGGGATCGAGCTGCCCGGTCAGCTCGCAGGGGTCGAGGGGGCAGCGCCCCTTGGCGGGTCCGCGGCAGCGCCACGGCGGGGTCGAGGGGCAGCGCCCTCGAAGCAAAATGCAAAAATGCATTCCAAGTTGCCTGTACACTCGAGCGGACATTACCCCGCTTGAGCGGAGAATCCCTGGTTCCAGCAGTTTTGGTCGCCTGTAAAAGTACTGAGATGTGTGATTTTGCGCTCGAGCGGACCTCTGTTATATCACGCGCATATTTTGCTGAAGACGCTCGAGCGGGCTGTTGGGCGCTCGAGCGGAGATCGCAGGACAGATTCTATAAATTCGCATGTTACGTCAGATTTTAGGATTACTACTCCAGATCTTCTTTTTGGGTTCTAGGGTTTATATCTGGGGATACTTTGTGAGTTTTTCTTTGATGTTTTAATTGAGTATTCAACTCATGTTTTAAAGAGTATACATCAAAGGTTTTGTTTGTTCTACAAAAGAGAGAGTTGTTCTTCGGTGGATTCTGAAGAATTCGAGCCTGAAGCTTTGGTGGATTCCGGGGTGGCTCATCGTAAAGACAATTCCGAGATGAAAACGGGTTGGAAGAGGCACATAGAGGTTGGTTCAATTAGGCGTGGATTCGCTAGGTAATTGAGAGTATACCTGTGTAATTCCTTTAAATCTTCTTAGTGGATTGTTTTATGGCTGTTGCCCGTGGTTTTTTTATCACAGTTGGAGGTGTCCAATTGTGGCAATCAAACAATCAAGACAAAGAGACACAACGATTTTAACGTGGAAAAAACCACAATTGGACACCTCCAACTGTGATAAAAAAACAAATCGAATGTAGTCCCAAATATTGTAGCAAAAGGAGACGTGAAATGAGTCAAACCGAATGGAGAATTCAAACTCAGTTCATTTCCTTATCGAGTTCATTTATTAAGGTCGAGTTCGAATTGAGTTTGAACTCTTGACTCGATTCATTAATATTATAAGATTTTTTTAATATAACTTATATTAATATTAAATAACGAGATCTCAATGTTGCACATGCTTAAAACAATCCGACTTCTACTCTGAAAGAGTAATATTTGATACAAATTCTTCGTTAATAGGAGAACATTATTGTACAACAAATGAAATAATCATAACAATGCTACATGGAAGATAGAATTGTTGTCCTAATCTTTGCAAGAAAAATTAGTTGCATAGCTTGTATTGCTTTGTAAATGTAAAATCTTGTCTATCAAACTTGTAAATTGGTAATTTGTCTGAGGAAAAGAAGAGGAAAATTAATTAATTTTATTACATGATTTCAATTAACCAATAAAAATGTTATTGTCATTTTAGTGAAACCATTTAGGATATTAATCATATAAATACTTGGCTTCATACCTACCTTTTGCTCTGTTAGTGACTTCAAATTATTATTATTATTATTATTATTATTATTATTATTATTATTTAAGCAAGATCATAGTTAAGTAATTGTTGTCTTTCTTGTTATTTACTAATTGCTTCTTGTTATTATGAAATTGATGCTCTTTGCTTCAAGACACCCTCTGCTTGGTAGAGCTTTCTAAACTTAATTCTACCATTATAGTTGAGTGTGGTATTTGTTTACGGTTTTCAAAAATTAATTTTACATTCACTTTTGAAAACCCTGTCCTAGGTGAAAAAATTTGGGCTAACCAATCGTCCTCCCAGACATCCGGTTGGTTGACCGGAACAGTACATTTTTTTTATATACAAATGCCACATGTTATTTTTTATATTTTAAATAAAAAAATTCCTATTTTTTAAAAAAAAATTATGAGCTTTGAATAGAATTTTGAATTGTATGTTTGGTTATGAGTTGTAAGTTTTTGTATCAAATATCATATGTCATATTAAAAATTCTCCATTCAATTCAAAACTCTTTTACCAAACAAATTTTCCACGCTCAAATCATAATTCCAAAACTCACAAACTCAAAATACAACTCTATTCTCAAATCATATTTAGAAAACTCTACCAAGCGCAACCTAAGATCCATGTTGTATACGTTTTTTGTTAAAAAAAAAAAAGGGTAAATTACAACTTTTTATTCTTATAATTTAATTTAAATTTTACTTTAATTTATATTGTTTTAATTTTGATTCGGTGATTCTAACGTGACAAAAGGTCAAACATTTGCGTTTGGTTTTTAATGATACTAGCGGCCGAATCCATGTGCAAATTTAGAAAAAAAATTATGTAATTGAGTTGATAATAGAAAAAAAATTATGTAATTTGGTTGAAAAAAATTGAACTAAGGAAAATTGATAAAAATTTTAATGCATTCTCATTCGATTTGTTTTTTTTAATTTATATATTCAATCGCATAACTTTTTTTTTTCTTCTTAATTTGATATGATATATACATACACACACTCAAATATATACTTTTGCATTATCTTTGAGTTTTTTTTTTTTTTTTTTGAGTTTTTACTTTTATTTATTTATTTATTTTTTATGTTCATCAAATCCCTTTGAGTTAAGAATGAGGATGTATTCAGTGAAGAATATTGAGTTTGGCCAAAATTATTTTTATATTCAAATTGTCTTTTTAAATTTGTATATTCATTTTTTTTTTAATGCATCCTCATTGTTTTTTTTTGTGTGTGCAATTTTTTTTTGAGAAGTTTAAAATGCTATTTTTTTTGAAACAGTTTGGAAATTGAAAATCAGTTTGCCTACGTTTTAAAGAAAGATAGAAAGAAAAAAAATTGAAAACACAATGAATAAAATAAACAAAATTTATACCCAAAAACAAATAATCAAAATTTTAGTCATTAAGAATATAAAAATTGAAAACTCTTAGATCACTTACCGTTAAAAGAGAAATAAAATATAGTCATCTATAGGTTTGTACTTCCTTTGTCATAATTGAATGTTAAAAGAGAAATAAAATATAGTCATCTATAGGTTTGTACTTCCTTTGTCATAATTGAATGAAACGCTTTTGTATTTTATTTAAAAGAGAAAACCATTGTAGAAAAGGGACGAAGAAAGCAAAAAGTAAAAAACAAAAATAATAAAATTTAGTTATTAGAGAAGCAAAGAAGTTATTATAGAATAGTTATTTGAAGAATGTGATTTATTGGGAAGTTATATTGTAGAGTAGTTTTTTTTTTTCTTTTTTTCTTTTTTTTAAGTATGTAAATGCCACATGACAAAGGCTTCAAGAAACCGAAATAAAAGCTCATTTAATATAATAGTATAGATGCTTGGAAATTCACTAAACAAGTTGTTATTTTTTTATATAAAAAAGGGCACTCGGGCAATAAATCCATTTTTAGATTTTCTTTGCCCAAAAGTTCAGACCTTTTTTCATTGGATCCCTAAGGACATCCTTTTATAAAATGAACAAACTACCCAAAAGTGCTAAATTCTTCTTCTTCTTTTTTTTTTCCTTTTTTTTAAATAAGCAGAAAAGTTTCTCAAAAGAGTAAATTATGGGTCAATCTTATATGATGAACTTAAACACCTATAAATGCTCATTTTGCCCCCAAAAACTTTTTTGGAAATATTGATAAATGAAAAAATGAGCAAAACTTATAAATGAAAAAGATTGATTAATAGGCCGGCCCGTAAATCCAAAAAAATAAAAAATAAAAAATAAAAAACCTTAAAGTCTGGTTAACAAAAACGTATCAGTTACAACCCATTATGTTCAATTGAGCTCAATAAAACCTGAATTAAAGCCCCAATTAGGTTCATATGTGGCAAGTCCAGACCAAAGCCCATAAGTTTATACTTTAAGCTCATCGGTAGAGTATGGACCTTAAGAATCTATGATTAATCAGCCCGAGCCTAGGACGATTACTAAATAAAACCCATGAGTTTGAGCCTAGGTCGCGCTTGGGCTATAAAAATTTTTAAGACAAGCCCAGCCCATTCTCAAGACAGTGAGAATATAATCCGTAGTTCGCCCACAGCCAAACAGCACCTTGGAGAGAATCCTCTCAACTGCCGCATCATTTTTTATAGAGTAAATTGTTAAAAAGTCCAAGTTAAGGAGAGTATAAGGCATTATGTCCAATTAATATTTTTTGTTGGTGAAAAATTCACCATTTGTAAAATAGCAGGGTGAGAAGTCCTTTTGTTTGTTTTAAGAACATTTTGTTTCCAATTTTACCTTTTAATTTATCTATTGACTTTTTTTAAAAAAAATTTGATTGACTTTCGTTGACTATCTATTTAAATTTTTTCTTTTGTTCAAATTTTTTCCCTATTTATTCAAAGTTTTTTTCCTATCTATTTAAATTTTTTTCCCTATCTATTCAATTTTTTTCATATCTGTTCAATTTTTTTACTCTATCTATTTCAAATTTCAAATATTTGTCCAAATAAAATCTATATGTTCAAAAATTCTACCTATTCAAATTATCTATTGAAATTCTGTAATCTTTTTTCTGTGTTGAAAATGAACAGATAGAGGATTTCAAAAGAAGAAGAAATCAACCCTATCTATTATCTACTCTCTTCCAAACATAACATAACACAACCCAACCCAACCCAACCTAACCTAACCCCTATCCGTTCAAAGAATTTCAATAGATAACTACATAGACATACACAATCAATAACAATAAAAAAAAAAAATAATGTTGAATTTGAAGGTTGAATTCACACATACACAATGAATAGATAAAACCCTACCAAATTTTTTTTTAATCTGTTGAATAGATAAAACCCTAACAATAATACCCTAACAAAAAAAAAATCAGATCTGAATCCATATATATAGATATAAATTGATCAAGATTATTCAAAAAAATCATAGATCTGTTAAAAAAAAAAACCACAGAACAGATGCAAAGGAAGATGGCAATCGGTGGTGCTGTGGTGGAAAGAGGTGTTGTGCGACAGAGGATGGTGATTGATAAGTCATGTCACTGCAATAGTGTGTGATGTTGGTGGTGGTGGGATTGTCATTGGGGATGGCGGTGATGGAGGAAGAAGTAAATCGGCACAGTAAAAGAGAGAGAGAGAGAAACGCAAGGTGCTGTGCGACGAAAGATGGCGATATGTAAGTTACATCACTGCAATGGTGTGCAACAACAATAGGGGCAGGATTGCCTTTGGAGATGGTGCTGACGGAGGAAAAAGTAAATTGGCAGAATAAAGAAGAGAAAGAGAGAGATGCTGAGAAAGAGGAGATCGGTAGTGGGTAAGAGAGAGAGAGAGAGAGAGACGATGAAGAGATAGGGGTTGGTTAGGGTTTTGGTTTGGACAGTGAGGGAAACAGTAGATGAAGAGAGCAACCAGCGAAAGAGAGAACTAGTTTGGATTTGGTTTAGAAAATAATATATATATATATATATATATATATAGTTTGGTCATTTTATAGAATGATATCTTTATGGATCCAATGAAAAAATGCCTGGATTTTTGGGCAAAAAAAATTCAAAAATTAATTTACCGGAGTGTTCTAGAAAAAGATATTTTAGACATTTTATATACACTAAAATACTCTTCTTCTTTTTTTTTTTATCAATTTTATTTAATGAAAATAAGCAGTTAGTTTAGATTGAAAATAAATAAAAATATTAGTGTTTAAATTAACAAATTAAAAAATTTATAATTTATTTTTTTATAAAGATCACACTCTAATTCTTATTTGTAATTTCTCCAAAAATATTTGAGAATGATTTTTTCAGTTCTATGAAAAAATATGAATAAATAATGTGTTTCAGTTGTTTTGTAATGATTTTTTGACTTATCTTATTTTTAGTGATATTTTAAATTTTGTATTTTTTTTTAAAAAAAAAATTTGTTCGGTCAAAAAGGCAAGTATCCAAATGATGCATGTAATTGTCCCAATTCTATCTAGGGAAACTTACCTGTAAGTCCCATACATAAAATTCAAAACTTATCCAGTCTCAAAACAAAAAACTTGCACAAATTTGCAACCATTAGTCCTATATATTTTTAATTATTACCAAAAAATCATATTTTTTAAATTTTTTTTTTTTTTTTTGCAAAAGCTGTTATATTCTACCACCGTCGACTTTCGTTAGACGGTCACCGGAAAGTTGTTAGAGTATCGCTAAAAGATTGCTGGAGTATCGTCGAAGTGTTCTCTGAACGTCATTAGAAGTCGCTGGAATATCCAGAACGTTTGCTAGACGTTAAGAAAATTGTAAGAGACTCACCGAAATATCTAGAATATTGCCCGAAAAAAATAAATAAAGAAATTAGAGCAAAAAAATAGCAAAATGTGCTAAATATTAATAAACTGAAAGGAAAAAAACACGTAACAACAAACAGCAATAATTGGGGGGAAAAAACATATGTTATTTTTTAATTTTTGTAGAGTTTAAGCAAATAATCTCCAATAATGATCAAACTGAAAAGCAAGTTTTAAAACTGTAAAATATTATAATTTCAAAGAAAAAATCTATTAAGCATTTACCTTTATTAATCAAACTAAAAAACATGTTATAAAACTATAAAATTTTACAGTTCTAAATAATGTTATGAAACTTCAAAATTTTGTAGTTTTAAAGCATGATTCATTTCAGCAAAAAAAATATTGAAACTGTAAAATTTTATTGTTTTCACTGCCTGTAACTAAAAGTTGAAAATAGCTTGTTTGAAACTTATAAATTTTCTCCATTAAAACAGGAAAAAAGAAGTGTGTAGCAGAGAGAATATAGAAAAATTAAGAGATTGAAGGAGAGAAACAGATATAGAGAGAGGATTGTACTCTGGTAACTATTTTTGGTTTAGATATAGTCAGATCTGATGTAGATCTACTTATCTTCTTTGCCGAAAACTCATCTCATTTGCTATCGGTGAGGGTGAAGTAAAGAGTCGGTGGTTGGTAGTTGCCAATGAACCCCAATTGATTGTAGTCGTTGGTTGCCGGTGACTATTGTTGGCTACATATTTTGTACAAGCCAATTACAATTCGATGCGTGGCAAAATAAGGGTAATATGGGAAGATTATTCAAATCTTCGATCCTAATCGTACACGTGGCAATTAGTATTGGTTATTACGAGATTTGAGTAGCAGTGGATCAACAAAGAAATGCAAGGTGATGTGGCGTCAACAGTTACTCACATTTCAAATTCAAATTGAGGAGGGAAGCCTAACTGCAAGTAATGGCGTAATGGAGCTAATCTTGAGGCAACATGATCAGCGATCATAGAGGAGTAGTTCAACGATTAGAAATGCAGTTCGATGGTCATCCTTGAGCAGTATAAATAGCTGAGAAGGCCCTAGAAAAAGCCCCCAGACTTAGATCCAAAAAACCAGTCTTATTATACTTATTTCAGTTTTACATTTCCAGTCTTACATTTTCTGTACTTTAAATTCCTACACTGCATTTCGTTCATAGGAGTAGTTTCAAGTAGATTGTTGCTGTAAATATCTACGAGGCTGAGTTTGAATCATTGTAAGTTTTTTCATATTAATGAAATACTTCAACTGTTCTTCATTTAATTGTTATTTTGCTTAATTCTCCTAAATCAAGCCACCAATAAAAGTTCTCTTCATTGTTACTGAAAGAACTAAAACGCAATCGTCTGATAATTGGTTGGCAATTAATTTTCTGTAAGGACTAATTGATCCTTGCTGGCACGCTCACAATTACAATAATACCCTTCGAAAGCCAAAAAGCCAACATATATTTTTGGCACGCCCAGTGGGACTACTTGAAATGGCTAGACGTAGGAGACAAGGAGAAAATGAACGCTTAGAAGAAGGCGTGGAAGAAGAGGTAGAGATACCTAATCTAGAGGATAATGTGATAACACATCCTGTGGAAATTCCCATTCTATCAGAACCTATGGTCGAACAGACCAGTACTTCAGAACAAGTACCACATGTTCGTAATGGTGGACGAGACCAAGGAATTGGACCATCCACTATTCTATCTACTCAGCCAATAAATCCATGGGGTGGCTTAATAGATGTAATGGGACAGCAATTAATGAACACAATGGAAATGTGGGCAACATCCTTTTTGGATCGAATGAATAACCACCAATTAACAAACGTAAGACACATGGAGGAAGTTTCGAATGTCCCTCAGCAAAGATTGGCTAGAGATAAACAGCCTATGCAAGTTAATGGACATTCTAATGGTCAAACTAATAATCAGAACTATGAAAGACCATCACCTCAATCTTGGTACGAACCTATTCCGAGGCCTATAGCAGGTCAAAATGCCTCAGTATTTAACAGTGAAGTCATGTAATTTGGTGGATCTGGCCCAGTACAAGAAAATGACATAAGAATGGTTCCAAATCCCATGTTCGCAGCCATACCTGGCACAAAGGGGTTTCACTAATCCCTTATTCGAATTTATACCCGGGGGGTTGGAAGGTTTTCCTACAAATGGAAGGGACACAACACCAGTTCCAGCACCTTTCACAGGTCCTTTCGCAGGACAGGCTCAAAGGGGTTACCCACACCCCCAACAGCAACCTGCACCACAGGGACAACCAGTCCCAAATATACCATCTTATGGACCAAGAGGACTACAAGCACAAGTTGGCCCACCAAATCTTTTGTTTGCTCCTCCAGTAGTGGTTCAGCAGGCACAAAATATGGTCCCTAGGGACCAAATTGTTGACATTGTTAGAGAGATGTGTGGACCAATGGCTCGGGGGGTCCAGACTCCAATGTACAGGAAACCGTACCCAGAATGGGTGGACAGGGTACATGAATACCCAAGAGGTTTCAGGATATCAGATTTTACCCTTTTTTATGAGAATGGAAACCAATCAACAGTGGAACATATTGCTAGGTTTGCTGCTTAATGCGGTGAATTTATTAATAATGACTATATGAAGTTAAGGTTATTCCCAAATTCCCTAACTGGAGGAGCATTTGTATGGTATATTAGCCTTACACCTGGCTCTATCCAAACTTGGTAACAAATGGAAGAGGCATTTCATGCCCAATTCTTCCAATCGGAGCCAGAGGTTTCCATGGCAGACTTGGCAAGATTGAGTCAAAGGCCTGACAAGAAGGCCACTCAGTTTATTACCAGATTTAAAAGGACTCGAAATAAATGTAGAGTCACCCTGCCATAGCCATAATTCGTGAGATTGGCTCAAAATGGCTTAGAGTTTAGGCTTCGAAAGAAGTTTGACTTAACTGAGTTCAGAGACTTAGTGGAACTCACTTATAAGGTGTCTAGATACGAAGCATTACTAGAGGAGGAACAAGATCGAAATAATGCATCGTACAAGACATATTATAGAGATCCTAATTATGAGATCGATGCAGCAGAGATTGTGGGGAAGGAACCTGTGATCTATGAAGTATTAATTCATAAGGATACAACAATTGACCAACAATTTAAAAAGAAAAACATTCATAGGAAATACTCTTTCGATTTAATTAAGGCAGATGACATTTTTGATCATTTGCTTGCAGTCAATTTCCTTAAGTTACCAAAAGGAGTTAAAATTCTTGATGAACTTAAAGGAAAAATATATTGTAATTGACATAACTCTTGGTCTCACTCGACTAAGAACTGTATTGTTTTTCGAGACAGGATCCAAGAACAAATTCGGAAAGGAAGTTTGAAATTTCCAGCCAAAGCTGAAAAGGCCATGGAGATCGACAGTAATCCATTTCCAGAAATTGGAGAGGTGGCAGCCAATGTCATTATGCCAGATTTTCAGAGCCTGTCTTTGAAAAAATTAGAAGAAGTCAACGTGCAGATGCATGTGGCCAACCAGACAACTATCAAGAAAGGCACTAGAAATCTACCAGCTATTGGACAAGGTTTCTCACACTGGAGGGAAGACTCTGAGAAAGAAGCACTGGATGACGATTCCTTAGAAGCAGTTGTAATGCAGCGGATGTATCCTAGGTGCAAACTAAGCTACAAGTGATTGAAAGGACTTCCAATTGATGGGAAGCGATACTACAAGGATGTGCAGAGACGTCCTAAACCAACCAATGCTTACAATAAAAGGTCATATCCATCTGTTGTCAGGCAGCAGCCATTGAGGGTTGAACCAACAGCTGATAAGATGCATTCCAAAGGCAAGAGGCCTTTACATAAGTCCAGGCCGCCTAATTGTTACAGAATGGAGAGCAGTCATTCTGAGAGGAGATTGGAGAGAGGTTCAGTTTATGGGATCAAAGCCAGAGATTGGCCCCCTAGACCAGCCTTACGCAAGACAGAAAGTGGACACCTTCATCGAAAGCCTGAGTTAGGCCTAAAGCATGAAGTCAGGGCCAAGCAGTGGCCTTCACAGCCAGCATTGAAGGTGACTTCGAAAGGAGAAAGAAGCAGTGCAACAGCTGGGTCAATAGGTTCGTGGGTACCTGGGGTCCCAGATTGGTTTGTGATACAAAATAAACTTAGGGAAGTGTTTACCCAAAGAGATGTAATTGGAAACCAATGCAGGATGGTCAAGCCTCCTTTGGTGGCTCAAAACAATTGGGTGTTGCTTAAGCACCCAAAAACAAAGGAACCAGATATGGTCCCCGTAATTTCTAGATCACAAAGGAGAAAAATTCAGCGTAGGTACACTCAATACCAGCGAAACCTGAAAGAGAGTGGAGAGAGTTCTTCATTGGTACAGACAGAAAGAAAGAAGAATCCAAAGTCAGACCATACTCCAAAACCAACTCTACAAGGCAAAATGGGTTGCAGCAGAGAATGGTTGGCCAAAGTTCACTCTGAACTAAAAGCCAGAAAGAAATCCAGTTTAGCGGGATTGGAGAAGGCATTGATGGAGAGTGACAGCGAGACGGAGAAAGAAGTTGGCTTGGGCCAAAAGAAAGAATGGTTGAGGAAGAAATGTTCGAAGCCTTCATGGCTGAATAAACATTTCTGGTTGAAAAACCAGTCGTGACAAACCATTCGAATGATGAAGTGCTAGAGAGTAGCATTGAGGATGCTTCTGGAGTAACTGAACAAGGTGGCCAAAAGGAGAAACAGACACAGCCAGCCGTCTAATTTGGCTCAGTGTTAGTGAACATGGTACACATACTACCGCATGAATTCCAAGCTGGAGATGAGGATCAAGAGGGGCATGAAATTGACCCAATTCCAGTCTCTAGCGAAGACTCACAAGTGAGTATGGTGCAAGATAATTCCGGAATGGTTACCCCAATGGAAACTGAATATGAGAGTGAAGAAGTGGTGAGCATCAACCTCTCATATCCTTTTGAGTATCCCTTGAATTCTATGACACAACATGTCAAGCCTTTGTATATCAAGGCCTTCTTCGATGGGATACAATTAAACCGAGTCTTGGTGGATAATGGGGCAGCGGTGAACTTACTATCGAAATCTTCCTTGAAGAAATTAGGGAAAAGGAATTCCAGGTTAATCCCAACCAGTACAACCATTGCTGGTTTCGCTGGAGACAGACAGATGGCTCAGGGAATTCTACCCATCAACCTGAGTGTTGAAACCAGGGACTGCATGACGGGATTCTTCGTGATCGACAGTAATGCTAAGTACAATGCTTTACTTGGTAGAGATTGGATCCACACTAACAAATGTGTGCCTTCCTCTTTGCATCAGAAAATAATGATAGCCTTGGGCAATGGAGAGACAGAGGAAATTGATGCAGATCCTCAACCTTTCATAGCCTGCGCAAACTTCGCAGAGGCCAAGTTGTATATTGGGGGGGTGACACCACTCAGTATACTAAGGAAATCTAATGGCTCAGCCGAAGTGACGGCTGATGAGGAAGTGACACACCTGAAGCACTTAATTTAGAAGAGTGCTGATGAAGAGGTTGTCATTAAAGATGACAATGATGCCTGGTTGTAAGCAAAGAGATGAAGCACCAGAAGCCAAGTCTTTGGCTCTAATTAAGTTTTCAATAGTGGATGTAAAATCAATAGTCCAGAAAGTGTAGGAGCAAGAGAAAGAAGCCATGATAATTGGCTGCAAGCAGAAGCAGCAACAGGCCCGAGTTTTGGCCCTTGATAAATACTGTGCATTGGACATTGAGACAAAAGTCCAGGAGATACAGGAAGAAGAAGCCTTGTGGACAGACTTTGTCTATGAGGAGGAGGGTGAAGATGTTGACTCAAAAAACCTGAGAGCAGAATACAACAAGGAGATTGCTTCAAAGGAGCTTCAGTAAGATCTCAAGTACAAGACCCCTTGGAAGAAATAAATCTAGGGGAAGGTTCGGTACAACAACCCTTTTATATAAGTGCTTGGTTGAATGCTCTTGACAGGAACCAATTGTTGGTTATTTTGAGGAGATATAAAGATTGTTTTGCATGGTCTTATAATGAACTACCAGGATTGAGTAGGTCATTAGTGGAGCATAGGCTCCCTATGAAGCCTAATTTCAAACCATACAAGCAAAAACCAAGAAGAATGGGTCCAGAAGTGATTCAGAAAGTTAAGGAGGAAATTCTTAGACTACTCAAGGCAGGCTTTATTAGGACAGCCAGGTATGTTGAATGGCTATCTAATATTGTGCCTATAGTTAAGAAGAATGGTAAAATGAGGGTATGCATTGATTTTAGAAACTTAAATCTAGTAACTCCAAAAGATGAGTATCCTATGCTTATAGTAGATTTGCTGGTAGACAATTCAGCAGGGCATCAAACTTTATCCATGATGGATGGGCACTCTGGTTATAACCAAATCTGCATTGTAGAGGAGGATGTTCACAAAACAGCATTCAGATGTCCTGAGAATATTGGCACCTTCGAATGGGTTAAAATGCCATTTGGTCTGAAGAATTCTGAGGCTACATATCAGAGGTCTATGAACACTATCTTTCACGACCTCATTGGAGGGTATTTAGAGTGTTATATTGATGATATTGTAGTTAAATCCCAATCCATGGAGGAGCATCTGTTTCACTTAGAAACAGCTTTCGAAAGAATGAGAAAGTTCAAGTTGAAACTCAATCCTCTTAAGTGTGCTTTTGGCGTATCATCTGGAAATTTGTTGGGATATGTAGTACACAAGAAAGGAATACAGATTGATCAGAATAAAGTCAAAGCCATCATTGAAGCCAGACCCCCATCAAGTAAGAAGGAATTACAAAAGTTCTTTGGACAGGTTAATTTTCTTTGAAGATTCATTTCTAACACTGCAGGGAAAACTAAAGTATTTTCTTCCTTGTTAAGGTTAAGAGATGAAGAGGAATTTGTGTGGACAGCAGAGCATCAAATTGCTTTCGAAGAAATCAAAGCCTACTTGGCCAACCCTCCAATGCTAATTTCACCAAAGGGTGATAAGCCCTTGAAGTTGTACATAGCTGCAGTAGAAGATTCATTGGGAGCTTTCTTAGCCCAAGACAATGAAGAAGGCAAGAAGCAAGCTGTTTATTACCTTAGTAGGTTTTTAAATTCTTGTGAATGTAAATATTCAGCTGTAGAAAAGCTGTGCCTTGCATTGTATTTTGCTGCAATGAAATTAAGATATTATTTTTTGCCTACAACTGTCTTGGTAATTGCAACCACAGATTTGGTTAAGTATATGTTATCTAAACCTATGTTGAGAGGAAGAATTGGCAAATGGGTATTAGCTTTGTCAGAATTTCATTTAGAATATGTTCCCCAAAAGGCAGTGAAAGGACAAGTTTTAGCCAATTTTTTGACAGAGCATCCATCTCAAACAGAGAGCCAAAAGATAATGGAACTTGGTATGGCTAGTATTGAGCCATGGCAAATGTGGTTCGATGGATCGAAAGCCAATGGCCTAACTGGAATTGGTATAGTGATTAAGTCACCACAAGGAATAGAAACCACACATGGTTTCACAGTGGATGAAATTACTTGTTCTAATAATCAAGCTGAATATGAAGCCTTAATAGTGGGATTGGAAATTCTTATTGGATTACAAGTTCATGCAGTTGACATATTTGGAGATTCTCAATTGGTAGTTAACCAAGTGAAAGGGATTTTCAAATGTCAAAGTATAAGCATGTTGCCATACTATGTTGTTGCATTATATCTGCTTTCTCAATTTTCAAATAGCAAATGTAACTCATGTCCCAAGATTCTTGAATAATAGAGCTAATGATGTGGCTCAGAAAGTTTCGAATTTCAAGATGAGGGATAATACTTAAAGGGACATAAGCCAAACAACATACTAGAAATCTATACCACCCTTAAATAAAAGGAATTTGGTCATGGAAGTCAATCATAATGACTTACAGGAATAAGATTGGAGGCATCAAATAATGCAGTACTTGGCTGGCCCATCCTCGAAGGGCAGCAGAAAAATTAAATTGCAATCTCTACAATACATCATATATAGCAATGCTCTCCATAAAAGAGGGGGGAGATAGTTTATTACTGGAATGTTTAGGCCCAAAAGAAGCATTAACAGCTATGGCTGAGGTTCATCAAAGCAACTGTGGTGCTTATCAGCTTGGTGTGAAAATGAGATGGTTGCTTCGAAGGCATTCCTACTATTGGCCAACTATCCTTAAAGACTGCACAGAATATGTAAAGGGTTGCCAGGCATGTCAAAAGCATGGCACAATAAAGTATGTGCTCATAACTGACCTGCATGCAGTAGTAAAGCCTTCGCCATTCAGAGGATGGGCCATGGATATGATGGGGAAAATACACCCACCATCTTCGAAGCATCACTGTTTCATTTTAGTGGCTACTGATTACTTTACCAAGTGGGTCAAAGCTAAGCCATACAAGGTTGTAGACCAGACTGAGGTCATTGGATTCATTAAGGATTTAATCCATAGATTTGGCATCCCACAAACTATAACTGTTGATAATGGGACTGTGTTCGATGGGAAAATGGTGAAGTCTTTTGTGGCAGAGTTTGGAATTAGCCTTGTTAATTTCACCCCCCCTATTATGCACAAGCCAACGGCCAGGCTGAATCATCCAATAAGTCCTTGAAGAAAGGAATACAAAAGGTTGTGGAAGATAATCCTAGGGATTGGCATAAGTTATTGTTGGATGCATTGTGGGCTTATAGAACTTCTCCAAGGTCAAGCACAGAAGTTACTCCTTATGCCTTAGTGTATGGGCATGATGCTGTGTTGCTTGTGGAAATTAATGTTAAGTCTTTGAGGGTAAGATGCCAAGACTAGCTAGATCCTGAGTAATACCATCAGAGTATGTGCTTGGAATTAGGAGGAATAGATGAAGCCAGAATTCTGGCATTAAATAGCATTCTCTTTCAAAAGAAGAAAGCAGCCAAAAATTACAATAAGAAAGTCAAACACATTGGCTTCGATGAAGGTGATTTGGTATGGAAGACAATGCTTCCAATAGGAATTAAAAGCCATAAGTTTGGTAAATGGTCACCTAAATGGGAAGGACCATATCAAATTCATAGAGTCCTACCTTTCGGAGTATACCATTTGAGAAATTTGAATAGATACATACATTCCAAAAAGATTAATGGCAGATATTTGAAGCCTTATTTTCTAACTATTTGGGAAACACAAGAAATAGAATAAATGTCAAGCAAAAGAACACAAGAGTACTCAAATGATAAATCAAATTTTTTTTTTCATAAAGAGTTAAATACATTTTGCCATAAATTGGCCCAGAAATCATTACAATGCCTTAATTGTTCTTTTACGACAGACTTCCTATTCTTAAATGAAGAAAACAACTGAATGGCTATGGTCATTTCTTGCTTTCGATCGGCCAGTCCTTGGTTGGTGATCTGCAGTTTAGTGTCAGTGCGGATTAAGGCCTGGTTCACTGCAAATAGCTCATCTTCAAGTTGAGTTTTCCTCTCTAGTAGTTGGATTCGATAATGGGAGACAGAGGAATGCTGTTCCTTTAGCCCGGAGACTTCATCATGTATTGTGGAAACAAAGCTCTGGTCTCTCACTAAGTTCTCCTCTGCAGCCTTGGCAGCATGACAAATGTTGATGTAAAAGTCAATAGTAGCTACTGCCTGAGATAGATGACTTGAGACAGTTATACTGGATTGCTCAACAACTTTGCAGCACTGAAAGAAGCCATTTCTTATTATAGGCCTTTGTAAAGCCTCGAAAGGAACTCTTGAAAAGGATGTCAATAACTCCAGACAGTTGTCTAAGTCTAGCAGGGGTGCAGAAGGCTTACTACCGGAGGAAGAGGAACTCTCAAGAATTGCTAACAAGGAATCAGCCAGAACTAATGGCTCGGCCTCATAATTAGCTATTAGAGAGGCAGAGGACATGTCAAAGAGACTGGCTAGTCTTGCTTCGAATATATCTACCTCATCCGAAGACATAAGGAGTGCAGAAATAGCAGTGGTGGAAGGCACAGAAGATTGCATAGGGATAGGAGAAATGGGTGGAGCATCTTCAGTAGTCTCTATGATCCTAGCCACCAATAGGTCAAGGGAACAAGGGCTGGAAGTAGGTAAAGGCAATATACCATGGGTTGGAGAGCTGCCAGCATCCTCTGTAGGGGAATCAGCTACCATTAGAGATGGAGCAGCAGTAGTTGGAATTTCCTTAGGAGGAAGAAGAAGAGCAAGGCTCAAAAGAGAACTGAATTGAGGTAGATCCAAAGATAAGTAAGGAAGATACGGATTTAATCCAAAGGAAATAGATGCAGGAATGCTTGGCTTAAAGGAGGGTACGTTGAATATAGGCCTAGGAAGTGGGAGTATTATCTGAATAGTCCTCACACTTTGCATCTGATCGACTTCAACTGAAACTGAGGGAGTGCTTATAGGAAGAATAGGCTTAGTAGTTGTTGCTGCACAAGAAGAGATGTAAAGTAATGTCAGGTTTCAATACTAAAAAATTTGATAAGAGAGAAACAGTAGAAGCATGAAAGAAATTACTTGTTTCAAAAGTGATAGCAGCAATAGGAGAGCTTCGAAGGGAATAGTGCTCAGCAATATGTTGTCTTCTTGCAGTTTTCCTTTGGATTGCATCAGCAGCAGCTGCTTCATCTCTTAAGAATTGTTGCTGACGTCCCTTTTCATCTCTCTCAAAAACAATTATGGCCTTAGAATGCTCTCGTTCTACTGCCTTAGTAGCTGCTTCATGAATAGGGTCTCCGACCAAACCAGAATAAGAGACAGTCGTCTTCCTTCTCTTTTTCCTTTGTACTGGTATTTCTTGTTCCTTCTCAATTTCCTTCTCTCCAATTTGGGATTCAGATTCTTCAGAAGTGAGTTCCTCTTCCACTACTCTGACAGTTGTCTCATGAGTGGGATCTTGAACCAAGCCAGAAAAAGGGATGGTCACTATTTTCCTTCTTTTCAAGGGTGACTCTTGCTCTTGAGTTGCTTCTTCCTCTTCTTCTTCTGCTTGAACCTCAGGTACTTCCTTTTTAGGCTCAAGTAAAAGTCTCATTTTCTTTTGTTACCGTTTGCTTTTGAGAAGATTTAGAGCTTGGGTCTTCTGAGGAGAATCTCCCTGTGAGGCACCCGCACCACCTTCACAAAAAATAGAACTAAAGATAAGGCTAAAAGCATTATAAAGAAGGCAAAAGGAGAAGAGACAAGGATATATACCTTTCTTGGAGGCGGCCCGAATAACTCTAGGAAGAGTCGAGGCAGCAGGAGCAGACTGTGTGGTAGCAGGCACATGAATTGAAATGGTAAGGACAGTGGAAGGAATAACAACTCCAGCTCCTTTGGGCTTGGGAACATCCAATACCATCAATAAGTCTTGAGGAGAAATGGCCAGATATACTTCCATATTGGACACCCACCAGTTGTGGTACCTCTTCAACATGTTACCTTAAGGAAGAAAAGGGGTATACTCAAAATTGATCAAGTCTTGTATAAACTTAGAAGTTGCCTCTTCTAGTCTGGACTGACAAACTTTCAAATCCCTGGTGGTAAGACTTAGATTGGTGTTACTACAGAGAGGTATTGGGACCCCTTGTGAGAAGCCAAATTGTCTAGCAAATTGAGCAGGACAGTAGGGCTCAGCAATGCATTTGTAAGCTCTGGGGTTAATGGTCCCAATGAATAGTTCTCTAGGGATTAAAATAGAGGCCCATATGTCTTTGTGAGCAGATGAAGCACAGAGCCTATCACTCAGGAAATTCTTCAACCAAGATGGGCCAATGGTCATGGGTTCAAAGGGACGAAAGCAGTAGGAAGGAGGAGAAACTGGAAGTCGGTGGAAGAAAGAGAAGTAGAAAGCAAAAGTAAAAGGATAAAGGGAAGCATTGGCTAGCCTCATGCCATGAGTAGGAGGGTTTGGCTCAGAAAATTTAAGGCATTTGGATTGTAACTCAGTGAAATAAGCAAAAAGCCAAAGCTGAAGAATCCAAAATGGCCCCCCATTGATTGGCATCTAAGGGTTTCTCACAGAAAAGAGAACAGGCTCTATATACGTGACTCAGAACGTATGGAGCTAAAGCCACCATCTTCTGTAAAACAAGGGCTTTGGCAAGAGGGGCAAATTCAGGCATGATTCTTTGAGAGGAGGTGTAGAAAAGGAATTTGCAAAGCCAATATAGTAAGAAAGAAAAGAATTCCCTATCGATCACAGGACCCTCTCTTCTATTATCAACCTTGACAAAGTCACTATAGGATGAGTTAAGAGAGGGGAGGGAAAAAGGGACTGCCAGGTCAGGATAATCTGGTCCAATGGGGGTTCCAATGGGAGATAATCCTAATAGATGGAAAATGTCAAGAACAGTAGGGGCCATCATCCCACATCTGAATTGGAAGAAATTAAAAATAGGATTCCAAAAGCACAGGGCAGCAGGAATTAAGAAAGAGTCCTCTGAGATAGTTGACCTGGATAATCGGAGGGCATCGATAAGGCAAAGTTCTTGAAGGTCCAGAGTCCTACCAGGGACAACCCGATCATACCATTCTTGCCATTCTGGTTTCATTGTGGGCCAACTTCGGTGGGGGCAATTCGTCCTCCAGTTCCTCCAGTCAAGGCCACCGTCGTAAAGGAGACAATGGTCTTCTAGACGAGGATATAGAGCTGGAAGCTCAACAAGAATCTCCTCGAATATAGGCCCAAGCACATAGTCTTGTTGCTCATGACGACGAGGGATGAAGATGCGTCCGTCGATGACGCTTTTCTCCCCAGCCTTGTACTTTTCACATTTTGCATCAATGATCCTTTTCAGGACTACAGACGGGCTCGCACGTTCTACGACTGGTACTTTCAATGAAGAAGAAGCCATTGATCGAACGCTTCCTCAAAAGACGAAGCTGGGAAAGGGAGTAGAGAGAAGTGGAAGATCGGTAGAGATAAAAGGTTTCTGTATTGAGCGAGCAAGTGATTTCAGAGCACGAAATAAAAGGGTTTTAAAAGCTTTTATGTCTGGAAGATATATCGCGTGATTCGTTAAGTACTAAAAGTACAAATACGAAGAGTTTCCTTCAATATTGATACTTTTGGAGGGAAAAACACATCCCAGACGTTGAAGCCAGCTTCGAAGTATAGTGTTTGGCTTCGAAACCAGATTTTGGCGCCAAAAGTCAAATAATAAATGACTTCGAAACTAAGAAGCCAGCTTTGAAGTATATTTCATACTTATGGATGTAAGAATGCTCAAGTATTCGTTTACTTCGAAGGGATTAAAGACCTGTTTTAGGTTTCTCAATGAAAGTAATGTCCTTCGAAGCAAAACTTGAGATCCCTTAAGGATGGGAATTGCTGTTCGAAACATCAAAACCATTAATTGGTTTATATGTATATTTAAGAAAGATTCTCTTTCTAGACTAAAAATAGCATGGACTATTCTTTGAAGCAGAAAAGGTCAATTTAAAATGGTTGATCATACTAACCATGACCATATGTTGGTTATGATCAAAACAAGCTTTAAGGGGTAAGATTGTTAAATTCGAAGCACCAATTTTAAATGAAAATCAACAAAAATTGTTAACTATATTCCATAAATTGGAAAGGTTCATTGTTGGTTCTTTTAGTGTTTCATTTAAAAGGATCGAGTCCAAATTCGAAGGATAAGCTTATTTAGTTCGAAGCTCTGAATTTGCTTTAAAGACAAATGGGGACAAGATCAAACCATACCAAACAAGGAAAAAGTCTTGGTGGTATTAAAACAAGAGCAATTACATCGAATGGCCCTATTTGGGTACAAACTCAAGCTCATAAAAATAGGGAATAGAATAAATAACAAGATCATGAAATTTAGTCCAACTATGATCAATGAATTTCTATTCTTTCTTTATTCTATCCTCTATTTCTTCTAACATTGGCTGCATGAGTTGATGTGCTCTCACTTCGTAAAAGAGCTCTTCAGCCTTTATTTCGAATGTTGTTTCTCTCAATCCTTGTTCCAATTCGTCTATATCCAAGTCATCCCAGTACGCAGAATCTTTATTCTTACAATCATTAAATTCTTCAATGAAGTTCTTTGCTTCGTACTTGGCATGAACTCGAAGGGACGATAGTTGGTCTAAAGATTGTGTGACAGCCATGGAGGTCCGATGCTAGTGGAGAAGCAATGGAAGTTGGTCCAAAAACATGTGAAGCTCTGCTTGGGCGAGGGGATTGAGGACATGACCCCGAGTCAGAATATCACAAGCCCATCAAAGGTTCTTGAGAGGGACTTCGTCCTCAAGAACATTGAAGGGCAAGTGAGAGAAAGCCACGAGCAGAAGTTGAGCTTGCTTCCGCTCAGTTGGAGTAGGGGAAGGTGGAGGCTTGTAAGGTGGAAAGATCTTATCTGCGGAGAGGGCAAGCCTCAATCTCTCTGGCCAGTAAGGATTTGGCGGAGGGGAAGGTGTGGATGCTTCTATTTCAGGAGATGGAACAAGGGCAGAAGGAGCAAGGCATTAATATAATCGAGCCAGTCAGAAGAACAAATCTTCGCCTTCTGGGCTAAGAATGATGGATTGTACCCTTGTGCCTCTTCTAGGCGTTGGGCAGCGTGCACTATCTTTGTAGGTATGGAGGATGTATACCATGCCACAAGCAGATTCTCCTCCAAACTGCATCGATGGTCAATGGGCACGTAGGGATAGACCACCGACCTTCGCGCATAAGAAGAGAACTCTAAAGGGTCAGTAAATTCGACAAAGTGATGGTTGATTCGTTCCCTCAAATCACAGGCCTCAGGTTTTGACCAGCTTGTCCAGTCAGAAGCCCCAGAAAATGAAGAAGTTGTAGCCTTGTCCCATACAGAGGGTTGTGAAGAAGAACTTCCCATGTCCATATTTACAAATTTCTGAATCAAAGGATTGAGAGCAGTTTGTTTGTAGTCCAAGGGTGAGTCAGAAGAAGAACTTCCAATGTCCATATTTGTGAGTTTTTGAATCGAAGGATTAAGGGCAATATGTTCGAAGTCCAAAGGTTGATAATTTGCAAAGGCATCCATGACCTGAATATAGAAAGGTGGGTAAAGGTGGCTAATTAATGCATGGAGGTTCTTTCGAAGAAGAACAACATCATCATATGACTCTTCGTGTGCTCGATCAATGGAGGAAAAAATTGATTCAGCCATAAAAAATGTATCAGTCTGTTCGAATACTAAGGTGGTGGGGGTGTTCAAAAGATTGAAGGAGAGTTTAATGCAGATGATGAATGACAGTTGCATTTCTGAGAGAATGCAAAACCCATGCACATTCTAAGATGTGGGAAAGAGACCTGTGACGCCCCGATTCTACGCTATTGGTTGCAGACAAGGGAGAGTCACTAATGAGTCCTATGGTCAATAGCCAAGTAAGATCCCAGATCGCCGGAGGAGTCAAAATAGCCTCCCTTCTAAGTCCAGCTTTCTTAGGTAGCGCACTACCCTTTTGACAGATCTTAAAAGGTATTGACACAAGGTCTCATAAGCAACGATATAAATATATAGAACATATAGCCACGAATATCCTTTATTACAAAAGTTCGTTCCATTACATTACATCCCAAAAGAAAGTTTTAAACTTCGAATGAGTCTTACAAAATATCCAAAAGGAAACTTCTAATATTCTAGGATAGCCAAAAGTCTTCAAAGGTTTCAGGTTCGACGTCTCCAGCTATGAGTTCCTCTTCGCCACCTGGCATGATACGCCGTGAGCTTTGAATGCCCAGTAAACACACACACACCCCACCCCTTTTTCCCAGTCCAATACACAATCACAATTATAACATCAAGTAGTAAAGCATGATACTCAAGTAAGTAAGTAAATAAATGGTTACAAGTTAGATGTTAGTAAACTAGAAATCCCCCAAAGAGATTTCGTCCTCCCAACCACAAGAATCGGACGCGGATTATTCGGTATGCCCCCTCTTTTGCTGCTTTGTTGCAGAACTAACCTCGGATGCCTACCAACGGTTATATACCGCGTAGCGCCAACCGCAGGGCCTCAAAAGAGACGGTAAAATAGGGCCTTGCCCGAATCCCTCCTCACACCAAACCACCTAGGGTCCGAATACAACCGCTCCGTTCAAGGGTTTCGAAAACCACTTGCGCAAGACTTCAACTTTCGAATAGGGAACGCATCCCAACAGTCCATATAACACATATTCTCATCTTTTCATTACTCAAGTGTTCGAAAACCCAATACCCACCCAATTAGGTTTCCCGTTGAATTAGGCGTTTTAAGTCAAGGTTAGTTCAACTAAACGATAAAATAAAATTCACATAAGCATGCCTCCTCATGATAAGAAGATAAATAACATAACATACCCATACAACATTATGCCAAGATATGATAATAAGCCTTTAAACATTTTCATGAATACAAGGGTGTAAAACATCCAAACATAACAAATTTCCAGATTTAACATCACATGAAGGTTAATATGGAAGGACTACTTAGGTTCATCCACCGGACTCGGTTTTCCTATGGTTCATAGAGAATTTGATCTAGTTCCTAGAACGTTTTTCGGAAATGGGATTGCTTTTCCCGATTTTAAGTTATTTAGAAAATAGTCCAGCATTGTCCAGAATCTGTCCAGAATCTGCCCAGATCTGTCGACTGTTACGAAAACTTGATTTTCTTGCTAACCGCTCAATGTTTTTCGATGAAACCAATTTTAGTTGAAAGATAACTCCTTAAGGAAGGTTTTGACATAAAATAGAGGTTCAGAATATTTTTGTACATTTTTCTGGAATGTTTGAAAGTTGACTGCAAAAACAAGTTTTAAGGTAGAATGTCCGAAACAAGAAAATTTATAAAAAGGGGGTTCCACCATGGGAAAGTTTCATTTCTTTTGTGAAAAAAATATGCTAACTATCACATGTTTAACTCAGAAAATTTGTTTGAAAGAGTGCTCTTGAAAAGTTGAGAGATTGGTACAAAAGAAGATGGTTTTGTGCCAAAATGAGAAAAATACAAGAGAGATGGAATAAATGCTCAACTTTTAGCATTTTTAACAAAAGTAACTTAGCAATAACAGATCTGAAATCATTATTAGAACCCTTAGAAACATGTATTTGAAAAGGGAAAATGAAAGAGAAGGTTGTGTTGTGGCTTACCTACTAAGTTTGCATAAGAAAGCTCTCTTCTTCCTCCGTCTCCCTCTCTAGACTTCTCTCTCTCTTGCTCTCCTCCCTCTCTCTAATAGAATATGTGTGTGGATGAGTGTGTTATGTGTGTTTGCAAGCTAGGGGGATGTGTTGGTATTTATAGACAAACCTTTGAGGCAAAAAGTCTAAAAAGTCCCTTAGTTGGAAATGGATGGAAATGTTAGGATTTGTTTGGATTCTAAGGAAATGGAAGGGATTAGGGAGGCTTGGTCAATGATTTAGGCAACACTTAGTTAAAAGGGAACTAGTTTTGAAACTTGCACCCTAGGTCTAGGTCACTAGGTTTGGGTTTCCTAGAATATCATGACGATGTTTCTTGGAAATTGGCTTCTCAGTTTCTTCTAAGAAGGCTAGCCATAGGGAAGGGTGAAGGGAAATTTCTTTATTATTTTATGTCCTAGGCACATTCCTCAAGGTGTATACATACCTATATACATATATATTGCAAGATTGATGGTATACCAAGGTACAAGGTACAAGTACTAGTTTTGGGTAAATTTAGAATTTAATTAAAGAAGTGAGGGCTTGGAATTAAACTCATGTATTGGAACCTTACTTATGTGGAATTAAATTAAATTAGGTTAGGGAACCTAATTTGGCTAGTGTAATTCCTGTTCCGATAAAAATTAAAAATGCTATCCGGCAAGATTCGAAATAGTTTAAGAAACTGAGGGGCTTTAAGGAAAATACATTTTTCCGGGGCTTCACATTAAATGTAATGAAATGAGGAGGATTAGAACCTTAATGATATATTTAATTATGATCTAGTTAGGTCTAGGACTAATGTAAATATCTTCTAGTTTGAAGTACACACATATATATAGCAAATCTTTATAGGTACCAAAGTCATTATTGCTCAAAGATTTCAAGAGATTTTAAAGTACAATGATTATAGTCTAGGGGGGGTATG
Organism: Camellia sinensis; assembly: GCF_055761805.1. Taxonomy (NCBI): domain Eukaryota; kingdom Viridiplantae; phylum Streptophyta; class Magnoliopsida; order Ericales; family Theaceae; genus Camellia; species Camellia sinensis. The sequence continues at coordinate 168,501,329 of NC_138969.1, forward strand.
ACGGCTAGCCATGTGATGGTGAATTGATGGACATGTTATATATATATATATATATATAATTGTACAAATCTTGGAAATTGTAAAATATATTATTAAAAAAAGATTTTTGGGTAAAAGTGTATAAATATATAATAGTACTTGTTTGGGGTCAATTTGTGATTTAATAAAATGTGCGGGCTTGGGTTCAATTAAAGTACCTATTTCAAAATAATTCAGTTTGTATTATCTTGCTTTGAATTTAAAGGTAAATAACCGAACGATGACAGTAAAAATTGAAAGTTAAGGTTTAGAGCTATTAATCTAAAATTTGAGAGTTAAGTAGTTAATATTAGAGTGTTAGAAGTGATTTCTAAGCTTCCAGGATCGATTAGGGTTTGTATGGATTCGCCCGTGATGCATTTTCAGTCTTAGGGCTTAATTTGCGATTAATCGACGAACTAAGGGCTTTATTATAATAATTCAAAATTTAGGGACCTAATAAGGTTTACAAAAAAGTCAGGGGCCTCACAAGACCTGATCCACTAATATCACCAAGTATTGGGTATATTAGTACGGGGGGGTAATGTTGGCTATATATTTTGTACAAGCCAATTACAATTCGACGCGTGACAAAATAAGGGTAATATGGGAAGACTATTCAAGTCTTCGATCCTGATCGTACACGTGGCAATTAGTATTGGTTATTACGAGATCTGAGTAGTAGTGGATCAACAAAGAGATGCAAGGTGATGTAGCTTCAACAGTTACTTACATTTCAAATTCAAATTAAGGAGGGAAGCCTAACTGCAAGTAATGGCGTAATGGAGCTAATCTTGAGGCAACATGATCAGCGATCATGGAGGAGCAGTTCGACAGTTAGAAATGCAGTTCGATGGTCATCCTTGAGCAGTATAAATAGCTGAAAAGGCCCCAGAAAAAGTCCCCAGACTCAAATCCAAAAAACCAGTCTTATTATACTTATTTTAGTTTTACATTTCCAATCTTACATTTTCTGTACTTTAAATTCCTGCACTGCACTTCGTTCATAGGAGTAGTTTCAAGTAGATTGTTGCTGTAAACCTTTACGAGGCTGAGTTTGAATCATTGTAAGTTTTTTCATATTAATGAAATACTTCAACTATTCTTCATTTAATTGTTGTTTTGCTTAATTCTCCTAAATCAAGCCACCAGTAAAAGTCCTCTTCATTGAGGCTAAAAGAACTAAAACGCAATCGTCTGATAATTGGTTGGCAATTAATTTTTTGTAAGGACTGATTGATCCTTGCTAGCATGCTCGCAATTACAATAATACCCTTCGAAAGTCAAAAAGCCAACAACTGGATATCAAAAAGAGAAAAACAAGGAGTAAGACGTGGTCGTCGGAAATCAAGAAAAGAAAGAGAGAAGAACGAAGGTAGAGAAGAAGAAAAATGCTATAGGACTTTTGGGTATAAACAAAAGGTTGTAAGACTAAAATGGCCACACCTGTTTCAAAGAAGACTTGTTGGTAATTTACCCTTCTATCTATACAAATAATTCATACAAAAATCACACTACATGAATGATATGATAATGTTATTTTAATAAAGAAACATCATCATTATGAACATTTTGTTTTAAAATAAATAGCTCTCATTAAATTATAGAGAAAATTAGTGATAAATATAATTTAGAGTGTCTAAGGCATTAGATCCAGTGAATATTTCTTGTTTCTGATAGGTCTATGTTTTGTGAAATAGTTTGGTGAGAAGTCCTAGAGGACATTTTGTTTCTAATTTTACCCTTGACTTTTTTTTTATCTGTTTGACTTTTTGTTGACTATCTGTTCAAATTGTTTATCCTATCTATTCAAAATTTTCTCTATTTGTTCAATTTTTTTACCTATCTGTTTAATTTTTTAACTTTTTCAATTGTAATTTCATTTATCTATTTAAATATTTGTCCAAATAAAATTCTATCTACCCAATTTTTGTCTATCTATCCAATTTTTTGTCTATCTGTTCAATTTTCCATCTAATTTGAACAAATCTATTATCTTATTTGTTAAAAATCAACAATAATAGATCTGTTTAAAACAAATCTGTTCTTGCAATCTACTTCTTTTTCATAACCCACTATCTATTAACATCATTCCACAAACAAAGATTCATCATCATCGCGGCACAAATTTATCATCATCACCATCATCATCATCATCAATAACAATAACAACAATAATAACAACCCTAATCACAATAATAAATTGTAGAAGTAAGGCGCATTCATGAACGTAAACTATGTGGTGCTTACCATCCATGAACCTTGGTCCAAAAGATTCAAATTTGAATATATACACATATACATACACATACACACTACAACAATTTACACTTTTAGCGACCAAATTTCATGACTAAAGGAAATTTAGTCGCCAAAAATTGTAGAATAGGCAACTAAAAAATTACATTAGTCGGTGTTGAAAACAATTTTAGCTATTAAATTTTTTAGTAGCTTTATATTAATTATTGGCGACTAAAAAAAAAATTTGTCGCTAAATACTCCACAATAGGCGACTAAAAATTGTTTTAGTCGACATTAGTTCATGTTTTAGGCTACTAGTCATAGTATATCGATTTTTGCCTAGTAAATACTTGCATATCAAAGAGTGAGAAGGAGAGAGAGAGAGAGAGAGAGAGAGAGAGACAGAGAGAGAGAGAGACAGAGAGTTCTGCGTCGCTAATCGGACAGCTCCAGATCCACCTTGTCGTTGGGGTATGTTGATGGAACCTTGTTGAGGATTGACTCCGACCCTCGATCTAGATCTACGTGATAGATGATGCGTTGGTGGAGAGGCGATGCGAGGTGGGGACGACGGCTGGACTACGTGTGCGGCACCAAAGCAGAGGTGATAACGGTGGTGAACCATAAGAGGGACATCGATTAGAGTAAGGATTTGCAGAAGGGAAAATGAGAGTGAGGGTTAGAGTTAAGGGTTTATCTTGGGAAAATGAAAATGAGGATTTGTAAAAGGGAGAAGGAGAGGGCAGTGAATGTGGTGGTAAGGCTGGTGGTGGTGACGGCAAGGCAAGGCGAGGCGAGGCGGTGGGCGTCGACGGCGACGCATGGACGGTAATTGCGAGGTGATGAGAGAGAGAGAGAGAGAGAGAGAGTTTGATTTTCATGTTCTAATTCGTGTATATATATATATATATATAAGGTATTTTTGTCATTTTGTTTGAATTTGTCCTTTTGGCCAAAATATTTCAGACTTTGTACCTTTGGTCAAATAAAATTGTAATTTAGACTTTTAGACCGATTACTCTAAATTATATTATTAAATATAAAAATTCTATATAATTTTTTTTATTTATATATCATTAATGTTTTTCCAAATACATGTATTTTCCACATGAGTTACTTGTGGGAAGCCATCGATGCCAACTGATTTCATTAAATGTAAGGGTACCCTAGGTATTAAAAAAAAAAATTTATTATTATTATTATTAATTTTTTTTTTTTGAGAAATTACATCCCAATGGTACAGAAAAGTTTTTTTTTTACACAAACATGGAGGGGTGCAAGTTGCACCCCCACAACAGAATCGCTTGCACCTCATATGCTTTTGTAATTTTTTTTTTCTCTTTATCTCACTGTACTCTAATTCTCTATTTTTCTTATTGACTGATATATAAATAAAAAAAATATACAAAATAGTATACCATATGCCTCAATTACAATCATTATAGTCTTTAATTGTAATTTATTGTGGTATTAGTTATGACTTAATTATCACATAATTATACATATTGTAGTGTTCGTTATGACACATATTGATTATCGTATTTATTTAATTATGATTCAAAAGTCTTTAATTATACCTTCATGTCTTTGATTATAACTTTTCTATTTATTTTTTATTTTTAAAATGACTAAAGAGTATCTAATTATACCATAGCATAGCCCTCTGAAGTCATGATCTTAAAATTGTTGGAATGGTTATAAAATTCTGGATAAAACCAGAATTTTTTCCTATAGTTCGGTCTATTTTTTAGGTGGGCCCCGAGTGTCGATTTACTCGGGTCAAAGTGGTAACGCGTTCTATGCCGCGTTGTGATTCACGTGGTATATTTGGTTGCTCAAAACCATTACCGAGTGAATGGGAAATTGAAGCCAAAGTGTGCTCCATGGAAATGGAGTTTTGGTGGAAATTCCTTAAGGTTGTAAATTGGCTTATCCCACATTGATTTGGTGGGAGGTTTTGAAAGGGTTTATAAGGCTTAGGGTGAGATACTTGGGGTGTGCCCCAAGGGGTACCCAAGTGTTTTAGAGGGAAAGGTTATGGGCTAGACCCATTGGACCCAAAAATCACCACGCGCGCGCCGCCGCCGCCGTCCGGTCGGGCGGGCTGGGCCTGGGCTTGGGCGCGGGTGCGTGGTGTGTGGTTGGGCTTCTAATCTTTTTGGGCCAAAAACATTTGAATTTAATTTTATTTTTTATTAAAATAAAATCCAGAATTCAAATTAAATTGGTTTGGATTTTTTGTACATCCAAACAGGGCCCTTCCCGTTTTCAAACAGAAATAAACTGTTTTGGAATTAGTGTACATCCAAACAGAGCCCTTCCCGTTTTCAAACAGAAATAAACTGTTTTGGAATTAATGCACACCCAAACAGGGCCCTTCCCGTTTTACTATCTGTTTGAATTCAAAACCCAACAGGTATGATACCTGTTCAATTCAAAACAAAGAGCCACCTTCACATCTATAAATAGAACCACCCTCATTTGGATTTTGTAACTCTAATTTTCGTCCTTCATAATTCTGCAAACTTCCTCTTCATTTTGCTGCATTATTTTCTTGTCAGAAAGAGTGTAAACACTTAGTGTGTTCGTAAGGCAAACAATTTGTAGTGCTGCTATTGTTTGTAGTAGATCATTTTATCCTGGGAGATAGACGTCCAAATTCTGAAAGCACCGTGGAGAGGACGAATCTGTCTTAAGGACACAGTGTTAAACACTGGACTTGATCAGAAAAATAATTCGAAGAAATTAAATCAAGTAAGTTATTTAATTACTTTCAGTGTTGTTTTTTATTTGTTTATTTATTCAGATTTTAATTTTGTTTTTGTAACAAAATAAAATCTGTTTTTATTTATTTATTTTTATTTCGAGTTTGATTTTTGTAATCAAACATATTCTCTCCTTTTCTTTATTTCTTTTAAATTCTAATTGTTGTTGTGTACACAATAGAATTAAATCTTTTAAATACAGTGAAGATTGTCCAACAATCTTAAGACAGAATCCTTTTTTGGGTATCTTCATTGTATTTAATTTTCTGTGTTTTCAAATTAATATTCTGGTTGGAAAAACAAATAGTGATTTATGCTATTTGACAGATAGTAGTACTATACTGTCTCTTTTCTTTGACAACTACTAGTAGTACGATACTGGTGTCATTAACAATTCAGAATATTATTTGGTATTACAGAAAATTCTTGTGATATTTTATTTTTCTAGTTTTAGTAACAAAGAAAAATAAAATTATTTGTTGTTATAATTTATTTTCTGGTTTTAGTAACTAGAAAATTATTTTGTGTTTTAATTTATTTTCTAATTTTGGTAACTAGAAAATTATTTTGTGTTTGTTCTGATTTTTGTAATCAGATAAGTTTTGTGGTATTTTATTTTCTAGTTTTAGTAACAAGAAAAATAAAATGATTTTGTGTTATAATTTATTTTCTGGTTTAAGTAACTAGAAAATTAATTTATGGTTTGGTTTTCTGATTTTTGTAATCAGATATTATTTCGGTATTTTATTTTACTAGTTTTAGTAACAAGGAAAATAAAATTATTTTGTATTGTAATTTATTTTCTAGTTTTAGTAACTAGAAAATTAATTTTGTTAATCTATCATGTAACCTTTGTGACTCGGTCACAATCTGTTAATTTTGTAGTAACTTATGGTTTCGTTTGGTAGACCACTTATTTTTGAACCCTTTGTGAAAAGGTGTTAATTATTTTGACTTTATCATAGTTCATTGTGAGTATACATGGAAGAATTTGTTTCTAGAGTAAAATATTAGTTTTACAAACTAATTTTTTTTTTTATTTTTTATTATTACAATGTGGATTCATAGTCTTGAATTATATCTGCACTTGAGTTGGAAAAAATATATATATATATATATACATATATTCACAAGAACATTTTAATGCATATTTAATTTGTTTATTTATGTACAAATCAAACTTATTAAATGAAGGTATGTTTTGTCATTTTGAAGTTTAAAGTTTAAATGCGTTGGATTTTAATTATGAGTTGAGAATCCTTTTATTTCATGATGCAAGTGATGGGATCGTGCATGATTAATTTATTTTGTTGATTCATTATTTTTAGTTGATGCGTTTGATATGCATGTATGATATCAACTCAAGTTATTTCTTAACATTAATTTCAAGTGATTTGGAATGATAAATTGTTATGTCGACTTTGGACATAAGCATGTTAATTTGAATATTTCTAATCAATTTTGAATGGGTGTTTAAATACCAGAAAAATTTAAACATGAAGATGTATGTAATTATATCGGTCCGTTTAATTGGGAAGTAATTTAAGAAATCTTTTATGTTGATTATTGAATTATGTGACATGAGATGTCATTAATAATTATTTTACTTGCCTAGTAGAATTTGTTAAACCATGAACCATTTTATTAATATGGGGGTGTATCTCTTGCATTAGTTGAGATAATTTAATTTTCTTCTGTCACAAATATTTTTATGACAGTGACATTTATTTGTTATTAAGTTGCAAGAATGTATACAATCAAATGGGTTTTTGAATTGTTTGATTCTTAGGCAAAATTTTTTATGAGAATATGATTTTGTCAAAACATTAATTCTGACTTGAGTAGTCATAATTATTTTGGTTTTTTCTGAATTTGTTTTTAAATTCATTGATTTATAAAATAAATGATGAATGCCATGTTACTAAGTTCAGGTTTACCACAGAACTTGTGGGGGGAAGCAATATTGTCTGCTAATTATGTTTTTAATAGAATACCCCACAAGAAAACCAAAAGCATTCCTTATGAATTGTGGAAAGGTCGACTACCTTCCTACAAATACTTAAAAGTGTGGGGGTGTTTGGCAAAAGTTAAAGTACCTGTTCCTAAAAAGACTAAGATTGGACCAAAAACACTAGATTGTGTGTTTATTGGTTATGCTCAGAATAGTAGTGCATATCGGTTTCTGACTTATAAATCAGTAATACCTGATATAAATGTGAACACTATTATAGTGTCAAGGAATGCTGTGTTTTTTGAACATGTCTTTCCTTACAAGAAATGACAGAAATTAAGTTCACAGAAAAGAACTTATGATTGTACACAAAGTCAAGAGACTAATGACAATCAAACACAAGAGACTAGTAATAGTCTCGACCAACAGGATTTAACTAATGATGAACCAAGACGAAGTAAGAGAGCGAGAACATCAAAATCCTTTGGTCTAGATTTTCTGACATACTTGTTAGAAAATGAACCTCAAAGCTTTAAGGCAGCAATGACAGGTCCTGAAGCACCTTTGTGGAAAGAGGCTGTTAATAATGAAATTGAATCCATTATGCAAAATCATACTTGGGAATTGGTGGATCTTCCACCAGGTTCTAAACCTCTTGGTTATAAATGGATATTCAAGAGAAAAATTAAAGCAGATGGTTCAATTGACAAGTATAAAGCAAGACTTGTTGTTAAAGGTTACAGACAAAAGGAAGGTCTGGACTATTTTGACACATATTCCCCTGTGACAAGAATAACATCCATTCGCATGCTTATTTCTATAGCAGCGTTGTTTAATTTAGAAATACATCAAATGGATATTAAGACAGTTTTCTTAAAACGGTGATCTAAATGAAGAGATCTATATGGAATAACCCGAAGGGTTTGTAGTATCAGGGCAAGGAAAGAAAATTTGTCGACTTGTAAAATCCCTTTATGGATTAAAACAAGCACCTAAGCAATGGCATGAAAAATTTGATCATGCAATGCTTACTAATGGGTTTAAGATAAACGAATGTGACAAATGCGTCTATGTTAAAAACACTGACCAAGGATATGTCATAGTTTGTCTTTATGTGGATGACATGCTTATCATCGGAAGCAGTCAAAACATGATCAAATCAACTAAGCAGATGCTTAACAAAAGATTTGATATGAAAGATATGGGGGTCGCAGATGTTATCTTAGGAATGAAAATTACTAAAACATCTGACGGATATGCATTATCTCAATCTCATTATATTGAGAAAATTCTTGATAAATTTATCAAGGATGATTTGAATTTAGCTAGAACACCTGTAGACATCAATCTTTATTTATCAAAAAATAAAGGTGATGCAGTGTCTCAGTTAAAATACTCCCAAATCATTGGAAGCCTAATGTACCTAATGAATTGTACTCGTCCTGATATAGCTTATGCTATCAGTAAATTGAGTAGGTACGCTAGTAACCCTGGAGAAGACCATTGGAAAACGATCATTTGAGTTCTTAGATATCTAAGATTTACTCGTGATCATGGTTTGAACTTTACTCGATATCCAGCAGTACTCGAAGGTTATTGTGATGCCAATTGGATATCGGATACTAAAGATTCAAAATCCACTAGTGGATATGTCTTTACTCTAGGCGGCGCTGCTGTTTCTTGGAAGTCCACGAAACAAACTTGCATCGCACGATCCACAATGGAATCCGAGTTCATTGCTTTAGACAAAGCAGGTGAAGAAGCAGAATGGCTTCGTCACTTCTTAGAAGACATTCCAATGTGGCCAAAACCTGTGCCAGCTATTTGCATTCATTGTGATAGTCAATCTGCAATAGGCAGGGCACAGAATCACATGTATAATGGTAAGTCACGACATATACGTCGTCGACATAATACTGTAAGGCAATTGTTGTCAAATGGAATAATCTCAATAGATTATATAAAATCTAAAGAGAATATTGCGGATCCGTTAACAAAAGGTTTGACAAAAGAGCTAGTGTATAGTTCATCGAAGGGGATGGGATTAAAGCCTATTACATAAGAGTCGTCATAATGGTAACCCTACTTATATGACTGGAGATCCCAAGAACTAAGTTCAAAGGGACAACTAAGTTATGTATGGCTCGCCAGAAATCACCAAGGGATTAAAATTCCTACCCATTCCTATGGTGAGAGTGATATCTGCAACATATGTTCTATGCAGAGGTATAAGGATAAGCTTTGCTTTTAATGATTACTTATATCTTGATTAAGACATAAAATCAAGACGAGTATAAGGAGATACTCACAATAAGAATCACCTATATGAGTGTTGAACTGGAGCCGGTTCTACGAGAATGGAAAGGCTAAATTCTCTAGAAACACTTATGAAAACCAGGCGCGTTCAAGGCCAAAATGAACACAACAGTGAGAACCACGATGTGTTAGAAGATATTTTGTGTGAAATCTATTGTCTTGGCTTACACAAACGGCTGAACAATTCAAGGCATCGCGTCCATTGGTTAGCCAGTAAGTCCGATAGGTTATCACTAGGGAAGGTTCAAAGCCGAAAACTACCTATCCTGATGCAAGATATTTTCGACTTATACTCTTTCGTTAAAGTCTGCATTTTGTTGCATTTCCGTTGTCATCAAATTCCATTCATGTGGGGGATTGTTGGAATGGTTATAAAATTCTGGATAAAACCAGAATTTTTTCCTATAGTTCGGTCTATTTTTTAGGTGGGCCCCGAGTGTCGATTTACTCGGGTCAAAGTGGTAACGCGTTCTATGCCGCGTTGTGATTCACGTGGTATATTTGGTTGCTCAAAACCATTACCGAGTGAATGGGAAATTGAAGCCAAAGTGTGCTCCATGGAAATGGAGTTTTGGTGGAAATTCCTTAAGGTTGTAAATTGGCTTATCCCACATTGATTTGGTGGGAGGTTTTGAAAGGGTTTATAAGGCTTAGGGTGAGATACTTGGGGTGTGCCCCAAGGGGTACCCAAGTGTTTTAGAGGGAAAGGTTATGGGCAAAATGGGCTAGACCCATTGGACCCAAAAATCACCACACACGCGCGCGCCGCCGCCGCCGTCCGTCCGGTCGGGCGGGCTGGGCCTGGGCTTGGGCGCGGGTGCGTGGTGTGTGGTTGGGTTGGGCTTCTAATCTTTTTGGGCCAAAAACATTTGAATTTAATTTTATTTTTTATTAAAATAAAATCCAGAATTCAAATTAAATTGGTTTGGATTTTTTGTACATCCAAACAGGGCCCTTCCCGTTTTCAAACAGAAATAAACTGTTTTGGAATTAGTGTACATCCAAACAGAGCCCTTCCCGTTTTCAAACAGAAATAAACTGTTTTGGAATTAATGCACACCCAAACAGGGCCCTTCCCGTTTTACTATCTGTTTGAATTGATTCAAATCTGTTTGAATTCAAAACCCAACAGGTATGATACCTGTTCAATTCAAAACAAAGAGCCACCTTCACATCTATAAATAGAACCACCCTCATTTGGATTTTGTAACTCTAATTTTCGTCCTTCATAATTCTGCAAACTTCCTCTTCATTTTGCTGCATTATTTTCTTGTCAGAAAGAGTGTAAACACTTAGTGTGTTCGTAAGGCAAACAATTTGTAGTGCTGCTATTGTTTGTAGTAGATCATTTTATCCTGGGAGATAGACGTCCAAATTCTGAAAGCACCGTGGAGAGGACGAATCTGTCTTAAGGACACAGTGTTAAACACTGGACTTGATCAGAAAAATAATTCGAAGAAATTAAATCAAGTAAGTTATTTAATTACTTTCAGTGTTGTTTTTTATTTGTTTATTTATTCAGATTTTAATTTTGTTTTTGTAACAAAATAAAATCTGTTTTTATTTATTTATTTTTATTTCGAGTTTGATTTTTGTAATCAAACATATTCTCTCCTTTTCTTTATTTCTTTTAAATTCTAATTGTTGTTGTGTACACAATAGAATTAAATCTTTTAAATACAGTGAAGATTGTCCAACAAAAATAACGTATACATTTAAATAAGTTCTAATTACAAGCATGTCACATTGTCATACTTAGTCAACTCATATAAATTATCTTTGATGTGTGCATGCTATATTTCTATTGGAGTTGGTTCCTCCAGTCGACTAGAGGGCGTTGCCCCCGGTCTGTGGAGGGCGTTGACCTTGTCTGTGAAGCTTGTTAGTGAGATTTATTGTGGTCTTATTTTACTGATCTGGATAATTTTATAGGAGTTTTTGTATCTATTATATATAAAAAAAATTTAGATTAATTTAATAATCACAATATATTCAATTTAGAGAGATTTACGTGTAGGTCTTAATAGGTAAACCTATTGTTCAATAGATCTTGTGATAATTAATGTGTTTTTTTTCATCAAATACTAATAAAAAAAAGTCAGTAGTTGTTAATTTTCAGGTACAGTTTAAAAATTTTTGTCATAAAAAATGTCACTAGTTATAAGTTTTAGCAACAATTTTAAAAATCGTCATAAAAAGTCATTAATTTTTAACTTTTAGCGATAGTTTGAAAAATTCGTCACAGAAAAATGTCACAATTTGTCAATTTTAGCGATAATTTATAAAAATCACGATAAAAAAAGTCACAAATTATTAATTTTTTTGCAATATATGCAAAAAATTGTCACAAAAATTATTTTTAGCAACAATTTTATTATAACTTATTTTAAATAGGACTTGATAGGAATTAAGTTCAATTATTAGGACTTATTGATAGTTTACCTTTCAATTTATCACATTTGTATTAAAAAATAAATGACAAATATGTTTCAAAAAATAGACCATTCATTTTTTTTTAATGATAAGTGTGATAAATTGAATATGTTACAGTTATTAGATTGGTTTAATTTTTTATCTGCATAATATACTTAAAGAAACCCATAAAATAAATGGTATGAGTTATTAAAAAAAATCTTGTAATAGACTTTATGAACTCAAACAAGACTTCTTAATTTAAATTATGAATTGAGGAGAAGCCCGGTCCATTTCTATCGCGTTTGTGGGAAAGAGAAAAATCCAAAATGGTGATGGATATTGTATATAAATTTTGTATAAATAACATTTATTTTCTTTCTTGATTTTCAAAGCCAACAATGTACATCTGCTTGGAACTTTTACGCTTGAGGGACTGGAGGATGTCCAATCATTTTCCTTTCCCTATATTAGTCATAGGGTTGCAAACGAATCGAGCCGATCTGAGTTTTGCTGAGCTTGAGCACGGCTCGTTTACTTATCGAGCTCGTTTATTGAGCCTCCGTTTGGGAAGTGGGTTGGCTTTTTGGCTTTTTGACTTTTTTGACTATGAGCTTGGGCTCAAAAGCTTTTGGGAAGGGCTTTTGGCTTTTTGACTTTTTTGATTTTTTTGTGAGAGAAGAGTGTAATGATTATGGGGTTGGATGGGATGTTTTGTCTGTTATGGCTCATGAGCCTATTCTGTCTTTTATGGCTCATTGAACCAAAAAAGCCCAATGAGCCCTTGCCAAACCAACCCTGAGTTCAAGTTCGGCTCGATAAGGAACTAGGCTCGAGCTCGGCTTGACTCGGCTCGGCTCGGCTCGGCTCGTTAATTTTAATGAAACTCGAGCTCGGCTCGACTCGGCTCGATAATTTTTTTAAATATTATTTATATTATTTAATATATAAAAAATGTATTTATATTATTATTTATATATATATTTATATATTTTTAATATATAAATAATGTATTCATATATATTTATATATAATTTAAATAAAGATAAACGAGCCAAACTTAACGAGCCAAGCTCATGCGAGCTCGAGCTCAGCTCGTTTACTAAACGAGTAAAAAATTCGAGCTCGAGCTCGGCTCGTTTACTAAACGAGTTGAGCCAAGCCGAGCCGAGCTTGTTCATGAACAGCTCAGTTCATTTGCAGCCCTAATTGGCCCTCGTTTGGAATTTTGATTATTTTCATAGGTTGTTTTAATTTTGGGTTCAGCTTGTGTCCTCCGAATGAACGGTGCTGTTAAGTCCGTGGAGACTCATTACGAATCCTATTTTGATAATTCGAATAATTTAAGGTGTAAAACTTGAGTACTATATTATTGTAAAAAAATCACGACACAAGTTGAACCCTTAATTTTTAGCTATATTAGTATATTAGAATTTTTGTGTTTGAAAAAAAGATTATATATATATATATATATATATATTTGTAGTTTGATGTGATACTTGTGAGAAAAAAAATTAAATGATTATGAATTTGATGTGATATTTTACCTTATTAATTATTTTAATTTATTTCATCCTTTTATAAATTTTAGTTAAAAATCTAAATTTAACTTCCTAAACACCGCCATTATTGATTTTTATGCCCTAAATTTATTTTCTTTGAAGTAGATTTTGTGATTTGACTTTCAGCTTTGTTATGCGTACTTTCCCATCCATATAGATCAACTCTTTTCAAACAGCCAAAAGGATTTACACATCCAACTATACAGATGCACCAAGGATCTTTTAGAGTGAAATTTTTCTAAAGTTTCCTAGAGTGTTATATTGTGTGGTTGAGATTTACTGTCAAGTCACATCAGCACAATGTAGCACTCTAGGAAACTTTAAGGAAAAATCACTTTAGAGGATCCTTGCTCATACAGATGGGGAAGTAAGATGAATGGTCACTCTTCCGAAAAATTATTAGATGGTCTAGGGCCAACACGTGTCTCTACCTTCATCAATTATCAAATGCCAATCTATCATTTTGTTTTCCTCCATTCTCAAAACAAAAATGTAGATTGCATGTCTCTACCAATTACAACAGTACTGTGACTTAAAACTACCAATTAACTTATCCACTCTCACATAATATTAAAAAGAATCAAAAAAATTACATTTTACAATTTACAATTTTTTATAATGAAATAACGAAACTTTACAAACTACAATAAGTCTTACCACAATGAAACGATATCATATCAATACTGAAGAAAAAATTGTAATAATTGATAGCCTGTATAGCCAGGCCCGACCTTGAGATTTTCGGAACCTAAAGTCGATAATCAACTAATAAATATTACTAGATCATTTCAGGCCCTTCATATATATATATATATATATATTATTTTTTTCATTCAACGAAAGATTTAGCACAGCTAGCAAAAGATTAATTCTTCTTGATGATGTAGATTTGTATAAATACCAATATTATAATAACAATTGAGGAAACGACAAGACAAATATTTAATTAATAGAATATAACAAAAGACATACCTGTGTTGTGCTGCTGCTCTAAATTATTGAGAAATTCGTTAGTGTTCTATTGTGTCGCTTCTGTCAAATTTTTGGAAAAATTGAATTAAGAGTTAGGGTTATGAATTAGATAGGGAGAGAGAATGTGCCTTTTTAATTTTGAATTGGCCTTTTAATTTTTTAATGAGTCAATTTATTTTAAATTAGTTTAGGCATTCTTTAATTTTTTTGGACTTAAAAAGACCTAATATATTATACTAAATTACAATATGAGGGACCCCCTTTTTAGATCTATTTTGAAGAACCCTAAGCCATGGCCTGATGGTCCAGGTAGGAATGGCAACGGGGCAGGGCGGGGCCGGGGATCACACTCCCCGTCCCCGATCCCCGATGGTCAGATTTCCCCCGTCCCCGGCCCCGATCCCCGACGGGGAACCTATCACCGCCCCCATCCCCGTCCCCTAACGGGGATCGGGTTTTCCCGACCCCGAACATTCCCCGACTACAAAAAAAAAAAAATTAAATAAATCTGCAGAAAATACAACCATTCATCAACAATATCAACATCATCCAGCACAAAACGAAAAAACCTTCAACAACAACAACATCGACATCATCATCTTCATCAAGAACATCTTCATCTTCAGCATTTTCAGATCTGAAGAACATCTTCATCTTCATCTTCAACACATGAGAAGCCGACGTCAATGAGAGAGGAGCGGCGGTCGTGTGTGAGAGAGAGAAAGTGAGAGGCGATAGAGAGAGGAAATAGAGAGAGGGAGGTGAATCACTGTTAGAGAGACAGAGAGGAACGATAGAGATGGAGGCGATACAGAGAGATGAGACTCTGTTTGCATTTGACTTATGGTCACCACACCAAACCTAAACATATATATCTATATATTATATATAAATTGGGTGTTTGACAGATGGTCACCACCAAACCTAAACATATATATATATTATATAAATTGGAGTCTTTGACCGATGGTCAACAAACCTAAACATATATATATATATTATATAAATTTGGGGCTAAACACTAAACACACACAGTATATATATATATATATACATAGATAGATCGGGGCCTAAACGGGGACGGGGACGGGGACGGGGCCGGGGCCGGGGACGGGCCGGGGCTAGAAAATGTATCACCGTCCCCGGCCCGAATAGCATCGGGGATTTATTTTTGATCACCATCCCCGGCCCATCGGGAGTATTTTTCGGGGAAAAACCACTCAATTCGGGATCGGGGGATCGGGTCCCCGTCGGGCCGGGTTTAAATTGCCATCTCTAGGTCCAGGGCTGGCCCTGTGTATAGCATTACTCTTTTAGGAGTTCTATATTACTAACATTAATTCCAGTCAATCTTTAAAAACTCAAAGTCTATTTGCTATTTTTCAAAGTCTATCCGAGATTTAGTCTATCCAAGATATATATATATATATATATATATATATGTATATATATAATATATATTAAATTTTGATATGGACAGTTCAAAGTCTATTTGCAATTTTTCAAAGTCTATCTGCAATTTTTCAAAGTCTATCAAAGTTTTTGATATACATATACTAAATTCGATATTGACACCATATGGTTAATAACGATTATCATAGCGGGAATTAGGAAAAATTATTGGGTATTCTCATAATATTATGTGTCCATACTCTTTTTCTAATTATCATTCATCATGTCTCTTCATATTTTTCAATCATCTAATAAAAATTCATAAGCATCATATTTTCCATCAATCATAATACTTGGAGCCCTACGTGACCATATCCTAAGAGTACTCAATAACTTTCCGAGAACTAGAACCATATGGTCGATACCAAACGAATTCCAATATCATTACATAATCAGCAATGCTAGGTATCATGAAAAACCTTTCATGAAAATAATCATGAAAGTTTTGTGACTCTTAGATTACATTTAGAATAAAGCATCACACACTAATCAAGATAATCCAAAGATCATAAATATTTCATGATCATTTTCATGAAATTTTTTTCATAATCCCTAACTTTTCTCTTATATAATATCATGAATAAACAATAAGTTTGCATGTTTGGTGTAATTGAGATCATCGAATGATGGTTTTTCCACTCACTTTCATCTGTATTTTCACTCTTCTTCTCTCCCTCTTCACCAAACTCTCCGTGGCAATCGACACCCTATCTCCAAACGAAACACGCACCGACAACGGTGAACTGCTTGTCTCCTCTGGCGAAGCGTTCGAATTAGGCTTCTTCAGTCCACCATATTCCAACAATCGCTATCTCGGAATATGGTTTAAGAATGTCCCAATACGAACACCCATTTGGGTGGCAAACAAAAACAACCCAATATCAGATTCATCAGGCCTCCTCACAATCACCGCCACCGGCAACATCATCATCACCACTACCACCACCACCAACCAAACAACCACCGTTTGGTCTTCCTCAAATTCATCGCCACCAACACCACCAAACAACCCAATTTTGCAGCTGCTAGACTCTGGCAACCTTGTGGTGAAAAATGGTGGCGGCGATTATCTGTGGCAAAGTTTTGATTACCCATGCGATACATTAGTACCTGGTATGAAGCTCGGATGGAACTTGAGAACCAATCAAGAATGGTTCTTAACATCGTGGAAAACCCAGCAAGATCCATCTTCTGGCGACTATACGTACAAACTAGACCGTCGTGGCCCCCCACAAATGGTCCTTTACCAAGGATCAACAATGAACTATCGAAGCGGTTCTTGGGACGGTGTTCGCTTCGGTGGAGACCCTCCTATACACACAAAGGGAGTGATCGATCCCAACTTCATCTTCGACTCAACTGATGTTTACTACTCCTTTAAGAACACGGATGATACTACTATTTCAAGGTTTGTAGTGAACCAGACAGGCTCGCTTCAGCTCTTCACATGGAATGAAAGGCGTGGCGAATGGTCCAATTTAATTACAATGCAACGCGATGCTTGTGATGAATATGCAAAATGTGGCCCTTACGGCATATGTCGCTTCGATGTTTCAGCTGCTTGTCACTGCCCAAATGGGTTCATACCCAGATTGCAACAGGAGTGGGACAGAGGTGATTGGTCAGGTGGGTGCGTTCGGAGGACACCAAGGAATTGCAGTGCCCCTGAGGGATTCGGAAAATTGTCAGCGCTGAAATTGCCAGACTCATCGTATTTCTTAGTGGATATGACCAAGATGAGTCTGGTCGACTGCAAAGAGGCTTGTTTGAGAAATTGTACTTGTGTTGCTTTTGCACTAACTACTGTGAGTGGTTGTGTGGTGTGGTTTGGAGAGTTGCTTGATATGAAAGAGTTTAGTGAACATGGACAAGATTTGTATATTCGGATGGCTGCTTCTGATCTCGGTAAGTGTTTGCCATATTAATCATCATTTTATCCATTTTGATTTATGTTTTTGGTTAATATAACGATGCTGTTATATGCATTTCTTAAAATAAAAAATAACAAAAATTGTTACTTTTGTCATTTTTATTTATTATTTCACGAGTCAATATCATATAAAAGAAGAGACATTTATACATATAAATCTTAATTTATGAACTTATGATCTGGGCCTCGTTTGGGAACATATTATTTTAGTAACTTTTTGACTAAAATATGTGATAAAAAAAATTAGTATGTTTGGAATGACTTTTTGATTTTTTACGAAAAGATGTGCAAAAAGTAGAGAGAAAAGATAATCTTTGACTTTTTAGTATAAGTTATAGGTTTTTTGATTTTTTTAGTAACTTTTTGATTTTTAGGCTAAAACAAGCACATGTTAAACGAGCCCTCATTTGGGAACAGGCTTTTTAAGTAATTTTTTATTTTTTTTAGCTAAAATGTAATATTAAAAAAAACTGGTATATTTGGGATGACTTTTTGATTTTTTACAATAAAAATGTGTAAAAAAATAGAGAGAAAAGAAAATCTTTAACTTTTTGGTATAGATTGTTGGCTTTTTGATTTTTTTAGTGACTTTTTGGTTTTTAAGCTAAAAAGTGATGTTTCCAAACGTGGCCTAAGTCCTAATTAAGATTTGTGAACCTTCAAATCTCATTAAATTTTTAATGGTCGAAATTACCTTCAAATAATTATTGTTCATCATTTATGATTATTTATAAAGGAACATGATGATTTGACATTTATTTTGATTTTCAAAATTTTAAAACATCAACTTTCAAATTGAAAAAACCTAAAAAAATAAAATTATGTTTGTTTCCAGTTTTTTGAAAGCACTTTTTAGAAAATTTTACTTTTTTGTTTTCTTCATTTTTTTTTTGTTTTTACTGAATTTTTTTTAATATTTTAAGTAATTTTTTTAATTTTTAGACACACTTGACATACATCGGTAGTGCTATATGCACCAATTAGTGTATTAACTAGTGTACCAACACTAGTTATGACATTATTATTGACCCACTCATTATACAAATTACAAATATAAAAAACTTCTTAAATTATGTCATATCATCAATTGTTATATTGAGTACACTAATTAGTTCATATAGCATTATTCAACATAAATACACTTAAAAAGTATAATTTTCGTGAAAAAAATCTTTAAAAAAATCACTAAATACCAAAAATACAAAAATTCAATATATTTTTCGTATTTTTGTGTATTTATTACTTTTTAAAAATATTTTTACGCAAATATTTTATTTTTTAGATACATCTAAGTAAAGTTCATCTAAAAAAGTAAAAAAATGTTTAAAATTTTAAAAATATTCACTAAAAATAAAAAAAATACGAAAAGCAAAAAACTCAGTTTTTAGAAAACTCAATTCAAAAAACTGAAACCAAACACACAAGGAGTATGATGATGGAACATTGATGTGAAAACTAAAAAAAAATAATAAAAATGAAAAAAATTGAAATATTCTCAGTTTTAAAATTGAAAAAAACTGATAATGTTCTCAATTTTATTAGATAGTTGAATCAAACCAATAAGTAGCAGGACAAAAACGTTTAATCTCATACTCTTTTTTTTTTCATTAATTACTGAAACAATTATCTGAAACATTACTATGCAAAATTGATAATGTTGTTAGTTTTAAAAATTAAAAAAACTGATAATATTATCAATTTTACTAAATAGGACTTATTAATTCAAAATCTTAAATAGAATCTGAACTACTATTATATTTGTGAATAAAATTTTTAGGTAATTAACTCTATAAAAAATAGACATCTTTGCACTTGTGGTGTGTCAACAATGTTGGGATTGTTACATATCTTAAATATATATAGAAGAATAACCGCATGCATAAAATAAAAAAATGTACAGAAAAGTTGCAGCAAAAATTTTCCTACGGTGGTGAGAATGAAATTCACTCTCTTTAGAGTACAATGATGAGAACAAAAACTCAATACCAATATCCTATTTTTCCACTTAAGGGTAACTAAACCCCATGTCGACCGGCTTTCCGCTCAGACCCAGGTGCCCTTAGTACTTTCTTAATTTCAGCCCCATAGAATTCCCACAAGTTCCATATTTATAGACAAACTATAAAAACATCAATCCATACATAATGGATTCTTTGTGGATTCTAGACTCCACAAACTAATCCAAATACATGTAAAAAAAACCAATAGCTATATGGATCTTGTAGACTAGAAAGCATACACTCAACAAACACTGTATCTATCTAATGTGTCAGCACAGTATCCACTCATTTTTATTTTGAATATAGTATTAACAAATAAGATAATAAATAAAATATGTTATTTTTACATTATTGAGGCAAAAACAATCAATTTTGAATCGACCTTTGACTTAATATACAGGAACCATCCATTAAGAGTTGTCTTTTGCCCCTTTCGATACACTATTTAGTCAAAAAAATTAGTTGGTGTTTATTAATTTGTGACAATGTTAGCATGGACAGAGAGTGCATTAAATTTAATAACATGGTCGAATTCAATACTTATTTATTTTTATTTTTTTTAGTGAGTACATTACATATAATTTTTAGTGAGTACATTACACTATTTTTTTTTTTTTTTTTTTTTTTTTTGACAAGTAGATTGCTTGTGCCCATTGGTTAATTCAAGTATACATCTAGAATCATATTAACATGTTTTATGAATAAATTTTAATCTCATTGGCTAATGTTTTATGTTATGTTTTCTTGTGTTTTTGGTGGATACTAAAAAGGATCCAATAAAAAAAACAAACGGACTGCAGTGATTACATCAATAGTAGTCTTTTCAGGGATTCTCGTCTTGAGTTTAATTGGTTGGTATTTTTTGAAGGAGCTTCACATGGGAAGAGGTAAATATTTTATGCTCGAGTTTAATTATTTATTTATTTTTAAAACATTGTTTCAGTAGTTAATGCCATCAAACTGTTTGACATAATGTTTATTTGACAAAATTGATGTTTGAGTAGTCACGCACTCTAATTTCCGATGGACCAAAAAAAAAAAAAAAAATATGTAGTCCGCACTCCTGCCAAATTCACTGGTTCAAAAGTCTTTATATGTGAACATTTTATTATATGCACCTTCATTCAGAATGTATATATTTTTGAACTTTTTAACTTTTTCTCAAATTTATGCTTAAATTTGACTTTTTCGATTGAAGTGATTCATAACAGCCAAAACATTTACTCAATTTTTTATTCATCAAAAAAAAAAAAAAAAAATTTACTCCATATTTTTGCATTCAAATTTGAATATCAATCCATTTTCTCATCTAAAAGGTCAAGGATCAACGTCACTTTGACCAATGAATAACATTAGGATGAAGAAAGAGAAAAGGTAGCATGTTCTTAAAATGAAGAAATCTCAAGGATTATTCTCACTCTAATACTCAAACATGTCTTAATATATGGTTATAATGACAAATAAGATTTTAATTTGTCTATTCTAGTTTGATTTTACATTGTGTAATGAAAAAAGAGTGAAAAAAAAAAAACAAATAATTAACTTTGAGCCTAAGGAACTTCTATTTAAGAGATCTTAGGTTCAAGTCTTGATGTCATATTTAGTTGATAAGTGAAGCTAGTGAGTAGTCGCATATACTTGAGTTTGCGCTCTTCTCTCTCTCTCAGGGTGCATGTTTATATGTATCTATGTAACTACATCTGACAACTTAGCCCGTGTCTCATATTAATGGCTCCTTGCTTTAGCAATTTTGATTAGTGATGTTTTAAGATCATTTAGATTATTAAAGTGAATTGCATGATATTCAAATACCCTAGCAATACAAAGACAACTAGTACAAAGACAAATAGCAAATCACAATAAATGTTTATTCTTTATTCTCTAAATCAATTTGGATTTCATCATTTTATAAGTTTCTATTGATGATAATAAGAGACGATAATTATCGCATATAATGTAATGTAGGATTGGAGGGACTATTGGAGTGCTTTTACCGTTTATGTATTAAATATTTATTGTGTAAATAATTTTCCAATCCTTACAGCTCAGAGATTGGATAATATATCTCTATTTATTATGTGGGTGTTTGGGAAGTGATTTTTTTTATAGGTTTTTTCAGTTGTTGGATATTATTGAAGAAATTTTTTTTGTGTTTAGGAAGATAGTTGGGTTTTTTTGTAGTTGGATGTGATGTTTGTTAGAAAAAAAGTGAAATGATTATGGGATTTGATGTGATATTTTGTTTGGATTTGTTTTTTTTAGTTTTGTAACCAATTTGTCTTTTAGTGAAAAAAAAACAAAAACAAAAAAAAAAAAACCAAAAAAATGCCTTCCCAAACACCGCCTATATATGACATATAATATATATATATATATATATAATTATATATTTGCATGTGTCTCCCATGTGTTGTGTCTTACATTTCTCGAAAATTTTCGTGTCAAAGTGTCGGTGTCGTGTCGGTATCATGTCACATATTTGTGTCCGCATCATTATCCCGTTGATTCAAAATGCAGCATGTTGTCTTAATTATGATAATCAGTTATTGTTAAAATATTCCAATTCTCTTGCACTTAAAGCTTCATCTGAGAAGGCTAATTGATTTTTTGTTACATGGTTTAACCTTGAACATCAGTAAAGAGAAGAAACAGTTTAAAAGGATTTGATTCAGCTGATAGAATGGACAACTCACAAGATAATGTCTGGGGAGACCATATGATACATTTGGAGTCATCGGAGCTACCACTGTTAGACTTTGTTAAAGTATTAGTTGCTACCAATAACTTCAGCAGCACAAATAAACTTGGGGAAGGAGGATTTGGCCCTGTTTATTGGGTAAACAAATTCTTTTCTTTTAAATATTTGATACTACCATATACATGCACCTGTGATATACATATAATAATGTAGTAATCAATAAAGTTTGTGGACTGTGTAGGGAAAACTAGAAGATGGGCAAGAAGTAGCAGTGAAAAGACTTTTGAGTCATTCAGGGCAAGGCTCGGAAGAGTTCAAGAATGAGATCATATTGATCTCCCAATTGCAGCACAGGAATCTTGTTAGGCTCTTGGGTTGCTGCATTCAAGGGGAAGAGAAGTTGCTGGTTTATGAGTACCTGAAAAACAGAAGCTTGGACACTTTTCTCTTTGGTTAGTTTGACTTGGCAAAAAAATTTTCTCCCCTAATAAAATTTGCATTTCATGCTTATTTTTTGTAGGTTAAATTTCATTAGAATATTATATTGACTAGAATCCCTATGATTTTCCATGAAATACTATTGTTGCCAAGTTACTCTCCTTAAACAAAATAATCCCCCTGTAGATTCAGATAGGACTGAACCATATGTGAAATATTCCCAAATTAACTATCTTAAGCGGGCACATTGTTTTATTGAAAAGGAAAACACCATAATTTACAGTCCCATTTTTCACCATCAATTGTTTATAGTTCATTCACTACTGTTACTAAAGAAATGCTAAAACTGTGTTCATCCTAGTTCTCTTATTCTCACTGCTGGTATAATGTAAGGGGAGGACTGACTTTGATGAATGCATCTTTTTGACTGTCATGCTTCCTGATTAGATGCAAAGAAAAGGGTGGAACTTGATTGGGCTAAACGCTTCAACATAATTCAGGGAATTGCTAGAGGACTCCTTTATCTCCATCGTGATTCTTGTTTAAGAGTTATTCACAGAGATTTGAAGGCCAGCAATATTCTCTTGGATGATGATATGAATCCCAAAATTTCGGACTTTGGGTTGGCACGAACTTTTCGAGTTACGCAAGAGCTGGCAAATACTCACAGGGTGATGGGAACATTGTAAGGATCCTTTTTTTCCTTCTGCTCAGTTTTGCCGACTATTTTCCGTACTGATGCAGTCATGTCAAGGTCTCTACAAATAACAGTATTGTTGATTTAGTCACTAGTAGAGATCGCAACAGGCTCCCTGCCGCTGATTAGTAGGTGATCCTTAACTAGTGCTATGCAAATGGGCTGGGCATAAAATATATCTTGGATTATGATGGAGGTGAGAGTTTTAAATAGGCTTAGGCTTTAGATAACATACATTGCATTAGATAAATACTGCTTGTTCGACCTTTGAGTGTCTCATCTAGTGAAATCAAAATCTGAGGCAGTTGTATGGGACAATTTGGAAATGAAAAAAAGAGTGGCAGTTCACACCAATAGTTGACTGTATTAGCCTAATATCGTTATTAGTGACAAACTGCTCATGTATTGAATCATGATAGGTTACAACGAAAAACAACTGGCAAAACAAAAAATTGTAGGGTAAATTACAGTTCGGCCTCAAATTTTCATTTGAATTTCACTTTGGTCCCTCGTCTTCTAGTTGCAACAATTAAGTTCTCTCACGTCAAACCTTGTTCAAATATGGTGCTTCTGTCACTCGCTGTTTAGGTAAAAATAACACTTTTCACTCTTAAACTTTCACTCAAATTTCACTTTGGTCTGTATGTCACAAATCATGATATATGATAAAGAAAAAATTGGTAGAACAAAAAATCACCTAACCTTTATAAATAGCATGGAGTGCTCTCTTTCTCACCTCATCTTACTTTGTCCCTCCCTCCCTCCCTCCCTCCCTCTGATTAGCCATCGTTCTCATTTCATAGGCCATGGTCAGTATTGTGAACTATCTCAACATTTTGCAGACAAAACAGATTGAAAACAATGATCTCAATAATATGTATCAAAGGCCTTCTTTTATTAGTTAATGTAACATAGATAGCTTCAAGAGTACTCCGAAATAAGCATTTCCCTTAGACTGCAATTGTCTTGTTTTATGGAAAATACTTATTTTATTTGCTTCTATGTCATTTCTTTTCTTCCTTTTTGGTAATCCATTTTCTTCCAACTTCTATTTGAACTTGGGGCAATTCATCTGTGATCAGTAAATAATTCTTTCGCCTTTCCCTTTTCATTGCTAGAATAGCTACATAACATTTATTTATTGGTAGTTATAAAATCTCATGTAAGAATAAATGTTACATTTTCTAATCAAATGCAGTGGCTACATGTCTCCTGAGTATGCAATGGGAGGGCTATTTTCAGAAAAGTCTGATGTATTTAGTTTTGGTGTTTTGCTACTAGAAATTGTTAGTAGCACGAGGAATACTAGTTTACATTACCAAGATCAATATCTAAACCTCCTTGGTTATGTAAGTGCAGTAATTTGACCTTAATTTGCTTTTGGAAACTTTAGTTGCCTTGATTATGTGGTTCTTATAATTTCATATATTGACATAAGTGGAACTATTCCAGGCATGGCAAATGTGGAACAAGAGAAGGGCATTAGACTTAATGGATGAATCATTGGATGACTCGCTTTCCCAAACAGAAGCTATAAGATGCATACATATCGGCCTTCTTTGTGTTCAGGACCATGTTGCGAATAGGCCAACCATGTCAGCAGTAGTTCTCATGCTAAGCAGCGAAATAGAAGTTCCACAACCAAAGCAGCCTACATTTACTACTCAAAGTTTGTCAGACGCTGATCTTCGATCACAATGCAATAGTATACGTTTCATGAGTACTGTCTCTAAATCAATTATTGAAGGACAATAACCAAATTCAAAATTATACTTTGTGTGAGTTGGCATCATGGTGACGATTCACCTGGCTTGATGACTAACAAGCAAAGAATGCAGATTGTGTGACAGAAACTGTTACATGTAAAGAGTTTCATATTCATCAGAATTGTGAAACTGACTCACTGGTGCGGCATTGGATATTTTGCTCACAAACAGCTTGTTAATTGACATGTTCATTCTCATTAAGATTTTAGGTATTATGAAAATTACCTAAATTCAATGGTTGTGTTTATTTTGAAAATATTTTAGACTGCCGTTTTAGTTTTTGTATGAAATGAAAAAATTTAGTGTATTTGGAATAGTTTTTATAATTGAATAGATAGTTAGGTGAGAAAAAATGATTAATTGATATATATGATGTAGTATTTTAATCTTTTTGTGACTTTTAATTTTTTTTAATAGCCAAAAAGTCATGAGCCAAACCAACGTTATGGCAAGAGAGCTTCTAATGAATAATTTTTTTGGGGATTTTTCTCTTCCTGTTGAATTTCCAATTTTTCTTGAATTCCAAATTTTTCCTGTTGAATTCCAAAATCCTATAATGATGTTTAAGCCCCTACATGCTTTTGTTTTACATCATAACCAATGCAGTCACTACAGGAAATGATAGTTTTGGCAACCAAAATATTGGTCGCCAAAAGTCCCATTTTTGGTTGCCGAATGTAATTAGCGACTAAATTTTTTTGTCACCAAGTTCGTCGCCTATACCCTGTCGGCTATAGTATTGGCGACTAAACTATTTTTGGTCGCCGAAAGTTAAACATTTGGCTACTAAACTTTGGTTAGTCGGGAAAGGTGATCTTTTGGTGACTAAATTATTGGTCGCCGAAATTGATCTTTTGGCTACTAAAGTTTGGTTAGTCGGCAAACGTATCTTTTGGTGACTAAAACATTAGTCGCCAAAAGTTCTCAAAGAAAACTAAATTAAACTATCAGAGACTAAAATTTTAGTCGCTAATAGAATACGTACATTTAGCAACCAAAAACTTTAGTCGCCAAAGGATGTCATGTTTTTAGTGACTAAAATATTTAGTAGCCAAAAGAACTTCCCTCATTCTGATTTGTTTTAACTACTATGTGGTTTGGTCACAAAAAGCCATTTGGTTATTTTTTGCTACTAAATTATTGGTCGCCAAAACAATTGCTTACATTTTTTGCTACCAACATATTTAGTCACCAAATACTATATTAATTTTTTATTTTTTTTTTAAATTTCTAAACCACCTGTATCCATTATTAGTGCAACCTATTCCCTGTATAAACAATATAATCCATCAATACTGAATATATTATCAACCATTCAACAACGTGCACATATTTCACTTCCAACCATCTAAAATATTTATATTCAACGTCTAATTCTATATGTAATACAAATTCCATACATAATAAAGGATTAACCAAATTTAATATCCAAAAGGAAATCTATAACACACCAAAAATTTATTCTGTACCCGCCCCAAAAACTAATTTGTACCACGTCCAATGCTAATTTCTATCGGGCCAAATTTTGGATATTTACCACGCCAAAAAACTAATATGTATGAACCACTATATATATGGACGAAGATATAAAAATAATGCCCTTCCGTACTTGTCAAAAAAAGTCATATCCACGTTTGTACGTCAAAAACCAGCTGCAAAAAAAAAAAAAAAAAAAAAAAAAAAAAAAAAAAAAAAAAAAAAATTCATTAGTATTGACTAAATATTGGCCAATTTAAAATTATAAAAAAACATATAAAACTCGAAATTAAGTAATCTTTTCAAATTAATCATTAGTTTTGCATACTCGAATATATATGAAATAAAATTTTTGATATTCAATCTGAGTACATACAACATATGAATCTAGTTGCTCTATCCGAGTACATACAACATGAATTAATATATACATATTAGTCCTTCAAGAACCATAATAACTGAAACATCAGTTCAAAAAAAACATACCACAAACCCATATGTGCTACTCTCTATTGGCATTCCATAAATCATGAACCAAGCAGCATTACAAATGCATCCCAAAACTTTGAATAATTGGATTTTAAGGTTTAATAGCAACACAAGGATATGAAACTAGTATAGTCAAGTGTATGCCATAGATATAAGGAGAAGGAGCCTAAAACAGATACACACTGATAATATTTATCATTCACACACTGCAATAAACGAATTTCTCCACTTCATCAACTTTGCTTTAACTATATTAGCAATGTTCATAAATGGTCGATTCATGATAACAATAGCCACTTTAGCTGTTACCTAGGCATAATTTTCCACAATGTGATTCAATAATACCACATCATCCTTGTTCATCCTGTACCTCTATTCTCCTCTTCTTCAATGTGATTAACACTAACTTGGCTCAAAAATTAGTTGCTCAACACATTTGAAAAACTTGGCTCAAATTCTTAGGCTGTTACATTATTCCCCTGCACATTTTTCATTTGACTGACATGTGTGCTTGTGCTTTTTTGTTTGTAATTTAATAGTTATAATGTTATCATGTTATCATTTTAATTCTTCTATTTTATTTATTTATTTTTCTGTTTAAAAGTCATCACATATGCATCCCTCTTTTCTGAATTATTAGGCTCCAGTTTTGGTTGTGGCTTGTAACCGTGCTAATTATCTTGAAAGGGCTTTTAAATGGATATCAATGGATATCAATTGATTGTGTTGAGTTTTAAATTTTTGTCAACCCAATTCACCCCCATCAGGTTGCCTTTTTTCTTGTTCCTGCTCCCATATAGTGAACTGCGAACAGTGAATTACATCTCATACGAGGGCACCAATATACATTAAGCTCCATGGAAAACTTTACCCATAATCAAAAAGTGAAAGACCAGTGCAATCAAAGGTGACAATGCTTGTGCTTTTTTGGAATCCTATGAGCTTTCATCTTCAAAAGTTTCCAAGGATATTACATGGTTAATGGTTAATTTAGATTAAAAAGCTGTAATGAGATTATTAGATAGTGTACATAATCTTCCTAGAGTTAGTTTCTAGAGACGACAACCACTACTTGTGGTAGCACTCTTGGTTGTCCTTCATTTTGTGCACTTATTTTTTTTTTATATGGAATACAATTTGTTTCTAATCAAGATTTACATAAAATACACCAATAGGGGGACAAACGTGCAAAGTGTCTTCTATGAATTGAATCACAAGTACAAATTCAAATTACACTATTCAATACAAATATTAAATAAGCTTTAGATTGTACCTGGAACAAGGCTGTGCGTTAGATGCCTGCACTGTAGGGATAAATGATTTGCCATAGGTCTGCAATAGTTGATACCTTTTTTCAGACAACTTCTTCAGCATTTCAGCAGACTTAGCCTTCATTTTTCTTAAATGTTCCTCCAAATCCTCATCACTCATATAATCCTTATTGCAACACCCTTGGCCTGAGGAGGTGCTGCCGTTCAAATCTTTGCGCTTGATTCCTAGGGCACTGTTGTGGCTCAGTTTCTCAGCCACATTACAATCATTCACCACGGAACCTTGAGAAGTGGCAGTGAGCCTCATCAAATCGATTTTTTCCTAAGAAAAAGACATTAGAAACATCAAAAACATTACACAGTAACATCAGAAACGTTTCTCCTATAACCTACACATGGTCCAAGAATCCCAAACAAGTTTTGAGAGATATCTTTCCCTACATATACGTTACTCTAACAACCAAGTCTAATCCCACTCATTCAGCAAAAAGAAAGTGTCATTGCCACTCCCATGCCATTCACAAAGGTTCCTTAATACCCATTATCATAAACCTATGTTTCTAGTATATCAATCATTTAACTTGTCAAAGAAAAAATAAAAGTTTCACAAAACTTACTTTGCTTGATACCTCTATCTGTCTGTTTATCTCTTCAAACAGGAGGTCAATTTCATCACGCAGCTTTTGAATATCAGTAATAAGTGCCGCTATTTGTGCACGACAACTTTGGTCAAGAGTAGACCCAGAAACCACAAAATTAAATTCACAAGTTATCAATTCATATTGATAAGAATTCCAATGCATTACAACTTCAAGCCAAACAGAGTGTATATTCTTTCTAGTCTTTCACCCAATGACCAACTCTTGCTTTCACTAATTCAACCACATCAAACCAGAAGGGTTTTTCTATCCTGAATAGATCATTTCTAACCAGTCATATATGGACCATGAAATCGCATAAAATATTGGCTCCCAGAAAGTCTTTTTTAACCCCATAATTTGTTATCTAACCACCATAAACAGTGTCCTTCCAGAAAAGACATGGCACAGAGAACTTCAATCCCTTTAATGTTAAGACACAAGACAACAAAGAGAAAAGATAAATAAATAAATACTACTATAAAACCAATCAACCACATGGTCTCACAACAACATAACATAATAAAATTTCAATGTTTAAAATTAATAAAATATACAAATACATGGATCATCAATATCTTGTAACCGTGCTAATTATCTTGAAAGGGCTTGTAACCATCCTGGATATCAATGGAAATCATTAAATTTAATGGTTCAATTTGTAACAAAATAGCATATAAACCAAAAAAAAAAATGCCAACACAGGAAAAAAGCAAAATAGATTATAGTAACAAACATCATTTCAAAGAATACCTTCACACATTCCAAGATTGTTGCCCGATGCCTCTGCACTGCTTGTGTATCTACTATGATAGCTCTCATCAGCGTGTTCAAAGCAACATATCTGAGAGAAAAGGACATGATAAACAGTGTCAGTTTGAATATCAGCAAACCATTATAGAGAGGGGGGAAAAAAAGAAGGGATCCACCGGCAGCAGCCTTGTAGCTGCAACCATCCATTGCCTGAAATACTCTACCCCTCTCCTCGTGATTCACAATTTGTGGTACCCTTCTCTAACCCCAATCTATCTAAGAATTTGTCATCAACCATCCCAGAGAAATCTACCTGCCATTGAGAAAACATGGGGGACTTTAAACATACTTGAATACAATAAACAATTCACAAATCACAACGCATATCTAGATACTTTTCAACGATTTAAAAAAACAAAATTTTCTAACAAAAATTGTATTAAGTTGAATTAGATTGAATGATATATGTGAAAACACCTTGCACTAGGGAAAAATAATATTTTGAATTGAAAATCATATAGTATGTATCTATTCTATCTATTCTATCATATTGAAAATCACCCATTTGATTCTAGGGTCCAGATGATACAACAAAGTAGAGCTGAGACTTAAGGCAACTGTGCATGGTTGAGTTGGAAAGCAAAAACAATTAAAACAATACTAAATTACATATATATTTTCTTCTAAATCCAAACAACCCAACAGAGAAAAATCGAAAACATTCGAAAACCCAACCATAAGAACATAAATTACCAATTTAATCCTAGGGTTTTACTAAATCTCAAAAACCCATCAACTAAACCACAAATTGCAAACAACCCAACAGAAAAATTTTAGCAGATTGTATAGGTAAACAAAAGTAGATTAGATTTTTGAGAAGCCTAAGAGACATTTTATCAAACAGTTTGAAGGCAAGAAAAAAAAAAACAAACAAACAAACAAATTGAAAAGCCATAACAACTTTCCAAACCAACAATTCATGGGGGGCAACGAGCCATTCGATTTTTAATGGTTTTGATTTATATATATGGATATATATATATATACATATATACATACATACAAAGAGGACTAGAAGAGGAAGAAACAGAGAGTGGTAGAAGAAGATTTCAATGAAGAAAAACATTGATGGCTCTATCGATACCCAGAAAAATGGTGTAGAAGAAGACCTAATCACCAACCTAGATTTTGTGTCAAAATGCGAACTGCACAGAGAAGAGAGAGCTTGCAATCGGTGCTCCAGTTGTCGGCGACCGTGAGGAGGAGTGGCGAAGGCACGGCTGGTGTACCGGTGGTGAGAGAGGGAGGGAAGAAGAGCAGCGGAGAGGCAGAGGGAGAGGGAGAGGTAGACAGAAACGTTGAAGAGAGAGAGAGACAGAGGCGCTGGTCTGTTGTCTGCGAACCAAATATATATATATATATATATGTATATCAATGATTGAGGGCCACAATTTTTGTGGCTCAAATGGCTCGAAATTGTTAAAATAACGTCGTTTTAAGTATAAAACAATTTCAAAATTGTCAAAACGACGTCGTTTTAACAATTTTGAATCATTTGAGTCACAAAAATTATGACCCTCAAACATTTTCTATATACATATATATTACACCATTACGGACTAAATACTTTAGTCGCTAATTATTTTTTAATGCGTCTGAAATTTGAAATCTCCTTCCACATATATTAGGTTTTTGGCGACTAAAATATTCTTTTGTCACTATAAATGCACTTTTGGCGACCAAACTTTTGGTTGCCAAAGATAAAAACTATTTTTTTTCTTTTCATTCAGCTACTAAACAATTTTAATAGCTAAAATTAACTATACGGTGACAAAAATATTCTTTTGTCGCTAAAAATATATTTTTGGCTACCAAAATTTTAGTCGCCAAAGATAAAAAATAAATTTTTTCTTTTCATTCGGCTACTAACAATTTTAGTAGCTAAAACTAGCTCTACGGCTACTAAAATTTCTTTTAATCGACAATTGTAATATTTTTAACTACTAAATTTTTTTTAGTCGCCAATTGTAATATTTTTAGCTACTAATTTTTTTTTTAGTAGCCAATAATCAATATTCTCCGACTAAAAAAATTTAGTAGCAAAATATTTGACTTTTGTCGACTAATATCATTTTTGGTACCCAATTCCGTAACTTTTGGCGACTAAATTTTTTTTAGTCGCCAAAAATGTATTTTCTTGTAGTGAGTATTTGAAAAATGGTAAATCACACTTTTAATCGTTGTAGTTTTGACTTAAATTTTATTTTGATGTTAATTATTTTAATTTGGGAGGATGGATTTTAGCTAAAATAGCCAATAAAGAGACACACACACACACAAAACAAAAAAACAAATAACAAAAAAAAAAGAGTTAATAAGACAAAATGTCATATTCTACACATCAATCAATCAATCATTTTTTCTCTTACAACTATTTATTTATCTATAAAAAAAATTCACAAATCATCCCAAACACAATTTTTTTTTTTTTTTTTTTTCATTTCATAAAATAGTCAAAACATCAACTAAGATAACCAAGTTCCCAAGCAAGGGCTAAACATTTTAAATTAAGTACTAAATGTCAAATTCTTTTAAGTTAAAAAGATGTTTGATAAAAATTTAAGTGTTCAATTAAATTATTTAATATGTAAAAGATCAAATTTAAAATTTATTATTTTTAAATTATATATTTTAATTTTTATATTATGATGGTAATGGAGGTGATGATAGTGGCTTTGATGCTAATGATGTCAATTGTGGTGGAGATGGAGGGATAATGGTTGTAATGATAGAGGAAAGGTAATGTAATGGAGATAGAAAGAAAATAGCGGCGATGGTGGTTAGTGTGGTGGTAGAATGATGGTGGTGATTATGCCAATGACGACAATGGTTGTGAGATGTGAAGGGTAGGAGTAGTTGTACTGGTGATAATGACAGTGGTGATTGTGATGGTGTTAATGAATGACGGTGGTATCGATGACAATAGTAACAATGGTGATGGGTGTGGTGATAATGAAAGGGATGGTAGCGGTGATAACAGTAATGGTGGTGGTGGTGGTGAGGTTATAATGGTGCACGTCAACGATTATCACTACAAGAAAAATGGTCTATAACGGCGCTTCAATCAAGACGTTTTAAAAAACGTTGTGGTGTATTGGTAGTCAACACGTTTTTCATGGCGTCATGCTCGCTGTATTTAACTTTAATAGACATTTAAATCCCATTCCAATTACAAAAGTAACCCAAAATCTCTCTCATACACTGCTCTTCTTCATCGAACTCGATCTCTCTCTCTCTCACAAATCGCAGATCCATAATCGAACAAAAAAGTCGATCTAATCTGATCGAAATCTGAACTCGATCTGATCTCTCTTGCATTTTGCTAGATCTATTCTTGCTCTAGCTTTTCTTCATCAAACTCAAACTCGATCTCTCTCGCAAATTGCAGATCCCAAATCGAACAAGAAAGTCTATCTAATCTAATCTCTCTCGCATTTTGCTAGATCTGCTGATTAACAAGGTTTCAAGCAAGTTGTTTGTGTTTTGTTTTTCATTATCGAGTGTTAATCGGTGTTTGATTTCATTGTAGGTGGCGATGAAATGTAGAGATCAGTTACATGAACTTGTAAAGGAAGAGATAGAGAAGAAGGATTCAAGTATGGAGGAGTGGAAGATCGCGATGGAGAGAAGCTTCAATCGCATGGACAATGAGGTGATTGCATGGAACGACAGCGTTCTGCACACCGAGAAATATCGATCCGTTGTTGAAGGATCTGAGTGAGAAGAAGCAGAGCTTCGGGCAGAACGTGGTGTCACTGACGGTGGAGCTCAAGGAGGTCCGAAGCCGTCTCGCTTCACAGGAGTAGTCATTGGCTCTTCAAACCCTAACAAGACATGCATGTGAATTTGTATATTTGTTTATATGTTTCCATGTAAATTTGTTTGCATCTGTGTGTACTTTGGAAATAAAATCATTTCATTTCACCTTTTTGTTCTTCTCTGTAAAGTGATGTTCTTTGTGGGATCTTCTCTAATTTTGTGTATTTTTGGGTTTTTTATTTTTTATTTTTTCCCTAGGCAGAGGCCGAAGCTAAGAAGATGGAGGAGGAGATGTATAGATTACAGGAGAGCTTAGAGGAGAGAAATGGGCAGCTTCAAGCATCAGCATCTACTGTTGGGATGGTATGATTTTGCACTGTTTTCCTTTTATGCACTTGATTGCATAGCTTTCTCTTGATTTCTATTAAAGTATATATATATATTTTTTGAATTTGGTTATTAATTCCATGATTGGGCTTTGGTTGATTTTGCATGAGTTTATGTGGTTGATTTGTGTGTTTCCAGCATCTTGCTGTTTGAGGCTTCAACTTGCCAGGCGCATCTGATCCTCATCTTTTTGGCTTTTCTTGTTTGTTTTCTGGCTGAGTGAGAATATTATAAGAATCATGAGATTCATGATTAGATATTATTGTTTCTCTTTGTGGTTTGATTAGTTCAATAATTGTGACTTTATTTATTGGGTAAAGTTGGGAAAAGAATTGTGAGTGACTTTTATTACTATAAGCTGCTGCAGATCAACTATGAAATTGAATGTAAACACTGGGTATTTCAATTTCTATCTGCAGGTTGAGCTCTTGGTTGGTGAACCGTTTTATTATGGAAATGATAGCATGCTTCCATGGCAAAACTTGCGGTTTTGGTAAATAATACTACTTTAATTTGTATTTGTACGATATGTCTTAATTTGAGCATCAAATAGTGTGTCCGAATTAGGAAATATTGCATTCAGTTTTATCTCAGATTGAAATGCTTAATTTTGTAAGAACATCACTCGCCCTGATTATTCTGGATGTGTTAATGCCTGAAAATGAATTAAAGTCCTACTATAAGGTGATGGAAGTTTACTCAACTCTTATTCTTAATTCAAAATTTTCGTAGGCAAACTTATTGAGATGTTATTCTGACCATTTCTTCATCAGTGATGCTTAAGATCTTCTTTACCAAAGGTTTTGAATATGTTCCATGCCTACTTAAATTAGGTAGATTTGGATTTGAAGTATGAGGGGTGGAATTTTTATGAGGATACTTTTGATGTTAATGAAGAAGCATTGGCAGGTGCAAAAAACTGATGAATGCATGGGCCATAACTTATTGTTTATAAGAAAATGTAAAACATCATACATATTTTTTCATTTTTATAGTAGGGTGCTAAGTACTGAATTTTATGGCACTTATTATTTGCCATGGCTGCATGTATAGACACATTTTTTAACTTGAAAGTTTTCTGAAGTATAATTAGAGCATATCTATGTAAACTTAAGTTGAATATTACTCGGAGATTGTCCTTTCAATTCGACATAGTCGTACCGTAAATGATCTTAAAGGCATTCTCTGAGCATCAGATAGAGGGGTAGATGCACTTGCACATGTGTAAGGACTTATATAACCATGTTCTGTAGTAAATGCCACCTTAGGGGCATGTGGTGATTTACCCGCATCCCAAGAGAGCCCTTGTTTTCCCTTTTTTGTTTGGTAGTGTGGGGAGAATAAGGTAATCAATTTGTGTAATGGAAAGTACTTTTTATTTGAGAATATAATGATATTACATTTTGATATTAAATGCAATTTGAGTTCAAATCATTTCAGGGGCTCAGTGAGATATCTACAGTCATGGAGTTTGATTTCTCAAAACCCATTAGTCCTTGTTTTGGGAAAGCCCAGGTATTGAATTATCCCTGCTTTTGAATGTGCTTGTGTAAAACTGGTCCTGCACCAGGATCTGCAATATCTGAACCAGGTATCAAATGTATACTTACAAAGAAATTTGTCTAGGTTGAATTTACGGAGCCTGGGATATGCCATGGTTTTGTGCTCTGGATTGATTGGGTGATGGACATTGATAACTCCATTGTGCTTTCAACAGGACCCGGTATGCTTGAGTTTTGTGCTAGAATGAAATACTGGGAAATTGATATCTATTTTTGTTGTTTGTCGCACATAATCATACCATCTTTATGCTTTAAAACTATTGAACTCACCTAGTTAACAAAAAGCGGGAAATTGGAACTTCCTCGTTTACAACACACTTTTGAAATAATGCATAAAACTTTCTCGGGCTTTTTCTTATCTTACATGTTTGTTCAGATAAAAGATACTGGAAGTAAGGAATTAAGCTGTTGGCCAAGCCAGTCACAGTTGGAATCCATGGATCAAGTAGAGGTAACATTTCAGCGGAAATTGAGGCGTCCTTCAACCCATCAAACGGTGAAATTGATATCAAATATGCTTTCACATAATTCTAGAGTTGCATCAGCCGAGCCTCTCTGTGTGTTCTCTCAATTGAACTGCTGGTGCTCAATCATTTATTCCTGCTGTATCTTTAGGTACATTAGTTACAAATTTTATGGAATCGTGTAATGGCGGATTTCAAGATTCAATTTTTCCTACACTGTTCAATCGTTTCTAATGGGTTTTGGAGCACATGTTATGGACTCCTGTTTCACCACCTCACGAGTCCGTTGTGGTACGCATAGAATTGTATTCCTTACAATTATTTGGTTCCTACAGTAGTTTCTCATATTTTACTTTTGTTTCCCCACCTCTTTTTTTTTTTTTTTTTTTTTCCAGCTTGTTAAGATTCATTCTCCAATGCGTTCTGATCCAAACCATGTTGTAAAGTGGGTACCTGACTGTAGCACTATTGTTGCTGCCAGGATTGCATCAGAAAAGTTATTAAGGTAACTGATCTTCATTTTGTTTTCTTTTCCTTTCAAATTAGAGCCTTGCATAGTTTATCATTTTCTTGAACAATAACCACTCAAAGAGGTAGACAAAAATATTTGGTTTGATGTTTCTGATGATATCATTGACATCCCCTATAGCCCTATGGCTTTTGAAATATATTCTAAAATTTGAACTGTCTCGAGGTTTGGGTGTCGAGCATCATTTTCATCTATTATTTGAGAATGGGTCAATTTATATTGAAACAGTGAAACTTTTGGTTTGAATCTTATTTTAAGTGGATATCTTATCATGTAGAGAAAAAAAAAACCTTGATTAGGGAAGTCTATTACTAATGATTGAGAGGGTTTAGTGTTTTTGTGGTCTTTATGCTTTTCCAACATGTCATCACATAATTTTTTTGGAATCTGTCATTTTACTTGAACCTCAAGCTTTGCCCTCAGCCAAGCAAAGCTATGGAAACTTTAATTTGGTAAGGCAATCTGATGCTTGTAATTGGTATAATCAAAGTTTTCTTGAAATTTGTTGTACGACGATTATGTTTTTTGAGTATATATTACCATGTAATGGAAAGAAGTATGGGTAATAAAGAAAGTTCATGGTAATTTTTTAGTGTTTGATTATCTATACGTTCATTGATGAAGCTGACCTTAAAGATCTTACTATACATGTTCTTATTATGAAGGGGATTTATGTATTAGTTTTTATCTCTTTATGATTTTGATGGTATTTATTGCTTTGTTCTAGATTTTCTTCAAAAAGATTATAATTTACAACTGTTATTTATATGTAGGTCAAAAGGATAATTTTGCAGAGGGAAAGATCTGTTTCTAGATGTAAGGAATTTAACAGGGCCAAAATTGAAATCTTGTTGGAAATTTTTTATTTTTTTATTTTTTGTAAGAGCATTTAAATATTTGAGTGTGTTGATTGGTGAATTTCAGATTTTTTTTGTTTTTTTTTAAGATTGGTTGAATCTTATAACTTAAATATGCTTTTGTGAACATGTACAGTTTAATTGTTCTTTGATATTGAATTTGATGGTTTTATCCACATTTATTTTTATTTTTTGTTAGGATGTGTTTTGTGAATGGAATGAGCATATTTTATATTAATTAAATTATGAAATAAGGTAAAAAGGTGGCATTTTTGTTCAAAATGCCACTGTATCCTGTGACGTCATCAGTCATGGGAGAAATTTATTTAAGCAGATTTAATAGTATACCGGCGTTTATGAAAACGTCACTAAAAATTCAGTGACGTTTATTAAACGCCTGATACCTATAGCGACGGCCATATCATCGACGTAATATAAAAATGCCGGTATAGTCTTTTGGTGGCGCTTTTTCCACTTATAGAGGCGTTTTTGAAACGCCGGTAAAAATAGTTTTTCCTGCAGTGTATGCAAAAATATTTATAAATTCAACTAACATTAAGTAAGTTTACAATCAATTAAAAATTTCTTAACTTTTAACTTATATTGTAAGAATTATTTAAATTTTTAAATGATACAATTATGATTATCAAATAAGTTTAATTAGTTTTCATTTAATATATTTAGTTTTAAGTGCTGAATTAAATTATCAACTATTATCATCACCTTATTGACATAACATACTTAATTTTAAATACAGAATTTTGAGTTGGGTTTCATTTTGAATTCAATAAACCTTATCATTGTCGAATACAATTGTTGTTACATAACACATTTAATTTTAAGTACAAAATTTTAAGTTGGGTTTCAATTTGAATTCAATAAACCTTATCATTAATATGATTGCCGTCATATATTTCGTACAAATTTATATTTGTTTTGGATTGATGCATCTCCTTTTTCATCATCAAACAAGAACTGGCATTATATTCCAAGTTCTAACATGGTATCTAATCCTCTAATGAACTTTATCTGCATAATTAGATGGGGGATTTGGTGATAGACCCCTTACTGTCTAATTTATCTTTCAAAAGGACAAAAATTATATAGGTACTTTCAAAACATCCTAATATTTTTAAAATTTGTTTCTTTTACTATATTACCCTCATATCTATTAGCTCTCTTATTAAGCCATCTTTACAGTGTATTTTAGAGTAAAATTTTACTTTGAATCATAGTAAACTTTACTCTGATTCAGACTGAATCAGAGTAAAGTTTACTATGATTCAAAATAAAATTTTATACTCTGAATCAGAATAAAGTTTACTATGATTCAAAATAAAATTTTATATTGTTAAGCAAATCAACTTGTTTTTAACCAAAGTAAAATTTTACTCTGAACCAGAGTAAAATTTACTATGATTCAAAGTAAAATTTTATATTGTTAAGCAAATCAACATGGTTTTAACCAAAGTATAATTTTACTTTGAATCATAGTAAACTTTACTCTGATTTAGAGTAAAATTTTACTCTGAAAGTACAATTTTACTATGATTTAAGGAGAGTATCCACTTTGAATCACACTAAGTGTCATGTATTAATAACCTTGTGTGTTTGGTTGTTGAGAAAATTACAAAAACATAACAAGAAAACCAAATATAGTTTGGTTGTTGAGAAAATTATGTTGGAAAAAATGATTTTTGGGGACTTTAATTTAATATTAAAGTGTGGTGACTTTAATTAAATATTAAAGTGGGTCCTAACCATTTTTTGTGTTGGGTCCAAGTGAGCCAAAAA
The DNA here is from genome assembly GCF_055761805.1 of Camellia sinensis. NCBI lineage: Eukaryota > Viridiplantae > Streptophyta > Magnoliopsida > Ericales > Theaceae > Camellia > Camellia sinensis. The sequence continues at coordinate 168,540,586 of NC_138969.1, forward strand.
CCATTGGATTTTGAATAAGAAATTGCCAAGAAATTGCTTCATGATATTAGATTCATGAATAGGATTTTAAAGAGTATTTAAATCTTTTTTTCTTGACTAAAGGGTGTGAATCCTTTGGGCATCCATAGTTTTCATTTTGTGAAAAGGGGCCATGGATGCTTGGTGTTTTAATGACTAGCCTTAAAGGCTGGACGCTTTTCCTCTCTCCCCTATACATGTATAAATTGAGACCCTCTTGTCAAGTTTCAATATAGAAATTTTTGCTTCCATTTTACAAGTCAGTTTGCTTAATAGTTTCTATTGTGAGAGAGTGCTGCCATTGTTTTGTTCGCTAAGCTAGACAGATAGTGCTTCTGCCGTAGCTGGTTTTGACCGTTGTATCTTGGGAGACAGACGCCGTGTTTCCTCAAACACTCGACCTGTGAGGCGGCGAAATCTGTTTTAAGGAAACTGCTTCCGTGCAGGTTTCAGTTTTGTTTCTTTACCCTTTACTATTTTTTTGTGTATTTCTGTTGAAATTTAGTTGTAATTATCAGCATATATTCTTGGTATATAATTTGTTTTCTTCATAAATCTATTTATTTAATTTCATAATTTTGAACAACAAGCTTAAAATAGAATTATATATCTTTTCTATGAAATTGATTGAACAGATTTATATAGACTATTAGGTTAGCTTTGTATAATGTTACTAGGAATTGTTGCGGAATTGCTCACTATTTCAATAACTGTAAATTATGCAATGGTACTCTCTAATTGCTTAGTTTAATTAGAATGCTCTATTATAATTTGCATACTTAATTGTATTAGTATGATCTTGTTTTATGCGTATGGTTCATCATTTCCCTACCATGATTTGCATGAATTTTAAGGTTATAAAATATAATTTATGGATGTTGCAATTTTGACATGCTAATTCTATTCTAGTCTCAATTTGTTACATGCTTATTATTTTCTAGGATAGATTACATAATTTAATGTATTTGGAGTTATAGAGTTTTATGAATTGTGTACATGATTAATCTAAATTATCTAATTGTGTGCATTAATATAAATTATTTAATTGGGTGCATTAATCTGAATTATTTATTTGGGTGCATTAATTTGAATTATTTAATTAGGTGCATTAATCTGAATTATTTAATTAGGTGCATTAATCTGAATTATTTAATTGGGTGCATTAACTTTGAATTTGACTTATCTATTTGGAGTTATTCGTTTAAATGTTTATTATGAATTAATTTCATTCATGACTTATGAGTATTGAACTTTATTTTAAAGTTGTAATTTAATTTTGAAGTTACAAATTGTATTTTGTTTTGGTACCTTATATTAGTTGGTTACTTATATAATTAATAGTTGGCTAGATGGTTTCAATTATTTATTATAATTTAATTTTTTAGATTATTTGTTTGTATTTTGTTGTGGTTTGCTACTATCTTTTTTGTAGGGATACCAATGCGAAAAACAAATATAAAACCAAATGAATAGTATTTGGGATGTAAAAACAAAAATGTTTGGACTACTAACTTTTGTGTTGAATAGGAATACCTAAGCGTGGAAAGGCTTTTGGACTAAATAGAATCCTTATGGAGTGGCTATTTTATTTAAATGTTTGAAGCATGTTTTTTGCTTGAGATGTAGTTGGTTTGTTTATCAATTTGTGGTAGCAAGTTTTATTTGCTTGTTTTGTTTGAAGCATTTTATATGCGTGTAATTGTTATAGCAATTTTTTAAATTGTTTGTAAGTTTGGAACTTGGTTTGGTTTTCTGTGATAGAAACCAAAGTTTTAGCTTTGGCTAAAGAGTAGTTCTTATTTGTTCAGAAATGACAACTAAGATGGATTTGGTTTCAAACCTTTGGAGTTTGAGAAAGTCTTTGGGTTTAATCATTTTATTCCCAAAGTGTTGGAAAATCAAATTTGGAGAAAGTCTTTAGTTATAATCTGATTATGTCCAAAGTGTTTTGGTTTTGAGAAAGGAAACCAAATTTTAGCATTAGCTAAAATATTTTTGATTTTATTCAGAAATAATGGGCTTAGTTCCGGGAGTACCGGTTAACTTTTATGAGTGGTGTAATTCTGGTAGCAAATTTTATTTGCTTGGGAATCGGTTTGTTATAACCTGGTTTATCTTCTGAAAATCTTAATTTTTAAATTGTTTCCTATGGATTAGGAGTCAACAAGCTCTTGAATGTTTTGTCAAAAGGTTAACTGGGTTTTAAGTAGGACCGATGTGACCCCTCCAGTCTTCCTGGGAACATTCCTGACCATGTTCGATTCTAGGTTAAATGGTGAGACTAGTTTTGAATTAAATTTCCATCTAAGGGATTTTCTAAGGGTTAAGTTTATTTTCTGGAATCACAGAAGTGAAATTCTGTTGTGATGTTTTAGAAATGGCTTCAAAAGGTGACAAACAGAAATGTTGTTCCACCTGACAACCTTAGCCTCGCGAGATTCTTAAAGAAAGATCTTGAGAGATCAAGTATGATTAAAGGAAATCATAAGATTGCATTAAAAATTTCTCTGATTTGATCAGAGGCAATTAGTTTGGTATCCTTATGATTGCTATGTGACTTTGCTTGAAAGCAAAGATGAGACAACCTGTTATAGTGGGTGAATATTTTTTTTTTTTTTGATTTTTAAATTCCAAATATATTCTTAAATTGGTGGTTCCTGGTGAGTACAAGATCACTGATCACAGAAATAGAAAACTGGTGGTTCCTAGGAGGTGTTAGACCACTGGCTACACAGTTATGAGATTGTGGTTCCTAGTAGTAAACAGATTACTGATCACATGTCAAAACATCATGATTCCTAGTAGTGGAGAGACTACTGGTCATATGTCAAGACATGATGATTCCTAGTAATGAAAGAGTCTATTGACCCTATGTCAGGACGTTGTGATTCCTAGTAGTAAAGTGACTACTGATCACAGGTTAAGACATTGTGATTCCTACTAGTGGAAAGTCTACTGACCACATGCTGAGAAATTAGTGATTCCTAGTGATAAGACTACTGGCCATGTTATGAAGTTCTGAATCGTAGACTATTGAACACTGGATTTGTGTTTCCTAATAGTAAGACTATTGGCTTCAGAGTGATAGGTTGAACCAAATATATTTAGGTGCCTAATTCGGTTGATGACATTCTAGGAATGTATTTACTGTGATATGATTTTGAGAGTTTCATAATCATTGTGACACAAGGATTTGTTTAAAACTTTGTATAAATTCTACAAAGAAGACCTGATTACCCGACTCTGTAATGAGGAGGATAATACAAAGAAATGAGGGAGTACCTCCTCAGTGAAAGCCAATGTCATTGAGCATGGCAAATTTTCTGAGATGAGGAAGAAGCCCCCCCCTTGAACAAGGGCTCTTAGCTGGGGTCAAGGGGTGGTGTTGCAAAGAAGCTGGCATACAAGCCGCGGGAACCTGGTTCTCGGTTCTTTAGGAAGTGCTACAACTGTGGTAGCGAGGTTTTTAGTTTTACTAGGGCTACACGCCATATCTGCTCCGAGAAGGAGCTGTTTACAACTTTTAAACCGGTTACAAACGGTGAGAAGTTGTTTATGGGAAACTCTACTACCTTATTTGTTGAGGGAAAGGTGGCCCTGATGTTAACCTCAGGATAAGAGCTAACCTTGAATGAAGTCCTGTATGTTCCGGACATTCGTTAGAATCTTGTCTCAAGGTCTCTTCTCAGTAAACATGTTTTTTGCATGGTTTTTTGAGTCCGACAAGGTTGTTCTGACAAAACACAAGTGTGAAACTTGTGTTGAAGCGAAGTGGACAAGATCCCGTATGAGTTATGGAAAGGCGTTAAGCCTTCTTATAAATTCTTACGAATGTGGGGGTGTCTTGTAATAGTGGCGATTCCTACTCCCTAACGGGTTAGGATAGGCCCGAAATCTATGGATTGTATATTCATTGGTTATGCACATAATAGTAGTGCATATCGGTTTCTTGTTCATAAGTCTGAAATTCCAGACATACACAGGAATACCATCATGGAGTCAAGGAATGCATGTTTCTTTGAAGACATTTTTCCTTGCCGAACTCATGCAGGGGTTCCAAGGTCTTTAGAGCAATTTGATGAGCTTGCTAGTGAGGATGATCATGTTGATGATCCAGGTGATGATCAAATTGAGGTTTTAGATGAGCCCAGACGGAGTAAAAGGGCTAGGACATCCAAATCTTTTGGTCCAGACTTCTTGACTTATATGGTTGAGAACGAACCTCAAACTTTTCACGAAGCTGTGACTTCTCTTGAGAGTCCTTTATGGAAAGAAGCGATCAAAAGTGAGATTGACTCCATCTTACAGAACCACACCTGGGAGTTGGTAGATTTACCTCCAGGTTGTAAGCCTTTAGGCTGCAAATGGATTTTTGAACGAAAGATGAAGGCCGATGGGTCTATTGACAAGTATAAGGCGAGGCTCGTTATCAAAGGGTACAGGCAACGAGAAGGCCTGGATTACTTTGATACGTACTCACCTATAACTAGGATAACATCCATTCGCATAGTGATTGCGATAGCAGCTTTACGCAATCTTGAGATACACCAGATGGATGTAAAGACAGCTTTTTTAAATGGGGATTTGAATGAAGAAATCTACATGGAGCAACCTGAAGGGTTTTCAGCTCCAGGACAAAGCAAGAAAGTCTGTAAACTTGTCAAATCTTTGTATGGTTTGAAGCAAGTGCCTAAACAATGGCATGAGAAGTTTGACAATGTAATGTTGTCAAATGGGTTTCGAATCAACGAATGTGACAAGTGTATTTATGTCAAAGACACTGACAGAGGTTATGTCATTTTGTGTCTATATGTTAATGATATGCTCATTATAGGTAGTAATGATGAAATGATCAAAACTACCAAGAAGTTGTTAAACTCTAAATTTGACATGAAGGATATGGGCATTGCAGATGTTATTCTGGGAATTAAGATTACCAGAATCTCTGGCGGAATTGTACTTTCTCAGTCTTATTATGTTGATAAGATACTTGAGAAGTTTAGTGGATCAGATACGAGTGTGTCATCGACACCTGTAGACTTAAGTCTACACTTTACCAAGAATAATAAAGAGAGTGTCTCTCAGTTAGAATATTCTCGGGTAATTGGAAGTTTAATGTATTTGATGAGTTGTACTAGGCCAGATATAGCTTACTCGGTTAGCAGGCTTAGTAGATGCACAAGTAATCCTGATGCTTCTCATTAGAAGGGCATTGTGCGGGTGTTAAGGTATTTACGCTACACTCGGGATTATGGACTGCATTATACTCGATATCCAGCGGTGCTTGAAGGATATAGTGACGCGAATTGGATATCAGATATAAAGGACTCAAAGTCCACTAGTGGATATGTGTTCACTCTTGGTGGGGCAGCCGTGTCTTGGAAATCTTCCAAGCAAACGTGTATATCTAAATCAACGATGGAATAAGAGTTTATTGCTTTGGATAAAGCAACAGAAGAAGCAGAATGGCTTCGCGATTTCATTGAAGATATTCCATGTTGGTCTAAACCTGTGCCAGCTATTTGTATTCATTGTGATTGTCAATCTGCAATTGGTAGGGCACAGAGTAATATGTATAATGAAAAGTCTAGACATATCCGTCGTAAACATAATTCCATACGACAACTACTCTCGAATGGAGTTGTCTCTTTAGACTATGTAAAGTCTAAGGATAACATTGCGGATCAGCTAACCAAAGGGTTAAGTCGAGTGTTAGTCGAAACGTCGTCAAAAGGAATGGGGTTAAGGCCTTTGGAAGTTACCGGAATGGAAACCCAACCTAGTTGACTGGAGATCCCAAGATCTAGGTTCAATGGGACAACCTAATTGCGTGTAACGGTGGTATGTCACTGAGGAGGTTAAACCTCCAGCCATTCCTTCTATTAGTGATACCTGCAAGTATAGAGGATAAGCTGAGCTTTCAATGACTCTTATGTGTTAAGCTGTTGAGCTAAGTATTGCAGGATACTTTAGTAGAGTCACCTATGTGAGTTTGAAGTGGGGCCGCTTCTAGAGGAATTGGGCAGGTCAAGATTCTTTGAAACCACTCGCTGAACCAGGCTAGTGTCCAGGTCCACACAGGGCACACCAGTGAGAACATAATGGTGGTAGGAGTAATTCCCGTGTGAGATCTATTGTCTCAGTTTACATAAACGGTAGAGCAGTTCAAGATGTCTTATTCACTGATCTGCTAGTAAACTCAATAGGTTTTCACTGGGAGAGGTTCAAAGCCAAAAGCTACCTTCTCTGATGTTGGGGTTAGTCCATTGTACTCTCTCTCAGAGTCTTTATTGTTCAACGATGTCCATTTGTTAAGTCATTCGGTCAATTTTTATTCATGTGGGGGATTGTTGGAAAAAATGATTTTTGGGGACTTTAATTAAATATTAAAGTGGGTCCTAACCATTTTTTGTGTTGGGTCCAAGTGAGCCAAAAACCATTGGGTTTTGAATAAGAAATTGCCAAGAAATTGCTTCGTGATGTTAGATTCATGAATAGGATTTTAAAGAGTATTTAAGTCTTATTTCTTGGCTAAAGGGTGTGAATCTTTTGGGCATCCATACATTTCATTTTGTGGAAAGGGGCTATGGATGCTTGGTGTTTTAATGACTAGCCTTAAAGGCTGGAGGCTTTTCCTCTCTTCCCTATACATGTATAAATTGAGACCCTCCTGTCAAGTTTCAATATAGAAATTTTTGCTTCCATTTTACAAGTCAGTTTGCTTGATAGTTCCTATTGTGAGAGAGTGCTGCCATTGTTTTGTTCGCTAAGCTAGACAGATAGTGCTTCTGCCGTAGCTGGTTTTGACCGTCGTATCCTGGGAGACAGATGCCGGGTTTCCTCAAGCACTCGACCCGTGAGGCGGCGAAATCTGTTTTAAGGAAACTGCTTCCGTGCAGGCTTCGGTTTTGTTTCTTTACCCTTTATTGTTTTTTTGTGTATTTCTGTTGAAATTTAGTTGTAATTATCAGCATATGTTCTTGGTATATAATTTGTTTTCTTCATAAATCTATTTATTTAATTTCACAATTTTGAACAACAAATTAACATGTTTTTTAACCAAAGTAAAATTTCAGAGTAAAGTTTACTATGATTTAAAGTAAAATTTTATATTTTTAAGCAAATTAACATTTTTTAAGTAGAGTAAAATTTTACTCTGATTCAGAGTAAACTCTACTCTGATTAATAAAATTTTTGTGTGAAATTCTTATTAGAGAGATTCTTATCGGAGAGAGAGAAAGAGAGAGAAATTGAATATATCATCCATTTTAATAGATCCATCATCCATTGAATAAGCTGAGTATGAACAAATCAATTCAAAAAACTAGTAAAAACACAAATCTATATTACAAGGATATATAACCACAAAACACACAGATCAAAAACTAAACAAAAACATCTAAATATCAACATAATCATAATCTGATTGAGGTGGCCATTTCAAAGAACACATTCAAATATCTCTCTATATTTTGATTTCAAAGAATACACGTGTTCAATAACACTCATACACAAATATATATATATATATATATATACATATATATATACATATATTCAAAACTTAGATCTGTGTTTAAAAAAAATATCGCGTAATATACATACATACACTCACTTACCGATATATATACATATACACATGTATGTATGAGTCATATATAAATACATACATGCACACACATATATATAAATACATACATACACATATACATAGGAAGAGCAAATCAGTGGAGACGTGGCGGAGCTTGGCGTTTTCGCCGGAGGGGGCGGAAGAGGATCGGACATCGGCAGCGTTGGCGAGGTCTACGCACGAGTTCCGAAGGCGGTAACTAAGCTTTCAGATTTGAAGCTTAAAGGAGTTAGAGAAGGGAGAGAGGGAGGAGAGAGACAGAAGGTGGGGAGAGAGTGGGTGGAAAAGGTGGAAAAAATTAGTTGAGGGTATAATAGTCTAATAAAATATTTAAATAATAAATTTTGTCTTTTATGCAAGACTTTATAATTATGAGGGGGTTTAGAAAGTATAATTTTTTTCTTAATCCTTTTAACAAAGAAAGGAAGGTAAAGAGGGTTTATAGCCAAATTTCCCTAACTAGAAATCATCATCTATGATATTGTTGGATGAGATTTTGTAAAGGCGTGTTTGGAGTATCAATTTAGGTAGAAATTTTAGAAGAGAAACGAAAAAAGTGTATAAAATATAATTATATTTTATTCACATTTCATTTATTTTTTTCTTTTTCTTTTTAAATTTCTATTCAAATTCATACTTTAAGCACAACCTAAATGTTGTCTCTTTGAAAACATTCGATAAACTGGGAATGATTATGTATACCTGTTACTCAAATTTTGTTAGGCAATGATGGTGAGTGTCTTAACATAATTTCACCAAACACAAAATCGCACGATTGTGTGTGGTCCAACGCCCGGATAGATTTAAGGATTTTCAAAATTTTCAAATGTAAAAAAATAAAAAAATAAAAAAATAAAAAAATAAAAAAATAAAAAAAAAATTATACAGAAAAATAAAAGAGAGAGAAAGTATATGCTCCCTCTGTCCCAAAATAATGGTCTATTTTGGAGAATCCAACTTTTTTTTGTAGTGCAATTATTGTACTTTAAAAATTTTGATTTTTCAAAATTACCTTTTGATAGTACATTTTTTAAAGAATATCAATGTCATAATTGTACTTTTTATGATGTTTATGAATTTAAAAGAATGGCAAAATAAAAAAATATGATCATTATAACATTATATATATTTTTTAATTTTTAGTCTTGAAAATTACGGGGGATTTCTTCTAAATGGGCCTAATGCCATTGCTTGAATGGCTAAGATAATTTGGGGGGACAATCTGTCTCAAAGGAGGTAAGATTCAATAGTTCTTTATATAAGGGCTTAATAGTCTGGACTGAAACTATAACTCAGGCCAAACAAACAGAAGATTGAGAAGAATTAGGGGACAAAATCAAAACTGTAAACACACATATTCCCCTAGTCTAATCAGAATCCTATCTAGTCCTGCAAATAAACATGGTAAGGTAGAAGTTAGCTGCATGATAAACATATGGCACACTATTCAATCAATGGCCCATAACTAACTTTTAACAGAACACTAGAAATATTGTATGTATCAATGGCCTAAAAGTACATTATTTTCTTCGAGTATATAATATTGTTTACAATCAAATTTGTTGTTGCTGTTACCACTGCAGCAACAGCGTCAAATTCTAAATGCAAAGATAACAAAGCATAGACAGTTCTCTCTTCTCAGCAATAGCGGCGTAAGATTCTTTGAGACCTTCGATTAAATAATAAAATGAGGCTTTACTTTAATGAGCCTTAAAAAACGAGGCATTTGCCAATAAGAATTTTTAAAATTTATTTTTTGGCCTTAAGCGATGGGCTAAATAGCCTGATGGTTGAGCTACCTCTACTTCTCAGTTATCGCCCGTAAATTGTTGATACAATGTCCACATTTATGGAGCATATATTGTCACTTTGCAAACCAAGACCAGAGTCCAACAAGCTTCGGAAAGTAAATGTAGGTTGTTTTGGCTGTGGACCATCTGTTTCACTACTTGGCATGAGAATTATAGCCGGCATGGTTGGTCTATCTGCAACTTGGTCCTGAACAGGAAGAAGGCCGACGTGGATGCATCTCATTACTTCTGATAAGGAGAATGAGTCAGCCAATACTTGATTTCATTCCACAATTGCCATGCCTGAGAGAGTCATTGAATTATAAACCTATGGTCAAAAGACAAAGCAAGGCATAAGGAAATTGTGAAATATTTCAAAGGAACTGTCACCAATTACTTTTTTTTTGATAAGGAGAACTGTCACCAGTTATGTATGTGTCACCAGTTACTTTTTTTTTTTTTTTTAGATGGACTGTCACCAATTACTTTGAAAGGTCATTAATGTGAATGTGTGTGGTAATCTATTGGTTTTAATCTTCTCCCTTTACAGCCGTTCGATTCCATATTAGAGCATATAGGATTGGGGTATTACTCCAAATAGCGTCCAGCTTCATAATACGTAGGATTTTCAAGCCCATAAAATCGTAGGATGTCGAATACCAAAGGGGGTAGGTATCGACAATCCCACAAAAGTTTATCCTGCTAGACAGTCAATCCAATGGTCAATCCCATCACTATTACTCTGACAAATCAATCATGGCGTTCAGGAATTCTAGTTTTAATCTTACTCACATTAGGCAAATATTTAGTGACCTAGATTTGATTAGACATTGCAGTTCTTGAACAGAAATTAGAGAGTATAATGAATAGTAGTACTAGCAAGAGCTAGTAGAAGGCAAAGATTAATAACCAAAGAGTAAAGTGTCCAAGCTTCTGTTGGGCATGTCCCCATTCTGTTAACAAAGCAAATAGAAAATATGTATGCAATGTGCACATATCATATTTTTCATCATAGATATGACTTGTGCACATTACATACACCTTTTTTCGTCTATTTTGTTAATAGAATGGATATATAAATGTTAGATTGAAAATTTTTAGAAGATGAAGGGGATACATTGGATCAATTTTTAGTTTGAGAGGGTAAAACGAAATAGTTGAAGGGGTAAAGTGTAATTTGCCCCACAAATTAAAAAGGACCTATGATCTAATTTACCCTTTGAAAAACATGAAATCACCTTGAAGACTGGGCCAAATCCACCTTCCCCAAGTTTGTTGTTTGTGCTGAATTTCTTGGTGGCGGCCACTATTTTCTCAAGGTCAAATATTGGTAATTCTGATGGTTGGTGTCTCATGTCACTTCACCTAGAATTTCTATGTTGGCCAGCTCTTGTAGTGTTACATATATCAGAAAAGTGAAAGTGATTGTTTCTTATTTTCTGCTTTCCTGGAATTTGAGATTGTAACATGACAATTAAGTTATGGCTTACAATTAATCATTCACCATCATGAGTTCAGGTTTCCTTTTTTTTGCAAATTTTGGAAACAATTCTGTTTTTTCTTTTAAATATAATATATATATATACATATATCAAGAAGTTTTTATTTCAATTTTCAAAAGATAAATAACGAAAATGATAACAAAAGCGTTATCCCAATGGGAATTGGGGAAGCTGCTGTTGTGCTTCGGTGGAGGTCTTTCCTGAGTCTTTTTTGATAATTTGAAATGTTCATATTGTAGGATTCATTGATTAGATCGTCCATAATTGATTAGATCGTCCATGCAAAAATCAAATTGATTGGACATCTATTACTCTGTAATAAGAGCACATTTAGTTTTTTTTAAATAAACTGTTAACTTCATCTTTATAATTTTTTAAAAATAATTAGTATTTGATCATGGGGTTATAGATTTTTGATTAACTTGATTTTTTGCATAGATAATATACTTGAGAAAGGCCTTCACAATATTAACAGTTCGGATTATCAAAACACACTCGTGAAATCATACAAGCATCACCAAGTCCTATCCAATGACACCTAACTCAACTCTGATACCATGGTAAAGTATTCAACTCAAATCCCATTGACAATGAGTGGAGAAACTCTTACATTATATTAACTAAAGTTTGGGTGGCTTAAATTTGCGATGTGGGATTAGGTCTAATATTAACATTTTCAAGTATGGATTGGAGGAACTGTCCTTACCTCTTTGGTTGGCTTTCCATTTGCATAAACCATAGGTTATGGCACCTAAGAAGCCAACACCAGAAATAACTGTCAAACTGATAACGAGTTTTGTTCTTTCTTTCCCATGACCTGTAAAGAAAAAAAAACAATTAAACAAAACAAAAGTGGAAAAATCAATGGTCAATTCAGAGAATTTCCAAATGAAAATTACAGTCACCTAGCTCTGAATTGGCAAGAGGGAGGAAAAGATTCTTACCGCCAAGTGAAAACTGCTGAGTATCCAAGAGATCTCCAGACCAAGTCGTACATCCTATTCCAATTATATACGAATATGCCAAGCAAGAACAATTATTCAGGCACCAAAGATCACACTGTGCCTCATCAACAAGTGGTACATATATAGAAAGATGAGGATGAGTGATTGTTGTTGCTCTTGGTACAAAATAATTCACTTCGTCTCACACACCCACTTGTCCAATTTCCACCATTCCATTCCCTATCAGAGTTTGGCACAAATCCCGTCATGCAGCTGCAAATGGGAGATTTATTTTTGTTACAGATCTCAAATGACATGTTTGATTGGGTGGATTAAAGTATGGGATTAGGATTATTAATCCGTAGCCCAATTATCCTACGTTTGTTTTAACATTTTGGTTTAAGATTATTAATCCAATGGATAATTAATCCAACAAATTTGTAGGATTCTTAGTAATGAGGTAGGAGTGAGATTATTAATCCAATGGATATTAATCCAATTGGACTAATTTAATAGGATTATTAATACTTCACTATTAATTTTGTGAATCAAACTCCATACACATCACACATGCTGACTAAGGCATTATTAATAGTATTCCATTCGTTCATGCCTTCATTCCACTCTACAAATGTCAGGGCTCCATTTGATGTCAGATTGATTAATCGAACATAAGATGTGTTGAATAAAGTGAAGGTATAAAAGTACTGATCATCATTTTGCACCTGTGGTACAAAATTAAACCCGTTTAAGTACGCCCCATGCAGATCCGACATCCCAACAAACTTCAATCCATTCCACAACCCACTTCCCCAATATAGAAGCGAGTCTTTCAAAACATACGCTTCTGGTGGCTTCATCGTTGCAATTCCAGCAACAAACTTTCCAGGGGACAGGTCATCTTCCGATTTCCGAGAAGACATGAGCAAGTTCTCTCATTTTGGTGTCTATTCCTGTCATCATGCCCGGTAGGACAATGCCACAAGGATGGCTAAAGCTCTCCCACAACAACTTTCCTAACACACCGTCTCTCAATACCAAGCTACCTTTGTCAAGGAGGACCGCAACAGATTGATTCACAGAAACGGAGATGTTGGTTGACCATAAAATAGTATGGTTTGCGTCAACAATGCGTAGATTTCCATCATCGCCACTTGTTAGACCCGAAGTGGAGCTTGTGATCATTAGCGGATTCCCTGTGTTTGCAACCCAAACAGCTCTACGGACAGAAATTTGCTTGTACCATATGCCAACGTATTGCTTGCCAGAATTTCCAGGACTAAAGAAGCCTAACTCGAAGATTTGGCCATTAGATATGAGCGTTTCTCCTACTGAAACTGTTTTAGATTGAATAATTGTGTCTGTTGCACAGCCTTTTTGCAATTCAACAAAGCAATAACAAAACTGGGAGAATTGCCAATAGGGGTGTAAGATTCTTTGAGACCTTAGATTAAATAATAAAATGAGGCTTTATTTTAATGAGCCTTCAAAAACGAGGCATTTGCCAATAAGAATTTTTTTAATTTATTTTTTGGCCTTTAAGCGATAGGCTAAATAGCCTAATGGTTGAGCTACCTGTACTTTTCAATTATAGCCCGTAAATTGTTGATACAATGTCCTCATTTATGGAGCATATATTGTCACTTTGCAAACCAAGACCAGAGTCCAACAAGCTTCGGAAAGTAAATGTAGGTTGTTTTGGCTGTGGACCGTCTATTTCACTACTTAGCATGAGAATTATAGCCGTCATGGTTGGCCTATCTGCAACTTGGTCCTGAACACAAAGAAGGCCGACATGGATGCATCTCCTTACTTCAGATAAGGAGAATGAGTCAGCCAATACTTGATCCATGAGATCTAATGCCCTCCCTTCATTCCACAATTGCCATGCCTGAGATAGTCATCGAATTATAAACCTATGGTCAAAAAAACAAAGCAAGGCATAAGGAAATTGTGAAATATTTCAAAGGAACCCCAAAAAATTGATAACTAGACATACTAATTACGCTTTGATGGAGAATAAAAAATAAGTTACTGTAGGGATGGAAACTTGCAAAATAATTACAAATGGGTGAAAAATTATGTTGTAAAATGACGAAAATTACCCATCCCCCTTTTCTCTCCTCTTTCCTTAATTCTCTTCCCTCTACAACAACCCATCGTCGCCGGTCAACTTCGGAGTAAGAGAGGCTAGACAGAAAAGAGAAGGGAGGCATCAGAGTGATGTAAGGGTTGTAGAGGGATTGGGGTGTGTTGGGAGGTTAGGGAAGGATGGTGAGGAGGTGGGGAGTTTGGAGGAGAGTAGGGAAGGAACTAGTGGCAACAAGAGTGGTTGGCGGGAGGGTATGGAGGTTTTAAGGGAGAGAGAAATAAGATAAAAGAGAGAATAGGGAGAAGAGAGTGGAAGGCTAATTCAATCGTTTTACAAAATATCGTTACCAATAGCGTCACCCATTTGTAAATATTTTGCAAATTTCCAGCTTTAATATAATTTTTTTAATTCTCTATCAAATTGTAATTAGTTTCTCTGGTAACCATTTTTTGGTAATTTTTCCTTTCAAAATGGCAAGTTGAGTAGATAGTTCACTTACATAACTAAGAAGGCGTAGATGTTTTTCATGATTTTGGAAACTGGTGTTCTTCTTCTCGTAAACAATCTCCAGTAACAGGACTCCGAAACTAAAATCTTCATATTTTTCAAAAAATACCCTTCCTAAGACATACTCAGGCGACATATAACTACTGTATTTGATTGGAATATAACATAGTGATTAGTGCGTGAATGTCAACAGTTACAAGACAATTACTTTACTTTTGATGTGATTAATTCCATTTAGTTGTAAAAGTGAATGTAGAGAGCTTCAATCAATTCGAGGAAAGAAATGAAACTTGCAATGTCCCCACGCCCCTGTGAGTGTTTGCTTGCTCTTGTGTTGCTTGAAAAATTCGTGCCAAGCCAAAGTCTGATATTTTAGGGTTCATATCTTATCTAATAGTAGACCATAGGCTCATTGGAACAAACAAATATGAAGTGAAGATGTGACTCAATTTGTTCCAATACCAGCACACTATATCAATCATTGGTTATGAAGATTAAGTTCAAGCAACAAAAGTCTCAAATAAGTTCCAATTGAGATACTTCAAAACAACACTAAAATACCCAAAAAAAATAAAATAAAATAAAATAAAAAAATAAAAAATGCACCACAATTGTGTGCCAAATTTGATATTCCCTCCTGTAATCATAACTGCAAAACAGAACAAGTAAATTGCAATGAACAAATTCCATAAAAGCAAACCAAACTATGATGATATTTGCTAACTTTACATAGCAAAGCTTCTCTTTGATATCCCTAACAGTCTCAAAGTCGGCAATCCTACTCACAATTCCTTCACAAAAGACTTTTGTACTCCAATCAAAACAAAAACAATTACTATGAAGAACATGAATGGAAAAAAAAAAATACAATATATTTATATAAACAAAACAAAAATCTAGACAAAAACACTGTAAAAAGAACACAAATAAAAGCAAAGTGGAAGTAAAAAAAGGAGTTGATATCGATAGTTCAACCCATTTCCTTTCATCACTAGTCCAATATCCAAATTTGACAATGTGTGATCAATAAGAGTTTTTAAACTTGGAAATAAAAAAAATAAAATCTAATTTCTTTAGATCTAGATGAAGCTTAACAAAAGGAGGTACAACGGATTTGATTAACTAAGCTTTTGCTAAATCAAGTGTAGGAAGAAGTGTGAACCCACATTTTATTTCTCTTAACAATGAAATCTAGAGCACAAGACAAGCATGCACATAAGAAAACAGTTTATTAATTGATGACATATGTTCTTCACAGTCGTGAATTAATTCTTTGGAATAAAACGTAGTTGATATAATAAATGCCAAAAAATAATGATGATGCTATAAGCTTGGTGGATAGATAGGCCAGATTGATCCACACTTCTGATAGGTCTGTGGGGCTTGTGGTTAGCGAAATACACCTGCCAAAATGGTCCAAAGGGGGGTAGTCCCCCGGCGGACACTCCGAAGGTCAGGTTAGTTCAAGGCAATGAGGTTTTTCTATAGAGAGAGAGGGAGTATCCGAGAGAGATTAAAGAACTTAACCTCTATCGTTCTTTTTAAGCTTTTTTATCTCTTTCATTCATCATTTCCTTGTCTTTTCTCAGTTGTCCCATCGGCTGAAAGTCTAAGGTTTAGCTGACTTCGTTCACGGTGAGCCTATTTTTTTCGGCGTGAAAAGGCTGTCGCATTTAATGCCATAAGAGTCACATTAATGGT
Source organism: Camellia sinensis (assembly GCF_055761805.1). Taxonomy (NCBI): domain Eukaryota; kingdom Viridiplantae; phylum Streptophyta; class Magnoliopsida; order Ericales; family Theaceae; genus Camellia; species Camellia sinensis. The sequence goes on from NC_138969.1 coordinate 168,556,770, forward strand.
TGATATATGGGCATAATAACTTTGCAGATCTTTGTCTGCTTACGTGGCTGGTTCCCTGCCTGACAAGTGTTTAGATGCTATTAGTTCTAGTTTAACATTGGGTTCTCAGGGGTACTGGACTTTAGTACCTGGATCTTGAATTGGGCCCTAAGTCGTGGGCCAAACTCTTTTGTGGGCCCACCAATGTCAGTAGTCTCCCATTCCCGAGTGTAGCTTTAGACCAACGAAGTTGTGGACACACCTTTTTCTCGCGCCCCCGCCTTTCGAAAAGGGGTTTGAAAAGAAGGCCTCATAGTTCGGACTCTACTTGTGGTTCTGAATCTAGTCTCACGAGTGCAATATGAAACTGATAAACCTCAAAGAGTCCAAATCCGACAAATCGTTTTGGAAAATCAGATTTTAAATTAAATAATGTCAAAATTGGACTGCTTTGCCAAATGACAGAGTCGCCACCTAAATATTTTGTTTTTTGAAAAATTTAGGAAACCCTGACTCGTGCCAAAGGCCACATGTCCATCATCACCAAAGTTGCCTCAGCTCGGGAACCTAGGTACAAAGGGAGAAGGTCATGAAATGAGCACCCCCGCTCGCCCGATCAAAAGACTAGCCTCTACTAATCATGATATGTTGTTTTATAAACATTATGTGTTCTTATTCTGGTTATTAGCTAACTTACTAAGTGACGCATACAAGCATGTATAGACTAAAATCGCAAGAATCAAAATGAATTCAACTCATGTTTGTTTTCGAAAATGGTTTGAATTTGCCACCCTCAAGTGGAGTTAAAAAATACAGATTTGCCACCTCAAGTAGGCTTAAAACATGATTTGTCACTTCACAAAGTGGGCTTAAAACTCACATTCGTTAAATTGTTCCAATTCAAACAATAAGCCTCCATCCACAGGCATTCATGCAGTTAAGCATTTAAGCACATAGCATCACGGCAAGCGTGCAAAACATGGCAATATGGCAATCACACTCATGCAAGTATGCTAAAGCATAAAACTCACCGAGTACTCCAAGCCAAAACAAAAACTATTTAGAAAGAATGCATGATCGTAACTATACAATATGCCTAATGCAACACATGCAATAATACAATAAAATAGGCTCGGCTACCTAATCATGATATTTGTAACACTTTGATAGCATGCTTTGAAACACGTATTCAAAGAATTAGTGAATTGACAATATAGTTTGAGTGATGCGCTGAGCCTCGGTGCATACAAGACAAATGAATTGATGCAAACATGCAAGCATAAGGTATGCTAATTGAAAATGTCCTGAATCTAACCATCGAAAGCGATTAAATAAAAGGGAGAAAGATGCAGGGTTGGAAGACATGCACACATGCACACACGCTTATTACAATATTATGCCCTCGCGAAGAAAGGTCCGAATGAATAAGCTAACTAACTACGCTAATTAAGCTAACTATTACAACACAAAACTAACTAATTAACTTATTCTAAGCTAATTAATATTACAAACCGAAATTGAATTAGTTACACTAACTAATTATGTATAACATTTGAATTGAATAATTAGCTATGCTAACTAATTAAAGCAATTAAATGGCCTCGAGGGCGAGGGAGGCATGCATGCTCGGTTGGCTTCCTCCAAAAAATCCACCGCCTTGCCATCAGATGCCTCTGTTTTCACTCGCTTAAACACCAACAGTGTTGCCAACTTTCAGAACACCTCTGCTCCAACTCAGGAACACACTGGTGCAACTTTCTTCATTGGTGGCCGGTCGGCCACTACTGGTGGTCGTTCAGCCACCCCTTCCCTGAACTTCCTTTTTTTACTGCAAAAGAGAGCAAACAGAGGCAAAGCAGTGTATTCTCAAGGGGTGTATGTACTGCTACTCTCCTTATCATCACACAAGCTTAAAGGAGTGTAGCTCTTGGCACTCAAGCCATCAACCAAGCACTTTCATGCATGATGGCCAAAGAACCAAGCTTGTACAAGCTTAATGAGTGCAAAACGAGACTCAACAAAACCACAACCCTATCATGCATGATCAAGGGTGATGGTAACCAAGAAAAGTGGCACGTTTCATCACTTTGAGTATGAAACGCCCTATTTTTCTCGTGTTCGAATTAACGTCCGATCTAAACACATGCAATGCAACATGAAAGATGCTTATTTTACCTCTTTTACTTGTCATGTTTTATTTACCCATTTTAGATTACCAATCCATTCTTTAATTTGATTAGTCTAAGGGTGAGTGTCCTTTAATGGAAACAGGGCTTAAACCACAAGTGCCTTGAGCATGAAATAGACCTCATGCTGTCGGTTAGCAGAAACCCTCAAGAGAGGATTAAAACTATTAAGCACAAGTGTCTTAATTTCACATTCAAGCCAACAAAGGGTTCGAAGTCACTTTCAAAATAAATGAAAGAGTGAAGAATAGAGGGAGATTGTAGAGATTTTAGTGTTGAAATGGAGTGCAAAAAGACACTAAAACATGCAAGCAACTCATGCAATTCATGTTTAAAAGCCTAAAACATTAAGCTAATGAAGGAGATTGCACTACAACCACACAATATGAGCCTTAAAGGACCAAACCAACTCAAAACAGAGCTAAAACCAGTCAAAACAGTAGCAAAAACATGCTGAGATTGAGGTACAAAATGCTAGAAAATCATGCTCACGTGTTAAGCTATCTAGGCTTGCAAACAAGGCACAAAGAGGAAAGGCTACCCCCTCTAATTTTGGACTTCAAAACCAAGTCTTTGCCACTGAAATAACTCTAAATTTTAGTGGTTTAAAGGGCCAAAAAGTTTGATGTGAATATGCTAAAATATGGTACAAAACCTTACACAATAAAGCAACAAGAAGGGTGGACTACCCCTTTACACAAAATAACCTCAAAATATCTTGTTAAGGCTCAAAAATCAAAGCTTTTTGTAGTTGAAAACTAGGCCAAAAATAGTATAAAAAGATGGCAAAACAAGAAGTCAAAACAAAGCCTATAAGATAAGTCTTATACCTCTTGAAGCACAGCACAAAACAGCCACAATTTCAGGCTCAAACCTCCTTCCAAAGCTCAAACTAGGCTCCAAGGGACCTCAGCTCCAAGGTGGTCAAGTTTGGTTAAGAGTTAGTGTGCAAAGGTGTAGAGAAAGTCAACTACAAAGCACAAAACAAGGAGAGAAAGAGAGAGAGAAAAAGAGAATTTTGATCCAAAATGTCTATCCCTCCAAAATGGGGGAGGACAACCCTTATATATAGAAAAACAAGATTAAAGCTTATATTCATCCCTCTATCCACGTGTATAGAGATGCACTTCAGTGAACAACAGTTGGCACAGCTAGCAAACAAATATCTGGAAAGGGAGAAAAATGGTCGTCAGCCATCACTAGTGGCCGACGGGCCATCACCAGTGGCTGACCGGCCACCACTGATAGCCGGCAGGCACAAGCCATGGCCAATAGACTGTGGAGATGGCCGACAGGCCACCCTCTCCTCCAGACTTGAAGCAACAAGCTCTTAGTCCACAACCAAGCACAAAACAGACAAGTTGAGAGGCTCAAAGGTAAGGCGCTCGATTGAGAACTTCAGGCACTCAAAACGAACACAAGCATACAAAACCATCGAGTGTTCAAACGATGACGTCTAAGTCTTGAGGACGATAAAAAATGTGGTGTCTACAGAAAAAATAAGAAGGAAACGGGAGGGATCCCCCTAAGCTAAGTGGAATGACCAACTATGGGGTGGGCCGACCGTGAAGATGACCGGGCGGGAGGATCGACTGGAAGGAGGATCAACCGTAAAGGTGGCCGAGCTGGAGGGCCGACTGAGAGGAGGGCCGACCGTGAAGGTGGCCGAGCGGGAGGACCGACCTGGAGGAGGACCGACCGTAAAGGTAACCGAGCTGGAGGACCAACTGGAGGAGGGCCGATCGTAAAGGTGGCCAAGTTGGAGGATCGATTTGGAGGAGGGCCGACCGTGAAGGTGGCCGAAGAGGTAATGACGGCGCGCGGGGCTCAAGGAGCGATGATGTACGTGATGATGTGAAGTGGAAAAGACAGGGAAGAGGAAAGGGGTGATGAATCGTGAGTGTACACGTGGGGTGATCTATGCCAGTGGTGAGGGAGGTGATACGTTAGTATGAAGCAAAAGCTTAGGGTTAGGATAGGATTTGAAGTAGAAAAAGGTGGCGGTTGCTAAAGAGTCTTCGACATTCATATATTTTTGGGCTTTGGAAATGAGGGTGGCCATGGCAGTCGGAGGGTTTTTGGAAAGGGAGAAAAAGAAATCGGATGGTCATAAACAGGCCATGAAAGCTATGAGGATGACCTTGTCATCGTTTTTCGCCACCTGTAGAGCCTCAATGTTAAAACAGGTGACAAAGTTGTGTAGTGACTTCCCTTCCATCTGCCGGATATTGAGCAATTGAGTTACCGGACGCCGTTGGCGCTGGGCGCCAATGAAATGGCTCAAGAAAGAGTCACTTAGACGTTGGAAAGTAGTGACAGAGTTCAGCAGTAGCTGACTAAATCATAGTCGCGTCGACCCTTTAAACGTCACAGGGAAAGCTCAATATATGATTTCGTCAAGGAAAGCATGGAGGATCATGAGGGTCTTGTAAGCCTCTAAATAGTCGACTGGGTCGATTATGCTGTCGAAGGTGTCGATCGAAGACATTTTGAACTTGGGGGGTAGGGGTTTGTCCTTGATGAAGGCGACAAATGGAGAGTTGGCTGTTATGGAGGGTTTATTCTGTATGTTCTACATGCCTCCTTGAAGCTAGAGTTTCATGGTTCGTAGTTCCGCATCCCAAATAGGAACATTGTCCCCTCCAGAGTGCAGTGGGGGTTCAACACTACTAGCCTCTCCTTTAGGGACAGGTGCGTGGTTTGATAGATGTAAGCCCCGAGGTAGTGGGTTTAGGTCTTGAGGTGGGGCCTGTAGACCCTCTAGGTTAGAAAGGTGGGCTTGTTAGCAAGGATGGCTCGGGGTCTATTCTCGATTGGGAGGGATATCTTGTGGTGGTGGAGGAGGGATAGGGAGATTTCGCTGGAGTAAAGCGTTGATTAAGGCATGATTTTGTTCGGTCAAGCTGTTGATGCTGTTGGTGAGCTCTGTAAAGTACTAAGGTGGGTTGTTTGGATTGAAGGGCTCGGCTTCGGGGTTGACGACATTGTGTTGAGAAGCCATGGATCTCGTTGTAACCATCCACCTCGACGAAAGGTAAGGAGAAATTATTAGGAACGGGTCTCCAGCAACAATGAGCACAACTGTTAACCGGAGTTGCGACTTCCCACAGACGGCGCCAACTGATGATGCTATAAGCTTAGAGGATGGATGGGCCAGATTGATCCACACTTCCAATAGGTCTGTTGGGCTTGTGGTTCATGGAATACACCTGCCAAAATGATCCAAAGAGGGGCAATCCCTCGACAGACACTCCGAAGGTCAAGTTAGTTCAAGGCAAAAAGGTTTTTCTAGAGAGAAAGAAGAAGTATCCGAGAGAGATTGAAGAACTTAGCCTGTATCATTTTTTTTTTTTTTTAAATCTCTTTCACTCATTATTTCCTTGTCCCTTCTCAGCTGTCCCATTGGCCGAAAGTCTAAGGTTTAGCCAACCTCGTTCACGGTGAGCTTGCTTTTTTCGGCGTGAAGAGGCTGTCGCATTTAATGCCACAAGAGTCTCATTAATGGTTGATGTATGGGCGTAATAACTTTACAGATCTTTGTCTATTTACGTGGCTGGTTCCCTACCTGACAAGTGTTTAGATGCTATTGGTCCTGGTTCAACATTGGGTTCTTAGGGGTGCTGGGCTTTAGTACTTGGATCGTGAATTAGGCCATAAGTCGTGGGCCAAACTCTTTGTGGGCCCACTAATGTCAAATAAGTAATTTTGGAATTTTGTATATAAGTATATGTGTGTGAGAGAAAAAGTGATTGATTGATGTGTAATAGAGATAAGTAATTTTGGAATTTTTTTAAGAGAATTTGTAACCAAACATGTTTTTGAGAATTTTCTTCCAAAAACATGTTTCAAACACACAAACCAAACACTTAAATATTTTTGAATGAGAAATTTCAAATCTCAAACAAATATTTTTGAATGAGAATTTTCAAATCTTAAACATGTATTTTTTAATGAGAAATCTCAGATTAGAAACATATGTTTTTGCATAAGAAATTTTGATACCATGAAGACATTGGCACTTCAAACTTCAAATCTTACCTTCTTGAGGGGAAAAAAGAGATGATCTAGTCTCAATCACTGTAGCTAGGTTTAGATGTAGTGGTATAGACAATATTGCCTTCAAGGAACAAGAAAAACCCCTAAAACACAACAATTTAGGGCATCTCATTCACCATTCAAACTCAAATCTAGAAAGTTAGGGCAATTCAAGATCAGAGAGAGAATTTACCGCTTGAAATCACAAGGGGGCAAGTCAGGCAAGAGGAGAGTTGAACCAAACCCTAGTTCGTAACTGAATTTCAAAGCCCCTTCCTAATGCAAAAATACGTCTCCTTCCCTAATGCAACTATAGTTCATAGTTCAATTCCCTATAGTTTATCGATATGCATTAACAAGCAGAAATTGCTTCTCTTAGCATCGGAGAGAAACTCATTTTTCTTATAACTTTCATTTTCAATCTTCTCCAAATCTTCCCAAAAGTGGAGAGATTGGGAGAGAAAAGAAACAAATAGATTCTTGTATTTTCATAATGCCAATTTTGTCCCTATAAAAATAAAAGAAATAGAAGGATTGAAAATATAAAAAGGTTATTTTGGTAATATAACATAAAATAATTTCTTTCTTTTTTTTTTTCTCTTATAAAATCTAACCAAACAAGAAGGAGAGAAATCACAAGTATTTCTTTTCTTTTATTTCTTACTTATTCAAATAAGAATGAGAGAAATCATAATTATTTCTTCTTTTTTTTTTTCTTTTATAACTCAAGTAATCATTTCTTTTCTTTTCTCTCCTAAATTTCCAAACATAGTGTAAGGTGGTGGTCAATGGCATTTTTCGCCACAACATAAAGTTATTGCCAGTGGTGGTTATCAGTGGCCAAAGGTAGAAGTGGCTTTTGTCCACTAGAGATTGTTACTAGCTGCTAAAGGTAGTTGAGTGGTGGTTGGTCGGTGTTGGTGACGGACGGTTGGTGGTGGCCGAATGGGGTTGGAGAGGGAGAAAGAATGACAATTTATTTTTAAACAAAAACAGAACCTTTTTATTTTTGAATAAATTATACTAATAATATTTACATTTTATTTCTTGTATTATTTTGATTTTTACATCTTTAATCAATGTTATCAATCCTGTACCATACTACTGAGGGTTCGTTTGAGATGTGGATTGGCTTTTTGACCTTTTAACTTTTTGATTATTTTGGCCAGCTAAAAAGTTTCGTTTGGAATAAGTTTTTTGACTTAGAGGAAAAAAAATGATTATGATTTGGATGTGATATTTTGTCTTATTAAATTAAAAAGTTTATTTTATTTTTTATAATTAAAATAATTAAAAAATTAAAAAACCTGACATACCAAACGAAGGGTTAAGAAATAAAATGAGTCTCAACGTTCTTAGGTGGTGTTTGGTTTTCATTTTTTGCTAAATAATCACAAGAAGACAAAAAAAAAAAAATCAAAAAATCACAAAAAGTCAAAAATCACAAAAAGACAAAAAAAAAATTTACTATTCCAAAACTAAAAAGCCGAAAAAGCTAATTAAGAATACCAAACAAACAAAAAAGTACCAAGCTAAAAATGTCAAAAAAGATAAAACATCAATTAAAAAAGTCATTGCCAAATGAAGGCTCAATCAACCCAAATTGCTTTTTCTCACTAGTGAAGAAGATGACAAGGTGAAAGGGATTGGGAATAGAGACGAAAAAGTGCAAAATTGAAAACGTAAATGGGGAGTTGAGCGATAATTTTTTTTTCCCTTTAATTAATTAAAAAAATTTAAAATGTTGGGATTTCTAATTTAGATCAACTCTAATTTCTAACGGTGTCCGAATTACAATGGCGGTAGGGATAGGCAACAACGACGTTGACATAAACGACAAACTTTCAAGCAAATCTTATTTGGTTTGAAGCAGATCTTACTTTTTAGATTATAACTTTGAGAAGATTGATAGATTTTTTTTTTTTTTTTTTTTTTTTAACTCGCAGCTATTTTTTTTGGCAATTTTATTGTTTTTTTTCTTAATTTTTTTTTTTGTTTATTTCTTTTCGTTTTGTTATATAGTTTGTATAGCCGGGTTTTGTTTTTGTATGATGTTGACTTTAATATAAATATTTTCTATGTTCTAAAAAAAATTAAATAAATATATAATATTTATAATGATAAATTCGAAATGGTATTGAAAAATATACCGGCACTTATACCTACCATACCAATGTTAAAAACAGTATATTGTATGCTTTTAATTTGCTCAATTATGACCTTTAATTTTAATTTATATCAATTTGATTCAATTGGTAATATAATTAATTTTTTATAGAAAATTATTACTAAATTGGTTGAGAATAACCCACTGAATTTAATAAGTTAATAATTTTTCCCTTAAAAATATAACACATGATACTTATGTGCGTATTTTTCATGAAAGATTACTAAGAGTTATATTCAATTTGGATATCATAAATTTAAAGTAAAAATGATGTCCATTAAAATTATAGGAATTAAAATGACACAAGTATCAATGTATAGAGATTACCATCGTAATTTTTCTTTTATTTTTTTATTTTTGAAAAAATTCAACAATTATCTCGTACTTATGAAATGACAAAATTACCCACAGAACTTGTGAAATCATAAAATTATCCTTACCCCAACCAATTCACTTTAAGATATCTCAATCAAACTAATTAAAATTTTATTATATTTTAATTTAATTTTTTTTTTCTATTTGACTATACACTTTTTTTAATATGTTGTCCAGCAAATTTTCTATTCTTTTTCTATGCTATTTAAATATTATATTTGAAAAATCTAGAAATCTCCTAGATATTGATTTGTAATTATGTATCAATTGTAAGCAGTATATAACAATTCCAATCAAACAATCAAGACAAATCGGCACAACGATTTTACGTGAAAAAACCATAATTGGACATCTCCAATTGTGATAAAAAAAATCACGGGCAACAGCCACAAAACAATCTACTAAGAAGATATAAAGGAATTATACAGGTATACTCTCAATTACCTAGCGAGTCCACGCCCGAATTGAACCAACCTCTATATGCCTCTTCCAACCTCGTCTTCATCTCGGAATTGTCTTGACGATGAGCCACTCCAGAATCCACCAAAGTTTCAAGCTCGTATTCTTCCGAATCCACCGAAGAACAACTCTCTCTTTTGTATAGAATTAAACAAACAATTCTTTGATGTAAACTTCTAAAACCATGAGTTGAATACTCAATCAAAACATCAAAAAAAAAACTAGCAAAATATCCCTAGATATAAACCTTAATATCTAAGAAGAAGATATGGAGAAATAATCCTAAAATCTAACTGAATCACGTACTTATAGAAATTTGAATCGTAATGCTCTCTCGAGCGAAGACTCTCTCGCTCGAGTGAGGAACCAAAAACGCGTGTTTTCCATAAGTGGCTTTGCTCGAGCCATGCACCCTTCGCTCGAGCGTACATTCATCTCTTTCAGGTTTTTTGCCAGACACAGCCTTCGCTCGAGCGAGGACTTCTTCGCTCGAGTGAGCAAGGGCGGATATGCAACTCTGAATGCAATTTTGCATTTTGCTTCAGGGCGCTGCCCTTCGACCCTGTCGTGGCGCTGCCCCCTCGGACCCCGCGAGCTGACCGGGCAGTTCGATTCCCGTCATAATCAGCGAAGTAGCAATCTTGAAAGTATTAACATCACAAACTTCTCTGCAAGGCACAATTCGCGTTGGATTCGCATCTAAACACTCATAGCCTCACTGAAATAAAAAGTGCGAAAACAAATACAACTTAAAGGAATTTTGTCAAACGGGGTTGCCAAGAATAAAAACCTAACAATATTTATTCATTTTAATTTATAAATATTTTTTTAAAAAATCAACATAATAATTTCAAAATATGAAAATAACTTTCTAAAATATTTAATTAGGTGAAACCACTAGTTATATTTGTTGAGTACCAAAACTAAAATAATTAACTTGACAAAAGTGAAATTCAGTGATTTGCTCACTATTTTAACTAAAATATAAGAATAACTAATTTGATAAAAATGCATCTCCTTCCTACCACTTCCACTTCTTCATCACTGCCACACCACATAGCCACCATTATCCTTCGGTTTCGTTTTGTTTAGTGGATTAGATTAGATGAAATTATAAGTACAATGTAACTGAGTAAGGAGATTATTAGTGTGACATATTAGGTTGGACATGTAAGATAAAGTGTGTTTGTTTGTGCACTAATGTAGTGACATAAGTTAGTTGGAATTAAATATATAAAATTACCTAAATACCCTAAAAACAAAAAATATAAAATTGTTGTTTTATAAACTGGTGGGTAAAGTAGTCTTTTAATGAGGACTCCTTATTAGCAATCCTAAGGGTGCCTTTATTTACACACCACATTTCATCTCAAGGCACACCACTACTCAAGGCACACATTTAGTAATTTGATAAATAAAAAATTTGCTTAATACACACCATAATCTTCTATTTTTACCTTTACTCACACACCCCATCCATAATCTTCTATCTTTACCCTCACACACCCCACTCACAATCTTCAATCTTCCATATTCTACACCTCCACTTCAAAAACACGCACAACGTCTCCTTCCATTCTTTGTTTCATTGTCATCCCAGAGGTTTATGAACCAGTTTAAACCAATCTAAACTGGTCTCCATTCGTGCTGAAAACGTCTTCACTCCATTCTCCGTGGATGCACAGTTCTGGAAAAACCAAAAAAAAAAAAAAAATTGTTATAAGTGATTGGACATGCAGAGTCTAGCTAAATTCAAAAGTTCGACTGTTGAAAACTGAACAAATGCTATAAGTTTGGAACTTATTAACCGAACATGTGGACTATGTTCGATACTACAAAATCGAATAATTTGAACTTGTTCGGTTGTAGATAGTCGAACATGAGTACATTGTTTGAATCTGGGTATCCAAACGAATACAAACAGTTTACCATTTAGCAAGTACACGGAAAAAAAAAAATTTGAAAAACTAACATTTTTCTTGCTCCATTGTTCCAAACCAATATTGCCAGATGCATCTATCATTCAATCCAATCAAAATCTTCAATAATACGTATATTTTTGATTATTTCTTTAAGGGTTTTTGGTTTTTGTTTCAGGGTATTTGGGTTCTTGAGAGAGGAAATACGTAAGTAACGTTTCAGAAGAAAGTTGTGTATTGTATTCATTATTGTCCTTTAAGGTAATTTTATGTAAAGTGTGTATCATAACCCTTTATCATTTGTGATCGTTTTACATTAGGTTAATATTGTAATAAAAAATAAATTAATTAACGGTATGTATTAAGATGAAAAGTGGTGTGTAAATAGAAGCACTCCAATCCCAACCCTCCTATGGAAACGCTAGACCTACCATTGGAGAGATTCATGCTCCTATGGGATTACCAATTCCATAATTTTGTTACAAGCAAACATGAATTAAATAACTAATAGAATTATTAGTGTAATCTCCTTCCCAGACAAACTGGTTTTCAACCATCCCAAAATCAAAAACAAAGAAATCAAAGTGAAAAGGAAAATAAACAAACATACCGTTGCTGCCTTGACACATCCGACTGCCCAAATCTGCCACAATCACTGTAGAAATCATACATTACAAAAATCAAGAAATCAAAAAATAAAAACTTTAAATTACCCCACCATCTAAAAAAAAGTGTAAAATTTGTCATATGGTAAATTTTTATATGCAATGATTATCATAATGTGAAATGAGATTTTTTTAAAGGAAAAATTATAATTCAGTGTACATTTAACATTTTTTTTTAAATAATGATAAATTTTATAAATATTAATAATTAAAATTTTAAACATTTTTATAAATTATAATTATTTTATAGAAATACTACCGAAATTGTAATTTCTCCTTGCTTTAACTGTGGTACCGTATCATCAGACCATAGCTTTCATTTTGAGTCGTGTTGTGTGTATTAGGCTCCATTTGGGAATAAAAGAAAAAAACAAGTTGTGTTTTGCAGCTGCGGGAAAAAGTCAAAATGGTTTTTTTTAGCTATCAAATCATTTGAAAATGTGGTTAAAAATTACTTGTAAAATTATAATTATACCTTTCATATTGTTTAAATGAGTCACATGAGTAAAAGTGATGGGTAAAAATATTTTAATTATTTAATTATGATGTGATAGTATAAATAAATATTAAATAAAAAAAATTAAAAAATAATTTTTTACCAACTTCTTGACTAACTTTTTTAAAAAGTAGAAAAAAACTTAATTAAAAATCAAAAATTAACTTTTTTTTTTTTTTTTGTTACAGGAAAATCCTCCCTACTCTCCCGTAAGTCCAAGGCCCCATTGCAGAGATCACCAAAGTGTCCTGTTAGCCTTTCCGAGTGAGGAGACTATAACCTGAGAATTTGCCTCGACCTTCCAAGACAAGCTCCGTAAGTCAGGACTCGCACATTGGGAGAGCATTGAACCCACACCAAGTGCTGATTAGATAATTTGAAATCCAACCTCCTAACCAACTGTGTTTCATCAAAAAAATTGACCCCCAAAAAAATAAATTAAACTCATGACCTTGAAACTTAAACTCCAAGACTTAAACTCCTAACTAATTGTATTTCGCTTAAAAAATTAACCAAAAAAAACAAAAAAATTAAACACATGACCTTGGGCTTAAACCCAAGGCTTAACTATTCTTTTTAAAGAATAGTCTGTCACGCTAGCGTTGGACGGTTGGTGCGTTCATTAATCTTTTCAAAAAGTCGTTGGCCCACATAAAGGTTCAAAATAATATTATAATAATATATGATTAGTTTTTGTGAATCAACAATGATTCATCCCACTAAAAACATGACCACTAATAGCACTAATGCATTAAAAAAGTAAAAAAAAAAAAAAAGCACAACTCCAAGACCAAAATATCACATCATTAATGGCGGGACCCATTGCCACCTAATTAGTGGGAGCACTAATTAGTGCTCCTAAGCATTTTTCTTTTGTGAATAGGTGGCGATTTGGGAAGTTGATAAATATTTAATTTTTTAATTTTTTTACACAAAAAAAAATTATAAAAAAATCAATTTTTTTAATTAAAAGTTAACTTTTAACAAAAAAAATAAAAAAAAGTCAAAAGGTCAGTTTTTTACTATATTTTCAAAATATCATGATAATATTTTTTTATAAATCTAAAAAATGATTTTTTTTTCTCCTTTTTTTTTAAATTTGATAACGTTTTTGTGAATTTTATATTCTATTTATTATTACTATTATAGTAATATATGATTACAAAAATATTACCATCATACATATAAATTATATTTAAAATTTATTGAAGGATCCTAAATGTTAATATATGAGTAATTTGGAAAGCTAATTAAAAATTAATTTTTAACTTTTAATTTATTTTAAATCATATCGTCTATTACACTTTTTAAACATAAAAAAAATTAAAAAAATTAATTTTTAACTAATTTCTAAAATCACTCAATAATTTCCTTGCGAATAATAGTTGTGCATCATTTTCATTAGTTAATTTTTGTGTTTATAATTTTTTTTAAATGTTAATTCTGTGGCCGCTACGTACGGGCCAAAATAACACGTTTCATGCTCGGCTCCAAATCCCCATACTCTCCGGGCCGACTCTTTTTGACTTTTGGTGGGTAGGTTTCGTTCGGACCAAACCATTTAATTTGGGATAAATTAAACTCGCTGAGGTAATGTTTGGTAACATTTATATATTTAATTTATATTTATAAATTTTTTATAAATTAATTTTCATTTATTTTTAGAAAAATATAAATTACAAACGCGTTTGGTTTAAACTAAATATTTAAAAAAATTTAAAAATATAAACTAAAAAATATGTTTGTTCAAATTTAAAATATTTATATTTATTTTTATTATTTATGACAATGGGATCACATACATTATAATTGAAAAAAATTTAATTGGGAAAAAATATTTGAAAAAAAAATTAATTGAAAAAAAGATTAATTGAAAAAAAAATTATTTGAAAAAAAAATTAATTGAAAAAAAATTAATTGAAAAAAAATTGAAAACTGAAAATTGAAAATTCATGAACAAAAAAATTCATGAACAACCATTCATAAACAAAAAAATTATCAAATAAGTTTTTATGATAATTTTTAAAATTTTTGTAAATATAAACTGAAAATTGAAAACGGAATGATTACCAAACAGACCCTACTGTGTGAAAAAAATTAGAAGTGCTAGATATTCACTCACAATTTACATTTTTAAATTCATCCACAATAATTTAATAAAAAAGATAAATTTTATATAATTGAGTGTGATAAATTAAATATTAATATCTATCATGTTATATCAATGTGAGTCGAGTTGTGATAAATTTTTTATAGGTCTTAAATATTTTTCAAAAAAATATTAATTTCTATTGAAATTGTAATTCACATAATGTAATATTTTAATAATTTTTTATTGATAATTTATAATTATATAAATAAAAATAATATTATTATAATTTATTAATATATATATATATATATATATTATTTTAGTATTTATTCACTGTCTGTATTTATTTCGATCACTTTAATTTTATTAAAAATGAGATTAATATAATTATATATATACATATAAGGTGTGCTGCAATAAATCAGATATTTTGGGGGGGAAGAATAATAGGGTATAACAAAGAGAAATATTATGAACTCGGCATAGCTTGGGAAGTTAGTTTTGGTGGGTTAGGGGTTAAAATAGTCACAAAAAATAAAATAGGCTATTTTAGTCACAAAAAACAAAACATCAAATTCAACCCATAATCATTACACTCCTCTCTCACAAAAAAAAATCAAAAAGTCCTTCCCAAACCAGGTTTTTTAACCCCAAGCTAAAATACCCAAAAGTCAAAAATCCAACCCACTACCCAAATAGAGACTAAATAATCTATTAAATATTTTATTAAATTTTTTATGTAGACACAAACTCGTATCTATATAAAAAATTTAATAAAATATTTAATAAATTATTTGATATTTCTAATATTATTTGATCAGAAACTTAAAAAGTCAATCTGGTAAGTCCAGCTTTGCCACGTGTTGTTGCGGTCCAATCACCCGTATGTCCTTAATATGGGCCCCATTCATCAAAGTAGGGACTGAATTTTTGTCTCATTATTCATTGGAGGCCTCCGCAGTGGAGTTGCTATGGAGAGTTTTAGTGTCAATTGGTAAATTTTAGCTAGCAAAAATGTGTTGTGGGGTGCTGCAGTGGATCAGTTAGTGTGTATGTTAGTGGTGTGTGCTAGTCGTGTGTGTTAAAAAGTTTGTTAACTGCGGCTAACGCTTGGAAGTGTTTTGTTTGTCTTCCGAATTGACCGGTCGGTTGACCCGGTCAACGGATTTTTTTTTTTTTTTTATATACTTGTTGGGATTTTTTTTTTGGACTTAAAATTTAATTGGGCTTGAAATTTTTTATTAAACTAAATTATTTATTTATTTTATTTATTATATACACATATATATATATATATATATTTAACACACACCTTAACACACCCTTTAACATATCTATTGCACCACCACTCACTTTCTAAAATTAACAAATTCTTAACACATCTTAACAAACATTTTTGGACCCCACTTTTATCACTTTTTGTCATATAACATACTTTAACAAATAATTTTAGCTATCTCATTGTGGATGCCCTTAGCTTTAGCCGCAATTTTTGTGGATAGCGTTTTTTCTTTTCTTTTGTTTTTTTGTCATAAATAAATAGGTGTTTTTATTTAAAATTTAATACTCAAATTTATTCAAAATAGGTGCTTCATTGAAATAAAAAATGTTAGTAATGTTTTTATAAGTTGTCATTTCGTCATAAGGGCTTGTAATCCAGTGGTATCACCCTAACAAGCTCCTATGAAAAATTAGTGGTTTAGACCTTGCTAGAAACGAAGTTAGTGGTATAAAAATCTGTACCACCTGCTACTTGTTGCATGCTAAACCACTCTCGCCGCTTAGCTACTCTTATTTATATCCTTGGGAGTAGGCTAGACCAATATTCTGTATTTCGGTCCTAAAATTTTTTTGTCCTTTCTTATGAATTTTGACTGGTCATTAATCTCGATGTAGAATATGTTCTTGCAACGACCCAATAAACTGTTTTTAGTATAAACCATATATGCAGAGAGAGATATCATACAAAATGCTCTAGGCAACCTAGAGTTGAATTTAAGAGATGCAGTAAGAAAACAACCTTCATTTCCTTTGTGGAGAGGTTGATTTTAGTGACTCGAAACCGTGCTACATAATTAGAACAAATTGCACTTATAATCGCATCATGTTACAGCCTCTATCAATCTAGAACGGAGGAGAGGCAAAAAAACTTTCCAATTCATTTAGAGGCTTTTTTGAGTTCTAGAACAGTATCAGTCTATTTATTTATTTATTTTTATTTTTAATAGAACTTCCATGTGATGTGAACATATTGCTAATGTGTGGTGGTGGTTGAGGTTCATGCGATAACCAATTCTAATGTAGATTTATTTTTATTTTTGGATTCGGTTTCCAGATTTTCTTCTTGAATATTAGGGTATATATTTGGAGCTTCTTTGCTAGTTTCTTTGATATTTGTTTGAGTTTAAACCTGGTTTGAAAAGTATACATTAAAGGATTGCTTGTTTCGTTCAATATAAAAGAGAGTATTGTTCTTCAGTAGATTCCGTGAAATTTGGGCCTAAAGCTTTGGTGGATTCTAGAGTGGCTCATTGTTGTGGATTTGATATCGGCAAGACAATTCTGAGGTGAAGACGGGGCTGGAAGAGGCACATAGGGGTCGGTTCGATTCGGGCGTGGATTCGTTAGGTAATTAAAGTATACTTGTGTAATTTCTTTATGTCTTCTTAGTAGATTATTTTGTGACTTTTGCCCGTGCTTTTTAATCATAATTGGAGGCGCTCCAATTGTGATTTTTTCATATTAAATCGTTATTTTGATTTGTTTTTGATTATTTGATTGTAATTGCTATTTACTTGTTAAAATCTCTACATAATCACAAAACAATATTTAAGAGATTTCTAAATTTTTCAGTTGTGATTGGACCCTTAGGACTTTTAATAAAGCACACCTACCATAGACAACCATAAAAAATCTACATTAGAATTGGTTATCACATGAAGTAATTAATTGGCCTCCTATTAATTAATCTCATCAACTTATATAATTGCTAGTGTGTACAGAGACACAAAACAGCTCTTCCTCTCAGCGAGTCCCTTAACTCCAATGAGCCCACCATAACTGGGGTTGGTTAGCTTAGATCTAGCCACATGTTTCTGTCACAACTATTTTTATGGGGTCACACAAAAAATAAAAGGAAAAACTATGCAAAACTCAAGAAGTATCCAAAAATGAAATGTATGATACTGATTCAAACTTAAGTATGGTGTGAACATACCCATAATAAATATGGTCCACACATTCCATTTTGAGGTAGTTTTTCTGGGTGTGTGGTATTGCATTGCTATTATGTCACATACTCTTGTTTTATTTATTTTTACTTTTTTGATTTTATGTCAACATTCATTCTTGTGTATGGTCATATTCCCCAATTGCAAATTCCCAGCCTGATTTTGAATGGAAATTGATTTTCTTTTCTCTTCTCTACAATCTAACTTTTCATTTATCCTTGTGTTTGGTTGGGAGATTTGAGGAAGAATTTGAAAATGGAAAAGGAAAAGGTATGTGAAATTAGGTGAATTATTTATTCACCAAACGTTTGTTGAAGAAGTGATTGAATTTCATAAATACATCAAAGTTATGTTGATTGGACTTGTAGCATACTAGATCCAAATTTCTCAAATGCATTGTTAAGACCATCTCCAACGCTTCACCAAACCTGGCACCAAATTTAAAATTGGGTGAAAAAACACTTTTTTGAGCTCCAACGGTTTCACCAAATTGATATCAAATCGAGAATTCATCAAACCTTTCACCAAAATGAGAACAGGCTCCGCATTTCATCAAATCACTAT
The DNA here is from genome assembly GCF_055761805.1 of Camellia sinensis. Classification (NCBI taxonomy): domain Eukaryota; kingdom Viridiplantae; phylum Streptophyta; class Magnoliopsida; order Ericales; family Theaceae; genus Camellia; species Camellia sinensis. The sequence continues at coordinate 168,574,937 of NC_138969.1, forward strand.
TCCTGACCGTTGGGGGAGACCAACCGGTCGACCAGCCGGTTGACCACTAAAGGGTTCAAACAGTTCAAAAAAAAAGTTCAAACAGTTAAAAAAAAAAAAATTTCCTAACCGGTCGACCGACCTGTTGTCCTAGAAAAAATTTAGAAAGTTCAACAAAAAAGGTTCAAACAATTCAAAAAAAAAAAAATTTCCCCTCACCGGTCGACCGACCGGTTGTCCCCGGACAAATTTGATATTTGGTGAACCATTGGAGCATCTGGTACCAAATTGGGAAAATGGTAATTTTTTTACTCAGATTTGGTGAAAAATTTGATGAACCATTGGACATGCTCTAAGTAATTTGATTAATTTCATGTTATAAAGATTAATGAGGAAGAATAAACTTTCAAAGGCATGTAACCTAAGAAATACGGATACGGACACGTGACACAATATGGACACTCGGACACATAAATTTCCAAAAAATGCAGGATATGACACATTGGGGACACGTTCAAAACATATATTTTTATATTTTTATTATATGTACATTTTTAAATATAAAATATGTATTTTATATCAAATATTTAATTTTATCAAATTTATCAACCTTATGTATGCTATTTTAATAAAAAAAATTAAAATTTTTAATTTTTTTTGAAAAAAATAGTACTCATCGTGTTCCTTGCATGTCCTCAACATGTCCAAAGTGTTCTAGCGTGTCCGACACGTGTCCATAGTTGTGCGTGTCTGTGTCAGACAGACCTTCGGGGAGGTGTTCGTGCTTCATAGTCCACACTTCATTTTCTAGCTTTTTTTGTTTTTTTTTTTTGTTTTGTTTTGTTTTGTTTTTTTTTTTGAGCTTTGTAGCATTGGTGTTAGGGAAAGGATTTTCTCCAGTCCACAGTTGGATTGGAGTGGTGCAATTGGGGCTCGTGGGGCCATCACGGATCCCACTGTGAAAACCAAAACCATTTATTTTGTAGACTTATACATATAAATTATACTTGTTGGCCATTTTTTGAAAACAAATAAGATAAAATTAACGGTTTAAATCGTCGGAATAAAATTAACGGTTTAAATCGTCGGAATATTATATCAATCTCATTTGTTACATGGTAATCTACCCACAAATCTTATAAAATGAACGGTTTAAATCGTCGGAATAAAACCGCACCCCTCCAGTCCAACAGTGGATTAGAGAGAATCCCTTTCACTGTTGTAATACTTTTCCTACTTACATGTCTCTCTTTCCATAAAATAACAGGTCCTCGTGAAAGAAGTCAGGATATCTTGATAAGTGAAGGGCTTATTGTGAACAAAAGAGATTATTCAGGTGAAAGTACAACGGACGAACTAGAGCTTCCATTATTTGACTTTGGTACCATAACAATGGCTACAAACAATTTCTGTGATGAAAATAAACTAGGACAAGGTGGTATTTGTTGGATTTATTTTCTAGTGTGGCCCAATAACCTACATATATCTACATATTTTAATTTATTTGGACTCCACAATTAGATAAAGCCAATATTTGAGATCAAGTTCAGTAATTAGAATTTTAATATAATTACTCTTCTAAGATAAGAAAGAAACTTTGATGGATAGGAATTCTTCTGATAGAGTTTATCTGGCCCTCTTCTCTCCTCTATATAAGTATGGGTGACCCCATTTTCATATGATAAGTATTTTTTCATCACTCTAAGTCTTATAGTCATCCTAATTAAGAGAGACAGAGAGAAGAAGGTGAGCCAAGAATTCAAGGTTTAACTATTAGGAGTATTTTCTCAACTTCTCTAATTCAATGGCTGACAAAGATATGTTTCGTTTTATTCTTGAGTTGTATTGAATTCAAGATCCTGTAAAGTTTAATTCTGCATTATTATTGGTTACATGTATTATTAAATCTTACATGTGGTATCAGAGCTTTAGTTTTATGAATCAATACACCTTAAAATAATAATATATTTACGATACTATTATTAATAATACGGTTCCTTTGTTTTAGTAAAGGTATTGACTTTAAAATATTATCTCAATTTGTTTGTATTCATCAAACATGTAATACACCTTTTTTTTAAAATTTTTGTTATGTTGTTAACATGCATAGCCATGACTTTAAAGTTTGCATGATAGCAATCTACTTATTCACCTTGCGTTCTTATTAGAGAATCGGACCATTCATTGCGGGACTCTACAGAAATTTACGGAATATTATCTAGCAATTCATTATGAATTACGGAATATTGTCTATTATTGTTAATATTCATATATTTTTATGATTTAAATTTGATATCATGATATAATTTTATGACATTGAATATTAAATGTTGAAATGGTTAATTCATTTAGGTGTAATTCTTGTTGACTATTATATGAGATATTCATGATTGTCATATTGCATATATATATATATATATATATGTTCATTTGGAGTTATTATTATTATCATATTGGTAATTGCAATCACATAAAAGAAATTCTAGAAATCATAATAATGATTGAATTAATGATAATTAAATAATTCAAATTAATGAATAGAGAATATTGTTGGTTAGTTTCGTATTTATAGGGTTTACTAATTTAGTAGCTGCCAAAGTGGCCTAGATTTGTAAAACTTATAAATATAGAACTACATAAAAGAATTGTTAAAAGGGTAACATTAAGGTCGATAATATTCTCAATTGCAGTTATAATTAGGAGATTGAGACTAGCCCAAAGGAGAGTCACCTTCATATAATTATAAACTGGGTAGGGTAATGTAACTTATGTAATTTGACAGATTAGAATTGAATACCCAAAGGTAACATGACTAACTGAAAAGTTTCATAAATTACTTTAGACTCACATAAGTGTTTCTTGACGAGTGGACAATCGATATACCTAAGTTTTGCCCAAAGAAAAGACTTATGTGATATCAATAGTTCATCATTATAATTCTCAAAGCTTTAATATGTATATTGTTCTATCTTATTTCAGTGATAGTTCCCACCTCATTGCACTCTCTTACATCGGACATCCCTCTACTTATTGGCTCGAATTTTTTAGAATTGTATGAACATGTTCAGTTTACACTGGGTGTGTTGGACCTCGATATGACATTGCTTGAAGATAAGCTTGCAGACGTTAATGAATATAGTACTGCAGAACAAGTTGCCCTTTCTGAATCTTGGAAAAGGTCCAATAGACTCAGTTTGATGTTCATGAAGATGACCATTGCAAATAACATCAAGACCTCCTTACCTCAAACTGTTAATGCATTGAAATACTTAAAGGCTGTTGAAGATCGATTTAGATCTGCTGACAAGTCACTTGCTGGCACTATTATGGCTGAATTGACAACAATGAAATATGATGGCAACCGAGGAGTTTAGGATCACAGTCTCAATATGGCTGACAAAGCTGCAAAACTTAAAACCTTAGGAATGCAAGTTGATGAAACTTTCCTTGTGCAGTTTATTCTCAACTCACATCCATCACAGTTCGGTGCATTCAAAATCCACCATAACACCAATAAAGATATGTGGAGTTTGAATGAGCTGACTAATATATGTGTTCAGGAGGAAGTGAGGTTGAGGGAGGAAGGACGTCAAACTGCATTGGCTGTAACTCACGGAGCTATAAAGAAAAAGAATGATAAGTTTGTAAAATCAAAGAAAAATCCACCACAGAAAAAGAATGAACCTGGGTAAGAAAATCAGGCTCAGAATGGTTTCACTGTCAAGTGCTACTTTTGTGGCAAGAAAGGGCATGTAAAGAAAGACTGCAGCAAGCGAAAGACTTGGTTCGAAAAGAAAGGTAAGAAATTTTCTTTTGTTTGTTATGAATCAAATCTTACGGAAGTACCTTCTAATACTTGGTGGATTGACTCTGGGGCCACGACCCAAATTACAAATGACATCCAGGGATACCTCTCAACCAGGAAACCGAAGGAAAGTGAAAGATTTGTCTATATGGGGAACCGTCTCAAAGTTGAAGTCGTAGCAGTAGGAACCTACCGACTGATCTTAGAGACGGGTCATCAAACGGATCTAGAAGACACTTTTTATGTTCCTTCAATTTGTAGGAATTTAGTTTCATTATCCAAATTAGATCGTGTTGGATATTCAGTTTTATTTAGTTGTGAAAAACTCAATTTAATGTTTAATTCAATAATGATTGGTTCTGGTAATTTATGTGATGGCTTATATAAAATTACCTTAAATCATGAGTTTGCACAATCATTAGTAACTCAGCATTCGAATATTGGTTTAAAACGTGGTCAAATTAATGAAAAATCCTCAATCTTGTGGCATAGACGGTTTGGGGCATATCTTTAGAAATAGAATTGAAAAATTGGTAAAGAATGAGATTTTGGAAAACCTAGACTTCACTGATTTTGAGATATGCGTGGATTGCATTAAAGGAAAGCAAACCAAACACACCAAGAAAGGCGCCACAAGAAGTAATGAGCTTCTTGAGATAATTCATACAGATATTTGCGGGCCACTCAACATCCCATGTCTTAGTGGTGAAAAATATTTTATCGCATTTATAGATGACTTCTCACGTTATGGATATGTGTATCTAATTCATGAAAAGTCTTAAGCTGTTGACATCCTTGAGGTGTACATAATTGAAGTCGAGAGACAATTAGATAGAAAGGTTAAAATAGTGAGATCAGACAGGGTGGTGGGTATTATGGTAAATATGATGAGTCAGGCCAAAATCCAGGCCCATTTGCTAAATTCTTAGAAAAGAAAGGCATTCGTGCTCAATATAGAATGCCTGGTACACCACGGAAAAATGGAGTTGCTAAAAGGCGCAATCGTACACTCAAAGATATGGTTAGGAGTATGTTAAGTTACTCAATTATACCTATTTCACTGTGGGGTAAAGCTTTAAAGACTGCAATGTATATCTTAAATAGGGTTCCTAGTAAGGCGGTTCCAACAACTCCTTTTGAGTTATGGACTGGTAGGAAATCTAGTTTGAGACACTTACATATTTGGGGTTGTCCAGCAAAGGCAAGAATCTTCAACCCACAAGAGAAAAAGTTGGACTCAAGAACAATATCTGGATATTTTATTGGTTATCCAGACAAGTCTAAAGGGTACAAAGTCTATTGTTCTAATCACAGTACGAGGATAGTGGAGACTGATAATGCTAGATTCCTAGAGAATGGTGAAATTAGTGGGAGTGAGAAAACAAGAGTGGCGAATTTCGAGGAAATTATGGTGGATATCCCAACATTTGACCTTTATCGAAAAATTGTTGTACCTCAGACTATTCTATAGGCTGAGGGAATCGAACAACATAATGAAAATCCTTCACCACCTCATGTTTCACCACTTCATGAAGATACCACCATTGAAAATATTGTAGAACCACCACAACCGGCAGTTCTGAGAAGATCTCAGGGGGAAAGAAAGCTTGCCATTCCAGATGATTACATAGTGTATCTACAGGAATCTAATTTTGATATTGGAATTAATAAGAATCCAGTCTCATTTTCACAAGCCATGAATAGTGATGATTCTTCTAAATGGGTCAATGCTATAAATGAAGAGTTAAAATCCATGGAATAGAATAGTGTTTGGGATCTCGTCGAATTGCCTAATAACTGTAAAAAGGTGGGTGTAAATGGGTCTTTAAGACCAAGCATGACGCAAAAGGCAATATCGAACGATTTAAAGCCAGACTTGTTGCCAAGGATTTTACTCAAAAAGAAGGCATAGACTATATAGAGACCTTCTCTCCAGTATCTAAGAAGGACTCACTTAGAATCATCCTAGCATTAGTAGCTCATTATGACTTAGAGTTGCATCAAATGGATGTGAAAACTGTTTTTCTGAATGCGAATTTGGATGAAGAAATTTATATGAAGCAACCAGAAAAATTTGCAAAGAAAGGTAAAGAACATTTAGCTTTCAAATTAAAGAAATCCATATATGGCCTTAAACAAGTTTCCAGGCAATGGTATTTAAGGTTTAATGATACCATTGCCTCATTTGGATTTAAGGAAAATGCACTTGATCAGTGCATATATCTGAAGGTTAGTTGGAGTAAGTTCATTATTTTGGTGCTATATGTGGATAACATTTTGTTAGCTAGTAATGACCTTGGCTTATTGCATAAAACCAAGGAATATCCCTCCAAGACCTTTAAAATGGTCAATATGGGTAAGGCAAACTATGTTATTGGCATAGAGATCTTTAGGGATCGATCTCGAGGATTGCTAGGACTATCTCAGAAAGGATATATTTATCATGTTTTGGAGAGATTCAATACGCAGTTTTGTTCAGTCGGTGATGCACACGTCATGAAAGGTGATAAATTAAGTGAAAAAAGTGTCCAAGGAATGACTTGGAAAGAAAAAAAATGAAGGACATTCCATATGCATCAGCAGTAGGGAGCCTGGTGTATGCCCACACATGTACCAGGCCAGATATTAGTTTTGCAGTTAGAATGTTGGGAAGATTCCAAAGTAATCCTGGAATGGAACATTGGAAAGCAATGAAGAAGGTTATGAGATATCTTCAGGGAACAAAAGACTATATGCTCACCTATAGGAGATCAGAACTGTTGGAACCTTGATAGTAGAAAATCTACATCAGGTTTTGTTTTTCTACTAGCTAGTGGAGCAATTTCATAGAAGAGTGTGCAGCAGTCCAATATTGCTTCATCTACTATGGAGGCTGAGTTTGTGGCATGCTTTGAGGCTACAAATCATGCTTTATGGTTACGAAATTTCATCTCAGGACTTGGTGTTGTTGACTCAATTGCCAAGCCGTTGAAGATATATTGTGACAATACCGCATCAGTTTTCTTCTCTAAGAATGGAAAGTACTCTAGTGGCTCCAAACATAAGGAAGTAAAGTACTTAGTTGTTAGAGAAAGAGTCTAGAAACAACAAGTGTTAATTGAAAACGTAAGCACCTCTCTTATGATTGCTGATCCATTCACAAAGGAATTGCCACCAAAGACATACAAAGAGCATGTTATCAGGATGGGTCTTTTAAGCAACCATTGATGTGTATGGTTAATCGTGAGTGTTTATTTTTATTTGACACTATTTGCGCACAAATAATTTTGTTTCTAATTTTCTTATTTCTAAAAGTGTTTGTACACATTAATTTGAATATTGATAAACAAGAAATGTCTTAATAAGACAATTATAGGGGCCTTTCAGGAAAACAATTACATATCCCAATAATAGACTGGGTTAGTGAAGGTTATCGATGGTGTGGTGCATAGAAGGGAATATGATATAAATGTTATATAACTGCTGTGACTCACATTGGTGATCTGAAGTAATCACAATATTATATTTTCTAATATATCTGAACTCATTGGCTATTTTAAAATTCGTGATCACGTGTCAAAGTTTTTAGTGTGGAATCCAATGAGTCAAAAATTTTATAAATTGCATATTTTTTTATTATTATTATTTTTTTTTGAAAAAAACTCATAATTGCATCATAATCAACTTAATGGGCCAAGTGGGAGAATGTTGGATTTATTTTCTAGTGTGACCCAATAGCCTACATATATTTACATGTTTTAATTTATTTGAACTCCACAATTAGATAAAGCCAATATTTGAAATCAAGTTCAAAAATTAGAATTTTAATATAATTACTCTTCTAAGATAAGAAGGAAACCTTGATGGATAGGAATTCTTCTGATAGAGTTTATCTGGCCCTCTTCTCTCCTCTATATAAGAATGGATGATCCCCTTTTCATATGATAAGTATTTTTCCATCACTCTAAGTTTTCTAGTCATCCTAATTAAGAGAGACAGAGAGAAGAAGGTGAGCCAAGAATTCAAGGTTTAACTATTAGGGGTATTTTCTCAATGTCTCTAATTTAATGGTTGACAAAGGTATGTTTCGTTTTATTCTTGAGTTGTATTGAATTCAAGATCTTGTAAAGTTAATTCTGCATTATTATTGGTTACATGTATTATTAAATCTTACAGTTTTGACATTGTTTACAAAGTATGTTCTTTATCACTAACACATTAATTAAAATTATTGTATAAAATTCACAGGATACCCAGAAAGATACTTGTGACGATGTTTTGGATGGAAATTCCAGAGACTGTTGGTTGAAGGTCAAGAAATCACAGTGAAGAGACTGTCGAAGAATTCCGGGCAAGGAGTCGAAGAATTTAAGAATGAGGTTAGGTTGATTGCAAGGCTTTAACACATAAATCTTGTTCGTCTCCTCGGTTGTTGTTGAGATGGAAGAAAAGATGTTGATATACGAATACATGGAAAACAAAAGCCTCGACTCCATTTTATTCAGTTAGTCTCTCTCACTACTAGCCATGTATTGAGTTTAGACAATGTTATGTTCACAGAAATGTGCACAAAAAAATCAATTTTGTTTAGTTTTCATGCCGTCTAATTTAAAAGTTTTCTTCCAGATAAAGAGAAACGCACTTTGTTAGGTTGGTGAAGGCGCTTCAGCATCATTTGTGGGATTGGTCGAGGGCTTCTTTATCTTCACCAAGACTCCCAGTTTAGAATTATCCATAGGGATCTCAAAGTAAGTAACGTTCTACTTGATAGAGAAATGAACCCAAAAATATCAGACTTTGGCATAGTAATAATTTTTGGAGGAGATCAGACAAAGGCAAATACAATGAGAGTTGATGGGACTTATTAAGTACCGTAGTTGATGGGACTTATTAAGTACCATAGGGAAAGATCTTTGTACTTATTACACCAAAATTTAATACAGTTACCTTACAAATACTAATTTTTGTATGTTATATGTTATGCAGTGGTTACATGGCTCCCGAATATGCAATGGATAACATTTTCTCAGTAAAATCTGATGTCTTAAGCTTTGGCGTATTAGTGGTAGAGATAGTAACTGGCAAGAAGAACAGGGGATTTTACCGTGCAAACCAAGAACATAACCTTCTTGGACACGTAAGTGTGAATTTTTATTTAAAAAAAGGTTTGCAAATTTTTTTCCTGGAAAGGCACTTGGTGGAAACAGATTCATCAACAAGAAAGCAAGATGAATCGTGCACTGTGAATCGAGTCACGGTTACAATGCTAGATGTCCGGTAGTAAGTTGCCTAAAAAATTCCTACACCATAGTTGTTGTATGTCTTAAGGAGTTGGTTGTTTTTTTTTTTTTGAGAGGTTAAGAAACTAATAGGTCATCTTTTATGCAAGAGATATATAGTCTGTTGGTTTTTATAGATCAGTAAATAGAAATTCTATATTTTGGGGTTAACATAACGTCAACTATTTTTCCTTTCAAAGTTATATGAGATTCATTTTCATTAGTGTGAGCCTTCAACATATGTAAATGGCCCTTCAGATTGTTGAAGTGATAATGGGCATATATATCAATAACGAATATGAATGATTGAATTGATCCGTCTTCTCATATGAAAATAAAGATACAACACGAGGACTTTCTAGGATCTCCCATCCTAGAATTTCTGTGACGTATTTTTGTTTATGAAGTATTAACATTTGGATGCACCAAGAGAAAACTGACCACATATGAAGCCTCCGTTTGGGAAGTGGGTTGGCTTTTTGGCTTTTTAGCTTTTTTGGCTATTTTAGCCTGGGCTTAAAAGCTTGGTTTGGGAAGGGTTTTTTGGCTTTTTGGCTTTTTTGAGTTTTTTTGTGACAGAAGAATGTAATGATTATGGGTTTGATGTAATGTTTTGTTTGTTATGGCTAAAATAGCCTATTTTGTTTTTTGTGGCTAAAATAGCCAAAAAAACCTGCAAACCCACTTGCCAAACACAAGCTTACTTTCAAAGGCTATGTAAGGTTTAAGAATTTGGAGAGGGATTTAAAAATAAAAATGGAAAATGTGTGAAATATATATTTTTTTAGTTTACACACTTTTTTCCTTTCCATTTTTAAATCCCTCCCAAAATCTATGAACCAACACACAGTGTTAAGAAAATTAATTATGAGCATATGTTTGATTGGGGGTTCGGGAGAGAAGATTGGATTATCAATCCATGGGACTAATCTAACTCATGTTTGTGTGCAATAAAATGTCATAAGATTAGTAATCTCATGGGAATATGAATCCCCTCCCATGGTGGGATTAGCATTTGTAACGCCCTCAAAATAATGCATATAAACCAATCATTCAAGACATCCAAAGACATAAAAGAATAAAACATATTCCCATTCATCAGAGTATTTAGTTCAAAAGTATTACATGTTGACAACAAAAGTAAATGCCATACGGGCATACAACTTTCCAAGCCAACACTTAGTTATAAGAATAGAGTGTTCTAACTCTAAACACATTAAGCCCTTAGCTTGAATTTACATGCAATATAAAAGATAATTACAAAAAAATAAGCCTTCAGTTCCTACAGCCTCCCAAGCTACATTCTTGGAGGCGGCATATTGTCTGCACCTGAAAATGATGTCCCATATAGGGTGAGCCAACGCCCAGTAGAGATATGTTAAACATAATATGAACGATAACTAAAACATTAGCTTTTGATAAATGTTTAACTCAAATAAACAGATGTACATCTCTTTCATAACCAATCTATATTCACAGGTATTTATGTATATATATATATAAACATATCTTTTTTCCGTTTCTGTCACGACCCCATTCCGTCCCTAGTAGAATGGTGCCATGATGGCTAGTAATCCGAGATTACCAAAGGCCAACATGCAAAGATTCACGCACAATATGGGGCTTACATGTGCGGAAGCAATAATTTAATCCTAATTAGTGCATAAGAGCTGTGTGTAAATCAAATGAAATGACATACATCATAGCGAGGTCTTACAATTTGAATACAAACGAATAAGTACATAATACATCTTGATCAAAAGGCTTCTCAAGCTGACATATGCAAAATAAAATGAATCACAAGCCAAAAAGCATAGTCTTCAAGATGCTATCAAAAGTATGAATCCAAAACATCATGCCAAACGCATCTAGGCGTCACCGCCGTCCTGCTCATCACCTACATATATATATATATAGAGAGAGTGAGCTTGGATACTCAGTGAATGATATAATCAATAAAGGGGTTTGCATGAATGATATCCGAGATCTTTGTCAAGCCAAATCACATCATATCTTGTACGAAATCAAAGGACAAATCAAGTTCATCTAAAAATCTTTCAAGTCTCAAGGGATGCTTACTAGCATCAATAATACAAGGGATGACATAATCAAAGGTGCTACAAAAGTTTAGAGTCCCCTAGCATGTACGGACTTGTGCTGCAAATGCTTATAGTCCCTTAGCACGTACGGACTTGTGCTGCAAATGCTTATAGTCCCTTAGCACGTACAGACTTGTGCTACAAAAGTTTATAGTCCCTTAGCACGTACGGACTTGTGCTACAAAAGTTTATAGTCCCTTAGCACGTACGAACATGTACTACAAATGCTTATAGTCCCTTAGCACGTACGGACTTGTGCTACAAATGCTTATAGTCCCTTAGCACGCACGAACATGTACTACAAATGCCTATAGTCCCTTAGCACGTACGGACTTGTGCTACAAATGCTTATAGTCCCTTAGCACGTACGGACTTGTCAAGAAGGTTATCAAAACCAAAGCTAATACTTGATACACAAAATAGGGATGGTCATGCATGCTTAACAAATACTTTTTCCAAAACAAGCAAGACAAGGCTTTATCAAATGTCATAACATAACTTTATTAAAAATACCACTCACTTAGTTCTTCAAACGTCGGGGTCAAAGCAAGAGTCCAAGTCCTACAAGCACATGGCAAAGTCTATTGAATGCACTCTCAAACAAGCTTTACATGAATGCAAATGATCTCGGCATTCCTTCAAAACCAAGTCGGACCAAAACAAGACACTGTTTCTTATCTCGGTAAAACATAATGGGCACCAACCAGGTCTTGGCCGAGGTCCCACACCTCCTTACCGAGGTGTGGTTCCAATGGCCACATTCAAGGAAATGAAGTCGGGAAAATCTGGGTTTCTCTCTGCTGAAGAACATGAACATGAAGAACATGAAAAACATGAAGGCTTAATCACAACTTGTTATTACGAAATTTGGGATTTCATGAGATGAGTTCGAAACCTGGGTATCCATACTTGAAGATCTTATAAAGACAAACACGAAAACATGAATCTTGATGCAAGCTTTCAGATCAACAAGGCTTTTATTCAAGAACACATGAATATCACTTTCTCTTTCTAAAACTAAACATTAAATCAATGCATGGCTTACAAATCGTGCTCGATCATGCAGTGTAGCTAGATGTACAATAAGAACAACAAGAGTAGATCAAGATTCTAACCTCAAGACACGAATCTAACGGCTCAAGATGTGAAGATCAAGCTTGGAAATCTATTCTCTTTCTAAGAACTCATCCTTCTTCTTCCTAGAGCCTCTTTCTCTAAAAGACAAGGATATGATACAAAATGATGTGTTTCTCAACAGCTCACTAACTTAACCCTCTGCTGGGACACGTGGCATCGGCTGGTTGGCTCTTCTCAAAAAGGTGACTGAGTGAAAAGACAAGACTATGACAAAGTGTGTTCAACAAGCAAGATGGCATAGGCACTCCGGCAGGTAATGATCTCGGCTAAGGACAAAGCATCGGCAAGTAAGGTCTCAATGATCTCGGCTAGGAAGGACAACACTTGACTTAGTTATGCCACACCTCGACCTAGATGCGCGACACCTCGGTCTAGGTCATACCAACCCAGGAACAAGATCACTAGGTGCAAGGGTAACATCTCAACTTAGATGATTCATATCTCGGCCTCGATGGCACACACCTCGGCCTAGATGATGACATCTCGGCCAATATGTCATGGTGGAGATGGAGGTCAAACAAAGTGGTTCCAAGATAGTCCTAGGTATAAAAGGTTCAAAAGTGTGACCCAGGCGTAGGATGACCTCTGCTAAACTCACACCAAGCAAGGACCAAAGCATGCAGTAACACTTAGCAAAACAAAGACAAGATTTGAAATGCAAGCTTAACATGACAAAATCATATAAATGCATGAGAGTATGACTAAGATGAAGTGAATGTTGTTACATCCTACCCCTCTTAAAGAAGTTTGGTCCCCAAACTTGAGTTACCTTGATCCGAAAACAATTTCGGATAGCGGACTTTCATCTCTTCTTCCATCTCCCATGTAGCATCCTTGCCGTAATGCTCCTTCCATTCGATTTTCACCATCGGTATCGACTTGTTCCTCAACTGTTTCACTTGTCAATCAATAATTCTCATTGGCTTCTCCTCGTAGCCTAAATCTTCATTAACCCTAATCCCGGAATGATCAATCACATGTAATGGATCTCGAATATACCTCCTCAACATCGAAATATGAAACACATTGTGGACTTGACTTAGTTCTGGCGGTAGGGCAAGTCTATAAGCAACTGAGTTAACTCTTTCAAGGATTTCAAACGGTCCAATATAACGAGGTGCTAACTTCCCTTTCTTTCCAAACCTTGAAACTCCCTTTGTCGGCGAAATTTTCAGGAATACATGATCCCCAACTTCAAATTCTAACTCTCTTCTCTTCTGGTTGGCGTAACTCTTTTGTCGACTCTGAGCAATCCTAATTCTTTGTCAGAAAAGTTTATTCTTCTCAATTATTACTTGAATCAGTTCGGGACCGATTAAAGCTTTGTCTTCTACTTCGGTCCAACATATCGGCGATCTGCACTTCCTTCTATACAGAGCCTCATACGGCGCCATGCCAGTGCTAGCTTGATAACTGTTGTTGTAAGCAAATTCTACCAATGGCAGATGCACTTCCCAACTTCCCTTGAAGTCCAACACACATAGTCTAAGCATATCTTCAAGCGTCTAAATTGTCCTCTTTGTTTGCCCATCGGTCTGGGGGTGAAAAGCTGTGCTAAACCTTAATTCGGTTCCCAAAGCTCCTTGTAGACTCTGCCAAAATCTGGAAACGAACTTCGGATCTCGGTCTGAAACAATGGACATCGACACTCCGTGAAGTCTAATAATCTCGTTCATGTACAATGAAGCAAGTCGATCTGCATTAAATGTAGTCTTAACAGGCAAAAAAGTGTGTTGACTTAGTTAATCTATCGACTACAACCCAAATTGAATCCATACCCTTCAGTGTCCTCGGCAAACCACCCACAAAATCCATGGAGATGTGCTCCCATTTCCATTCGGGAATCGACAAAGGTTGAAGAAGTCCTGCTGGCCTCTGGTGCTCTGCTTTCGCTTGTTGACAATATAGGCACTGAGATACAAACTTAGCTATTTCTCTCTTCATATTTGGCCACCGAAAAGTCTGCTTCACATCTTGGTACATCTTCGTGTTTCCTGGATGAATGGCAAATTTGGAACCATGAGCTTCCTGCAAAATCTTCTTTTTCAATTCTGAGATGTCGGCTACGCACAATCTTCCTTCAAACTTGAGTACTTGATTCTCAATGGTATACCCTGACCTCGGCTTAGTGACAATCTCATCAATCATCTTTCTGAGGACTCTGTCTTCCATCTGTCTGGTCTTCACTTCCTTAATGATAGTCAGCTCCACTGAAATCATTGACAAATAAGCTGAATCCCCCACTAACTTCCTGCTCAACGCGTCGGCCACTGAGTTTGCTTTACCTGGATGATACTGAATTTACATGTCGTAATCTTTCAATAATTCAAGCCATCTTCTCTACCTCATGTTTAACTCCTTCTGAGTGAATAAGTACTTCAAACTCTTGTGATTTGTGAAAACTTGGCAAGAAGCTCATACAAGTAATGACGCCAAATCTTCAAAGCAAACACTACGGCTTCTAGTTCTAAATCATGGGTAGGATAATTCTTTTCATGAGGCTTCAATTGACGCGATGTATATGCTATGACTTTACCCCCTTGCATTAACACACATCCCAAACCCTTATAACAAGCATCACTATAAATCTGGAATTCCTCATTACTTGTCGGCAGTACAAGAATTGGTGCTGTGACTAACCTCGTCTTGGTTCGGGGGTTTCAACGTGACACTTTTGGAAACACAATTTATGGATGCATGATTCGCTGCTAACCAATCCATGCCCAATATAACGTCAAAATGAGTTATGTCCAACAGCATCAAATCAACTAATAATTCAACATTCTCAATCATAACAACACATGCTCTATAAATGGATGCAATAGTCATAGTTTTTCTAGACGGAGTAGACACAGATAACACATAACCAAGGGGTTCTAATTCCCTATTCAACTTCTCGGCAAACTTAGCAGATATAAATGAATGAGTAGAACCCGAATCAATCAATGTATATGCATCTTGAGAGCAAATGGGAAGTATACCTGACACTACTGTCTCGGCGTTCTAGGTGTCTCCTGGCACTAGAGCAAAAACTCTGCCCTGCCTCATCTGTCCTTTCCCGACGTTGCCTTTCTGCGCCGGGCCCGAGGTGTTTCCATTCTTCTTACTATCATCAGCCTTTGCCTTCGGACAGTCTTTTACTCGGTGACCTACCTCACCACATTCAAAACAAGCTCCAGACGCCCAACGACAAACTCTAGAATGTGGCTTCCCGCAACTTGAACATGTCGGCCTAGTGCCACCTTCCTGTCTTGAGTTGCTTGAACTGCCTATGTTCGTCTTCTTCCTGGCATCAAATGCTCTTCGGCGATTGTCATAATTCTGTCTCTTCTTCTGGTTCTTTCCTGAACTTTGGTATCGGTTCAGGTTAGTTTCTTCTAGGATTGCCTTGTCTAACACTCTGGCCTAAGTCGACATGTTGAGCATGTTCACTCGGTCCTGTATCAGTCCACGCAACCCACTTTCGAACTTCCTAGCTTTTCTATATTCGTCATCAACCATATGGGGCGCACATCTTGCTAACTTGGTAAAAGCACGGTCATATTCCTCCACTGTCTTGTTGCCTTGTGTCAAAGTCTGGAACTCTGTGGTCTTGCGGTCTCGGACACTAAGGGGGAAATGCTTGTTGTAGAACAACTCCAAAAATCTAGCCCAAGTCAAACCTGGGTTACCTTCTCAGACCATCATCCACCATCTTCGTGCGTCGTTGTCCAACGTGAATGCCGCTAATGACACCTTCTGGGCGTCGGTGCTGGGACAAATCTCGAATAACTTCTCTATTTCCAAAACCCATGCTTCGGCCTTCATCGGCTCTATACCCTCTTGGAACCTCGACGGTTTCATCTTTTTGAACTCTCTAATTAAGGCTATGGTGCCGTTCCCATATAAGGCTTGCTGTGGAGGCACTTGCAGCAATGGAGGAGGTGGAGGCGGAGCTACATGTCGGCCGTTTGTCTGTTCGGCCTGGGTAGAGGTAGTACTAGCATCCTGTAGCCTAGGCTGTCTCAACTCGTGGACCAAACCTTCGACCAGCCTTTCTAGTCTGTCTAATCTGTCTTCAGAATGATCTCGGTTAACTGGAGGTTTACCCCTTCTCATGATGCTAGGAGTATGCAAAATATGACTTTAAAACAAAATGAACGAATAACATGTATGCAAATAAAAAATAGTTATGCCGAGATGATGCACACCTTGTCAAGTAGCAAGCAATATGATGCAAATCCTAATATCATTCTAAGGGAAATCCTATGCCCTTTAGGACTTAAAGTGTGTGAATAACGTACTATAAGGAATTTGTACTCTGATACCAATCTGTCACGACCCCATTCCGCTCCTAGTAGAACGGTGCCATGATTGCCAGTAATCTAAGATTACTAAAGGCCAACTTGCAAAGATTCACGCACAACAGAGTAGACATATGGGGCTTACATGTGCGGAAGCAATAATTTAATCCTAATTAGTCTATAAGAGCTGTGCGTAAATCAAATGAAATGACATACATCATACCGAGGTCTTACAATTTGAATACAAACGAATAAGTACATAATACATCTTGATCAAAAGGCTTCTCAAGCCAACATATGCAAAATACAATGAATCACAAGCCAAGAAGCATAGTCTTCAAGATGCTATCAAAAGTATGAATCCAAAACATCATGCCAAACGCATCTAGGCGTCACCGTCGTCTTGCTCATCACCTACATATATATATAGAGAGGGTGAGCTTGGATACTCAGTGAATGATATAATCAATAAAGGGGCTTGCATGAATGATATCTGAGATCCTTATCAAGCCAAATCACATCATATCTTGTACGAAATCAAAGGACAAATCAAGTTCATCTAAAAATCTTTCAAGTCTCAAGGGATGCTTACTAGCATCAATAATACAAGGGATGACATAATCAAAGGTGCTACAAAAGTTTAGAGTCCCCTAGCATGTATGGACTTGTGCTACAAATGCTTATAGTCCTTTAGCACGTACGGACTTGTGCTACAAATGCTTATAGTCCCTTAGCACATACGGACTTGTGCTACAAAAGTCTATAGTCCCTTAGCACGTATGGACTTGTGCTACAAAAGTTTATAGTCCCTTAGCACGTACGAACTTGTGCTACAAATGCTTATAGTCCCTTAGCACGTACGGACTTGTCAAGAAGGTTATCAAAACCAAAACTAATACTTGATACACAAAATAGGGATAGTCATGCATGCTTAACAAATACTTTTTCCAAAACAAGCAAGACAAGGCTTTATCAAATGTCATAACATAACTTTATTAAAAATACCACTCACTTAGTTCTTCAAACGTCGGGGTCAAAGCAAGAGTCCAAGTCCTACAAACACATGGCAAAGTCTATTGAATGCACTCTCAAACAAGCTTTACATGAATGCAAATGATCTTGGCATTCCTTCAAAACTAAGTCGGACCAAAACAAGACATTGTTTCTTATCTCGGGAAAACATAATGGGCACCAACCAAGTCTTGCCCGAGGTCCCACACCTCCTTGCTGAGGTGTGGTCCCGATGGCCACATTCAAGGAAATGAAGTCGGGAAAATCTGGGTTTCCCTCTGCTGAAGAACATGAAGAACATGAAAACGTGAATGCTCAATCGCAACTTGTTATTATGAAATCTGGGATTTCATGAGATGAGTTTGAAAACATGGACCTGGGTACCCATACTTGAAGATCTTATAAAGACAAACACGAAAACATGAATCTTGATGCAAGCTTTCGGATCAACAAGGCTTTTATTCAAGAACACATGAATATCACTTTCTCCTTCTAAAACCAAACTTTAAATCAATGCATGGCTTACAAATCGTGCTCGATCATGCAATGTAGCTAGATGTGCAATAAAAACAACAAGAGTAGATCAAGATTCTAACCTCAAGACACGAATCTAACGGTTCAAGGTGTGAAGATCAAGCTTGGAAATCTATTCCCTTTCTAAGAACTCCTTCTTCTTCTTCCTAGAGCCTCTCTCTCTAAAAGACAAGGATATGATACAAAATGATGTGTCTCTCAATAGCTCACTGACTTAACCCTCTACTGGGACACGTGGCATCAGTTGGTTGGCTCTTCTAAAAAAGGTGACTGAGTGAAAAGACAAGACTATGACAAAGTGTGTTCAACAAGCAAGATGGCATAGGCACTTCAGCAGGTAATGATCTCGGCTAAGGACAAAGCTTCGGCAAGTAAGGTCTCAGTGATCTCGATTAGGAAGGACAACACTTGACTTAGCTGTGCCACACCTCGGCCTAGATGTGCGACATCTCGGTCTAGGTCATACCAATCCAGGAACAAGATCACTAGGTGCAAGGGTAACATCTCGGCTTAGATGATTCATATCTCGGCCTCAGCGGTGCACACCTCGGCCTAGATGATGACATCTCGGCCAATATGTCAGGGTAGAGGTGGAGGTCAAACAAAGTGGTTCCAAGATAGTCCTAGGTATAAAAGGTTCAAAAGTGCGACCCAAGCTTAGGATGACCTCGGCTAAACTCACACCAAGTAAGGACCAAAGCATGCAGTAACACTTAGCAAAACAAAGACAAGATTTGAAATGCAAGCTTAACAAGACAAAATCATATAAATGCATGAGAGTATGACTAAGATGAAGTGAGGGTTGTTACAGTTTCATTGTCCAAGTCCATTCATAAATATGGTTCTCAATTCACTCAGACAATTTATGACGAGACTACAACTCACATCATTAACATTTCCACTCTTTAATTCAAAATGAGACTACAACTCATATCAATAATATTTCAACACTTCAATTCATCTACGTTATGCAAACGCAATCAAGATTTCGGGACTTTCACCCTGGACACTCCGGCCAACTTAATTATCATTGGAGTCCATCCCCTATCTCCTCCTAATCAGGTTTGAGAGTACATCTCCTATCTCCTCCCAAACCATGGAATACATCCCCTATCTCTTCCCAAACAACATACATATGCAATGTATTTAAACACTTATCATATACAATGATCAAGCAAAGCACATATTCAATGTGTTATTCCATCTGTCATATTTAATGACATACTCAATTGATTAGTTTTAATTCACCTAATCATCATGCAGTGTCTACAACAATCAAGACTATCCTCCACCGATAACCCAAAACATATATTTCTAAATAGATAATAAATTCATTAAACAGATAGATTATCGATATTCCTTTCACAGGTGAGTGATTAATTAATCCAACAACACCATTCAATCTCATAATTTCCCAATTTCATTATTTCCAAACCAATTTCATTATCCCCATAATAAATTTCATTTATTACACAAATGACCCGATTTAACCCCAACTAAGGCATTTTCTCCATCTTTCTCAACATTGACCCAAAGGTCTAAATATCATCAATAAACATCAATAACCTTATTTTAAGACCCATACACCCATGTATAGTTCAAATGGAACAAAACCCCTCTTTATACATTTCAAGTTTTGAAACCCTAACACCCAAAATTTCCCAACTTCAACATTAAATCAAAATGACTACATGTTTATGTCAAAGACCATAAATATGTGTAGTTATCCCTACCTCAAATGGAGAGACCCAAAGGTGATGATGAGAAAACTCGAAGGTGCTCCAAACCCAAAGATTTTCAGATCCAAACGTAGCCCACATCAAGCTCTACACTTTTTACAAAGGTACAAGGGTGGAATATCACTAGAGCTAGATGATTTCGTAGAGAGAAGATGTATTCTAGAAAGAGGAGCTCTCAAATGAGGGTTTTGAAAAGCTAGAGAGAGAGAGTGGGTCGAGAAAGTGGTTCAAAAGGCTATATTTCGGACTGATATACATCACAGTCCGCTCGAGCGTCAGACACAAACTCCTGCTCGAGCGTGAAAAGCGACGCTCGAGCATCGAATGCACACTTCCAGAAGTTCTGCAGACGAAGGTCCCCGCTCGAGCGTGAAAGTGGACGCTCGAGCGTCCGATGACCTGCAGGAAACGTACTGAAGGTGGAATAATCCCGCTTGAACGTCAAACTGCCTACTCGAGTGGAGGAGCAAATGCAAAAAGGTCCGCTTGAGCGTGAAAAGCCCCGCTCGAGTGTGGAGGCTAAAATCTGGGCATCAACTCTATGTTTCTAAACACAACCAACATGTTTCAAACCTGCCCAACACAACCCAAAACTCAAATGCAAAGAATCGAAGGACGGAAATATAACATAGACAACAACAACACTCAACTACGGACTGAGTCTGGAATACAATAGACAATGGAGGGAAAACCAGACTCGCTATAGCATTCCCATGGTAGGGTTGGGATTTGCTATTTTTGTCACACATAGTGATGGTTCAATATCACTTTCCTCTCCATTTTACAAAAACCAACAAAGTTATATTATATGTGAGCGGGATTTTTTGGAAATTTTGTAGAATGTCTTAACTAACTAATACTACCACATTAATGCACAAACAAACACACATTATCTCCCATTTCCAACTTAATATTATCACATTAATAATCTCTTCATTCAATTTCACTGTACTCGTAATCTCATCCAACTTAATCTGTCAAACAAATAATATATATCCTTATAAAAGTGAGGGGAATGACTTCCTACCTTATTACTATTCTTCATATTCTTTCTTACTCTATTTCATGAGCCCCATCTCACATTGATGATTCGAACCATTTCTCTTAGGTTTAGCAGTAAAGATTAATTGTGTAAAAAATTAATTTCATCAAATATTATTAGACACACGAATAGATTACATTTTATTTTTTAAAATATACAGCAACTAAGAGTTTTCACTTGAATCGTCATAAAACAAAATACGATTTGTTATCTATTAATCGATATGTGATGAAATTTATTTTTTGTACAAACAATCTTCATTGAATGGTTTGGGTCATTGTTATGGGCTAGAGTGGGCTACAAAAATAATTTTCATCAGACATCACTCTCCTTAAGGAAGGTGTTTCATAAACACCTGCAGCCCAGTCACATTTTTTGACGTTATTTACTATTTAGTTTTGCATTTCGTGTCTTAGTTTACAACAAAACCGACCTAAGACAAAAATATAGCTAGAGAGATCATTCAAAAAACTCTAAGTTAGAATATGGAAGACATTTAACCGAAAACTAAATGATATTAAGTACTTGATGCTGTAGACTGTATGAACAAATTTAAATAGTTTAGAGAGACAACATGAATTAATAATCTACCGAGTAATGTTATAAACACTAATACATATATCAATTAAGACATAAAATTTGCATATAAATTTCATCACTAGACATAGGTTAACATAAAATTGTATGTGGTTGATATGTGTTTGTTGATACATTTGTAATTGTTTGTAGCATTGTTATAATCTATGAATTAGGAAATGAGCTTATCTCATCAATGTCCATTAGTTGATGTGCATAAAAGACAAGAAGAAAATATTAAATTATATCTGTTAGTGACTCACCGACAACAACTTTTATCTATATATTACATAAAGAAATTGAGGTTTCTAACTCACAAGTCTCGTGAGAGCTTTAATATCTCATTCTTAATTTTTTAATTTTTTTTATTTAAAAAAAAAAATCTCATCAGTTATTGACTTCTCCCAAGCCTTTTTGACTTCTCTCATACACACTCTTTTCAACTTCTTCCATATCTATTTAATTTTTTTGAAAATAATAATTATCCCATCTTTTTAACTTTTTCCATACCTATTTAATTATTTAGGAAATAATAATTATCTCTTAATTATGGATTTCAAATAGAAAGATAACAAAAATATTTCATAATCTCTCCATTCTAATTTCTCCCATTGATTTCCAAAAGAAAATATTAAAACTTGCATTCTTTTCTCTCCCTCAAAAAATCACATAATATTTTTTATAAGAATTGTGAGTATCTATCTATATCTTATATATTATATTATAACATAACAAAAAAAAAATCAAATATATAAACAAATAAAATAAATATAGTTTTTATTTATTCAGTTAAAATATTTCTTTTACCTCTCAATATCCAATTTTAAATTTTAAAAATCTTTAAAGTCTATCTAAAAAAGTCTAATTTGAAAATATCTCACACCATTATATTTTAAATCAATAAAACTCACATGTCTATCACATATCTAACTCATATCATAACTTAACTAAATAATAATAAAGAAGATAAGAATTAAATTAAATTCAAAACTGTAGATAAATTAAATTAAAAAAAAATAGAAACCCATAATTCCATCTTAAATAAGTTGAAAAAAAAAATTGCACTAATATCAAAATTGCACTAAATAGATTAGGTTTAATTTTTTTTAATTCGGTTTAGTTTTTTTTTATTACAAATTATCAAAATTGCACTAAATAGATATATATATTTTAAATTTTTTTAAAATAATAATTTAAAAAGTTATAAATATAAAAATTAACTAATAAATTTCATGTATACCACAAGGCAAAATATTCAATTACTTCAACATATTTATAATGATTTTAGAAAGCCACAAGTCCATCTTAAATAAATTTAAAAAAAAATTACACTAATATCAAAATTGCACTAGATAGATATATATAGATATATATTTTAAATTTTTTTAAACTAATAATTTAAAATGTTATAAATATAAAAATTAACTAATAAATTTCATGTATACCCCAAGATAAAATATTTAATTACTTCAACATATTTATATAATGATTTTTTTTAATTTATAAAATCTCGTGCATAGCACGAGTTATCATTAGTATTGGTAAAATATAATATGATTAAAACAATATATTAATGTCCTTATCTATATCTGTATATTATATGAGGAATATTGGATTTTTAACCCACAAGTCTTTTGGGAGTTCCAATATCCCAATCTTAATTTTTGATGTAATTAAAAAAAAATTCAGCATTTATTGACTTCTTCCAACCCATAAGCCTTTTTAACTTCTTCCATACTTACTGCTATACCCTTTTCAACTTCTTCCATATACTATGGTTAGTAATGAGATTGTTAAATTATTTTTATAAAAAATTAAAAAAAAATAATTTGTATATTAAAAAAATATCTAAAACAAATATAAATTCTTATTAAATTTGTCTATATATATATATATATATATTATAGAAGTAAAGGGGTTTCTAATCATAAGTCTTGTGGGAGTTTTAATATCTTAAACTAAAATTTTTTATTTTTTGATTTTAAATAATTAAAAATATCCTCTATGTTCAAGCGGAAAAAAAAAAAAAAATCTATATCTATCTATCTATATATGTAAAGAAAATAGACTTTTTAGTGAGAATCCTTCTAGGAGTTTCAAACCCTCATTCTAATTTTCTTAATTTTAAATAATTACTTTTATTTGATAATCACGTATCAGGAAAATAGGGAAAAAAATGAGTTGTTTTATTCATATAAAGAGAATCTTATACTCTCATCCCATTTAGTGAGGAGCCTTATGAGAGTTTCAATATCTCATACTAATTTTCTTAATTTTCTTAATTTTAAACAATTAAGAAAATCTTCATTAGCTAACTTTTATTTGAAAATCACATATCAAAAAAAAGAAATAAAAAGTGAATTGTTTCGGTTGGAATAGAGTGAATTGTTTAGGTTGGGATAGTTTAGGTTGGAAGCTTTTATCATAGTTTAGGTTGATGGTTCACCAAATTGTACGATGAAAATATACCTCTCTAATAAGAGGCCAACTTATATAATTTAAAAGATTTTTTTAATAATTAATGTTATTATTACTATAGTAAAAGGGTTGCGAAATTTGGAGGCCATCACCCATCTCTCCTAGTTGGGTCCATCTTGCTTACATAACTACAATTAATTATATTTTTAAAACAATATTTTGCTCCAAATACAATGATGCAAGTTAATTCCACGATTATGACCACATGGATGACAATATAACAAGGCACATGTCGGAGAAGAGAAGAGGTCAGTTGATTGACTTTGATTTATTTTCATTTTTTATTAACAACATTCTGAACAAATTAAAGTTCTATTTACTTCGACTGAGGCTATCATTTATAATCATGTAATTTTATTATATTTAATTTTTAAAAATAAATCATATATATAATTTTATAAATCATATATTTTTAGTAAAAATAAATACATTGAAATCACATGAACATGACTTTAGAATGAATTTGATTTTTTTTTTAATATGCATATTAGTTTACAAAATGATTGAGTATAATAAATTCACCGACTTAAACTATGCCTCTCTAATTCTCGTTGACTAGCTTTCATTTACCTTTTATTTTACAATCTCATATCGGAAAAAGAAACAAAAAATGAATTGTTTCATTTATATAAAGTGAATCTTATGTTCCCATTTATATAAGCAAAAATAAATTTTTAGTGAGAAACCCTATGATCAATATCTCATACTCATTTTTTTAAAACAATTAAGAAAATCCCCATTGGCTAACTTCCATTTAACTTTTATTTTAAAATCCCATATAGTTTTGATTTTAAAAATAATTTTGTATGAGATTTTGAAACTCTTATAATATTTAAATTTAAAATAATTACAATCCTACATCCAAAAAAGAAAGAAAAAGTGAGTCGTTTCACTTGTATAAAGTGTTACAATCCCACATCAGAAAAAGAACGAAAAAGTGAGTTGTTTCATTTATATAAAATGAATCTTGTAAAGGGAGTTTTAAGGGAGAGGCCTTTTAGAAGGTCCAAACCCTTATTCTAAATTTTCTTAATTTTAAACAATTAAGAAAATTCCTATTGGCTAGCTTCCATTTACTTTTTATTTTATAATCCCAAATCAAGAAAAAAAAAAAAGAAGGAAAAAGTGAATTGTTTCATTTACATAAAGTAAATCTTATGCTCCAATTTATATAAATTATTGAAATTTCTTAATTTTAAACAATTAAGAAAATCTCATTGGTTAGCTTCCATTTAATTTTTATTTTACAATCCCACATCAGGAAAAGAAGAAAAAAGTGAATTGTTTCACTTATATAAAGTGAATCTTATGCTTAAAAAAAAAAAAAAAAATTAGTGAGAAACCCTATAATCAATACCAATTTTTTTTGTTTGTATGCTTAAAAATACATGTACAATACTCCTAGCATATCACCCGTGCTATGTGAAGGTGCAAATATGAATGTGCTTTTGTAAATACAGTTTCAATGTGCAATTCAATGTGCATATCCATTTAACTTTTAGAAAAAAAGGTTGAGACCCCCCTTTTCCTTGATCCCCACCACCCCCAATATATTGGGATTGACCAACTTTTTGCTTTTTGTTTTGTTTTGTTTTGTTTTTTTTTCCCTTCTATTACTTACTAACATGTGTTTGCAGGGGTTGTGGGGGTCAGGGAAAAATGAGGTCTCTATCATTTTTGTAACTTTTATTTTACAATTCCACATCGAAAAAAGAAAATAAAAAGTAAATTGTTTCACTTATATAAAGTGAATCTTATGCTCTAATTTATATAAGAAAAAGAAGATTTTTAGTAAGAAATCCTATAATTAATACCATTTTTTTTTTGATATTCTTAATTTTAAACAATTAAGAAAATCTCCATTGGTTAGCTTCCATTTAACTTTTATTATACAATCCCACATCGACGTTTTGATTTTAAAAATAATTTTGTATGAGATTTTGAAACTCTCACAATATTTAACTTTAAAATAATTATAATCACATATCGAGAAAAGAAATAAAAAAGTAAGTTGTTTCACTTATATAAAGTGAATCTTATACTCTCATTTAATATTATAGTATTTTGCAAGTTTCAGTTCAAGATGGTTTAAATTTAAAAATAAAATTTAAAGGTTTTAATTAATTAATTTTGTTATAAATTGGTTGGCCTTTTGACTTAGCCGATTAGGCTAAATTGTTTTCGGTTTGACTGATTCACTAGTTTAATCATGGTTTTAGTTGTTTTATCAAAATATATTACTTAGATTGTTTGTGTAATGACCCAATTTTTTTTTAAATAGCCATCACATAATTTAATTGAGCAAATTTTTGAATTTTATTGCCGTGAAAATTCTATGCGAAAACAGTTTGGTTTTGTATTTTTAAAAATAGTTCCTGATCTCATAAAATTATGAAATTTTTATATGTTGTTCCCATATGAGTCTAGCACGTTGGATAAAAATTTTAGAATTTCATGATGAATATTTATTTTATGAAAATTTACGGATTGATTGGTGTTCAGTTTAATTTATAGCAGAATTTAAAATTGAGTTTTGGGTGTTCGGATCATGATTTGAGATAAAATTGTTGAGTCTATTTTGGTATATAATTAGACCATATTTGACTTATGGGTGAGACTCATGACTTAGATTTAATTTAAATTGAGTTTGTTTAATGACTCACATTTAACTGTTTAGTCCTTTTAAAATATGATTGGTAATAACCACATTGGGAGTTATTATTATTTATTATATAGGATTATAATAAATATTTGATAGTTGATTTTATGGCGTGTACCATATGGTAAAAAATTATATATTTTTATAGTAAATAAAATGGACGTATATTTCGTAGTGAGCAAAATATTATATCTTGTGGTGTGTACCATCAAATGAAATATATTTTGTGGTGAGAAAATATTATATCATTTTATATTATATGTTACAAAATCTCTTATGATATTATTATGATGTACTTTTGGTGATTTATATAAACATATATAGATAGATAGATAAATATACAAATATTTGAAAATAAATAAATAAATAAATAAAATAATTGTTTATCAAAGGACAAGCCCACGTGGGGGCTGCCCTCTCCCTCTTCATTTCCACTAATTTTCTTTGTTCAGCAGGGAGCTTATCATCTTCCTTGTTTCATTTCTCTTTTTCATGGCTCTCTCTTTCATTTTTTCCCCCCTTTAAACATTCATCACACAAAAATTATGGTCCACCAAAATCTATTAGGTTTTAGACCATAATTCTTAAGATCAAAGTGAAAAGCTTGGTGAGAGTAACGTTTTGACTGGTGGAGATCGAAATCCAACAAAGTCAAAAATTGGGATTTTTGCTTGTTTCCTCTTTCAGCTTGAGGTAGAGATTTTTCTTATATTTCTTTATGCACTTTTACTTGATTATATGGAGCTTAAAGTTGTATATAATTTAATTAGAATTTTTGAAAAATTTGTGATTTAATTGCTTAAAAGAGAAATTTTGAGAAAAATAAAGAGTTGATACCCAAATTGCGAAAGTGTAAACTTGGAATATGTTTGTAAGGTTATGAAAGAGCTATGTTTTAAATTTGAACAAAAACGGATTTCGACTTGATCGGTTTTGAAATTTTTACCGGTTTGCGACCAAAAGAGCATTTTTAAAGAAAATAAAGGAATTATGTTTAACTTTTGAGGCTTTTGATCAAAATAGGATGTCATAGTTGAATAATGCTTGGAGAATGAGTTTGGAAAGAAAATGATGTTTTCTTGGGCATTAACGGTATTATTTTGCTTAATGTATCTGTTGGAATAAAACCAACACGATTAGAAATGGACCTTGAGAGGTTACCAACCGTGATTGTGATATGAAAACTAGTGTAGTTGTTCATATTTGATGAGATGTGGAATAGATTGTATTTATCAAAATTTTTGTAATTTAATTGTTTAAATATCTGTTTTGGACTATCGGTGGAAGATAGCCATGATTGTTGTAGAAATGCATGAGACTTAGGTAAATTGAAGCACATTCCTTATTGGTTGCATTGGACATTGCATTACATTCATTTCATTGGAAATGTATTTGCTTTTGAGAAATATTTGGAAATGTATCTGTTTGCGAAAAGATGAATATTTGGTGAATTTGGGTAGGGGGTGTAGAACTGCACGGTTAGGTGTCGAGCTTTCTAGTTTACTAGTAAAAATGACAATGGTAGTGCATTAGGGCCTGTAACGCCCTCAAAATAACAACAATAAACCCATCAATATAGACAAACATTGATATATAAAAATCTCACATTTTTCTATTCATCAGAGTTCTATTACAAAAAGTATTACATGTTAACAACAAAAGCAAATGCCCTAAGGGCTTATAGCTTTCCAAGTTAACACTTGGTTACCACAAAAGAGTACTAACTCATTTACACATTAAGCCCTTCGCTTGAATTTACATGTAATACATCAAAAATAAAACGACAAAAGTGTGTCCGCCTCTAGCCTCCCAAGCTATGTCCTTGGAGGTGGCATGCTACCTGTACCTGAAAATGATATTCCCATATAGGGTGAGCCACAGCCCAGTAGAAATACACTAAACCAAATATGAACAATGACTAAAAAATTAGTAGTTGATAGATGGCTAACACTGATACTTTCTCTTATCACACTTTACGGTTTCATGACACACAAGTCCATATTACAGTCCAATTACATTTCCTTTCAATTCTCAATTTATAACCGTGGCTCAGAACCTGGCCAAACAACTCATATGAGACAATAACTCATATCAAACACTTCCCATTTCATAACAGATAAGCATACTAGCTATATCACACACCAACAGATAAGCATACAAGCTATATCATCACTTCCACAGATATGCATATGAGCTCTGTCAATACATCACTAGATAATCATATGAGCTCTATCTACGGAGTCCATCCCCTATCTCCTCCCAACAACATCCGGTTTAGAGGTCCATCCCTTATCTTCCCCTAAACCGTGGAGTACATCCCCTATCTCCTCCAACACAACACAATGCATATAAACAACAATTGTACACATCACCACACAATACATAAATTTGATGTATTCTTTCAATCGTCAATCTCAACGACACATTCCAGTGATTAGTTTCAGTTTGCCTAATCATCATGAATTGTCTACAACAATCACGACTATCCTCCACCGATAGCCCACAGCAGTTATTTCTATACAGAAAATAAATGCAATAATGGATATATAATCAACATTTCAATTAGGTGAGCGATAAATAATCCAACTACACCCTTTAACCCCTTCCCTTTTCAATTTCCACATTCTCAATTCAATTCCTCGTTTCCAACAATTAATTACACAAATTAATCGATCAATGTAATTAGGGCATTTTCCTTAATTAACATTACAACCCTTAGGTTCCATTTTCATTAATGTTTTAACATTAATTCCACTTTTCCATGCCAAACATGCATCTAGGCTTTTATATAGCTAAAACCCCAACTTTGTAAATTTACACCAAATTACCAAACCAACCCCAACATCTCAAAATACTAAAATTTAAAGACAAAGCTCATAGAAAGGAGTATGATATCCCTACCTCAAATCCGGAGCCCCAAGGGAGAAGATGACAAAACCCAACGTGCTCTAAATCCCAAAATTTTCAGATTAAAAAGTAGCCCTCGATGATCAACAACTTTTTTGTAAAGGCCAAAGATGAACAAATCACTTCTACTAGATCAAAACCTAGAGAGAAGGTAGAGTTCTAGAGTGAGAGGCTCAACAATGGTGTTTTTGGAAAAGTAGGAGAGAGAAGAGAAAGTGAAAAAGTGATTTGAAAAGTCAAAACTCGGAACTTAAACCCAGTCTCCCCGCTCGAGCGTCCAACGCCCCACTCGAGCGTCACTCACAGACTCCCGCTCGAGCGTCAACAATCCCGCTCGAGCGGCGAATACACACTCCCAGAACTTTTGCAGACAGGTCTCCTGCTCGAGCTTCCAACTCCCCGCTCGAGCGGCACTCACACAATCCCGCTCGAGCGGCCAATCCCACGCTCGAGCGTCGAACACTGCACAGGAAATACTGGATGGGTGAAACTCCCGCTCGAGCGCCAAAACCCCCGCTCGAGCGAACAGGTCAAAATCTGGGCAACTAGTTTTGGTTTCTAATCTCAACCAACCTGTAACAAATCTGCCCAACACATCTTATAACTCAAATACAAAGTAAGAAAGGATGTACACCAGGTAATAATCAACTACTATCATCCACGGACACATGTCCGGATCACTACACAACAAGGGTAAAACCGGGATCGCTATAACCTCCCCCCCTTAAAGAATTTCGTCCTCGAAATTAAGCACAAGTTTTCAAAAACAGGTTTTTCTCCATTTTTAACAATGTTACATTTTAACATTCAAAAACTAGACCCATTACCGGTCAATTCCATCTCTTTTCAAGAGGCATTTCACAACATAATTTACAAGTGCATTATCAGTATGCATCACCCTTCCATTTCCAACCATTTCTACAATATAGCCAACATATGCAATATTATAATCAACTCCCATATCAGGGTAAGTTCTACAACATATTTCCATTAAATCAAAACATTACCAATGTTTTACAACTTAAGACATATATAAAGCTCTTAAGTCCAACAATATTACAATATAAATACAAGATTACTCATCAATAAACAAGTCTGGATATTTCTCGCGGACCTCCAACTCACGTTCCCAAGTGGCCTCCTTCACTCCGTGATGTTTCCACAAAACCTTCACTAAAGGGATGGTCTTGCCACACAGGACTTGATCCCGTCTATCTAAGACCCGAACCGGTCTCTCCTCATACGAGGCATCCTCATCTACCTCTAAGTCGGTCCAATCTAACACATGGGACGGATCCGGCTCATACTTCCGAAGCATACTCACATGAAACACGTCATGCACTCCGGACAACTGCGGCGGTAAGGCTAAACGATAAGCAACCTCGCAAATCCTCTCAAGGATCTCAAAAGGCCCAATAAACCGAGGGGATAACTTCCCACTCTTCCCAAACCTCATCAAGCCTCGCCTAGGTGATATCTTCAAAAAGACATGATCACCTACCTCAAACACCAAAGGCCTCCTCCTACGGTCGGCATAAGATTTCTGACGACTCTGGGCTGTAACAAGCCTCCTATGGATAAGTTCAACTTTCTCCGTCGTCTCCCTAACCAACTCCGGACCCAACAAAGGTGCATCACCCACCTCGGCCCAACAAACTGGAGACCTACACGGTCGGCCGTACAAGGCCTTAAACGGTGCCATATCGATACTAGACTGGAAACTGTTGTTGTAGGCAAACTCTACCAATGGCAAGTGCCTCTCCCACGTCCCACTAAAGTCAAGGACACAACCTCGAAGCATATCCTCAAGGATCTGAATAGTACGCTCGGACTGCCCGTCAGTCTGCGGATGATAAGCCGTACTAAAGGTCAACTTAGTGCCCAAGGCACTCTGCAAACTCTGCCACAACCTAGCAGTAAAACGAGGGTCTCTATCTGAGACGATCGTCACTGGGACCCCGTGCAATCTCACTATGTCCCAAATATACAAGTCGGCAAGATGATCTACCGAATCTCTCACGCGCATAGGAATAAAGTGCGCCGACTTAGTCAACCGGTCTACAACTACCCAAACAGCGTCACTACCCCGTTGAGTCCTCGGAAGACCTACAACGAAGTCCATAGTGACATGCTCCCACTTCCACTCGGCAATAGGCAAGGGTTGCAACAAACCCGCTGGCCTCTGATGCTCGGCCTTCACTTGCTGGCAAGTAAGGCACTTCGATACGAAAACAGCTACATCTCTCTTCATACCCCGCCACCAAAACTGGCGACTCAAATCCCGATACATCTTAGTGCCTCCCAGATGCACCGCAAGACGTGAATGGTGAAACTCTCGGAGTACTTCCTCTCAGCAAGACTCCGGCACAAACAAACGGTCTCGGTATCTCACACTCAAGTCGGGATACACCGTCAAACCCTTCTCAACTTTCCCACTGGAGATCTTCTCTCGGAAGGACTCTACCTCAAGGTCACCTCTCTGTGCCTCCAACACTCTAGTCAC
Source organism: Camellia sinensis (assembly GCF_055761805.1). NCBI lineage: Eukaryota > Viridiplantae > Streptophyta > Magnoliopsida > Ericales > Theaceae > Camellia > Camellia sinensis. The sequence continues at coordinate 168,606,947 of NC_138969.1, forward strand.
AAGTGTGGGCTGTGCAACAACAGAAAACAAGGCAGCCTCACCAGATTCGCCCAGATGCAAATCAAACTCGCCGAGTACACCCAACATTCCCCATTCCCGGATGGCTATACAAGCTACATCACTAATGGATTTCCTACTAAGGGCATCGGCCACAACATTGGCCTTTCCCGGGTGATAGTGCAACTCAAAGTCGTAGTCCTCAATGAACTCCATCCATCTCCTCTGCCTTAAATTCAAGTCTCTCTATGTAAACAGATACTTCAAACTCTTGTGGTCCGAGAACACCTCGAACTTCTCACCATAAAGGTAGTGCCTCCAAATCTTCAAGGCAAAGATCACTGCTGCTAACTCTAGGTCGTGTGTAGGGTAATTCTTCTTGTGAATTTTCAACTGACGTGAGCCATAAGCTACCACTTTCCCTTCTTGCATCAACACACAACCCAAACCCTCTCGCGAGGCATCACAATAAACCGCATAACCCAACCCCCTCTCCGGAATAATCAAAACCGGAGCGGTGGTCAATCTAACCTTCAGCTCTTGGAACGACTTTTCACAAGTCTCACTCCACACAAACTTGACCCCTTTCCGCGTCAATCTAGTCAACGGCGAAGCTAGCCTGGAGAAATCCTTCACGAACCGACGGTAATAACCAGCTAATCCCAGAAAACTGCGGATCTCAAACACACTCTTAGGCTGTGCCCAATCTTGCACTGCCTCTACCTTGGATGTATCAACAGACACCCCTTCCCTGGATACCACATGACCTAAGAATTTCACCTCTCCTAGCCAGAACTCACACTTCCTAAACTTGGCATACAGCTTATGGGCCCTAAGCAACTCAAGCACCACTCTCAAGTGTTCCTCGTGCTCCTCCTCTAAAGGCGAATAGATAAGAATGTCGTCCACGAAAACGACCACAAATCGATCTAAGAATTCTCGGAAGATCCGGTTCATCAAGTCCATAAAGATTGCCGGTGCATTGGTAAGCCCAAATGGCATCACCAGAAACTCATAATGGCCATACCGTGTACGGAATGCTGTCTTAGGAATATCCTCCTCCCTGACCCTCAACTGGTGGTAACCCGATCTCAAATCTATCTTAGAGAAACAACGGGAACCCTTCAACTGGTCAAACAGATCATCTATACGGGGCATAGGGTACTTATTCTTGACCGTAGCCCGATTTAACTTCCGGTAGTCTATACACAATCTCAAGGCACCATCTTTCTTTTTAGCAAAGAGGGCCAGTGCTCCCCACGGTGAAACACTAGGGCGGACAAAACCCTTATCTAACAATTCCTGGAGCTGAACTTTCAGCTCAATCAACTCTGCTGGAGCAAAATGGTAAGGTGCTATAGAAATCGGCGCCGTAGCGGGCACTAAATCAATAGAGAACTCTATCTCTCGGTGAGGTGGCAAACTAACAAGGTCTTCGGGAAAGACATCCAAATACTCACAAACCACCCTCGGCAATACAACCTGGGTTTCATCACCCTCACCACTCTCAAAGCTAGCAAGTAGACCACTAAGCTCACTTCGCCCTCGCGAATCATACCCCGGTGGCAAAACATTACCAACCCGGTCTCCCAAGAAATGGAACCACTCCCCACTCAAGGTACATAACGTGACCCTCTGGCGGTAGCAATCAATAACAGCCCGGTATGATGATAGCCAGTCCATACCCAAAATAACATCAGAGCCCTTCATGGGCATGACCACAAATGGAAAAGGAAGCCTATGGTCGGCGACCTCTATATCACAACCTCTAACACCCTGTTTCAGGATCAACTCACCACCGATAGGCGATACCACACAAATAGGAGATGCTAACTGTGCTAACTCCAATTCCAAAACAGATGCAAATGCAGCAGATACAAAAGAATGAGATGCACCCGTGTCAATCAACACACTAGCAACCGAGTTGCAAAACAGAAAAGTACCTCTCACTACTGATGGAGCCGGTACTAAATCCTGCGCGGCAACAGCATACACGCGCCCTGTAGGCCCCTGATCTACCTGCTCACCTCTCGGAGCAAAAGACTGCTGCACAAACTGGGATGACGAAGCTCTCGGATTGGCCCTCGAGGCCTGCACAGACTGAGCTGGCTGAAAACTCTGCGTCTTCCTAGAACCAGACGCTCCCGATGTGGCACCCAACTGTGGACAATACCTCTTCAGGTGCCCAGGCTGACCACACTGATAGCAAGACAAAAGCTGGCCCCTGCCCTGACTCTGGCCCTGAGGTCTAGCTGAAGAGGAAGCAGCTCGCTGACCCCCTCCCTTCTGCGGGCAAACCGAAGCTTTGTGACCCAGCTGGCCACACTTGTAATAAGTAAAATCCCCCTGACTACCTCTCCCAGAGCCTGCACTCAGGACTGGAAAGGTCGATCTAGCAACTCCACCCTGAGACTGTTGAGGATTAGGACCCCTCTATCTCCTGCCATCACCCTGACCATCTTGGCTCCTCTTGGAGCCTCTCTGCCCCTCATCCTCCTCTTGCATCATGAGCTCCATATGAGCTACAGCATTCACTAAATGTCTATACTCTCGGATGTAAGACCCACCAACTCTCAGCTTGAGGCCCCGCCTCAACTTCCGCTCAAACTCATAGCAACGGCGTTCTTCGGACGCCACCAACTCAGGTGCAAACCTGGACAAACTAGTGAAAGTGGCCTCAAACTCTGCCACAGACATGCCCTGCTGATTAAGCCGGCTAAACTGATCCCTCAGCTTCTCCCTAGCCACTGCAGATAAGAACCTTTTCTGGAAAGCATTTACAAACGCCTCCCATGTACCACCAACACGAGCCTTCTCATACTTCCACCATTGACCCGCATCTCCCTTCAGCTAGAAGGATGCCAAGGTCACTTTCAATGCTCCGTCCTCGATGCCAAGCATCTCGAACGTCTTACTCATCTGTTCCAACCACTCGTCAGCCTTCAGTGGTTCCTTCGGATCTCCAACAAACTCGTCCGGGATAGACCGGAAGAACTCCCTCTTTAAGAAGGAAGGCCCTGCCTCAGCTACCTGATTCCCAGCTCTGAGAATACCCAAAGCTCCTGCTATCTCTCGTGCCAAAGCACTCATAGCCTGTTGGCCCGCTGGCTCGGCCACATTGGCCTGGCCAACTTCCTCCTGCACTGCCGGAATATCATCCGGTAAAGGTACTCCCTGCCTCGCAGGTCTACCACGCCTAGCACCTCTTCCTCGTCCTGACATCCTAATAAAGGTAATACAGAACGTTAGCACATTCACAAATGTGCCAAAACTAAACACTCGCGTCCTAATGCATGGACAACAGTAGTTCACTCCACGTAAACACATAAACACATAAGCACTTACGAATTTCATTTCCGGATAATAATAGTCCCGAGGCGTTACTAGAGTTCCGGTTAGAAACAGCATTGATCAAGTGCTTTTCCAACAAGACTCCCAGAAACCCAAGGATCCAATCAACATCCTAGAAACTACATTCCATACCCACATAGTCACATAAGCATGTTATCAATTAAGCACATAGCATATGACACTACATCTAAGTCTCTATCAAGCGAGACAAACCCACTGTGATACTAATCACTTCCCACGTACCCAAAGTATTCGAACCCGGTACGCTCTGATACCAAGTTGTAACGCCCTCAAAATAACAACAATAAACCCATCAATATAGACAAACATTGATATATAAAAATCCCACATTTTTCTATTCATCAGAGTTCTATTACAAAAAGTATTACATGTTAACAACAAAAGCAAATGCCCTAAGGGCTTACAGCTTTCCAAGTTAACACTTGGTTACCACGAAAGAGTACTAACTCATTTACACATTAAGCCCTTGGCTTGAATTTACATGTAATATATCAAAAATAAAACGACAAAAGTGTGTCCGCCTCTAGCCTCCCAAGCTATGTCCTTGGAGGTGGCATGCTACCTGTACCTGAAAATGATATTCCCATATAGGGTGAGCCACAGCCCAGTAGAAATACACTAAACCAAATATGAACAATGACTAAAAAATTAGTAGTTGATAGATGGCTAACACTGATACTTTCTCTTATCACACTTTACGGTTTCATGACACACAAGTCCATATTACAGTCCAATTACATTTCCTTTCAATTCTCAATTTATAACCGTGGCTCAGAACCTGGCCAAACAACTCATATGAGACAATAACTCATATCAAACACTTCCCATTTCATAACAGATAAGCATACTAGCTATATCACACACCAACAGATAAGCATACAAGCTATATCATCACTTCCACAGATATGCATATGAGCTCTGTCAATACATCACTAGATAATCATATGAGCTCTATCTACGGAGTCCATCCCCTATCTCCTCCCAACAACATCCGGTTTAGAGGTCCATCCCTTATCTTCCCCTAAACCGTGGAGTACATCCCCTATCTCCTCCAACACAACACAATGCATATAAACAACAATTGTACACATCACCACACAATACATAAATTTGATGTATTCTTTCAATCGTCAATCTCAACGACACATTCCAGTGATTAGTTTCAGTTTGCCTAATCATCATGCATTGTCTACAACAATCACGACTATCCTCCACCGATAGCCCACAGCAGTTATTTCTATACAGAAAATAAATGCAATAATGGATATATAAACAACATTTCAATTAGGTGAGCGATAAATAATCCAACTACACCCTTTAACCCCTTCCCTTTTCAATTTCCACATTCTCAATTCAATTCCTCGTTTCCAACAATTAATTACACAAATTAATCGATCAATGTAATTAGGGCATTTTCCTTAATTAACATTACAACCCTTAGGTTCCATTTTCATTAATGTTTTAACATTAATTCCACTTTTCCATGCCAAACATGCATCTAGGCTTTTATATAGCTAAAACCCCAACTTTGTAAATTTACACCAAATTACCAAACCAATCCCAACATCTCAAAATACTAAAATTTAAAGACAAAGCTCATAGAAAGGAGTAGGATATCCCTACCTCAAATCCGGAGCCCCAAGGGAGAAGATGACAAAACCCAACGTGCTCCAAATCCCGAAATTTTCAGATTAAAAAGTAGCCCTCGACGATCAACAACTTTTTTGTAAAGGCCAAAGATGAACAAATCACTCCTACTAGATCAAAACCTAGAGAGAAGGTAGAGTTCTAGAGTGAGAGGCTCAACAATGGTGTTTTTGGAAAAGTAGGAGAGAGAAGAGAAAGTGAAAAAGTGATTTGAAAAGTCAAAACTCGGAACTTAAACCCAGTCTCCCCGCTCGAGCGTCCAACGCCTCGCTCGAGCGTCACTCACAGACTCCCGCTCGAGCGTCAACAATCCTGCTCGAGCGGCGAATACACACTCCCAGAACTTTTGCAGACAGGTCTCCCGCTCGAGCTTCCAACTCCCCACTCGAGCGGCACTCACACAATCTCGCTCGAGCGGCCAATCCCACGCTCGAGCGTCGAACACTGCACAGGAAATACTGGATGGGTGAAACTCCCGCTCGAGCGCTAAAACCCCCGCTCGAGCGGACAGGTCAAAATCTGGGCAACTAGTTTTAGTTTCTAATCTCAACCAACCTGTAACAAATCTGCCCAACACATCTTATAACTCAAATACAAAGTAAGAAAGGATGTACACCAGGTAATAATCAACTACTATCATCCTCGGACACATGTCCGGATCACTACACAACAAGGGTAAAACCGGGATCGCTATAGGGCCTACTTATTGACACTCACATAGAGATTCACAGAGCCTGTATTTATGTAACAAATATGGTTTAAAATGGAAATGGTTTTATATCTGTTGTTGCATTTCAGCATTGCATGCTTTATAAAATGAGAGATAAATTGTTTTATCATGAGCATGGCATGAGCATACTCCTCTTTAGTCTTGTCATGGTTCATATGTTGTGTAGTATATCTCTACTGGGCTGTGGCTCACCCTATAAGGGAAACCATTTCAGGTATAGGTGCTATGCCTCCGCCAAGACATTGACTTGGGAGGACTTGGAGTTGAGGCTTTATTTTTGTTTTATTATTATTTGTTGAATGTAAGCCCGGGGCTGTATTTGCGTTGAGTTGAAACTCCATTTTGTGTAACCAAGAATGTTCTTGGATAAAATTGTAAGCCTGTAGGGCACTTATTATCTGTTTGGCTTCCATTTCAAACTTGTTGTAAAATGTATGCCTGGGATTGGAACTGGGGCATTGAGATGTGAATAGCATGTATTTGGCATTTGGGATTTAATGGAAATGGATGTATAGAATAGTTAGCTATATATATATATGTGTGTGTGTGTGTGTGTGTGTGTGTTTGTTTGTTTATCAGGTGGGTTTTGTTGCATAAATAGATATATCCTGCCCAATTTTCGGGGCGTCACAACTTGATTTCAAATAATCTAAGATTAATCTTATTAAAAGTTGAACGATTAAGATTGCTTGATTAGAAATGAACTTTCCATCCAAACAACTGTTAATTTTTATTTTACAATCCCACATCAAGAAAATGAGAAAAAAAAATGAGTTGTTTCATTATATAAACCTTATGCTCCCATTTAATATTGTAGTGTTGTCTATGTTTCAGTTCAAGATAGTTTAGATTTTAAAATTACAATAAAATTTAAAAGTTTTAATTAATTAATTTTTGTATAAGTTGGTTGGTCCTTTGACCTAGCTGATAGAGTGAACCGTTTTCAGTTTGATTGATTCACTGGCTTAACTGCAAGTTTAGCGATTTTATCAAAATATATTGGTTAAATTTGTTTGATTCGAAATAAATTAAAGATTGACCTAATTAAAAATTAAACGGTTAAGATTACTTGATTTAAAATAAACTTCCTGTCCAAACAATTGTTAACTTTTAAAAATTAAGAAAATTCACATTGGTTAGCTTTTATTTAACTTTTATTTTATAATCCCACATCAAGAAAAGAAGAAAAAAGGGAATTGTTTCACTTACATAAAGTGAATCTTATACTCCAATTTATATAAGTAAAATTAGATTTTTTGTGAGAATTCTTATGATCAATATCTCGTACTAATTTTTTTAATTTTCTTAATTTTAAACAATTAAGAAAATCTCGATTGGCTAGCTTCCATTTCACTCTTATTTTACATAATATAAAAAAAATAAATATAATTATCATATTTTTATTAAATAATATATTATTTTATCCCATGCATAGCACGGGTGATATGCTAGTATCTATACTATATATTAAGCAAAAGGGGGTTTCTAACCCCCAAGGCTTGTGGGAGCTTCAATATTCCAATCTCAATTTTTTAAATTTTTTATTAAAAAAAAACAAAAACTCAGCATTTATTGATTTGGTCAAAATTTCCTGATCAGCATTTATTAACTTTTTTCAATCCACATGTCTTTCTACATGCCTGCATTTATTGATTTTGGTCAAAATCCCCTGATCAGCATTTAAAATCCCCTCAGACAAATAATTATAGATACAATCTGTGTATAGTTACTGCAGTACCCTTTTCAACTTCTCACATATACTATGGTTAGTGATAAGATTGTTAAATTATTTTTATAGGTTTTTAACCCCCAAGGTCTGTGGGAGTTTCAATATCCCAATCTGAATTTTCTAAATTTTTTATTAAAAAAAAAACAGAAACTCAGTATTTATTGATTTGGTCAAAATCCCCTGATTAGCATTTATTAGCTTTTTTCAATTCACATGTCTTTTTACATGAAAATTCCCTGATCAACATTTAAAATCTCTTCATACAAATAATTATAGATACAATCTGTGTATAGTTACTGCAGTATCCTTTTCAACTTCTCCCATACACTATGGTTAGTGATAAGATTGTTAAATTATTTTTATAAAAAATCTTAAAAAACATAATTTATATATTAAAAAAAATATATAACAAATATAAATATCTATAATTATCCCGTGCATAGCACGGGTGATAGGTTAGTATATACTATATATTAAGCAAAAGGGGGTCTTTACTCTACAAGTTTTGTGGGAGCTCCAATATCCTAATTCTAATTTTCTAATTTTTTGATTTAAAAAAAAAATTCCAATATTTATTGACTTCTCCCAACCCACTAGCCTTTTTGACTTCTTCCATAATTACTGCAACAACCTTTTCAATTTCTCACATACACTATGGTTACACACAAAAATAAAGAAGATAAGAATTTAACTATGGATCTCAAAAAGATATAACATCTAAATTTGAATTATGATTTAGTAATATAATTTTCTATTTTTTTGATGTATATTTATCAAAATTTTAAATCACTTAATGAGACAAATTAATCAATTTTCTAAAATTATTGATTTTTTAATTTATAAAATAGATTAAAAAAACTATTGACTGATTTATTTATTTAATAACAAAAATATTTCATAATCTCCCTAGCACCTAAAAATGTTTTTTCCAAGTAGGGTGAGCCAAAACCCCGTAGAAACAATTTAACACAATATATGAATTTTAACAAAGGTGTGAGTATGAAGTGCATATACAATGCGTATGACAAAATCATTTGTATTGTTACATGATCATAATATGCCAAGTCTTATATCCCAAGCCAATTTAGTCTTATTTCATTTCATGACAATTTATTTCATCGCAATTCATGCGTTAAATCTATTGTTACCTAGACAACCCAACTGAGGTTACAACCTAGTGGTTCTCTAACCAATTCAATCATCACATAAACACTTCAATTTGCCATTTTACAGAAATTTCATCCGTGAGAATCGACACCCATGTATATATGCACGGTTTTTGGGACTTTCACCCTGGACACACAGGCCAACTTAATTCAATGAAGTCCATCTCCTTTCTCCTCCTAAACATGAAGTCATCCTCTTTCTCCTCCCAAACATCATACATATACAATATATTAAAACATAGTCATATTCTATGACAAGCAATAAGAGATTAGTTTCCATTCACCCAATCCTCATGCAATTTCTACAACAATCATAGCTATCCTCCACCAATAGCCCAAAATAAATATTTCTAAACAGATATCCAATCTCCAAAATAGATAAACTATACACATTTCCATAGTTGAGAGATGACAATTATCCAACTCCACCATTTACATACATATCTATCCAATTTCACACTTCTCATTTCAATTCCATGATTTATACAAAATAATCATTTGAAACGTTTTAGGGCAAAACCCATTTTCTCCCAAATCCAACCCATGTGTCAAAATCAACAAGTTTAACACAACACAACCTCATATTTATATCCATAATGATTTTCAACACCTTTGTTTGAAAACCTCACTTTTGATTTTAAACCAAAACTCTAGGTTTGTCTAAAATCTTCCAAATCCTAACATTTATTTACACAATCAACAAATAACTAAGTAAAGAATCACAGGAAGGTGTAGGAAGTCCTTACCTCAACCTTAAAAGGTGAAAGAGAAGAACTCGAAGAATTTCCCATGTTAATGAAATCACAAGCTATTCGGATCAAAAGAAAGTTGTTGACACACAGTGCCGGCCCTGGGCATGGGCCAACAAGGCCATGGCCTAGGGCCTCTCAAAATAGATTCAAAAAATGGGCCCCCTTCTATTATGATTTAGTGTAATATATTAGGTATGTTTTAAGTTAAAAAAAAAATTTAAAGAAGACCCAAACTAATTTAAAATAAGTTGACCCATTAAAAAATTGCAAGGCCCATTTAAAAAAATTAACATTGTTATCCATTGAAAATAGATCCAAAAAAGGGTCCTCCTATTATAGTTTATTGTAACATATTAGCTATATTTTAAATCCAAAAAAAAAAAAATTAAGGAAGACCCAAACTAACTTAAAATAAATTGACCCATTAAAAAATTGAAAGACCCATTTAAAATAATTAGCATTATTATCCATTGAAAATGATTTTGTAAAAAAACTAGATTATGTAAGTATGATTGATTTATTTGCTTCTAAAAATGAAAGAAGAGGGAGAATCAAGTGACACTTATTAATTGTTGTAATGTAATACTAAGTATTTTTTGTGATTCTGACACAAATTTTTTGTCTTTTATCTTCATTTTTTTTTCATTTTTTTTCATTCAATGAAAAAAAAAAGTGAAGGGCCCCAAAAATTTATTAGTTGATTATTGGCTTTGGGCCTCGAAAATCTCAGGGCTAGGTCTGTTGACACGATCTACAATTTAACTCAAAGGAGCAAGGTGAGGAGATGCCTTCAAGTGAGTAGATCTATGGATCTTTGAGTGAAAAAGTGATTTTAAGAGAGAGAGAGAGAGAGAGAGAGAGAGAGAGAGAGAGAGTCTCACAGTTTAGAGAAAGGAAAGGGAAGAAAAAGTAAAGAAAAGGTTAAGCGAGGGACCTATTTATAGTACTAGAGCAAAGTAAAATGAAGTCCCAAAGTCAACCCAAAAGATCAAGTCAAAATCTCCAAAAAATAGGGCCTAAAACCAACTAAAAATATGGGAAAAAGTTCGTAGGTGTCAACCCCTGCAACAGAGGTGTCGACCCTTGCGAAGAAAAGTTGGGACACATATGTTTGATAGCATGCAAGGTGTCGACCCTTCCAACACTGGTGTCGACACTAAATTTCAACAAGCAAACTCAGATTCCGTGGCATACAAGGGTCAACCCTTCCCAGACTAGTGTCTACCCTTCAGACCAACAACAAAAGACAAGTGTCGACACCTCCAAGGTTGGTGTCGATACTAAATTTCAGTATCCATTTCCATAACACAGCAGCATAAAGGTACCAACCTTTCCAACACTGGTGTCCACACCTAGAGTAGAAAAGGCAAGGAAGAGAAGGGAGTGTCGACACCAACAAGGAGAGTGTCGAGGGTATCGACCCCTGAAGCCAAAACCAACCATGAAGAGAAATGAACAAACACCACAACTACGGTTTCCTAGATTCAAAAGCAATAAATGGATCGGGTTGAAGCCCAGATCGCTATATTATGTGATTAAAGTAGTCCAACTTAATAGTATATAGAAGAGTTAAATGGTTTATTTTATCTCTAAAAAATCTATTCTCTTTTTTTTTTTTTACTATTTAATTTTTTAAATTGAAACATCAATTGTTTATGTTCATAAAACAAACTGATAAACACATATCAAAAAGTTACACATTTTTTTTTCTTTTTTCTTTTTTTTATTTTTTAATATGTAGTGTTGGAAATTGGGCAAGGTATTGGACCCTGTAACGCCCTCAAAATTAACCCATTATATATCATTGACATGCATTATTTAAAGAAGACAACTTATTAATTCATTCATCAGAGTATTACTAAATAAAGCATTACATGTAACATCGAATAAAATGCCCTACAGGCTTACATCTTTCCAAGCCAACACTTGGATTCAAAAATATGAGTTCTAATCTCAATACAAGAAAAGCCCTAGGCTTGAATGTTTACATGTACTAATAAATAACAACTATTAACTAAAGGTAGTCTTCTTCAATCCAGAAGCCAAACCCTCCCAAGCTAAGTCCTTGGAGGTAGTTTATCGCCTGAACCTGAAAATGATGTTCCCATAAAGGGTGAGCCACAGCCCAGTAGAAATATACTAAACCACATATAAGCAATGAATAAAGCAATAGCATTCAACAGATGGTCAACCAAAATAATCAATTACTTCATTTTACAGTCTCATGACACTATTGCCAAAGGTACGTTTTACTTTCCAATTTTATCAACATGGCTCGGAACCTGGCCAAACTTACAACAGTGAATCACATATATCATATTCACATCCTTCCAATATCAACAAACAAATGAGACTCAAGCTCAAATCAAACACTTCATACTTCCAGATTGATACACATTTTAGTGCTGTATCAATAAAACACTTCTATATAAATAAGCACACATAAAAGTGATGCTAATGGAGTCCATCCCCTATCTCCTTCCAAACAAAATCCGGTTTAGAGGTCCATCCCCTATCTTCCCCTAAACCGTGGAGTACATCCCCTATCTCCTCCCACACACAAAACAATGTATGTAAATGCAATGCTCAATCAATACACGTATTTTCTGTATTAATGCAATAGTCAAAATTAATGACTTAACCAATGTGATTAGTTTCAGTTATTCCTAATCCACATGCAATGTCTACAACAATCACGACTATCCTCCACCGATAGCCCAAAACAGTTATTTCTAGACTGGAAATAAATATTTCAACATTTCAATAGGCGAGTGGTTTAAATTATCCAACTACACCATTTAATCAATAATTTCCCCAATTTCATGAATTTAACCAAATTCCCCAATACCTTAAATTAATTATACAAATTAATTAATTAACACAACTAGGGTTTTTCCCAAAATTATCAAAGTAACCCCAACTTATCAAAATACCAAAACTTAGAACAAAACTTATAAAGTGGAGTAGGAAATCCCTACCTCAAAGACAACAACTCAAATGGTGAAGACAGAGATGAGTGCCCAAATACCAATGTGCTCCAAATCGCCAAATGTTCAGATTAAATGAAAGCCCTCAACTCACTCTATCTTTTTAATGAAGGATCTAGGGTAGAAACACACCCTAAGTGGATCAAATCTAAGAGAGAAGGTGAATAGGGAGAGAGAGAGGTCGGACCTAGGGTTTGGAATAAAAAAGAATATGAAAAAGACTGATCAAAACCCGCTGTTGCGTATATAAACTGGACAGGCTCGCTCGAGCGAAGACTTGGTCGCTCGAGCGACCAGACACAGAGAAACTACGCTCGAGCCAAGGAAGCCTTGCTCGAGCCAACAACCCAAAAGCTCGCTCGAGCGAAAGAAAGCTCGATCGAGCGAAGAACTCAAACCCTCAGGTCTGTAACCAGACACACGCTCGAGCGAAGGAACTATTGCTCGAGCGAAGAACGAACTAACTCGCTCGAGCGAAGAAAAGCTCGCTCGAGCCAAGAATGCAAAGCTACAGGTCCAAACCAGACGCAAACTCTCGCTCGAGCTACCAAACCCCGGCTCGAGCGAAGAACCAAAAACAACAGCTCGCTCGAGCGACAAACTCCTCGCTCGAGCGAAGATCCAAAATACTGGACAGCAACACTTGATTTCTAAACCCAACCAACCTGAAACAAACCTGCCCAACACATCCTATAATTCCAAATGAGAAAATAAGGGACAACAACAACCATTATACAATGACAGAATCTACGGAACCTATGTCCGGACACAATAGTCAAATGGGAAAAGACCGGGGTCGCTATAGACCCGGATTTGGGCGCCCATGTGGCATGACCCATGACCCATTCAAATTACCTATGTAATGTGAATTTGATTTCCTGATTATCCTATTTGTTAGGATAACCCTCTATATATCTACATCTATCCTATCCTTAGGAGATATAGATAAATGGATATATATGGTTATATATCTGATTATATATTTGAATATATTGAACATCAGATACATTATGTATTTTTTACCCATAACATTTTTCCCTATACTCTCTCTTTAACTCTCTTCCATCAGAGAACGATCCAGCCTTTGCAATGTGAATAGAGTAGGTGATACTCATACTGCTGTATCACTCCATTGCTGGGTGTTCTTAGTTCATGATTAAAGAAGCATGCGATTTACCCACAAGGTTCTTCGTTTCAAATTCTATCACACAAGGTATGACTTGAATCCTTTAACCCGCTGCATTATATATATATATATATATATATCTTACATTGGTATTAGAGCCATAAATGGGTATTTTCAGGCTTGTTTTTTGTCCATTAAAATATGTATATAATTATATATATATACACATGATATATGCATAAAAAATTAATATTCTTTTGTATTTTCTCCGATCAACCTAAAATTTATATATGTTGTAATATATTTCATGTAGAATATATCTGTAAAGTTTCATGAAAATCCAACGGTCGGATTTTGAGAAAAATGGAGATTCATATTTAATTTTTCGTAACTTTGACTACATGCTGGTTTTACATGCTTTGTTTTTTTTGTTATGAAAATTATATATTTGGAATGCTTGTTTCGATACCTTCGAAATGGTATATTATGGGCCTGATTCCAACTTACGGTTGATGAGAAAAAGTAAACCCTAATTTGGGTTCGTTTTGTGTTTTTGGTAGTTTAAGGAAGAAGATGAAGTGCAGAGTTTTTACACTTCCACTCTCATTAGAGAGAGTGTGTGCTACACTTCATTATTTGTGTTTGTTCAATGCCAATTTTGAGTCCACCAATATTTTTATTTTGGAAAATGGAGTCCGGTAGTACCAAAATTGGACCAGAAAATACCCCAGAAGGCGGCACGTGAGCCACATGCACCAGATGACGCCGTCAGCGGCGGCCATGCGTCATCATGCACCAGGTGTGCTTCCTACACGCTTCCACATGCCATTATGCGCGTGTCTTACACCGTCTATGCACGCGCCGTCTGCACTGTCACATATGCGCCATGCTTTGCTCCGCATGCCGAGCCGAGCCGAGCTGTGCTGTTTTCCATGCCGGCTTGGCTGCTGGTTTTTTAAGGCTTTGTTTGTTTGTTTTAAAAATTCAGAATTGCTTTAAATAGTCATAAGTAATTCGTTATAGCTTTGTTTTAAGCGTGATTGGTACTGTTAGACTCAGAATTAAATTTTTTATCTACTGTAAAATTTTCAAAATTTTATGAAAATAAAAAATAATTTTCCTGAAATAATAATTCTTATTTTCTGCTTTAAAATGCTTCTAGGGTTGCATGACTAAGTTTCTGAGGTTGAAATTTTTACAGTAGACTACTGTAATAGTTTACTATTTACTGGTATAATTTTTGCATTTTCTCATATTCTAGAATATTTATTTATGATTTTTTGTGTATTTATTAATTATTTAAAATTTCAGAAAATTCTAGAAAATTTTAGAAGTGATGTACTTTCTATTATGGCACAATCTAAATATTAAACACCGCATATTGTTGTTTTTTGCCTGGAGTTTCTAATATGTTGTGATTAGAATAGCATGATTAATTGTTTTTTTATTTAAATTCCATTATTAATTGTGACATAGCATGAGTTGATTGTGAATCTATATTATGATGCTATTGTGTAGAATTAGGATATTTTATCATGCTTTAGACACGCCACAGTCAGCGGGAGGTTGTTCGATTGAGAGAAATCTTTGTTGATTTACTCCCGAAAACTAATATTGTGCACATGAATTAAATTAAATTTTGAATAATTGTCACCCGTGGCACAAGAGATGATTACGAGCATAGCGGATTTTCGATCTTGCGACTTGTGTAATATTGTCACTATTTAATTTAGATTTTTCCGGCAAAATTATATTATGCTTTTCAAAATTATTCCCAATGCGAATTTCTTTCTAAATTAACTTAGCTTATGGAAGTTAATTTGATTGACTTAAACTTAGTGGAGATATTCAAATGTGAACAATGCAATCATATTCTTTAGATGAGCAAAAAGTCTTGGAGACCTTAGGTCAAACTTTAATTGAGCCAAAGTAAGGAAACATGACTCAAATTCGTCGTGGTTTTGTTGCCTTGTTTGGCACAATAAAAACTGATGTGTGTGCTATGGTTAGCGGCATGGTTCATAGTTTTGATTGGTGAGCTTTGGAGTTGCGAAATTAGTAAGCCCTCAATAGATTTGTATATGATCTTGACTATTGAGCTACACGAATTGACTTTGTAATTTGACTTGTAATGCTGTTGCATCATTGGATGAAGTAACATTCAAGAGTCACGTCATCCAAGAAATACGAGCTTAAATGAGTTAATCATTAAGTGTAAGATGAGTAGCTAGTATGAGCAGTGTTTTGCTCTCTACCCAACTGTTGGGAGTGGATGGAGCAAAATTTCACGCACTATAATAGTATGCATTAATGTATCACTTGAAGTTAAAAGATTAGCGCTTAATAGCAGTAAAATCTATTAACACTAAGTGAAAAGATTAGCGCCAAGTGACTGCAAAATCTATTAGCATTGCCAACTTGTTTAAGTCTAGACACTTACTGTTTCCACACTTGTATGCGAGACATGAGGAGGTGCTTCTTTGTATGATTCCTTAGCTAGGCTAACGTTTTTGAATAATGTTTATCACTAACCGCAAACGTTGCATCATAGTAATGAAAGGGTCAAGGCCGACGAGGTTGTTATGACTCTAAGAATTTGACACATGGCTCGTGAGAGCGTTGTGTTGAATTAGACTCTAGACTAATTTGCGCTTAAGTTACTTCGGGAGCTGTCATAGATTGATAGCTTATTCCCTCGTTCTTGTGGATAGTAGAATTAATTACAAGTAACTATGAAGTGAGAAATAGAGATGGCAAGAGGAGTATCGTCATCTTCCAACTAGATGCAATAAAGTGTATGGAGAATAAAATTGACTTGAAGGTGCAGGGGATTAGAACTTATTAGTTAAATTTGTGACTTAGGCACACTTGATATCTCCATGACATGCTTTTATGATCTAGTGAACATGAATTAGTCGTGAGTTATTACCTAGTTGGGCCTAAACCTTTAAAATTTCCTTCGAGAACTCACACATTAGGATGATTGGAATTAGTTTATGACATTAGTCATGAACCGATGGCTTATTATACTTAATCACATTAATGAGAAGATGACATGGATGGTTTGAGTAGGCCCTTTCGGGCCCACTCACTCATGACATCCTGTTCAAGTGAATGTGTAACTTTGTTCGCAATGGTTGTGCACAAGTAAATAGGAAAGCCACAGAAGGGCATTTATATTGGTGTATTTAGTCCACTATGATATTTATGACTGGATATGTGTAAGGGTATGATAGCTAGCCTCAATCTTGACACATTTATAGATTACGATATGCGTCTGAGTCAAGACTATTTGATCTCCCATAAGTCAAAAGTTTTGAAATGACTTTTGATATTGCACATATGAGGTTGAGATCAATCAGATAATAGCTTTTGTGCTTTTAGTTTTGACCAAGGTGGTGAGTATCTATTTGAGTTATTTTAGAAAGCTCTGTAAAGATAAATGGATACTTAGAAAATTGATTATTCCTAGTACTCAGCAACACAATGGTGTAGTAGAGATAAAGAATTAAGTATTGTTAATGTTAGGTGGATAATGGCGCAAAATGTTTTCCAATTGGGAATTGCACTTTAGTTTGTTGCCTATATCCCTAACTAAGTGCCCTCCATATCAGATTTTACACTCCATTTGAGTAATGGGTTAGCGGAGAGCTCTCTATGGGTGATCTGTGACCGTTAAGTAGCTTATCTTTATTTTACTTCTAATAAGGTTGCGAAGTTAAGACCTAGGGTTCTATGGCACATTATTGTATGTTGTCTTGTAAACACTTAGGGTCATGTGGCACATTATTGTATGTTGTCATGTAAACCCTCCAGGTCATGTGCATATAGGTAAGCAGCTTTGTGGTAGTGTAACTAAGTCACATAAAGTTTTCTTAGTAAAGGTGATGTGAATAGAGTTTTGGAGCTCTATAAGATAGAAAATTCCAAGTATAGAGCTTTACGTAGCCTAGTTGAGAATGGAAACAAATTTCCAATATCCTTGGAACAGTGGGAGGGATGTGCTTACAAGTGGATTACTTCATTAGGGAAGAATACTCTACATTCTTTGTTGCGTGGTAGCGAATGTGAAAATTTTCCATGCCATCACTGGGTGATTGAGAGGAAAACATTCATGATTGCTCCGCAAGATGATAAAGAGCCTAGGATAATGCCAAAGGCTCTAGTCCCCTGTTTTTAGAAAGTGGATCAATGTTGTACAGTTTAAGACAAAGTCTTTGAGGTTAACCATTTCTATAATTTGGTTGACTTTCCATTATGATGCGAAACTGTTCTAAAGGTATGCGCAATTTGGATAGTCATTGTTAAGGCATAAGGCTCGCTAGATACTGAAAAGTCGCACCATTGAGGAAGGTGTAGACCGTGAGAAGACTTCCTCCTGGGTAGTGAGGTTATTTTGACTTAGGTTATGATTGACATAAGTTCGGAACATTGATTTGTGGATGTTGTGACCTAACTTCTCTTTGGAGAATTGGATAAGTAGATCCGCAGGGATTTACCTTCTACTTTTATGGTGAAAAGTTAGGAGCGCAAAAAGGTTACTAGTTTTAATAAATCTTTTACAGCCTAAAATAGTTATCCAAATAGTGGTTCTTAGATTTCGTCGAGCCATGATAGGCCAACGATGATCGATGAAGACCATTGAGGCATGATCAATGGTCCAAAAGAAGTTTTTCCTTACTTAGTCATTATGAGCCAGGAATTTATAATGTTGTCACCACCTAGGGTGGGCAGTCCTCTATTTTAGATATGATGGACATGGGTGATGTAATTTATATGCTGGGATGTATGATCCTTAAGGATTATTTTAGGAGAATTTTTGGTTTGTCTTTGATGACTTACATAAGGAATATCCTAGAATGATTCTAAATGCAAAATTGCAAAACCATTGACTTACCTATCGGTAAAAGCCAGAGCCTTAGCTATTGAGTGAATCCTCGGATTGTCTTTAGGAGAATCAGATGACCTATATTTCCTGATCTTTTTTGTTGTGAGAGCCTGAAGTACGCTATGTGGGCATATTCAGCATGATGAGTGTTATCTTTGATAAATGGTCAACTGAATAGTTTAGACATTGACCTTACTCATTAGACTGTGAATAGAATGCTTTACTAGTAGTATATAAATTTTCCGCTTGTAAGATTCAATGCGCTAGATGGGCGCATCTTGAATGAACGCAGATTGGTCACCAAAATATCTTTAGAGAGGTAATTGCGCCAGAGGTAGTGATCTTGAACCACTTCATGTGAGGTGCACATGGTGGATTCCGTTGTATATGCTTATCGTAAGAGGTGTTGATAAGGCTTATGCTTGGAATCTAGAATTGCATAGATTGTGGTTGTGTTTTTTAAAATTGATCACTTATTTGTTGTGAGATGATGGGATGTTGACACTATTATGGTTTATGTCATAATGATTAGCAGATGATGATGTCAGCAGGTTAGATTGACTTACTCACACGAGCAGTCGCCCTTGGCACTTGGAAGCGAGTAAGGATGAGACTAGTGGTTTATTTTTATTTGGAGCTAAGAGAGGCTTAAATTATCCACTATATATATTGCCTTGGTTACAACCAAGATAAGGTCATGTTAAGGACCAAACATGGATGTTTGTACCCACGTTCCATGTTGTGCTTGTAATGATTAGCCAGATGCGAGATCTCATTTGGCTCCTGGAAGGTGATCAAATAGAGAATTTGGGTTAGGTGTTAGAAAGCAACTAGACTAAGATCGGCACGGTGTATCGAGTATGAGTCTTAAGGGGTTGATGTTTTGCTATTTTGATATGTTGTTTGCTGTCATGTATGATTCGGTCTTAAGGGACATCACTGGGAAAGTGGTCAATCCTAAACTAAATGGCATGAGGGCAAAATGAAGATCTTCTAGTATTACACCATTGTTGTATATTCACTACTGACAACTCTCATTGCTTTGTATGAGAGACGGATTGAGTGTGAATATATCACAAGAATTGAGAGGGTCAAACATGCTCTTTTGAGGGATTAGAGATATTTTTGGACCAGTGTAATTAGATGGGTCTGGGGTATATGGGACACTATTTTTATTTTCAGGTTGATGTCTCTATGCTGGCTCATTTTTGGATTCTAGTATATAGCTCCCACATGCAGGTGTTTCTCAGCGGTCGCATGACTCATTAGCTAGTATGAGATTGTTAAATATTTTGGCAGATTGAGATAGAGATGTGGCAGTGTCATGCTAACTCATGTGCGAGTGGGAGATGTTGGAAATTGGCCGAGTATTGGACCCGGATTTGGGCGCCTATGTGGCATGACCCATTCAAATTATCCATGTAATTTGAATTTGATTTCCTGATTATCCTATTCGTTAGGATAACCCTCCATCTATCTACATCTATCCTATCCTTAGGAGATATGGATAGATGGATATATATGGTTATATATCTAATTATATATTTGAATATATAGAACATCAGATACGTTATGTATTTTTTACCCATAGCATTTTTCCCTATACTCTCTCCCATCAGAGAACGATGCAGCCTTGCACTGTGAATAGAGTGGGTGATACTCATACTGTGGTATCACTCCATTGCTGGGTGTTCTTAGTTCGTGATTAAAGAAGCATGTGATTTACCAACAAGGTTCTTTGTTTCGGATTCTATCACACAAGATATGGCTTGAATCCTTTTACCCGTTGCGTTATATATATCTTCCATGTAGGATATTTACAAATGAAAAATGTTTGACACCCCAAATTTTTTTCCATAATCCAACTTATAATGATGTAGTCATAAGTGTCAATTTTTATATAAATACGAAAAAAGAATTAATTAAATTATACATTTCAACCAACTACATACTCAAAGTTTGACTATTTCAAGATGTTATTTTACTATAATTTCAATTAAGAGAATCTTCAACCCGTAATATATTTTTTTATCAAATTATAATTTGATAAAAATTTAAAAAGATGAAACGTTGAAAATTATTGTTTTTACATCAAAATTGGTAAAAAGAAAAAAAATTTGGAATCAGAATGAAAGTTCTATTAAAAATTGATAAAATTTAATGAAAAAGTTAAAGTAATTCATATCAAATCAAAAATTTTATTCAAATTTAAAATCAATTTAGATAAAAAAAATTAAAAGAAAGTGATGAAAGTTTGAAAATATTTTGAAACTTCTTATTCATAAAGACTAGAAATACATGTGCGTATTATATTCATATCGTATTTCTAGTTATGAAATTGAAATCAAAAGAAATGTAACTTAAATTATTGGATTAATAATGAAAATATCATATTAGTTATTGTTAAATATCACTTCACTTCATATTTAGTAATAAAATTATATATTTGTTTTAATTATAACTTTTAAATTTGCATATTTTTTATAACAAGAAGAGGTATGTGATAACTCAGCTAATCTCATTTAATCAGGTTTAAATTTTTTAAATACAAATTATCAAAATTGCACTTAATATATATATATATATATATATTAATTTTATTAAACTAATAATTTAAAAAGTTATAAACATAAAAGTTAACTTATAAATTTCATGTATACCGCAAGATAAAATATTAAATTACTTCAAGATAATTATAATGATTTTTTTTTTAAAATTTATAAACTCCCATGCATAGCATAGGTTACAACTGGTCCATCTATCTATCTATCTAAACATATAAGGAAAATGGACTTTTTAGTAAGAAGCCTTCTAGGAGCTCCAAACCCTCATTCTGATTTTCTTGATTTTTTTAATTTTAAATAATTACTTTTATTTGATAATCCCACATTGGAAAAAGAAAGAAAAAAATAAGTTGTTTTACTCATATAAAGAGAATCTTATACTCTCATCCCATTTAGTGAGGAGCCTTGTAAGAGTTTTAATGTCACTATCCAAGCCAGCTACCCGAAGGTTCGGTGTCACGACAAGATAATAACTGAAATCATAACAAATTAATAGTACAACGAAGTAAAATAAAAGGGTACCCAATGGAGCTTCTATTCGATTGCAATACCCGAGCTGTACTATGACTACAAAGTGCCTTGTGCCTATCCCATATACTAGTTTTGACACGTCACCTGAAAGTGGTTAACAACTATAAGCACATGACAGAGTGAGAAATATTATACAGTGAGCATAAGGGTACAAAAATTACCATGGATAATTATTTCAGCTAAAACATTAACATAACTTAATTTGAATAAATAACTTATTCAATGTGGCAGATACTGAAATACAGAAATTATATAAATAAATAACCATAACCACGGTATAGAATAGAACAGAACAAAGGTCACTGGAGTGACAGTCAGAATAGAGGTCAATGGATCTATGACAAATAGAGGACCATAAAGTAGCCAAACAGAGGCCAATGATTATTTAAGTCCCCCAAGGCATGGGATTCCTGTAGTGATGCTTACAGAAAATAATTGTTTACAAAATCATTGTCAAATAATTTCTAAAAGTTAAACAAACATATCCATGTGTTTCAATTTAAGTAAATAGAGTTTAGAAAAAAATTAACATAATCAAAATATTAATATAATTTATAAAACATAAATTGTATAAAATAATTTATGGTAACCCAAAATATATGTAAAATATATTATGGTGACTCAAAGCATAATATAACTCACCTTAATACTAATCCTTACTATTTTCTTTCTATGCTGGCTTTACGAGGCCCTTTTCCCTTAATCCTTTTTCTTGTGAATTTCCTTTTTGCTTTGCTTGTCTTCGATTCACCTCCTTATATACTGGAGCTTGACATGGTGACTCACCATTTATTTATTAATCTCCTGGATGATTCACTCATCTACCTAATAGGATTTACTCATTAACAAGTAGGCTTTCATATTTGTCTTTCTCTTCAGGTGACCAACGAATAGGACACCTTTCACCATATTTCTTTTTGGCCCTAACTTTTATCATAATTTTGTAGTTGTGTTGTTTTGGCCCCAAATAATTAGATTAATCATACTTTGAGTAAACCAATGCCAAATTAGATTACACCTTAGCATGTACAGCTACGTAATTATTTATATTATATTATTCTTATTATTAAATGCTTGCACAATAACTCTTAATGTAAATTAAATTCCACTTTATTGCATTTCATCATAAAATTAATATTTATTCTACTATTACAGACTGCTATTATTATTCTCATTAATAATAATATTTAATTAAACTCTCATATGGTTCGATACTCGAAATTAAAATAATTTAATTAGTCAATTTTACCTTATTGAGAATTCCACAATTAATTTAGAATAAGAATTAAGTAAATGTAAAATATTATACGTGGTAGGGTCGTCACAATCTCTCTCCCTTAGAAAGTTTGGTCCTCCAAACTTAAGGTGCTTGTACCTGAAAACTAATCATATGGCCTTGCTTTTCCCAAGTAACTTTCCTTATTTTTTGATTTCCTCATCATTCGATTGTCTCATCACAGGGGTTTAGCTTATTTTCATTTAGTGGTTAATAACCCAAATTGTAATTCATTTTAATTCATATCAAAAGTTATTTAACAAAATATAACAGACCTCGAAGTCATCCTCATAATATTAAGCCACAAAATATATTAATCCCAACATACTACTCTTATCAATCACATATACTTTTATTTAGTTATTCAAGTATTTTCTAATAATCTTTATATTTTCAATAATCCACATGTCTCCAAATAGACAAATGATATTCATGATCTTATTTAGTTTTAACAAATCAAAGTACTCTCTTATTGACATCTCATATGAAGTCTTTAAAATGGGTTGGGTATGTGATACAACCTCAATAACAAATTTAAATCGACAAATTTTCTGACCACAATAATTTGGTTACTTGTTCTTATGGAATTCATAAGCCATCAAGTCAAATCGGTGGGGAAAAATTTTTCTCCATTGGTTCCACAAGATAACTATTTAATCTCGGAAGTCAAAGACGACTCACTTAGGTGTATGATCACATTCACTTGGTAGATAGAAAATCCATTCACATTCAACATTACATTCTAGAGTCAATAGCGAAGGTATTGAGCCATATTTATAGTACAACGTTCCCAAATAATATAATTTTCTGACTAGCGATGAAATAGTTTTACACAATAATAGTCCCAATGACACATCCATCTTATAACAATTGACTTTAATGAATGGATGGATCTTGAATCCATTAACATATAGACACTTTACTCACAAATAGTTTCCTTATAACAATCTGTAGACACCCCATTTTTGACCGTCCTCAAGACTTGGACGTCACCATTGGGACACTTGGTGATTATCTTTGTTTGTGTTCGTTCCCGGAGGTCTCGGTTGCGCGCCTTACCTCAGGATCTCTCGACTCGACCGTGTTGTGTCTGGTTTTGCACCAAACACTTGTGTTTTGCCTTGGAGGGGTAGGGAATGCCTTGTGACGCATCCCCACACATCACCGGCCATGGCTTGAGGCCACCGGCCAGTGATTTTGTGCCATCGGCAATGTATATTGCCGGTCGGCACTCTTTGTTGCCGGTCGGCCATTTATTTTGCCAAAATGACAATTTTGAATGGCCGATCACTGTTCATCTACTTTTAGTAGATATTTTGTGCCAGCTGTGATAGCTGGCACCCACTCTGTTCCCCTTCATACATGTGTATGGAGGGATTTCCCTCTTGGATGGCTTGTTTTGGAAGCCGTACAAGAGGGAGTTGCCTATAAGAAGAGGGCTCCTCTCTTGGCATTAGGGTTAGACAATATTTTTAAAGAGCTTTGACATTAGGGTTAGGAATTTGTATCTATTTCATCTCTATATTTCCCTCTCTTGTTAGCTTAGTGTGTGTTTGGTCTTACTTTTGCACACAAACACCCACCATTACACCTTTTCTTGGTTATTGAGGGCCAAAAGAGTGTTCTTGGAGTTCTTGGAGCTGGTTTGGAGCTGAAGAAGCTGCTGGAGCTTCATTTGTGAAGGAAGTCTTCAAGGGTAACGACTTTGCCCCTTTTTACCCCTTTCTTGCATAGCCTTTTAGCTTACCTTGCAACTGTATTTGAGCTTTGTGTATAACATAAAAAAGTTCTGTTTTTAGGCCCTCTAAATAGTTGTTTAAGGTTGTTTCAAGCTTTGGGGTTGTTTGACCCCTCTTAAGCCTTGTAAGGCTCCATTTTGTGCCATTTTGGGTGAGCTCCGAGACCTTGGTGTTTGGGCCTCCTCACCGCTAAAATCTTGAGGGATTTCAGTGGTAAGGATGGTGCCTTGAGGTCTTAAGAAGGAGAGGGCCACCCCCTCTCCTTGTTGTCCTTAAAAAGGGCACTTTTTGCCTCTTGAGGGAGCACCTAGCTTAGGCTCTTGTTGACCATGCCTTAGCTGTTATTTATGCTTATTTTGCCATGAAATAGCATTGTTTTAAGTTGGTTTAGACACACCATGCATGCTTAGCATACTTGTCTTGTAATGCCATGAAATTGCCTTAACATGCTTTGTGCTTTGAGACTTGTTTCTAACATGATTTTGGCTTAGCTTTGTTAAGCTTTTATGCATATTTTGGCATGATTTAGGTCTGATTTTGGTTGTTTGGGTCATCCATGACTTGCTTTGTATAGCTACCATGCAATCTAGCTTGTATGCTTTGAGTATTGGCTCCTCTACCATGCTCTATTTGCATTATTTCAGTGGTTTGGCACCATTAGTTATGATATTTCAGTCCTTTCTCTATGCTTGTATGCTTGCATTTGATGCCTCTTTAATGCTTTAAAATATTGGTGTTTCATGCCCCATGTTTCGACCTTTGTATATGCTTCCTTGTGTAGACCATTTAGATGTCATCTAAGTGTGTTTTGGGCCTTGCCTCGACCTACATTGGGACTGTTTTGAGTCCCCTCAGCGCTTTGGGACTTGCTTCATATAGCTATGGTTTAAGCCCTTTGGCTTGCCTTGAGTTTTGAACATAATTGCATGCCTTGCTTGCATTGATAGATTGACTTGGCATCATCCCTCATGTATTTTTCAGAGTTTAATGTGCTTGCCATTTGTCCATAATAGTCTCTTTTAAATGTGTTTAAAAGTTGCTACTTTGTGCTTAAGTGTTGGACCATGTGTGCATGCATGTTTGTATGAACATTCGCCCTCATTTCCATAGCATTTGACCACTGTTTCGGGCTTATTTGAGAGCTGCCCAAATTAGTCTAAGTCCACCTTTTGCATGTTGCTCAAATGTTGTTACATTGTTTCATGCCTTGCATGCTTGTTTGCTTAGGTTGTGTGCCTAATGTACATTACTTGCTAGCATGCTCATATTGCATATTTAGCTCACATGTTTAGGTTGCATTTGGCATGCATGCCTTGCCTCTTGAATCACCATGATTGAGGTTGGGTTCCTTATGTGTTTGTGTGCATTACATTTGACATTAAAATGCCCAACTTGGCTACTTGGGCCATCACGCATTGAAATGTGCGATTGATGGTCCGAGAACCAAGGACCATGTCCCTTTGAGTTATAAACATGATAAGGGATATGGTTGGTGCATACATTGCTTGAATTGCATTGCCATGCAAGGCTCTGTCCTCTGCTGCTGTCAAACAGATTCTGCAGGAACTTTTTGCCGATCGACTACACATAGTGCCGACCGGCAATCTATTCGTGGCCGATACCTTCATCAACAGCCAATGATCACATCTTACTGCCGGTGGCCATTCTCCTCAGCCGGTGGTGCCTCCCAATGTCCAGGGAAGCAATTCTGAGACTTTGGAAGTTTTCAGAGGGGCAGAGCAGGGAAAACAGAGGCATCCTGCGCATGGCAGTGGACTTCCGAGCAAGACCCGAGCGCGCGTGCATTGGGCCCTTTTCCCGAGGCCCTTTTTCTTGCTTTCTTAAATTAATTAATTTGTTTAATTAATTTAGTTGGCCGGTAATAATTAATTAGCTAGGATAGTTAATTCATTATTCGAATTGTATTATTCTTTTGGTCCCTCCGGGCGAGGGCGAATTTGTAATAAGTGTGGGTGAGTGTGTGCATGTCTTCCAACCCCCACTTCTTTCTCCCTTTTACTTACCTGCTTTGATGGTTAGTAATAGGTCATGTTTAATTTAGCATACCTTATGCTATGCATGCGTGCATCATTCATCAGTATTGCATGCACCGGGCTCAGCGCATCATGCTAACTGCATTAGTATTTCAAATCTAACTTGAATACATGCTACTTGTGCATTTTCACATGTCATTCATAGAATAGCCGAGCCTACTCTAGTGACATTCCATATGCGTTGCATTAGACATTTAAAGATGGACTTGGATCATGCATTGATTGCTAACGAGTTCTTTCTTTTGGCATGGAGTACGATGTAAGTATTTATGTTTTAGCATCCTTGCATGCGTGTGAGTGTTGCCATGATAGCATGATTACCATGAGGCTAGCTGCTTATGTGATATAACTGCTTGAATGCCTGTGGGTGAAGGTTGGATTGTCTGAGTTGGAATGACTCATTGAAATCCGTGTTTTAGCCTACTTGCGAGTAGCAAATTCCAAAACATTTTTCCAAAACAATCGGATATGCAATGCTTATTCCCAGATCAGGCAATCTAGTCTATACTTTTTTGCTGTGCGCATAACATAGTAATTCTAGGCTAATAACCGGAATAAGAACACATAACGTTTTCAAAATCAGATATCATGATTAGTAGAGGCCGATCTTCGGATCGGGCGAGAGGGGGTGCTCATAGCTGACCTTCCCCAATCGTACCCAAGTTCCCGAGCCGAGGCAACTTTGGTGATGACGGACACGTGGCCTTTGGCACCGAGTTAGGGTTTCCTAAATTCCCCCAAAATAACATATTTAGGTGGCAACTCTGTATCTGGCAAAGCAGTCCATGTTTGGCACTTCTTTCAAAAATATCTGTTTTCTCAAAACGATTTGCCTGATTTGGACTCTTTGGTTCAGATTAAGAACCGTGACACGAATCGAGTCCGAACTATAGCAGGGTCCCTCGCGGACGTGTTACACAATCTCATTCTAATTATCTTAACAATCTCATATCAAGTTTTAAATGCTCAAGTAGATGAGTTCTAAATTTACCCACAATCAATTCAAATATTTAAAAGGGTGTCAATTCTAATTCAGGACTTCTTGTATTGACTAGCAATGTTTATTTATTTATTTTTTTTTTTTTACCTATTTATGAAGTACCAATCTTCGATCTGATCTGATTGACTTGTAATTCTTTTTTTAAAAAAAATTTTTTCCCTTGACAATTTCTCATTCGATGTCCTATTAAAGTATCCTCTCATAAGTCAATGACATAACTGTCTATGCGGCTTTTAATACATTGGACGTGTTGGGGGTAGGCTCATTTCTTTATGACTTTGCTTGAGTTTGTTTGCCTTTCGTACCACAAAATTTCTAAACATCTTTTATTCTATTGTTAATTCCACATAACTTTTTCTTCTGATCTTTGCCGTTTCCCTTGACATGTTTGCATAGGTTTCGTTATATTTTCTAATACTTCTTCCACTTTGTGTAATTTTTCGACAGAGATTCAACAACTTCCACATTATTTATACTTCTCATTATCGTTTCCTTAAGTCACATGGCAAAGGTGGATAATACTTGGGGTAATCGTAGTTAGCTCGGAACATAACACGACAGATGCAATCGTAAGCCAAATACTTATGCAAGGTCATCAGTAAATGTCACGCCCCACTTTTTATTACTCGAAGTCATTACCAAATTCATTAGCTTAATTCAATTACAAGGATGACATGCGGAAATAAACTCATATATTCAATCTGTAGAAGTGATATACGATACTCTTATTCGTATGCAAAGTAAATATTACATGAGCATACTTAATAAATTGCCCTTGGGCTTACATCACTTAAGGTACAAGAAGAAGGGTGTAACCCTTTTACAATAATGGCATTCCGCCAACATAACTGAGGCCCCGTGGCCAGTAAACAAGTAGATCCCAGTCTTGCAGTTCAACCTGCTTAATACCTGAAAAAGATTCAACAACGTGGGATGAACATATAGTCCAATAGGGAACTCGACATGATCCTCAACAATAACAACTTACAGATAGCTATGATCATGAACACTCATTCTCATACTAGAATAGTAATGTGACAGTTTATACAAAATATATATATATGAACTTTTCTTGAAAACAACCGTTTCATTCAACGCTACAAGTGCTTTGTCTTTCCTTTTTCCTTTCATTAACCCCCATTCCCAATCTTTCATAACATTAACAATTACTTAAGAAGTAATCTCACTAAGCTCGAAACCCACTTCCATTTCCTATACATACTCAAATGTACCTTTTCAAACATGTTTATCTTTAAAACATACATTCTCCTCCACACTTTCCAAAAGGCAAAAAGACATTTTGGTTCGTTTCCATTTCTATCATAACTATACATGCATATCTTTGTAAAAATATAAATTTACAACCCACCAACATGTATACAATCAACCAATGAAGTAACTCGGTCCTCTGAACTGTAACCAATCAAAATCTATGATATTTTCAGTTACAATGAAACAACAACAATCCCATTTCACTCTACTAGCTATGTGCGTAGTAAGCCAACAATACATCCCACTCAACAACATTAACAACAAGCCAGTTTACCAGGCGCTAGCTGGAGGGGTATGGTACCTTCGATTATTAGCGCTGTCAGTTCTCCAGGCGCTAGCTGGAAGGGTATGATACCTTTGATTCTAAGCGCGGGGCATAACACCAACAATCACAGCATATCAAGGCATAACCAACATGTATAATGCATATACATAAACTATCAAGACACCAACAATGTGTTAAAGCATATGAACACATGACTATCTCCTTCCGAGCAAATATACACATATATAATGTATCTAGCACTTCATCACATACGATGTTCGATTAATCAATGGCAAAATGCAAACCCGACAATTCTACACAACCGTGTCATCCTCCACCAATGACCAAGGACAAAACCTCTAGATGCATATAGTTAGTACATCTGTTAAAAGACTCAAATTTCATGAATCACAAACCCAACAACAATATTAACATGGTAGTTAAAGAAACAACTTCTACATGTGTGTTCAACACTCAAGACACAACAATCCAATTCTCAAACTTATTTCGAAAACACTTCCCTCATTTTCACAAAAACGATTCCATTTCTTTTTTGTTATCACAAAACCAACTCCACCAATCTTGTTTCCATAAAATCAACTCCAAAGCCATGGATAATACCTTAGGCATTAACACCCTTACCACACTCATCTTGACAAAAGAGATTTACACACAATGGTCAACAAACCTCCATTATAATTTACCCAATCAAAATATAATTTAGGGCTTTTCTTTTATTAACTACAACATGCTAATCTATATTCTAATTAGCCAAGACAACAATCAATGAAGCCAAAACCATTCTCCGCACAACCAACCCTAGGTTTATTTCATGATTTTCAAACAAATCCAACATGATACAATTTTCATGCAATACAAAAATTACCACATGTCTATCTATAGACGGAGTATTGAAAAAGAACAAGGAGAATCCCTACCTCAAATGGAGAAGATGACCTGAAATCAAAATGCTCCAAATCCCAAATTTCTTGGATCACAACGAAGCCCTCGACGATCAACACACTTCTTACAAAGGCCCAAGGTGAGGAAAACACTCTAGCTAGATCAATCCTAAGAGAGAAGTTAGGTTTTAGAGTGAGGTGCTCTCCAATGGCTTTTTCGGAAAAGTAAGAGAGAGAAAGGAAATCAAAAAGTGATTCAAAAAGCTGAATCTCGGTGTGTTATACAGGTCGACCCGCTCGAGCGTCGAACTCCCCGCTCGAGCGTCACTCACAGATTCTTGCTCGAGCGCCAAAACCCCTCGCTCGAGCGGCGGATACCACCATCCAGAAGTTTTGCAGAACAGGTCCCCGCTCGAGCGTCCAACTCCCCGCTTGAGCGTCACACTCAAACTCCCGCTCGAGCGTCAAACCTCATGCTCGAGCGTCCAACACCACAGAGGAAGTACAGGGAAGGTGATTTTCCCGCTCGAGCGCCGAAACCCCCGCTCGAGCGGAGAGGCCAAAAACTGGGCAAAGATCCTAAGTTTTAAAACACAACCAACATATCTCAACAAGTCTAACACAACCCAAAACTCTAAGATAAAGAGTAAGGGATAGAAAAGAGAACGAGACAACAACAACAAATCTACGGAACCGAGTCTGGATTACGGTTCAATAACAACAGGGAATATCGGGATCGCTATAGTAAAGCAACCTATTTTTTTCCACGAGGTTAATTGAGAATTCTAGATGTGAAGCTATGCCCACCGAACCTGATTTCAGTCGGACTTTCAAGGTCACTCAAGAAAAGTATGAGACCCTATGGCACAGATAGTAGGTCCCTTCAAAAAAACAACATACTTTCTTTATATCAAATAATTTCCTAGCCGCCAATCACTATAGTTCCATGCACTTCATTGATCATCATGTATTTTAACTTCCCGAAATGTTGTCATAGCTTAACTTCACATGTAACCACATAGCTTTCATCACTTCCTTATAACACTGTATTCATACGAATCAATAGGCTTGTATTCCCCAATGTGCAAGTCAAAAATTACGTCTTTCTTATAGCATTATAGATTTCACAATAGCTCTTCACTTCAACACTAAACTTATTAAACAAACACATCCTAGTTTCTTTTCATCGAAGTTCTGTAATAACAACTAATCCCTATAATACTATATTTTCACAAATCATCATATTTGTTCTCCCTAATATTCTAGTTAACAATTCTAATTTCCTTATAACATTAGACATTCCTCAATAGTTCTTAACTCTTGGCCTCAATACCATACTTACTAAACATAGCATCTCAGTTTCCTCATAATTATCAAAATTTAATAACAGCTCTAAATTCTTAGACCCAATGCTTAGGCTATTTAACAAACACATCTCGGTCCTCTTATAATATCAAAGTTCCCTGTAGCTCATAGGTTTTAACCTTAATTCTTACATATGTACATATTCCTCAATGCACAATTTATCACTTACTTACTAGATGCATGTAGCTTCTGTATGTATGATCATACAAAACTATATTGCCAAACACATTAAATATAAAAGAGAAAATTTCCCAAACTCTTGGGGTCAAACTGTGATTTCAACACTATAGGGGCCAAAATGAGAATTTCTAGTAATCCCGTGACCGAATTGTAATTTCTGAAAACTTCAGGGACTAAATTTTCAGAATATTCCGCTGATACCAACAGAATATTCTGTGATGATGTCTACCTAAACATTGAAATCCTCGAATGCTGCTAAGAGGATTCGAATTCTTGACTACATCCTTAACACCATACGTCTTAATCACTAAGCCAAACTTACTCTTGTGATTCCCCTGTCCCAAATAAATATTCAAAGTATTCTGATTGGCTACAAAATGGTCATCTTCAACCTCTAGCCGTGCGTGCCTTTCGAATTTCAAGTTAACTTTACGTGCAAAGATTTGACCGGCACGTGTAGTCCACCCTGACCTTCGCTTTGCCTGTTCTTTCTGAGTCTGGACTCCTCTTATCGAGACCTATCTCTTGTATGCTCAAAACCTGATTTTGAGCAACTTAAAAGCTGACAGCTTCGGAAACCCTTTCACTTTTCTTTTCCTATACCTACCATCCACTCTTGCCAATTAATCTTTTCTTTTATTTTCTTTTCTTTTTTTCAAACCCACATGATGGGCTTGTTTGTTTTTGTCCCCATTTTGCCTATTCTTCCTCTTTCTCTATCTAGGTATGGACCTAACATGCAAACTAAACACACAAAGTGCACAATGTAGACCGCCCGAATTCGCTCCACACGCGAGGCCGCGAATTGGGTTCTAGCTACTACAGTTCGGACTCTTGTCACGGTTCTGAATCTAATCTCACAAAGTGCAATGTAAGACTGATAAATCACCAAAAAGTCCAAATCCGGCAATTGGTTTTGAAAAATCAATTTTGAATCAAAAAGTGCCAAACATGGACTGCTTTGCCAGATTTCAGAGTTGCCACCTAAATATTTTATTTTGAAAAATTTAGGAAACCCTGACTTGTGCCTAAGGCCACGTGTCCATCATCACCAAAGTTGCCTCGGCTCGGGAACTTGGGTACGAGAGGGGAAGGTCCTGAAATGAGCACCTCCGCTCGCCCGATCAAAGATCGGCCTCTACTAACATGATATGTTGTTTTTGAAAACATATGTGTTCTTATTCTGGTTATTAATCTAACTTACTATGTGATGCTCGCAGCATACAAGTATAGACTAAATCGCTCGATTTGGATCAAAACATCTCATGTTTGTTTTTTGAAAGTGGTTTGAAGGTGCTACTCGCAAGTAGGCTAAAACGCGGATTTGCCACCAAACAAGGTGGGCTTAAAACATGATGATTTGCCACTTCAAGTGGGCTTAAAACTCACATTTTGATGAATTGTTCCAATTCAAGTAATGAAGCCTTCATCCACAAGCATTCATGCAGTTATAGCAATTAAGCAAATAGCCTCATTGCAAGCATGCTATCATGGCAGTCACTTACACACATACAAGTATGTTAAAGCACAAACACTTACAGTGTACTCTGAGCCAAGACAAAAAACTAGTTAGAAATATGCATGATCCTAACTATGTCAACAATGCCTATGCAACACATGCAAAATGCAACTAAATAGGCTTGGCTATCTACTATGGCATATGAATGCAACAATTGATACACGTATTCAAATAGGTATTGAAATACAATACAGTTTGAATGATGTGCCGAGCCCGGTGCATGCATAGCATAAGGTACGCTAATCAAAATATGCCCTAATCTAACCATCGAAAGTGGGTAAGTAAAAAGGAGAAACGCGTGGGGTTGGAAGACATTCACACACTCACTTACACTTATTACAACATTTGCCCTCTCGACGGAGGGTCCGAATGAAATAAAAGCTAACTAGCGACGCTAATTAAGCTAACTATTACAAATCACAACTTATTAACTAACTAGTTAATTAATTACAAACACAAATGAATAGCTAAGCTCATTAACTATTTAGGTACAAAAACAACGAGTTAACCATCTAAGCAAAGCAGTTAAAAGGAGCCTCGAGGCGAGGAATGCATGCATGCTCGATCAGTTTTCTCCTGAAAATTCGTCGCTTTGCCACCGGTCACCTCTGTTTGTATTTGCCTTGATTCCTGAACACCGAACCAATCTCCAGGTTATTTCTACTCCATAACCAGAACAATTTTGGACCACCTCTGAGCTTGAGGATTGTCGGCCACCAAAAGAAGCTGTAGGCCACTTGCTCCTGCACACTCCAATTTTGCTGCAAACAGAGTACAAAAGGGGCAAAGCAAGGCATTTGCAAGGTATATGTGTACAACCACCCTCCTTATCATTTCTCAAGCTCAAAGGAGTGCGGTACTCGACTCTCGGGCCACCAACTGAGCATCGCAATGCACGATGGCCGAGAAGCCAAGTTTGTACAAGTCAATGAATGCACAAATAACACACAAGACTCAAGAGGCCTCCACCCTATCATGCACAATCAAGGGGGACAGCGACTAAGAAATGAGGCACGTTTCATCACTTCAAGTATCAAACGTCTCTCATTTCTTGTGTTTGGATTAACGTCTGATCCAAACACATGCAATGCATCACAAACATGCTATCTTGGCATGTTTTACTTCGATTCATTTTGTTTACTCGTTTTAGATTATCAATAAGCCCTTTAACCAGTTAAGTTCAAAAGTGAGAAGTCCTCTAATTTGAAAGACGGACCAAGCCACAAGCTTCTTGAGCATTAAAGAGGCATCATGCCATTGGGCATGAATGCCTCAATTTCGTGCTCAAACCAACAAAAGGCTTAAGACCTCTTTCAAAGCAATACAACAAATGAAAGATGGTATGCAATGGTATACATTTTCAGCACTGAAATGACATGCTAAATGACTTAAAATCATGCAAATAATGCATGCAAAACATGCTTGAAGTCAGAGGCATTGAAACTAGCAAAGAGCATAGCATTGTAGGCATATAATACTAAGCCTAAATGACCAAACCAACCCTGAACAGAGGTTAAATATGCCAAAATAGTGGCTGAAATATACTAAGATCAAGGCATATAACACAAAGAAAATATGCACATTTGATGGCTAGCAAACAAGGCATAAAGACACAACTTTCAAACACATTGAAGGAGTGGAAAAAGTGAGAGTGTGGCAATGAAATATGTTCTAAAATTACATGCCAAGTGATGCCATATCATGCAAACATCACAAATAAGGCATGTTAGGGGTTTCAAAGCACAAGACTAGCAAGGCCAACTACACTATAGCTATACAAAGCATGAGCCACATGACCAAGACCACTCAAATTAGACCTAAAGCATGCTAAATTAAAGCCAAAAACATGCTAGAGTGGAGCATGCACATGCTAGATTAATAGGCTAAAACACCAAACATGCTAGGCTAGTGAACAAAATTGCACTACAAGTGCAAGAAGCATGCAAAAGGTAACCAAACCAGCCAAAAATAGAGTTATATCATGGAAAATCAGTGGCAAAAACATGCTTAAACCAAGCTTCAAAAGGGTAGAAAAACATGCTCACTTGTTAGGCCATCAATACATGCAAACAAGAAACAACGAGAGGAGGCCAACCCCTCCTGTTTTGGACCTCAAAACATGGTTTTCACCACTGAAATACCTCCAATTTTCAGTTGTAAAAAGGCCAAAAAAGTTGGATTTGAAGGTGGTGAGAAGTTGCACAAAAGGCCTTACAAGCCAAGGAACAAAAAGGGAGAACAACCCCCAAACTCACCAAGCCTTAAACCACCATTTTTACACCTTAAAAATAGAGTTTTTGACAGTCCAAAACCAGCCCCAAAATAGTCCAAAACAATGGGAAAAAAATTTTGAAGCAAGTGTGCAAAACAAGCTTGAAAGGGAGAAGTGCTTACTGTAGACACCCCATTTTTGACAGTCCTCAAGACTCGGACGTCATCGTTTGAACACTCGATGATCATCCATGCTCGTGTTCTTTTTGAGTTCCCGAAGGTCTCAGCTGCGCGCCTTGCCTTAAGATCTCTCAACTTGTCTGTTTTGTGCTTGGTTGTAGACCAAAGACTTGTGATTTTGCTTCTAAGGGAAGAGGGTGGCTTGTTGGCCATCCCTTCAACCCTTTGGCTAAGGCATTGTGCCATCGGCCATGTTTTCTTGCCATCGGCCAAAAGTGGTGGCCGATCGGCACTTTTTTTGGTCGATCGGCACTTTATTTGGTCGATCGGCCATATTTTTTAGCCGAGACCTTTCTATCTGCTTTTTACAGATATTTTCTGCCAGCTGTGACAGCTGGTGGGCACAATTCCCATCCTCCATACACGTGGAGGGATTTGTTTCAAGACTCAAGCTTGTTCAACAAGCTTGAGAATTGAAGTTCTATAAGAAGGGAGCCTCCCCTCCCTTTCCAGAGGTTCAGAAAATTGAGATACAAAGTTCTATATCTCTCTCTATATATTTTACCTCTCTCTCTTGTTTTACCTTTGTTTGTGTTCAAAAGTGTAGAATCTTCATACTATTGCACACAAACACCTAGTAGAACACCATCCTTTGGTTGCTGAGGTCCTTAGGAGTTGGTTTTAGAGTTCTTAGAGTGGTTTTGGTCAGAGAAAGTTGCTGGAGTTGTGTTCTTGAATATGTTCTTCAAGGGTGAGCAAACTACCTTTTGATCCCCCATTCTTGCTTAAGCTTTTAGACATATTTGCATATTATTTTAAGCTCAACTCTAACATGTAAAAAGTTTTGATTTTGAATGCTTGTGAGGTTTTTTTAAGGTCACTTTTTGGTTGGGGGTAGTCTACCCCCTCTTAGGCCTTGTTTGGCCTTATTTTGTGCCTTTCTTTTTGGGCTTTCAAACCATCTTGTTTTGACCTTCTCACTACTGAAATCAAGAGGATTTTCAGTGGTAGAGAAGTGGTTTTATAGTCTTGTATAGGAGAGGGACACCCCTCTCTCCTTATATCTCATTTGCTTGTATTTATGGCTCATAATGGTAGCACGTTTGCTTAGCATGTTTTGGCTTCATTTCAGCAAGTATTTGGTGTTATTTGGCCATTCTATACCTCTATTTCAAGTTGGTTTGATAGCCTCTTACATGCATCATGCACTTGTCCTGCAATTCTCTCATTTGCCTTAACATGCATCATGCATTTGGACCATCATGCTTGCATATTTTGGCTCAACTCAAAGGAACTTTTAGTCATGTTTTACCATGTTTAAACTCTATTTGGTGTTGTTTTAGTCATGCATGCATTGTTTTGTGTATCCTTCGTTCAATCTAGCTTGTTAGTTTTGAGTGTCCAAGTCATTAGCATGCATTGCTTAGACCATTTTCATGATTTGGCATCATGTCATATGTTGTTTCAGTCCATGTAGTGTAACCATACACTTGCATTTGCCACTCTTTTGATGCATTGGGAGGTTGGTGTTTTATGCCTCATGAATGGATCACTGTGCATGCCTCCATGCTTAGGCCTTTGGGATGCCATCTCAGTGGGGTTTTGGGCTTATTTTGACATGCCATAACTCTGTTTTTCATTGGTTAAGTCATGCCATGTTTGGTTGTAATAGGTGTAGTGTAACACCTCTTTGTTAACCTTGAATGCTTCATGATTTTGGTCTTTTGTTCTAGCTTGTGTTGGCTAGGTTCGAGCATGTTTTTGGTCTTGTATTGACCTACCTTGGGATTGTTTTGGTTGCCCTTGGCCCTTTGGGGCTTGCTTTGTATAGCCATGGTGTAATCCCTTTTGTTAGTTCCAAGCTTTGAGCTTTCTTGCATGCTATGCTTGACTTGTGTGCATGATTTGGCATAATTCCTCACATGATTTCAGAGCTTACATCATTGCCACATTATCATGCTTGTCACTCCTTGCTCATGTTTGAGAGTTGTGTCCTCATGCCTAAGTGATAGGCCAATTGGCATGCATGCTTATTTTTCATTTCATTCCATCATTTCTTCGCATTTTGGCCACTGATTTGGGCATGGCTAAGGTCTACCCATTTTGGTTTAAGTCCATCTTTGCATGTTGCCGCATGCTTGACATGTTGCATGTTGTCGCATGCTTGCTAGTTTGCATGTTGTTGCATGCTTGCCCATCCTTGCATGCCATGCATGTTTGTATGTTTAGAATGCATTTTGCATGCTTGCAAATTTGTATTTTGTCACATGCTTGTTTAGGTTGCATTGCATTTGGCATGCTTGTTACCTTAGCCTTGTGTGCATGTTTGAGTCATATTGCATTTGGCATGCTTATGTTGCATTGCATAGCTTTTCCATGTTACATGCATTGCATTATGTTTGGTTTGGGGCGTCAAACCAAACACGAGGACCGAGGGATGTTTCGTACTTGAAGTGACGAAATGTGCCTCAATCCTCGGTTGCCGACACTCTTGATCCAACATGATAGAGTGTGAGGCATTCATGTGTCTTTGTGCATTTATTCCATATTGATTTGTGCAAATTCGGCCTCTTTGGCCATCATGCATCGAAATGCGTGATTGATGACTCGAGAGTCGAACACTACACTCCTTTGAGTCTCAAACATGATAAGGGGTGTGGGTGCACAACATTTTCTTGCAAATGTATTGCCATGCCCTTGTTTGTCCTTTGCTGCAGCAAAAGGAGTAATCTGCAGGAAAAGATGGCCGATCGGCTATCTTCAGTGCCGATCAGCTAGAAATTTTTGGTTGATATCATCAAAAGTGGTCGATGACCCATTTCCCTTGGCCGATGGCCATATCTTTTGGTCGATGGCCTCTTAGAGTGTCCATGAGGTGGTTCAGAAGCATCACAGAGATTTGTATAGTTTTCAGAGGTGTAGAACAGTGCAAACAGAGGCAACATGAGGCATGGCAACGGATCTCCGAGCGAAGCCAATCGAGCATGCATTTGTCCTTCATCTTGAGGCCGCTTCAATTGTTTTGTAACTTAATTAATTTGCTAAATTAGTTAAGATTTTTGTAATAATTAATTAGCTAGAGTAGTTAATTAATTAGTTAATTTGTATTATTTATTCGGACCCTCCGTCAAGAGGGCGAATTTTGTAATAAGTGTGCGTGAGTGTGTGAATGTCTTCCAATCCCACGTCTTTCTCCCTTTTACTTAATCGCTTACGATGGTTAGTTTTAGGTCATGTTTTGATTAGCATCCTTATGCTCGCATGTTTGCATTCATTCATTTGTATTGCATGCACCGACTCGGCGCATCATACTAACCGCATTATGTTTCTATTTCTAACTTGAATACATGTATCAATTGTTGCATCTCATATGCCATCTTGGATTAGCTGAGCCTATTTCTAGTTGTATTTTGCATGTGTTGCATTAGCCATATTAACATAACTAAGATCATGCATGATTTCTAACTAGTTGTTGTTTTGGCTCAGAATACATTGTATGTGTTTTCGCTTTAGCATACTGCAAGTGTGTTAGTGTTGCCATGATAGCATGCTTGCCATGAGGCTAACTGCTTATGTGATATAATTGCCTGAATGCCTGTGGGTGAAGGTTGGATTACTTGAATTGGAACAATTCATCGAAATACGAGTTTTTAAGCCCACTTGATTGTGGCAAAATCATGTTTTCTAAGCCCACTCGAGGGTGGCAAATCCACGCCTTAGCCTACTTGTGAGTAGCACCTTCAAACCATTTTCAAACAAACATGAGATGTTTCGTTCCAACTTAGGCGATCTAGTCTATACTTGTATGCTGTGCGCATCACATAGTAAAGCTAGGTAATAACCGGAATAAGAACACATGTGTTTTTAAAAACAAGATATCATACTTAGTACAGGTTGATCTTTGATCGGGCGAGCGGGGGTGCTCATTGCATGACCTTCCCCTCTTGTACCCAAGTTCCCGATCCGAGGCAACTTTGGTGATGACAGACACGTGGCCTTCGCCAATGAGTCAGGGTTTCCTTAATTTTCCAAAATAAAACATTTAGGTGGCGATTATGTATCTAGCAAAGCAGTCCATGTTTGGCACTTCTTTACAAAAATCAGTTTTCCAAAACGATTTGCTGGATTTGGACTCTTTGGTGATTTATCGATCTTGCATTGCACTTTACGAGATTAGATTCAGAACCGTGACATTTGAGTCTGAACTGTAGTGAGCCTAATGAACAAAACAGGATTTCGCGCCATCTCGCGCGTGGAGCCCGGGACGTTCGGGCACGTCTACACTTACCCTTGAAGCACAGCAGCAAAATGGCCAAAATTCTGAGCTTAAGCCAGCTTTGAGAGCTCAAAATAGGCTCCAAGGGATCCCAACCCAATGGTGATCAAGTTTGATCAAGGATGCCTAGGCCAAGGAAAGGTGTATCTCCAAGTGTATCTCTTGTATGCACACAAGGGCAAGAGAGAGAGCAAACTAGAGAGAAATGCTGAAATTTAGCTCTGAAATTTCCAGAGAGAGAGGACTTTTTTTTAGAGAGAGAGGCTCCCAAAATTGCTTCACCTTTCAATATATGAGATATGGCTCAATATATAGCAAGATATGAGCATTTGGTCGAAATATCTGATTTGGAAATATCTAGGACAGCCTGGAACAGCTGGAGCAAAATATCTGCCAATTCTGGGCTTCCTGGAAATTTCTGGCCGACCAGCCACTTCAACTGTCCGACCAGCCACCTTAAGTGGCCGACAAGAGCCATTTTTGGATGACATGTGGCCGGCATGCTCCATAAGTGGCCGACACACTCCCATAGGGGCTGGCAGCAAAAATCAATCCTGGTCCCTGATTTGAAGCAAGCATAACTCCTTCATCTGGATGCCTTTTCAGTTCATTCTTGTGTGCAAATTGAAGCCCCAAAAGCACGATTTCCAATGGTGGCAACCTCACATCAAAATTCCAACTGTGCTAAGAGATATTTCTCTTTTAGTGAAGACTGCTCAGTTTCGGTCCAACCAGATTGATGCCCTACTTCAACCAACCATATCTCCCTCATCTGGCCTCGGCTTGAAGAGATTCTCTAGTGCAAAATGAAGCCCTGGAAGTCTTCTTTCTAATGGTGGTGGCCTCATAGCTGAAATCCAAGTGTCAAAATGGATAGGCCTGATTTACCGAGGGCTGTTCGGCTCTCTCTTAACGATTTATGCCCAACTCCTCTCCCAACTTGGTATCTTCCCTCCTCTCATCTTTTCTTCAAATTCAAACCCCTAAACAAGGTGTTTTGAAATATTTTTCAAATATTTCATCTCTCTTTCATTTATTTCCACTTTGACCTTGCTCGGTTTACCGAAATGTGCAACATTTAACAAAATGCGAGCGTCGGAACATCGTAAGAACTTTTCAAAAATGTTTTGAAAGAGAGAGTTTTAAGATCTAAAATCTTTTTGGTCCAAAAATGGGGTGTGAGGTTTGGATTTGACTCTCTTCTTGCTGAAGAAATTGAACCTTTGCACTGCACACCTTTCATCACCAAGTAAGCCATCAGTAATGCCCAAGTCTTAAGGGCGGTCAAAAATGGGGTGTCTACAGTTACCCCTCTTTGACAGAGCTCAAAGTCATAAAATGACGTGAGTGAATGTCAAAACCCAGAGACGACCCATTTTTGACAAGGCCGTAAGACTTGGACAAACAAACAAAATGCTGATAAATAAATGGTTATGCCTGCGGGCTGCCTACGTATCCCTTTGCAAGGAATCAAACCAGCGTAGTTCTAGGGCAAGATGTAAATGATACACAATATAACAAAATAGTGTAAATGATATACAGTGTAACGAAACAATGCAAATGATATTTAATGTAATTGAATCATCAAACCACAAGTAGTACAAAACCACACAAATATCATAAAGGGGTGAAGATGCAAAATCAAACTACGTTTAACACAGAAAAGGTGTCGGACTCCTCAAACCACAATTCTCTTAGTGGAATAGGTGCATGCACATGCAAAACTATGTGTTTCGCAGCAAAAATACAAGTAATTAGGTGGCATGATATAAGTATGGAATGATCTGCTGAGGAAAGAGCATGATCCTACATGCTGAATACAACAAAACAAAGTACAATACAATAGATGCAATGGATGCAGTGAATAAGGCGCGCGGCCAAACCACATTTCTACCTAGAAAAGGTATGAACACAAAACTAGACCACGTCTAACACAGAAAAGGTGCCGACACCCTCAGACCATAATTCTCGTAGTAGAATAGGCACGTACACATGTAGAACTATGCTGCAACATGAAAAGTATGGGCACATACCAAACTAAGATTATCATGGAAAATATGCAGGCGATAAAACAGATAATGCAGTAGATGAAAAAGGGCAACATTCTCCAACCATGCTGGAATTAT
The DNA here is from genome assembly GCF_055761805.1 of Camellia sinensis. Classification (NCBI taxonomy): domain Eukaryota; kingdom Viridiplantae; phylum Streptophyta; class Magnoliopsida; order Ericales; family Theaceae; genus Camellia; species Camellia sinensis. The sequence continues at coordinate 168,648,801 of NC_138969.1, forward strand.
GAGGAGGAAGAACAAATCCCAAACACGCTGAAATCGTGTGAGGAAGGGGACACTCAAATCACGCTGAAATCGTGAGAAAAGGTTAAAAAACAAACAATCAGGAACGTGCTCAACGCAACTTGAGATAAATTCCAAACACACTGAATTCGTGTGAGGAAAGGAACACTCAAACCACGCTAAAATCGTGAGAAGGGGTCCGAAAACAAGTAATCAGGAGCGCGTTCGATGCAACCTGAGATAAATTCCAAACACGTTGAAATCGTGTAAGGAAAGGAACACTCTAACCATATTGGAATCGTGAGAAGAGGTCCAAAAACAAGTAATCAGGAGCGCGCTTGACGCAACCTAAGATAAATTCCAAACACGCTAAAATCGTGTGAGGAAATGAACACTCTAACCACGCTGGAATCGTGAGAAGAGGTCCGAAAAAAAGCAATCAGAAGCGCGCTCGATGCAACCTGAGATAAATTCCAAACACGCTGAAATCGTGTAAGGAAATAAACACTCTAACCACACTGAAATTATGAGAAGAGGTTCAAAAATAAGCAATCAGGAGTGCGCTCGACGCAACCTGAGCTAAATTCCAAACATGCTAAAATCGTGTGAGGAAAGGAACACTCTAACCACGCTGAAATCGTAAGAAGAGGTCGGAAAAAAAAAAGCCGATCAGGAGCACGTTCCACGCAACCTGAGAAAGCCCCAAGGGACAACGATCCTAAACACTACTCAGCGTAAAAGGATAAATTGACACAAGATAAAACAGAGTGCAAATAAATGCAATAAGTGCGATGATATGATACATGTTACAAGCAATGTAGAGCATGATGTTTAGGGAATGCAATAAACAAACAAAGCGGCACTTTAAAAACAAAAACCTCACGGGGTGAGTGGCGATGAACCGCTCTACTCTGACGGGGATCTCCCCTTGGTGTTCTTCGAACACTTACTTTCAACTCATGGTATAAAGGTTCCGAAATGCCGACAAGGATTCTTCACGTAGAACACTTTAGATGCCACTTTTCTTCCTGACCATATTCACAATTTTCCCTATTCTCCAACGGGGTGATAGACTAGGTTGGTTCAGTATCCAGAATTGAGGTGCATACACGCTATCTCAACCTATGGGGTTTCCATACAGATTTGAAGCTGGGGGTACACCCCTGGGTATTTAAACCAGACTTTACTCTCAGAAATCCCGAACCTTTACATTCTAGGCATCAGCCATTCGAACTCTAGTTTCCACCGTCGCAGTTGGTCTCCTAAGAACTCATTGCAAACACAACCAAGATGTCTTTAGCAGGAAATGGTACTCAGGAATAGCACTTCTGATCGCCATTCTAGCTTGAAGCAAACTTGATCTTGAGCTTGAGGTAAAGACACACTCATACTTCGGAGAATTAACAAGGTCTGAAAAGGTACATACAGAATGCAATGACGGAACTTACTGAAGTTGAAACAAACTCAGGTGCCCGACATTTTCCCTTTTTTTTTTTTCTTACGTTGTAGTCTGGAACCCATATAGCTTCAGATAGGTCTTGGTTTACTGTTTTCACATGACCTGGGTTGAACCCTGCAGTTTTATGAAAGAACAAATCCTGTTTTGCACAAATATAGAGAACGACACAGCACTCTGAGCACAAAATGATTCATTTTTGAAATTGAGAATGAGTATGAGTTCTCAACCGGGTATCGAGCCTACGACCGACCACAGTCAAAACAACTTAACAAAGAGAAAACAAAGGTAAAACAACCTAAACATATCTATTGACACACGAAACAACTCAAAACAAGAATCGAGACAAGTAAAAAAACACACACAACACTCAGATGTGTTACGAAGGTGAAAGACCTTTTGGTTCACGAGGAGCCTATTTCTCCGGGTATTGTTTCCCACCCTTTCTTATTTGTGATTCTCACATCACTCTGGCACTCAATTTCTTATTTTCTGAAAAAAAAACATTTTCTCACTTTTTCTCTCAGTGCACATCTCTTTATTCTTCAATCTCTCTTCTTTTTTTATACCTCCCCTGGGTGGTTGATGGATAAATAGGAAGTTGTGGGCTCTTGCCCTTAGTATTCTACTAGATTCTCATTCTTCCGCTCACACCAGTGAGCTTCTCCTACAGACGGGTTGTTATGCAATTGGACGTGCAGTAGATCTGCAACTGACATCGGTTGACGATGCCATTGGCCAGTTTGGATGTGACCAGACCTGTCCAGATGAGGGAGTGGAATATCCTGCTCCATTTCAGCTCATGCTTCGCACTTGGATTGATACATCGCTGCTTGGAGGATGTGAGAGCTTGCTGCCCTTTTGTTGTTAGCTTTAGTTGTGCCCTTTTCTGGCAAGTACGGTGCCCTTTCTAGCAAGTGTGCTGCCCTTTCTAGTGAATACATTGATAAAGGGGGAAAAGACAGAAAACCTGACTTGACTGTGCCCCTAGTTCATCATTTTGACCATTTTTTTGTTTTTGTTTTTGAGCTTTGTACTAAAACAATTTTGACCAACATGAGAGTTAGATTAACACGCTTGTTCGATTTTCTAATTAGAAATCTTGCTAGTCAAGTTGTGAGTACTGAAAATTTTCCTTTTTTGGGTCCAAGAAATGGTCCAGTTTTGGAAAAATGAGATAATTTTCGAGAGAGTTAGTCAACTTCATTAAAAATCCTCAAAACTGTTTTTAGCAAATAGCCATTGCTTGACAACATAGAATTTACTCTTGAGATGCACAACCTCAGATTCAAAACAATGGAAAATTGCCCCTTGCCTAAATGGCACTTTGCAACAACGAAAAGTTGCCCTTTGTTTGAATGGCACCAAAGCGCATGGTGATCAATCCTCGAAGTGACGACCACCACTGAACTCTCGGATACAGAGAAGACAAAGATGATCAGAACCATTACATGGACACAGTCGATTTGGAAGCGTTTATGGCTGGACTTCAGAATGAAGTTGCCTACGTATCCCAAAGATGGGAATCAAGCTTGACGTAGTTCCGGGTTAAGGTACACTCGGGTATTAACCTCTCATTTTGCGCTCTAACTTTTGCCAAGGCCGCACTTCCGGGTTTTTAACCTTGCGAGCTATGTTTTTCTTTTCTTTTTATTTCTTTTCTCCTTCTTTTCATCTTTTCTTTTTTTCTTTTTTTTTTCTTCTTTTCTTCTTTTTATTTTTTTTATTTTCTTCATTTCTTTTTCTTTTCTTTTCTCTTCTTTTTCATTTGCCCTAACTTTTGCCTGGGTCGCCCTTCCGGGTTTTCGGCCCAGCGAGCCTCTCAAGGGTAGAAAAGTGTAACTTTGTCCATGTTGATCGGTTCGAGATCTCGAAGCCATCTGAATCCAAGAGAATGGCTGTTGTTCGTTGATGATGTAGAAGTCCATCCAATGGGGGCTGAATTTTCCCCTAGTGTTGTGGATAGGAACTCGGTTGTCCTTTAGCAAAAATTTTCTTCTTTCCTCTCTTCTGGGATTTGGCTTTCTTGCCAATCTTCATTGGTTTGCAGAATGACCCATCTTTTGAATCTTTGAGCACTCCTGACATTTTTGCCCCTAATTCAAGGGGTACTTCTGATCGAGCTTTGCAAGCTTCCTTTGATGACGTCTGACCTTCTTGATCTGACTTTCTTGCCCCTAGTTTGAGGGCTGCTTCGAATCTGGCCTGACAGGCCTCCTGTGATGTCACACGACCTTATTGCCCCTAGTTCGTGGGCTACTTCAAATCTAGCCTGGCGGGCCTCCTTTGATGTCACACGACCTTATTGCCCCTAGTTCGTGGGCTGCTTCAAATCTGGCCTAGCGGGCCTCCTTTGTGGTTGACCATTGAACATTCTGAATCCAAGTTCAAGGTTTGAAAGCAAAAGGGGTCGAGTCTCGAGGCTGAGAATGATCCTATGTTGCACAATCTCAAGAGCGATTCCACACAGGTCTTTGCAGGATCGCGCAAAACATTTTTTTGAAATCTTTTAAGAAAGCGACCAGTCGCTCGCGCAGAAGACAATGTAGAACTAATCTAGATCAAGCTAGGATCCTTCTCAGTACTCACTTTAACAAATATGATCTCATTCATTAAGGGCTTAGCACACCTCTCTTTCTCTCGATTGATCAAATTTTTGCAAATCTCGAGGAATTCCTTTCTCTTTGTTTTCATCACAATGTTAGAAAAGTTTTGAAAAAATTAGGTCAATGCAATGATTTCAAGGCACAGAAAATGTAGGTGAAAAGCACTGTCGTTTCATTCAAATCTTCTGGCACAACTGGCTCAAGGTAGAAACAAACACAAAAGTATGAAAATCACTAGTGTTTCATTCAGATCTTCTAGCGCAACTAGCTCTGTGGCAGAAACAGACTCAAAAGAAAGAGTGTAAAAGACAACACAAAACAAGATGGTGATGTCCGAGGTAAGACCCCTGAAATCACCCGACTCTAACACAACAGGACTGACTCGATACAATAAGACAGACTCGATTGACTCAGTACAAAAGGACTGACTCAATACAACACAACAAGACTGACCCAATACCCAAGTCAGAAAGTACAAAAACCAACATTTGCGCATTGCTCAAACAGTGCGTGCCATCCCCAAATCTGGAGTAAAATGAGCGCCATCGGCAGCTGGTTCATCCCTCGATCACATGGTCACTTTATCCCCCAAGTTTACTGATCCAGTGCCGATAGACTTTATAGGACCTGGTACGACAATGACCTTGTTATCAATCAGATGTTGTATTTCATGGCGAAGACGAAAACACATGTTAGTGTTATGGCCGACTTGTTGATGGAAGGCACAGTAATTGGCCAGGTTGTGTGAGAGAGGGAGGTTATTTGGTAATGGCCGCGGCTCCAAGGGCTTGAGATGGCCTTGTCCTATGAGGATTTGGAAAGCTTTGGACAAAGTGATGTAGAGGGGATTGAAGACCCTCTGGCCTAGGGGTAGGTACTTTGAGGTTTGTGGATTTTACTGGATGCACCAGCAAAGGGATTGGTAGGCACTGACTGGGTTTGCTGATCTCTTTCGGGTGTAGAATTAGAGTTGAAAGGAACGTTTCTGGTATAACGGCTCTTCTCCCAGCTTGCCCCTTGATTCAAACTGCTCTCACTCTGAGTGGCAAAAGTGCCATCCACAATCTTTGTAACAACTGCAATCACTTGCTGTTTGTTTAGCCCTTCGGCTTTCAAAGCCTCAACAACCCACTGAAGGTGTTCATGAGGACCAATGTCTGCCCCTACCTTGTTCTTACCACTTGCCTCTACTTTGCCATGGGATTGGCCTTCTTCCAATGCAACCCATCTTGATTAGAGAGCCTTTTGGCGTGAAACTTCTAGCATGTAATGTGGTCGATGATGGAGCCAATATCCCAGAGGCCAGATTTGTCACAGTTCTCTGAAGATCTTCAATCATTTTCATCAGCTCAGAAGTAGTGGGTTCACGGGTTTGAGATGATTGGGGTTCAAATGCATCCATCATACATAAGTCCATGCTTTTGAGATAAACACCTCAGGCTTGGGTAAATGGGCCGGGGTGATGTATATGCTAGGGTCATAGGTGGCTGGCAGTGTATGAATTAGATTGAGGTGTAGAAGTGACGGGTCAGTACTAACCTGAGGTCTTTTTGGTGGAGCTAGGGTCTCTTCATCAATAAGATCCTGAATCTTATGACGGAGGCAGATGCAACGGTTCGTATCATGACCGTGCTATTGATGATAGGCACAGTACTTAGCTGGGTCATATCTTGGTGGAAGAGGATTTGAAAGGGGTTGGGGTTCTAGGAGTTCTAGGTGCCCTTCTTCTTGCAGCATTTTCAAAGCTTAAGAGAGACTCATATAAAGAGGATGGAATTTTGAGATTGGGGCCGAGTTAAAGTGGTTGGTCTCTGGCCATTGAGAGAAGTGGTGATAGAGTCTACTTCTGAGCGTTTCATAGCTATGCTACCATCAGTAGTAGCATTGTAACTACGAACAACATTCTTCTTCAAAAGCTCATTATCTTCTACAAAGATCCCTTGTCTGATGGCATCCTTGATTTGAACCCCCATTTCATGAAGGGCTGGAAAGGTAAACAGAGGTAGAATGACCATCTTTTGCAGCAACTTGCCATGCAGATTCTGAACAATTATCCTGATCTGATCTTTTTTGAAAGGCCTTGTAGTCATCATTGAGGCCTTTGCTCTCTATCTCGTCACGAACAATGAAAAACCCTCCTTTGGCTCTTGGCGGGTGACTTCGAGATCACGAGTTGTGACCTCGATCTGTGTATTGTAGGAATATTGAGCAATAAAGGCATCAGCCAGCTCTTCCCAATTCTGTTTCACGGAGTCCTCCAATTTAGCATACCAGATTACGGCTATCCCAAACATGGTTCGGTCGAAGAGAGACAACTTCTAGGCTGGGGTTAAACCCATTGCCCTTAGGATATTAGAAAACAGGTGGAGGTGCACCATTGGATCTCCAGAACCGTCGAAGCGGTCGATATGCGACATTTTGAATCGCTCCAACAAGGTAACGGCAGATTCAGTATATCGGTCCTCTAAATTCGGAATGGTGTTCACTCCTTGTGCTCGTTTGAATAACTTCTCCAGTTTATTGACCTTAAGTGCAGTTGGGTTAACCTCAAATTCAAACGGAGCTTGGGCTTGATAGACAGGAGCTTTAGAGGCCTGTTCTGGAATTGGTTCCACCAGATTGCCCTGAGTCTCTTGGACATTAGCAGTATAGATAGTGGCTCCGGGTGTCGAGTTACCCGTGGGAGGTGCATGAGATGTAGAAGCCGCAGCTGGCTGTGGCTGTTGTTGTTGTAGCTGGGTTATCACTTCAGCTTGACGAGCCGTGACTTTAGCCTAACGGACTACTTCCTGCTACAGTGCCTCAATTGTTTGTTGCAGGTACCGCATCTGTTCTTCCACACTGGCTGGGGGATATTGAGCCATGGGAATGGGTGATTGATCTTGTGCTGAGCTGAATGCAAACAACTATTCCCAGACCAGACTAGACCCGGGTGAACTGAGGTGTGACTGCTATAGACACTACACTGGTGAATTCTGCCTGAACCTCCTTCGTCTTGTAACCAGTGGGGGTGAGGCAAACACAGGTTACTTTTGAACCAATTCCAACCTGACAAAGTCTATCAACATAAGTCCAGTGTACCTGGAGGATATTGGACCCTTCTGAAGTTATGGTTCCAAGACTACCTTGCAAAAGAAAAAATAGACAGTATCTCTGCCTGGTTTCACAAGAACGAATATGAGCATAGCTGAATGACTGTGCTCTCTACTGAATTCTGTCCAAAATTTTGCCTATAAACTGATACCCTCAGGCCGATACTCAGACTTGCAACTGATACATACATCCTATAGAGACACACCCTAACAGCACATACCAAGCAAGTGAGAGCCAAAACACCTCTATGGTGGGGTAGGGTTTCCCTGTCCTATTTTGTCAAGAGCTAGGGTTTCACTAAGCACGCATGCGGTTTCAAACAACCTACATTCGGATAAGCAACCTGTCCTAGTTTGGAACAGTCTCTAAAGCTTCCGATATGTAACTAGGTCAAATGGTCAAAAAGGGTGCCTCAACAAAGCCAAGGTTTGTGTTTCCATCGTGGCAGAGCCCATAACCGATCAGCCTTATGGCATGCTTTTCCAAGAAAGCCTCTGTAGACACCCCATTTTTGACCGACCTTAAGACTCAGACGTCATCGTTTGAGCACGCGGTGATTGCGCATGTTTGTGCTTGTTTCGAGTTTCTAGAGTTTTCGGCTGAGTGCCTTGCCTCCGAGCCTCTGAACTCTTTGTGTTTTGGCTCGGTTTGTGGACCAAGCCTTGTTGACCTTTCCTGGAGGAAGAGAGGCGTCTGTAGACCACTTTTCGTGGTCGTAGACCACTTTTCCCTCTTGTAGACTAGTTTCTGATTTTCAGAGTCTTCGGCCACGCGCCTTGTCTCGAGACCACTTAACGTTCTCCTCTTGGCTTGGTTTTTGGACCATGCCTTGTTGCCTTGGTCTAGAGGGACACAAAGGTCTTGTAGACCACGTTTTGTCATTGTAGACCACTTTTGGTGCCCGTAGACTAGTTTTCAAGGTTTTTGGCTGAGTGCCTTGACCCGCGGACTCTTGTCTTGCATCATTTTTGGTTTGTTTTTAGCACAAACCTTGTTTTTCTTGCTTGGAGGGTGGAATAAGGGTTGTAGACCAGTTTCTCCACCTGAAAATCACTTTTTTTCCCCGCCAGCCAGTTTTCTGGTCGGCCAACTGGTCTTGGTGGTCTTTGGACCGCCAAAAGTGGTCGGTAACCATGCCACCACCTTACTTTCTTTGTGCAGACCACTCCTCCCCCTTGCTGACTAGTTGGCCCCCTTGCAGACCACTTTTCTGGTCGGTCGATCAGTAAAAGTAGCTGACCAACCACTTCAATTGGTCGACAGCTTTCCTTCACTTTCTGCAGGTGTTGTGGATGCCAGCTGTGCCAGCTGGAGGGCACAGACTGCATCCTCTATACACGTGTATGGATGGATTGATTCAAGCTTCAAGCTTGTTGAACAAGCTTGATGCGTGGTCTTCTATAAGAGGGAACCTCCTGCCTCTTGTCTTAGGTTTAGAAATTTTGCTTAGGGCATTCACATATATCTTTATCTTTATTTCTTCATTTCTCTCCATATTTGTGCTTAAATGTGTAGTTTCTTCACACTTTTTCACACAAACACCTAGTGAAACACCACACTCTTGTTGCTGAGGCACTTTGAAGCTGGTTTTGGAGTTTTTGGATTGGTTTTAGTCCAAAAAGGTTGTTGGAGTTGCTGCTTTGAAGTTATTCTTCAAGGGTGAGTTTCTAACCCCTTAAACCTTTGTTTTTGATTAAGCTTTTGGCCCTATTTTCATGATGTTTTAGGCTTGACTTTCAACTGCAAAAAATTCTGATTTTAAGTGCTTGAAATGTTTGTTTAAGGTCCTTTTGGTGTTGGGGGTGGTCTACCCCCTTTTGTGCCTTGTTTTTCCTTGTTTTGGGCCATCACTTTAGGCCTTTGTGATTAACTTTGCATGACCTTTCTACCACTAAATTCTAGAGGAATTTCAGTGGTGGAAAGTGTGTTTTGAGGTCTTAAATAGGAGGGGGTTGTTCCCCCCTCCTCTTCTCTTGTTTGTTTGTGTTGATGGTTCATCAAAGGAGCATGTAGCTCTATCTTTTTGAAGCTTTGTTTGAGCACTTTTTTGTGACCTTTTAGACCTTCCATGACTCTATTTTTGGTTGTCTTGGTCACCCCTTGCATGCTTCTTGTATGTGTAGTGTAATCCTATTTGTGGCTCATCAAAGTAGCATGTCTTTCTAGCATGTTGAGGTTCCATTTCAGCATGTTTTAGGCCTTGTTTTGCCATGTTATAGCTTTGTCAAGGGTCGGTTTGATAGCCTCTTGCATGCTTCTTGCACTTGTAGTGCAATTCCATTCACTAGCCTAACATGCATCATGCTTTGGACCATCATTCTAGCATGATTTTGGCTCAATTCCAGCAAGCTTTTCTACATGTTTTTCCATGCTTAAGCTCTGTTTTAAGTTATTTTGGTCATGCATGACTTGCTTTGTATAGCTATAGTGCAATCTTGCTCACTAGCTTTGAGTTTCCAAGCCACTAGCATGCATTCCTTGGGCTATTTGCATGTGTTAACATCATTTGGTATGTGATTTCAGTGTGTGTAGTGTGGTCATACATTCACATCTTTCACTCTTTCAATGCTTTGGAGGATTGGTGCTTTATGCCTTAAATGTGAGCCAATGTGTATACATGTTTGCCTAAGCTCTGGAGCTCCATTTCAGCATGTTCTTGACCCTTAACTTGGCATGGTTAAGCTCTGTCTAGAGCTGGTTTAGTGGTTTAAGCTTAGTATTGCATGCTTCTTGTGTATTGCTCTTAACTAGCCTTATGCTCTAGGCCTTCTAGCATGCCTTATTTGTGTTGTTTAGATGATTTGGCATCATTTAACACTTCATTTCAGAGCATGTAGCATTGCCATATTCGCATGCATGTCACTCTTTAATTGTGTCTAAGAGTTGTGTCTTTATGCCTTGTTTGCGAGCCATGAGTTGAATGTGCATTCCATGCTCTTTGTGCCTAGGTTTTGCATTGTTTTGGCATGATTTAGGTTTGTCCATATTCGGTTTAAGCCCATTGAGCATTGTTTTACATGCCTCTTGTGGGATGCTCTTTCCTAGCTTTGATGCCTTAAGCTTCTAGACTTGCCATGCATGCATTGTTTGCATGGTAGAATCTTGTGCATGCCATTCTAGCATCCATAGAAGAGCATGTTGTTTGCATGTTGTTACATTGCATTGTGTTTGCATGTTGCTATATTGCATTGTGATTGCATGTGCATGCATTACATTGTGTTTGCATGCCATTAGCATTGATAGGTTGATCATGCTTATGTTGTGTTGCATTGTGTTTGGGTAGCGTGTTAATCCAAACACGAGAAACGAGGGACGTTTCATACTTGAAGTGATGAAACGTGCCTCATTTCTCGATCGCCGACCCTCTTGATCATGCATGATAGAGGTTAAGGCCCTTATTTATTATTTGTGCATTCATTGACATTGAATTGTGTAAACTTGGCTTCTCAGCCATCGTGTATTGTGATGCTCAGTTAGTGGTCCGAGAGTCGAATACCGCACTCCCTTGAGCTTGAGAAATGATAAGGAGAGTGGTTGTGCACACATAACTTGCAAATACACTGCTGTGCCCCTTCTTGTTCTCTGTTGCAGTAAACTGGAGTGTAGCAGAAATTTCTGGTCGGCAGACCAGAAAAAGTAGCTGGCCGACCACTTTTTCTGGTCTGCAGTAAGTTTGGGTGGTCGGCATGTGGTCTACACCACCCTTTTCTGGTCGGCAACCCTCTTGGAGGTTCCCAAATTGGAGTAGAAGCTATCTGGAGGTTTGTACAGTGATCTGAAATCAAATGCAAACAGAGACAAGTTGGGGCACAACAATGGATTTCTGAACGAGGTGACCGAGCATGCATCCTTTATCCTTCAAGGTAGAGCTAAGGCAGCCTACTTCGCATAGCTTACATGTTTAGTTAGTTGCTAACCTAGTTAATTTGTTCATTAATTAAAGTGATGTAATAATTAGTTGTAGCTAGTTATTCAATTTGAGTTCTGTAATAATTAGTCTAATTAGATTATTAGATTAGTTAAGTAGCTTAGCTTAGTGTAGCTAGCTTAGCTTATTCTTTTGGACCCTCCGTCGTGAGGGCAAATTTTGTAATAAATGTGCGTGTGTGTGATGCATGTCTTCCAACCCCGCGTCTTTCTCCTTTTTATTTACGAGCTTTTGATGGTTAGTTTTAGGGCATGTTTCAATTAGCATACTTATGCTTCGCATGTTTGCATTCATTCATCTGTCTTGCATGTACTGGGCTCGGCGCATCATACTAACTGCATTGTATTTATGCTTTAGCATCATTGCATGCGTGTAAGTAACTACCATGATAGCATGCTTACCATGAGGCTAACTGCTTAAGTGATTAACTGCTTGAATGCCTATGGATAAAGGTTTGATTTCCTGAATTGGAACAACTCGATGATTGTGAGTTTTAAGCCCACTTGTAGTGGCAAAAGTCATGTTTTTCTAAGCCCACTTGAGGGTGGCAAATCCACATCTTAGCCTACTTGCGAGTAGCACTTTCAAATAACTTTCAAAAACAAACATGAGTTGTTTTGTTCCAATCCGCGAGATTGAGTCTATACTTGTATGCTGCGTGCATCACATAGTAAATTAGATTAAAAATCAGAGTAAGAACACATGTGTTTTCAAAAACAACATATCATGATTAGTAGAGGCTGATCCTTTGATCGGGCGAGCGGGGGTGCTCATTTCATGACCTTCCCCCCTCGTACCCAAGTTCCCAAGCCAAGGCAACTTTGGTGATGACGGACACGTGGCCTTAGGCACGAGTCAGGGTTTCCTAAATTTCCCAAAATAAAATATTTAGGTGGCGACTCTGAAATCTGGCAAAACAGTCCATGTTTGGCGCTTTTTGATAAAAATCAATTTTTCAAAACGATTTGCCGGATTTGGACTCTTTAGTGATTTATCAGTCTTACATTGCACTTTGTAAGATTAGATTCAGAAGCGTGATAGGAGTCCAAACTGTAGTAGGTAAGAACACAATTTGCACCCTCGCGCGCGGAGCGGAGTTCGGGCGGTCTACAGCCTCTGGCAAACCGTTTAGGAATAGCAGATAGCAAACACTGTGACTTAAGTGCACCGATGCAAATGTTATGCAAAGAAACACATAAGTGTAGACAAAACAACCTATCATGATGTTCGAGCCAAGTTCTCTAAATCCCCAGCAGAGTCGCCAAAAATTGTAGACCGCCCGAACTCACTTCACGCGCGGGGGCGCAAATTGGGTTCTAGCTACTACAGTTCGGACTCCCGTCACGGTTCTGAATCTAATCTTACAAAGTACAATGTAAAACTGATAAATCACCAAAGAGTCCAAATCCGGCAATTGGTTTTGAAAAATCAATTTTGAATAAAAAATGCCAAACATGGACTACTTTGCCAGATTTCAGAGTCGCTACCTAAATATTTTATTTTGGAAAATTTAGGAAACCCTGACTTGTGCCTAAGGCCACGTGTTCGTCATCACCAAAGTTGCATCGGTTCGGGAACTTGGGTACGAGAGGGGAAAGTCTTGAAATGAGCACCCCCGCTCGCCCGATCAAAGATCGGCCTCTACTAACATGATATGTTGTTTTTGAAAACACACGTGTTCTTATTCTGGTTATTAATCTAACTTACTATGTGATACGCGCAGCATACAAGTATAGACTAAATCGCTCGATTTGGAACAAAATATCTCATGTTTGTTTTTTGAAAGTGGTTTGAAGGTGCTACTCGTAAGTAGGCTAAAATGCGGATTTGCCACCAAACAATGTGGGCTCAAAACACGATGATTTGCCACTTCAAGTGGGCTTAAAACTCATATTATGATGAATTGTTATAATTCAAGTAATAAAGCCTTCATCCACAGGCATTCATACAGTTATAGCAATTAAGCAAATAGCCTCATGGCAAGCATGCTATCATGGCAGTCACTTACACACATGCAAGTATGCTAAAGCATAAACATTTACAGTGTACTCCGAGCCAAGACAGAAAACTATTTAGAAATATGCATGATCCTAACTATGTCAATAATGCCTAATGCAACACATGCAAAATGCAACTAAATAGGCTCGGCTATCTACTATGGCATATGAATGCAACAATTGATACACATATTCAAATAGGTATTGAAATACAATGCAGTTTGAATGATGCGCCGAGCCCGGTGCATGCAAAACAAATGAATAATGCACGCATGCATAGCATAAGGTACGCTAATCAAAATATGTCCTAATCTAGCCATCAAAAGCGGGTAAATAAAAAGGAGAAACACGCGGGGTTAGAAGACATTCATACACTCACGCACACTTATTACAACATTTTCCCTCTCGACAGAGGGTCCGAATGAAATGAAAGCTAACTAGCGACGCTAATTAAGCTAACTATTACAAATCACAACTAATTAACTAACTAGTTAATTAATTACAAACACAAATGAATAGCTAAGCGCATTAACTATTTAGGTATAGAACCAACGAGTTAACCATCTAAGCAAAGCAGTTAAAAGGAGTCTCGGGGTGAGGAATGCATGCATGCTCGATCAGTTTTCTCCCGAAAATCTGTCGCTTTGCCACCGGTTGCCTCTGTTTGCATTTGCCCTGATTCCCGAACACCGAACCAATCTCCAGGTTGTTTCTGCTCCATAACCAGAACAACTTTGGACCACCTCTGAGCCTGTGGATTGTCGGCCACCAGAAAAAGCTGTAGGCCACTTAAAGTGGCTGGTACGCCACTTCCACTGGCCGGTCGGCCACTTGCTCCTACACACTCCAATTTTGCTGCAAACAGAGTACAAAAGGGGCAAAGCAAGGCATTTGCAGGGTATGTGTGTAAAACCACCCTCCTTATCATTTCTTAAGCTCAAAGGAGTGCGGTTCTCGACTCTCGGGCCACCAACCGAGCATCGTAATGCACGATGGCTGAGAAGCCAAGACTGTACAAGTCAATGAATGCACAAATAACACACAAGACTCAAAAGGCCTCCACCCTATCATGCACAATCAAAGGGGACGGCAACTAAGAAATGAGGCACGTTTCATCACTTCAGGTATGAAACGTCTCTCATTTCTTGTGTTTGGATTAACGTCCGATCCAAACACACGCAATGCATCACAAACATGTTATCTTGTCATGTTTTACTTCGATTTATTTTGTTTACTCGTTTTAGATTACCGATAAGCCCTTTAACGAGTTAAGTCCAAAAGTGAGAAGTTCTCTAATTTGAAAGACGGACCAAGCCGCAAGCTTCTTGAGCATAAAAGAGGCATCACGTCATTGGGCATGAACGCCTAAATTTCATGCTCAAACCAACAAAAGGCTTAAGACATCTTTCAAAGCGATACAAAAAATGAAAGATGGCATGCAATGGTATACATTTTCAGCACTGAAATGGCATGCTAAATGACTTAAAATCATGCAAATGACGCATGCAAAACATGCTTGAAGTCAAAGGCATTGAAACTAGCAAAGAGCATAGCACTATAGGCATACAATACTAAGCCTAAATGACCAAACCAACCCCGGACAGAGGTTAAATATGTCAAAACAGTGGCTGAAATATACTAAAATCAACGCATATAACACAAGGAAAATATGCATATTTGATGGCTCGCAAACAAGGCATGAAGACACAACTCTCAAACACATTGAAGGAGTGGAAAAAGTGAGAGTGTGGCAATGACATATGCTCTGAAATTACATGCCAAGTGATGCCATATCATGTAAACATCATAAATAAGGCATGTTAGGGGTTCAAAACACAAGACTAGCAAGGCCAACTACACTATAGCTATACAAAGCATGAGCCACATGATCAAGACCACTCAAATCAGACCTAAAGCATGCTAAATTAGAGCCAAAAACATGCTAGAGTGGAGCATACACATGCTAGGCTAGTGAACAAAATTGCACTACAAGTACAAGAAGCATGCAAGAAGTAACCAAACTAGCCAAAAATAGAGTTATATCATGGCAAATCAGTGGCAAAAACATGCTTAAACCAAGCTTCAAAAGGGTAGAAAAGCATGCTCACTTGTTAGGCCATTAACACATGCAAACAAGAAACAAGGAGTGGAGGCCAACCCCTCCTATTTTGGACCTCAAAACATGGTTTCCACCACTAAAATACCTCCAATTTTCAGTGGTAAAAAGGCCAAAAAAGTTGGATTTGAAGGTGGTGAGAAGTTGCACAAAAAGCCTCACAAGCCAAGGAACAAAAAGGGAGAACAACCCCCAAACTCACCAAGCCTTAAACCACCATTTTCCACCTTAAAAATAGAGTTTTTGACAGTCCAAAACTAGCCCCAAAATATTCCAAAACAATGGAAAAAGAATGGTGAAGCAAGTGTGCAAAACAAGCTTGAAAGGGAGGAGTGCTTACCCTTGAAGCACAGCAACAAAATGGCCAAAATTCTGAGCTAAAGCCAGCTTTGAGAGCTCAAAATAGGCTCCAAGGGATCCCAGCCCAATGGTGATCAAGTTTGATCGAGGATTCCTAGGCCAAGGAAAGGTGTATCTCCAAGTATATCTCTTGTATGCACACAAGGGTAAGAGAGAGAGAGAGAGAGCAAACTAGAAAGAAAGGCTGAAATTTAGCTCTGAAATTTCCACAGAGAGAGGACTTTTTTTTAGAGAGAGAGGCTCCCAAAATTGCTTCACCTTTCAATATATGATATATGGCTCAATATATAGCAATATATGAGCATTTGGTCGAAATATCTAATTTGGAAATATCTGGGACAGCCTGGAACAACTGGAGTAAAATATCTGCCAATTTTGGGCTTCCTGCAAAATTTCTGGCCGACCAGCCACCTTAAGTGGCCGACAAGAACCATTTTTGGACGACATGTGGCCAGCATGCTCCATAAGTGGCCGACACACTCCCATACAAGCCAGTAGCAAAAATCAGTATTGGTCCTTGATTTGAAGCAAGCATAACTACTTCATCTGGATACCTTTTCAAGTCATTCTTATGTGCAAATTGAAGCCCTGGAAGTAATATTTCCAATGGTGGCAGTCTCACATCAAAATTCCAACTGTGCTAAGAGATATCCCTCTTTTAGTGAAGACTGCTCAGTTTCGGTCTAACCGGATTGATGCCCTACTTCAACCAACCATATCTCCCTCATCTGGCCTCGGATTAAAGAGATTCTCAGTGCAAAATGAAGCCTTGGAAGTCTTCTTTCCAACAATGGTGGACTCATAGCTGAAATCCAAGTGTGAAAATGGATAGGCTTGATTTAGCGAGGGCTGCCCGGCTCTCTCTTAACGATTCATGCCCAACTCCTCTCCCAACTTGCTTTCTTCCCTCCTCTCATCTTTTCTTCAACTTCAAACCCCTAAACAAGGTGTTTTGAAAGATTTTTCAAAGATTTCATCTCTCTTTCATTCATTTCCACTTTGTCCTTGCTCGGTTTACCGAAATGCACAACATTTAACAAAATGCGAGCGCCGGAACATCGTAGGAACTTTTCAAAAATGTTCTGAAAGAGAGAGTTTTAAGATCTAAAATCTTTTTGGTCCAAAAATGGGGTGTGAGGTTTGGATTTGACTCTCTCCTTGTCGAAGAAATCAAACCTTTGCACTGCATACCTTTTATCACCAAGTAAGCCATCAGTAATGCCTAAGTCTTAAAGGCGGTCAAAAATGAGGTGTCTACACATAACACTTATTCTTTCTTACTCATCACTGGTAGGACCCAATGCCATTCATTTTTGTTTTCCAGTTATGTTTATATCAAATTTGGTACAAAATCACACAAACTTATCATGCATACCCTTAGCCCATTACATAATTGTGCGTGTGTCCTATACTCCAATATTTTTATTTTTATTTTTTGAAAAACCGTTGCTCTGATGCCATTTTGTCACTACCCAAACCCGGTACCTAGAGGTTTAGCGTCGTGACAAGACAATAACTGAAATCATAACAAATTAATAGTGCAGCGGAGTAAAATAAAAGGGTACCCAAATCTTTATTTAAGTAAAACAAAAATGTGTACAATGGAGCTTCTATTCGATTGCAATACCCTGAGCTGTGCTACGACTACAAAGTGCCTTGTGCCTACCCCATATACTGGTTTTGACACGTCACCTGAAAGTGGTTAACAACTATAAGCACATGACAGAGTGAGAAATATTATACAGTGAGCATGAGGGTACAAAAATTACCATTGATAATTATTTCAGCTAAAACATAACTTAATTTGAATAAATGACTTATTCAATGTGGCAGAAACTGAAATACATAAATTATGTAAATAAATAACCACAACCACAGTATAGAACAGAACAGAACAAATGTCACTGGAGTGACAATCAGAACAGAAGTCAACGGATCTGTGACAAACAGAGGACCACAAAGTAGCCAAACAAAGGCCAATGGTTATTTAAGTCCCCCAAGGCATAGGACTTCCGTGGTGATGCTTACAGAAAATAATTGTTTACAAAATCATTGCCAAGTAATTTGTAAAAGTTAAACAAACATATCCATGGGTTTTAATTTAAGCAAATAGAGTTCAAAAAATAATTAACGTAA
Organism: Camellia sinensis; assembly: GCF_055761805.1. Lineage (NCBI taxonomy): Eukaryota > Viridiplantae > Streptophyta > Magnoliopsida > Ericales > Theaceae > Camellia > Camellia sinensis. Next base: position 168,666,490 of record NC_138969.1, read on the forward strand.
TAAAAATATTAATATAATTTATAAAACATAGATTGCGTAAAATAATTTATGGTAACCCAAAATATACGTAAAATATATTATGGTGACGCAAGGTATAATATAAATCACCTTAATATTAATCCTTACTATTTTCTCTCTATGCTGGCTTTATGAGGCCCTTTTCCCTTAATCCTTTTTCTTGTGAATTTTCTTTTTGATTTGCTTGCCTTCGATTCACCTCCTCATATACTGGAGCTTGACATGGTGACTCACCATTTATTTATTAATCTCCTGGATGATTCACTTATCTACCTAATAGGATTTACTCATTAACATAGTAGGCTTAACAGGTGTCTTTCTCTACAGGTGACCATCAAATAGGACATCTTTCGCCATATTTATTTTTGGCCCTAACTTTTATCATAATTTTGTAGTTGTGTTGTTTTGGCCCCAAATAATTATATTAATTATACTTTGAGAGAATGTCACGCCCCCAAAATACACAATAGATACAACCTAAAACATATATTAATAATCACATAAATCAGAGTAAATAGTTTTTTCATTACATGAAGTTAATGATACAAAAGAGTTTGATAGAAATAAATGCGCTATTGGCTGATAATTTTCCAAGCCTTGACTTAGTTACAACAAAAGTGAGCTTCGCTTATTACATCTTAAGCCCTTGGCTTTACAAAAATATACAATCAAAATAAGAAGCTCTTACTCCCGAAAATCTCTCCAATGCTATTGCCTTGGGAGAGGCATTCCATCATTACCTGAAAATATTTTTCCCAAATAGGGTGAGCCACAACTCAATAAGAACCATCTAACACAATATATGAAGTTTAACAGAAATATAAGTACAAAGTGCATAAACAATGCTTGTGGTAAAACTTTTCATAACTTTATATACTCATACGATATCAATTTCAAGTCTTAATCCATTTACTTTCAATTCATATTCCGTTCACTCATCTGTCTTCATTCATGAGTCAATTTTTGTTATTTCTCAACAACCGAACTGAGTCTACAACTCAATAACTTTCAAATCATACAACACATATGCATAAACACTTCAAACTTCCATTTCACGAATATTTCATCCGCGGGCAGCCGTCAAACGGGACCCATGTAAACGTAGGCTATACAAGCACTACAATTGCTATTCTATGGATATTTCGTCCGCGGGCTAGGCATCCATGTATAATTTTGGGACTTTCACCCAGGACACTCCGGCCAACTTAATTATAATGGAGTCAATCCCCTTTCTCCTCTCAAACAATCATCCATACATATGCAATGTATTTAAACATATAATCAAATGTGGAGCACATCCCCTTTCCACTCTCAAACAAACATACATATACAACATATATAAACACGGTCATATTCAATGACAACCGTCAAAAGATTAGTTTCAATTTACCTAATCCATATGCAATTTCTACAACAGTCAAAGCTATCCTCCACCGATAGCCCAATACATTTATCTCTAGACAGATATTCAATCTCAAACATATAGTTTATTCAAAACTTCCAAAGGTGTGAAATTTCAATTCAATTCCACCATTTATATTAAAGATCATCCAATTTCATATTTTCAATGATAATTTCAATTATTTATACAAAATAACAATTTGATCCAATTAGGGCAAAAACCCCATTTTTCCAAATATCAACCCAAGCACCCAAAATCTATCATTTTGACACAGCATGAATATATTTTCAGTCCCCAAACTTATTTATTTCATATTCACCAAAAACCCATCTCTTTCATTTCACCCCAACCTTAGGTTTGATCAAACTACTCCCAAATCCTACCATTGTTACACAATAACAAATAACAAAGCTAAAAACCCTATGAGAGTGTAGAAAATCCCTACCTCAAAGAGAGAAGAGCCAAGCAAGAGTGGAACCCCAAGAACTCCGAAACCCACTTCTATTCGGTTCAAAATGAAGATCTTGACGAGCTCTATCTTTTTCTCAAAGGCACTAGGATGGAAATCCCAATGAATCTAGATGAAATCTTAGAGAGAAGGTGAATTTTAGATAGAGAGACTCAAGAACAAGCTTTTTGGAAAGTTTTAGGGAGAAAGAGAGATGAAAAAGTTATTCAAATTGTCATATTCATGGACTGTTATACACGCAATCCGCTCGAACGTGAAAAGTGACGCTCGAGCGTCAGAAACAAAGGTCCGCTCAAGCGTAGGATACGCTCTTTCAAAAGTTTTGCAGACGAAAAAGCCCGCTCGAGTGTGAGACTGGATGCTTGAGCGTCCAATTCAATCTCCTAGTATTTGCAGACTTGCAAAAATACTAAGAATTGACAAGTCCTGCTCAAGTGCGAGAATGGCCTCTCGAGTAGAGGGGCAAAATTTGTGAAGCCCGCTCGAGAGGAAGAGCCAAAATCTGGGCATCACAGGTCTGGAAAAACACTCAACCAACCTGTTCCAAACACACAATCACAACCCGATAACCAAAATAAAGGGGAGACAAGGGAAACAAGATGTGAATAACCATTCTAAATCATACCAATCTGAGTTCAGAATACGATAGATAACGTGTCAAAACTAGAATCGCTATAACCTCCTTCCCTTAAGGAATTTCGTCCCCGAAATTTTCAAATCAAGCTCAACATTAATATTAGACCTCTCATGACAATATTATCCTCACAATTTCAATACCATGACCCATTCTCCGGTCATCCATTCTCATCGCCTTAATACACAAGTCCCAATTTAAGATGAAATTCACAATTTCCCAAAACATTTACAATGTTTAATCAAAGTCCGAGTTCTCAAAACTTACACAGCATATACAATGCTTCCAAGATAATACAACATCATCAATATTCCATATTCTCAAAACATGTGTAATGTTTATATAAAATCCATGTTTCCAAATGCTCATAACATAAATAATGTTATCATATTGAAACATATACAATGCCTCTACATTTCATTTACATAATGAAAACTTCAATATAAAACTATACATCAACAAATAAGTTCGGATATTTTTCACGGACTTCCAGTTCACGTTCCCAAGTTGCTTTCTCAACTCTGTGATGTTTCCACAACACTTTAACCAAGGGGATCGTCTTGCCTCCGCAAAATTTGATCTCATCTATCCAAGACTCTCACCGGTCTTTCCTCATAAGAGGCATTCTCATCTACCCCTAAGTTGGTTCGATCCAACACGTGTGATGGATCCAGCTCATACTTTCAAAGTATACTAATATGAAACACGTCATGTACTCCGTAAAGTTGTGGCGGTAACACCAACCCATAAGCAATCTCTCTAATCCGCTCAAGGATTTCAAAAGGGCCAATAAACCGAGGGGATAACTTTCCACTTTTCCCAAATCTCATCAAACCCCGCCTAGGTGATATCTTCAAGAACACATGGTCTCTCATCTCAAAAGATAAAGGTCTCCTCCTACGGTTGGCATAGCTTTTCTAGCGACTCTGAGCCGTAGCTAATCTCTTACGGATAAGTGCCACTTTCTCTGATATTTCTCCCACCAAGTCTGGGCCCAACAAAGGTGCATCACCCACCTCAACCCAACACACAGGGGACCTACACGATCCGCCATACAAGGCCTCAAACGGTGCCATGCCAATACTCGTTTGGAAGCTGTTATTATAGGCAAACTTCGCTAAGGGCAAGTGCCTCTCCCACGAACCCTTGAAGTCAAGGACATAACCTCGAAGCATATTTTGAAGGATCTGAATGGTACGCTCGAACTGCCCGTCAATTTGCGGATGATATGTAGTACTAAAGGTCAATCTAATGCCCAAGGCACTTTGCAAACTCTGTCACAATCGAGCTGTGAAACGTGGATCTCTACCTGAAACAATGGTTACAAGGACTCGATACAACCTCACTATGTCCCTGATATACCAGTCGACTAGATAGTCTACCGAATCAATCACGCGCATAGCTATGAAATGCGCCGACTTGGTCAACCGGTCAAATACCACCCAAATAGCATCACTACCCCGTTGAGTCCTTGGAAGGTCCACAACAAAATCCATCGTGACATGTTCCCACTTCCACTCGGCTATAGGCAAGTTGCCACAAACCCAATGGCCTCTGATGCTCGGCCTTCACTTGCTGGCAAGTAAGATATTTCGATACAAACACGACTACATTCTTCTTCATACCTCTCCACCAAAACTGGCGACTAAGGTCGTGATACATCTTTATGCCTCCCGGATGCACCGCAAGGCGCAAATGGTGAAACTCTCGAAGTACTTCCTCTCGATAAGACTCTGGTACAAACAAACGGTCCCGGTATCTCACACTCTGGTCAGTGCGGTAGATGCACGATGTGGTATAATCGCATGATAAATGCACAATGTGGTATGATCGGCGACCAAATGTAATGGATCCTGCTTAGGAAATACAATCAACAAACAAAGCGGCACTTTAGAAAGCACTGCACATGAATACAACACAGGGCGACGTAATTGAAAATCAGTATGATGACAATGCATGTTCTATGCAACCTAAGATGTAATGCAAGTTCTATGCAAACAGGATGAGTAGATGAATTACGATGCAATGCGCACATACAACGTAAGAGGTATGTGAGAATACATATTCTATGCAAAAGATACGTGAATCGAGAAGATGGACAAAAGCGATGTTCGATAATGACCTCCAACTTACCACTCGGAGGCTCTGCAAAATGCACAAAAATGATACAACTTGCTTACTTTTGAAATCAGGGCACACTTATGAACCAGAGACACAACGGGATTTGAAATGATGCAATCAGAGCACAAGTTCAAGATCTCCAAAAACTAAATCTACTTCAAGTATTTCAATCCTTTTCCTCAAACCCAAAACAAGACCTCCCATGCACTGATTGGGCAATGCACTTTCAATGTGGACCCTCAACTCGTGTAGAGAAGCAAATGTAGACAGTGGCACTACTATCATTCTTTGTAATATATCTGGCTCAAGATTTTGAACCACTAATTAGACTTGTTCCCTTTCTAATGGCCTATTCGTCATCCTGGCTGCTTTTGCCCTCCATCTAGTAACAAAGTCAATGAAGAGTTCCTTGGGGTTATGGGTAGTCTCTTCTAACTCACTGATGGTTACTTCTATCTAAGTATTGTATGAGTATTGGTTGAAAAACCCCTCAGACATTTCCTCCTAATTCCATTTAGGAGAATCCTCCAGTTTAGCATACCAAATAGCTGCCACGTCCGATAGAGTTCTTCCGAACAAAGATAGTTTCTGAGCCTGAGTCAAGCCCATTAGCCTTAGAACATCCGAAAATAGACGAACATGAACAATGGTGTCCCCACTACCATCAAATTTATCGATGTGATGCATCTTGAATTTTTTTGGTTGTCTGACCGAAGCCTCAAGTCTTTAATATCCGAAGTAAAGTTGAAGCCTTGGGATTCTTTAAGTGTTTTCTCTAGCCTGGCAATTTTGATCATAGTCGGATCAATATCATTGATGTCAAAGGAAATGAGTCCCCCATGGGGCTGCGCTAGAGGCCTGTAATTTGGAGCCTATGCAAACATCTCCTAAGGATCCAGGACCTAAGGGTTTTCAACTGGTGGTGGTGGATCGGCATTTGGCTGGGTGGCCGGGACCGGAGGTATAGTAGATGCGGAGGCCCCAGATAGGCATCGCATGTCAGCGATAGTTTTATCCTGAGCGGCTATCCTTTGATTTAAGGTGTCCATGGTTCGCTAGAAAGCTGCTATCATAGCAGTCACCTTTTCTGCACTCTGAGCCATTACAGGTCTAGGAGAGTTAGATGCTGGTGAGCTGAGTAGGTGAGAATAGACAGGTGATTGCTGAGTGATCTGCGTTGTGATGATAACTGCCTATTTCTTCTTCGATACACAACTAGTGGGAGCGAGACTAACATTGGTTAGCAACCAACAAGGTCTTGAGTTTTGCAAAGTCTGCCAGAGCGAGTCCACAAAACTTAGGGATATCGGGTCTGTCTAAAGCTATGATTGCAAACTACTTAGCAAAAGAAAGAAAAGAAAAACAACAATAAAAAATTGAACAGCACTTTGGCCCAATTTGTAACAGATATAATCACAGTTGAAGGATATTCCCACTGAACTCTACCCCCCCTCAAAAAAAAAACGGATATCGACTTGTACGACTGATACGAACATTCTTGTACAGTTTCACTGTAAAGCACATACCAGGTAAAAAGAACCAAAAAAGGGGGGGGGTAAGATTATCCTGTCTTAGTTTTGTCATGAACTAGGATTTTGCTACTTCAAGCATGTAGTTTCACACAATCCTACATACGGATAAGCATCTTGTCTTAGTTTGGAACAATCACTATGGCTTTATGATATGCAGTTAAGTCGAATGGTCAAAAAAGGGTACCTCAACAAGATTTACCTAATATAGCTCTCACACTTAACACCGAAAAGTGGAAGGAGGATCAAGCGGTACATCGGTAATCCAGATCCAAGGGTTATGTTTCCAACATGGCAAAACCCACGACCGGTCAGCCTTTTGGCAAGCTTTTGGGCAAACCTCTAGCAAACCATCCAAGAATAGCAGATAGAAAATACAATGACTTAACGTAACAATACAAATGCAATACAAAGAACATATAAGTATAGATAAAAATTCACATCATGAATTTTGAGTCAAGTTCTCTAAGTCCCCAGTAGAGTCACCAGAAACTATACCTTGCTTTTCGTGCTCCTCAGAGGGGGTTTAGCCTCCTCAGATACGATAGCCCTACAGTTTGGATTCTCTTGGTTCTAAATCTGGTTTCACAAGTGCAATGTGAAACAGATAAACACGAAAGAGTCCAAATTCAACAAATCATTTTAGAAAGTTGAGTTTGAATCAAATATGCCAAAAATGAATTGCATTGCCAGATTCCAAAGTCGCCATCTAAATATTTTTGAAAAATTTAGGAAACCTGTGACTCATGCTAAAGGCCATTAGTTTGCCATCACTAAAGTGTTTCAGCTCGGAAACTTAGGTATAAGAGGGGAATGTCATAAATTGAGCACCCCACTCACCCGATCAAATATCAGCCTCTACTAATCATGATGTGATTCTTATATACATTATATGCACTTGTTCCGATTATAAGAATGTCAACACAAATATCATAATTTGTACCATAGCATAGCCCTCGAAGTTAGTTCTAATTACAAGAATGGCACATTGTCATAATTAGTCAACTCATATAAATTATCTTCCATGTGTGCATGCTATATTTCTATTGTAGTCGGTTCCTCCAGTCGACTAGAGGGCATTGCCCCGGTCTGTTGACTTGGTCTGTGAAGTTTATTAGTGCGGTTTATTGTGAGTCATATTTTGTTGATTTGAATAATTTTATAAGGGTCTTTGTATATATTATATATAAAAAAAATTAGGTCGATTTAATAATTATAATCTATTTAATTTAGAGAGATTTATGTATAGGTTTTAATAGGTGCACTTATTGTTTAATAGATTCTGTAATAATTAATAGTATTTTTCATCAAATACTATTAAAAAAGTCACTAATTATTAATTTTCATTGACAATTTGAAAAAATTAGCACAAAAAATGTCACTAATTATAAGTTTTAGTAACAGTTTTAAAAATCATCACAAAAAAGTCACTAGTTTTTAACTTTCAATGATATTTTGAAAAATTTATCACAAAAAAATATCACTACTTGTAAGTTTTAGTAATAATTTGTAAAAATTATAATAAAAAAGTCATTAATTTTTAGTAATATATGCAAAAATCGTCACAAAAATTTATTTTTAGCGACAATTTTATTAGAACTTATTTTAAATAAGATTTAATGGGAATTAAGTTTAATTATTAGGACCTATTGGTAATTTACTCTTCAATTTATGACATTTGTATCAAAAAATAAAAGACAAATGTGTTTCAAAAAATAGACCATTTATTTTTTTATGACAAATATGATAAATTAAATATGTTACAATTATTAAATTAACCTGTAGGAGAGGGTTCAAGAACGTCGTTGGAAAATTCGAAAGATCTTCGAAGATCCTTGAAGTACAACTTCGAATTCTCTAGAAGATGATGAGAGGCTTAGATTCTTCAATAGTCTCAACTTAAGAACACAAGAATAAAGGAGATGATGGAGATAAGAGATTGGGTGAAAAAGAAGTCAAAGTGGCTAGAGAAAGAATAATGGCAAGGCTCTCCCATGGATCTCCCACTTTCACTCTCAAGGTTGATAATGGAGAAAGGAAATTAGTTCTTTCCCAAGAGTTAAATCTCCAAAATCCATCCCTTGTAAAGCTATGGGTGGGTGCTACTTATAGGCACCTCATGATGTAGGATGGTGCCCATGTGCAAGGCACATGGGGAATATTCTCTCTAACCACCTTGTCCGAGGAGGTGACCTCTCCGAGGATGAGGAAAACCCCGAAGAGGAGATCAACCTCTCGGCGAACCCTTCTTCTTAGCCACACCTAACCAATGATCCCCAATCATCCCAAAGGGTCAGGGGTAGTCCCAGAGGACGTCCTGCCGCATAAGGGTCAGGGGTAGTTCAAGAGAACGCCCTGCCGCAAATATTGATGAGTCTCAGGGACCCCCTAGATCGTGCCACCTCGACCCAGGTGTAGGCTAGTTTAACCGAAGAGTGAATTTATCTCCACTTACCGTCCTCAGGATCGGGTCCTTTGTTCGGACTCCATTACGCCCATGGTTCTGGTACGTAGATCTCGGAAAGCTCCGAGCCTGCAAGTGTTCTGGGACTCATTAACGGAGCGACTTCTAGATTGCGTCTGAATCTGTTCGAAGCCAACTATTTCGAACCTCTAGGTTCGTGGATCCGAACCCTTTCGAGTCCGAGTGCCTCGGATCTCTAGGCTTGCTTAATACCCTTTCGAGTCCGGGCCCGAGTAAGTCTCTAGGTTCGTGGATCCGAACCCTTTCGAGTCCGAGTGCCTTGGATCTCTAGGCTTGCTTAATACCCTTTTGAGTCCTAGCTCGACTAAGTCTCTAGGTTCGTGGATCCGAACCCTTTCAAGGCTTAGAGCCATTTAGCCCGTTTGATGGTGATAAATTCGGGCCCACCAATCTTGGACTATTGAGCCTAATTAATTTAATGGACTCAAATTAGCCGCTCTTACATTTGCCCTTTGCGTGTATGAGAAATTGTAATTTTCTCGGACATGCATAGTTTTATCTTGTCTGTCATGCTCCGCATTACGTCTTCGGAAATATTTGGTTTTGATAGAGTCTAAAGATAAAGCTGAAAATTCACCATAATTTACAAATAAAATCAACAAATACTATTAAAAATAAATAAATAAATAACTTTTTTTTTTAACTTTTTTTTTCAGACTTTATTATTATTATTATTTTTTTTTTTGACAAGATAAGGCCACATTTTTTTTTTTTTGAGTACAGCAGGATCACTTTTTTCTCCAAGTCAAAGATAATAAAAAAAACAAAACCCCCACGGAAAAAGAGTGAGACCTTTAAAAGTTGAGCTCTAAATGGGCATTAAATTATCTTTTTCCTACCCCTGTTTTGTCTTTTACCTCTCTTTTTTTTTTTTTTTTTAAATGGTGCCAGCTCATTAAAGCTGTTTGAGGACAGCTCTAATTAGAGCTCTTTAGCAAAATCCTATATTTTTTTTTGAAACCAGTGGCATACACTTTCTCTCACTAAACAGAGGGACCAAGCTGCTTCTCCTTTCTTATTTTATTTTTGAAAGTCATTTTGGCTGACTCTCTCTCTCAACCGACACCAAGGATCCTCTAGAGTTTTTTTTTTCCTAAAGTTTCCTAGAGTGGTGCATTGTGTGGTTGAGATTTAATACTGAAAAATTGATGTGACTTGTCATTAAATCTCAACCACACAATGCACCACTCTAGGAAACTTTAGGAAAAAAATACTCTAGAGGATCCTTGCTCCTCAACCGACACCAACCCAAACTTCATATTCTTTGAAGAAGCTCTATATTTATAATACCACAGGGCCATTTCGTTTGCTCACTGCTCGTTGGTGCAACTCCGAGCACCGTCGTCATCGCCGAAGACCCACACCACTTTTGAGGATAAAGACAAACAACCTTTTTCTTTCTCTTCTGGGTATGCTTTTCTCTCTTTGAAGTATTAACGAATCAACTCTTATTCTTTTCCAGGTTGGCCACTGTCGCGGATCCGATTGTTGCCGATGCCACTATCCGAGCTACTGTTAGCACATTCAGACACTAGCTCTACTCCACCCTCAGTATTTCACTCCAATCCAGCATCAATTTCTCAGAGCTCTGGACTCACCAAAGCTTAACCTTGCTTCTACAGTCGCCAAAGATCCACGCCGCTTGGCGCCACTACTGCAGACGCCATGACCCAAGTTTTTGCTAGCTCACACCGTCGCCAGCTCTAGTCCATCTACCTTGCCGCCGCAGCACCGACTTGCCATCACCTTACCCCAGCTCCGACGACCGTGCGTATCGCGACCCAAGCCGCTGCTCACCGTGGGTGCTTTACTTCGGCTCATCGATGCAGTTTCAGAACTCCGAACAGAGCTCAGTCTTACTCTGCCGAAGACCACCACTGTTTGCAAATGTCATGACCCAAGCTGCTGTCCACCTTTCTCTGCTACAACATTGCCTTCATATTTGGTTGCCCAGTGCTTTGCCTTCGTCTTTGGCTGTTCAACGCAAAACACCATCCAGCTCGTTAGTCTCATAGCCGGCACTATTTTTTCGGAGTTTGAATCTCGATTTTTGCATACTCACTGGATTTGGCCGTGATTAATCAACGTGGACCACGTCGCCCTTTCAATGCGTCGTTGGTCCGTTTAGCACCCTTTCTCGCCCACTATCCGTGCTGGCGATACGTGCTACCACCGACCTATTCTGACTGTCTTGGACCATTTTGGTGCTTGGTTCGGTCTTATTTCTTGCTTCCATAGTGCTTGCTTCTGCCCATTTTTTTTTTATTTCTTCAAAACTGATTCGGATCTACAAACTGTTTTCTGCCAAAGCCCTCCTCTTATTCTTCTTATATTTTTGGATCTGATGAACCTTATACTCTGATGAACTCTGAATGTGTGGAAATTTGATTTGGATCTTGAATCTTGTAATTTTTCTGTCTTGAAATAATTAGTGCTCCTTGTTAAATCTTGAACCTATGAGCTTGTCGTTTACACACTTTGTAGAGTAAAAATTGTTGGACAATCTTCACTGTATTTAAAAAGATTAAATTCTGTTGTGTACAAAACAACAACAAGAATAAAAGAAATAGAGAAAAGGAGAGAATTTGTTTGATTACAAAAATCAAACTCGAAATAAAAATAAATAAATAAAACCACAGATTTTATTTTGTTACAAAAACAAAATTAAAATCTGATTAAATAAACATAATAAAAAACAGAATAAAATTAAACAACTTACTTGGTTAATTTATTTGAATAACTTTTCTGATCAAGTCTAGTGTTTAACACTGTGTCCTTAAGACATATTCGTCCTCTCCACGGTGCTTTCAGAATTTGGACGTCTATCTCCCAGGATGAAATGATCTTACCACAAACAATAGCAGCACTACAAATTGTTTGCCTTACGAACACACTAAGTGTTTATACTCTTTCTTTCGGAAATAAAATGCAGCAAGATGAAGAATATAATTTGCAGAGGATGGAGTACGAAAAATTTGAGTAAAATCCAAATGGGAGGCTAGTCTATTTATAGATGTAAAGGTGGCTTTTGGTTTTGAATTGAACAGGTATGAAACCTGTTAGATTTCAAATTTAAACAGATTTGAATCTGTTTATTCAAACAGATAGTAACGGGAAGGGCTCTGTTTGGATGAGCAATAAATCCAAAACAGTTTAATTCTGTTTGAAAACGGGAAGGGCTCTGTTTGGATGAGCAATAAATCCAAAACAGTTTAATTCTGTTTGGAAACGGGAAGGGCCCTGTTTGGATGAACAATAAATCCAAACCAGTTTAATTTGAATTCTGGATTTTATTTTAATAAAAAATAAAATTAAATTCAAATGTTTTTGGCCCAAAAAGATTAGAAGCCCAACCCAACCACACACCACGCACCCGCGCCCAAGCCCAGGCCCAGCCCAGCCCGCCCGACCGGACGGACGGCGGCTGCGGCGCGCGCGCGCGTGTGTGGTGATTTTTGGGTCCAATGGGTCTAGCCCATTTTGCCCATAAAATCTCCCTCTAAAACACTTGGGTACCCCTTGGGGCACACCCCAAGTATCTCACCCTAAGCCTTACAAACCCTTTCAAAACTTCCCACCAAATCAATGTGGGACAAGCCAATTTACAACTTTAAGGAATTTCCACCATAACTCCATTTCCATGGAGCACACTTTGGCTTCAATTTCCCATTCACTCGGTAATGGTTTTGAGCAACCAAATATACCACGTGAATCACAACGCGGCATAGAACGCGTTACCACTTTGACCCGAGTAAATCGATGCTCGGGGCCCACCTAAAAAATAGACCAAACTTGAGAAAATTTTTTTGTTTTTACCCAGAATTTATAACCATTTCCAACAATCACCCACATGAATGGAATTTGATGACAACGGAAATGCAACAATATGCAGATTTATCGAAAGAGTATAAGTCGAAAATATCTTGCATCAGGATAGGTAGTTTTCGGCCTTGAACCTTCCCTAGTGATAACCTATCGGACTTACTGGCTAACCAATGGACGCGATGCCTTGAATTGTTCAGCCGTTTGTGTAAGCCAAGACAGTAGATCTCACACAAAATATCTTCTAACACATCGTGGTTCTCACTATTGTGTTCATTTTGGCCTTGAACGCGCCTGGTTTTCATAAGTGTTTCTAGAGAATTTAGCCTCTTCATTCTCATAGAACCGGCCCCAGTTCGACACTCATATAGGTGATTCTTATTGTGAGTATCTCCTTATACTCGTCTTGATTTTATACCTTAATCAAGATATAAGTAATCATTAAAAGCAAAACTTATCCTTATACCCCTGCATACAACATATGTTGCAGATATCACTCTCACCATAGGAATGGGTAGGAATTTTAATCCCTTGGTGATTTCTGGCGAGCCATACATAACTTAGTTGTCCCTTTGAACTTAGTTCTTGGGATCTCCAGTCATATAAGTAGGGTTACCATTATGACGACTCTTATGTAATAGGCTTTAATCCCATCCCCTTCGATGAACTATACACTAGCTCTTTTGTCAAACCTTTTGTTAACAGATCCGCAATATTCTCTTTAGATTTTATATAATCTATTGAGATTATTCTGTTTGACAACAATTGCCTTACGGTATTATGTCGACGACGAATATGTCGTGACTTACCATTATACATATGATTATGTGCCCTGCCTATTGCAGATTGACTATCACAATGAATGCAAATAGCTGGCACAGGTTTTGGCCACATTGGAATGTCTTCTAAGAAGTGACGAAGCCATTCTGCTTCTTCACCTACTTTGTCTAAAGCAATGAACTCGGATTCCATTGTGGATCGTGCGATGCAAGTTTGTTTCGTGGACTTCCAAGAAACAGCAGCACCTCCTAGAGTAAAGACATATCCACTAGTGGATTTTGAATCTTTAGTATCCGATATCCAATTGGCATCACAATAACCTTCGAGTACTGCTGGATATCGAGTAAAGTTCAAACCATAATCACGGGTGAATCTTAGATATCTAAGAACCCGAATGATCGCTTTCCAATGGTCTTCTCCGGGATTACTAGTGTACCTACTCAATTTACTGATAGCATAAGCTATATCAGGACGAGTACAATTCATTAGGTACATTAGGCTTCCAATGATTTGGGAGTATTTTAACTGAGACACTGTATCACCTTTATTTTTCGATAAATAAAGACTGATGTCTACAGGTGTTCTAGCTAAATTCAAATCATCCTTGATAAATTTATCAAGAATTTTCTCAATATAATGAGATTGAGATAATGCATATCTGTCAGATGTTTTAGTAATTTTCATTCCTAATATAACATCTGCGACCCCCATATCTTTCATATCAAATCTTTTGTTAAGCATCTGCTTAGTTGATTTGATCATGTTTTGACTGCTTCCAATGATAAGCATGTCATCCACATAAAGACAAACTAGGACATATCCTTGGTCAGTGTTTTTAACATAGACGCATTTGTCACATTCGTTTATCTTAAACCCATTAGTAAGCATTGCATGATCAAATTTTTCATGCCATTGCTTAGGTGCTTGTTTTAATCCATAAAGCGATTTTACAAGTCGACAAACTTTCTTTTCTTGTCCTGATACTACAAACCCTTCGGGTTGTTCCATATAGATCTCTTCATTTAGATCACCGTTTAAAAAAGCTGTCTTAACATCCATTTGATGTATTTCTAATTTAAACAACGCTGCTATAGAAATAACATGCGAATGGATGTTATTCTTGTCACAGGGGAATATGTGTCAAAATAATCCAGACCTTCCTTTTGTCTGTAACCTTTAACAACAAGTCTTGCTTTATACTTGTCAATTGAACCATCTGCTTTCATTTTTCTCTTGAATATCCATTTATATCCAAGAGGTTTAGAACCTGGTGGAAGATCCACCAATTCCCAAGTATGATTTTTCATAATGGATTCAATTTCATTATTAACAGCCTCTTTCCACAAAGGTGCTTCAGGACCTGTCATTGCTGCCTTAAAGCTTTGAGGTTCATTTTCTAACAAGTATGTCAGAAAATCTGGACCAAAGGATTTTGATGTTCTCACTCTTTTACTTCGTCTTGGTTCATCATTAGTTAAATCCTGTTGGTCGAGACTATTACTAGTCTCTTGTGTTTGATTGTCATTAGTCTCTTGACTTTGTGTACAATCATAAGTTCTTTTCTGTGAACTTAATTCCTGTCCTTTCTTGTAAGGAAAGACATGTTCAAAAAACACAGCATTCCTTGACTCTATAATAGTGTTCACATTTATATCAGGTATTTCTGATTTATAAGTCAGAAACCGATATGCACTACTATTTTGAGCATAACCAATAAACACGCAGTCTACTGTTTTTGGTCCAATCTTAGTCTTTTTAGGAACAGGAACTTCAACTTTTGCCAAACACCCCCACACTTTTAAGTATTTGTAGGAAAGCGATCGACCTTTCCACAATTCATAAGGAGTGCTATTGGTTTTCTTGTGGGGTATTCTATTAAGAACATAATTAGCAGACAATATTGCTTCCCCCCACAAGTTCTGTGGTAAGCCTGAACTTAGTAACATGGCATTCATCATTTCTTTTAGGGTTCTATTCTTCCTTTCAGCAATTCCATTTTGCTGTGGAGAATAAGGGGCTGTAGTTTGGTGAATAATGCCATGTTGTGCACAAAATTCATTTAATGGTGCATCATATTCACCACCCCTATCACTTCTAACCATTTTAATGGTTTTACCAAGTTGATTTTCAACTTCTGTTTTGTAGAGTTTAAACATTTCTAAGGCTTCATCTTTACTTCTAAGTAAATAAACATAACAATATCTTGTGCAATCATCGATAAATGTTATGAAATACTTTTTGCCTCCTCTAGTTTGAATAAATTTTAAATTACATACATCAGTATGAATTAATTCTAGAGGTTCGATTTTTCTTTCAACCGATTTAAATGGAACCTTAGTTAGTTTCGCTTCTACACAAATTTCACATTTATGATTAGGATTAATTTCAAACTTTGGTATATGATCTAAACCAATTAATCTACGCAAAGCATCAAAATTCACATGTCCTAATCTACCATGCCATAAATTTGACTCAAGAATATAAACAAAAGATGTGTTATTCTTATTCATAGCAATTTTCGGTATAACTGTCATTACATTCAACTTAAAGAGACCATCACTCATGTATCCCTTACCAACATACATACCACTCTTTGTTAATACAAATTTATCAGACTCAAATACAAGCCTAAAACCATTTTTACTTAACAAAGACCCAGAAACTAAATTCTTCCGGATGTCAGGTACATGCAGTACGTTGTTGAGGGTCAGTTCTTTCCCTGATGTCATCTTCAAGATCACTTTCCCTTGTCCAGCCACAGTAGAAGTAGAAGAATTTTCCATGAAAAGTTGTTCACCATTTGCAGCCTCATTGTAGGTAGTGAACATCTTCTTGTCCGCACATATGTGACGAGTTGCTCCAGTGTCAACCCACCACTCTTTGGGATTTCCAACCAAGTTAGCCTCAGACACCACAGCAGAAAGGTTGATGTCATTCACTCCGTCAGAGATGTAATCCAATTCTGTTACATTGGCCTGATTGGTGGTCTTCTTACTTGTACTTCCATGATTCTTTTTAGGGCGGCGGTAGTCAGAAGCTCGATGTCCAGTTTTGCCACAGTTATAGCATTTTCCTTTGAACTTCTTGCTACTATCGCCTTGTTTAGGACCATCTCCAGTAAACTTTCTCTTTTTGTTATGTGGTTTATGAACTTGTTCAATCACATTAGCCTTGGACTCAATGGGATTTTTCTCATTCCTCTTTTCAGCCTTTCGGTTATCTTCTTCAATTCTTAATCTTACAATCAATTCATCCATAGTCATCTCTTTGCGTTTATGTTTTAAATAATTTTTGAAATCTTTCCAAGCCGGTGGTAACTTTTCCACTAAAGCAGCGACTTGGAATGACTCGCTAAGAGACATACCTTCTGAATGAATATCATGCAAAATTATTTGAAAACTTTGAACTTGAGATATTACCGTTTGGGAGTCTATCGTAACAAAGTCCAGAAATTTACCGACGACAAATTTCTTCGTGCCGGCATCTTCTGTCTTGTATTTCTTCTCCAAAGAATCCCACAATTCTTTTGCTGTTTTCAAAGGACTGTATACATTATACAGCATATTGTCAAGGCCATTTAGGATGTAGTTTCTGCACAGGAAATCTGAATGTTTCCAAGCATCTACAGCGGCAACAACTTGCCGATCACTTTCACCCTCTTTAAATGCTGGAGCCTCTTCATGGAGAAACCGGGCCAAATTAAGAGTTGTAAGATAGAACAGCATCTTCTGCTGCCATCTCTTAAACTCGGTACCGTTAAATTTTTCCGATTTTTTTCCATGATTGATTGGTACATGAACATGGTTCTAAATAGGGACCGATGTAGGTGTAACAATAGGAGTACCACTGCCAGATGCAGTTTCAGTTGTAGTAGCCATAATCTCTGATTACAAAAATCAGAAAAAATTAAAACACAAATTAATTTTCTAGTTACTAAAACCAGAAAATAAATTATAACAACAAAATAATTTTATTTTCCTTGTTACTAAAACTAGAAAAATAAAATATCACAAGAATTTTCTGTAATACCAAATAATATTCTGAATTGTTAATGACACCAGTATCGTACTACTAGTTGTTGTCAAAGAAAAGAGACAGTATATTACTACTATCTGTCAAATAGCATAAATCACTATTTGTTTTTCCAACCAGAATATTAATTTGAAAACACAGAAAATTAAATACAATGATGATACCCAAAAAGGATTTTGTCTTAAGATTGTTGGACAATCTTCACTGTATTTAAAAAGATTAAATTCTGTTGTGTACAAAACAACAACAAGAATAAAAGAAATAGAGAAAAGGAGAGAATTTGTTTGATTACAAAAATCAAACTCGAAATAAAAATAAATAAATAAAACCACAGATTTTATTTTGTTACAAAAACAAAATTAAAATCTGATTAAATAAACATAATAAAAAACAGAATAAAATTAAACAACTTACTTGGTTAATTTATTTGAATAACTTTTCTGATCAAGTCTAGTGTTTAACACTGTGTCCTTAAGACAGATTCGTCCTCTCCACGGTGCTTTCAGAATTTGGACGTCTATCTCCCAGGATGAAATGATCTTACCACAAACAATAGCAGCACTACAAATTGTTTGCCTTACGAACACACTAAGTGTTTACACTCTTTCTTTCGGAAATAAAATGCGGCAAGATGAAGAATATAATTTGCAGAGGATGGAGTACGAAAAATTTGAGTAAAATCCAAATGGGAGGCTAGTCTATTTATAGATGTAAAGGTGGCTTTTGGTTTTGAATTTAACAGGTATGAAACCTGTTAGATTTCAAATTTAAACATATTTGAATCTGTTTATTCAAACAGATAGTAACGGGAAGGGCTCTGTTTGGATGAGCAATAAATCCAAAACAGTTTAATTCTGTTTGAAAACGGGAAGGGCTCTGTTTGGATGAGCAATAAATCCAAAACAGTTTAATTCTGTTTGGAAACGGGAAGGGCCCTGTTTGGATGAACAATAAATCCGAACCAGTTTAATTTGAATTCTGGATTTTATAAAAAGATTAGAAGCCCAACCCAACCACGCACCCGCGCCCCAGCCTGACGGACGGCGGAGCGCGCGTGTGGTGATTTTTGGGTCCAATGGGTCTAGCCCATTTTGCCCATAACCTCTCCCTCTAAAACACTTGGGTACCCCTTGGGGCACACCCCAAGTATCTCACCCTAAGCCTTATAAACCCTTTCAAAACTTCCCACCAAATCAATGTGGGACAAGCCAATTTACAACTTTAAGGAATTTCCACCATAACTCCATTTCCATGGAGCACACTTTGGCTTCAATTTCCCATTCACTCGGTAATGGTTTTGAGCAACCAAATATACCACGGGAATCACAACGCGGCATAGAACGCGTTACCACTTTGACCCGAGTAAATCGATGCTCGGGGCCCACCTAAAAAATAGACCAAACTTGAGAAAAAATTCTGGTTTTTATCCAGAATTTATAACCATTTCCAACAAAAATCAGAGTTGATAATCTTGTAATGTTGAATGTTGTTGTTTGAACATTATAGTCTTGAGGACACTTGCACTTAATTTTTTTTTTAGAGAAGATGAGATACTCTTTGAATCCCTCCGATTGGATCTTGAACTCGTGATAATAAATCTGATGCTTGCACTAGGCTATTGATGTTGGGAGAGAACATGGACTACAAGTGAGTGTTGTTGCTATCTTTACTTGCATGGGACGAATAAAATAATTATTGTTGTTGTCGACGAAACCCGAGAAAATAAACCCCGAGAATATTAGATAGCATGCTTGAACTCTTGATGTAGAATTCATCATAGGACTTGTTGATATGATGAAATACTTCGTTGAATAATAAAGATGATATATTGTTGTTTGTTTAACTTGTGGATGCTTGGGAAATACATAGTTGATGCCAAAATTTTGTGCGACCGTTGTAGCTTTACGTCAGCTTGAGAGGAACCGGCCTGGAGAGACAAAAAACTTGATTGTTGCATTTTCATGAACTTGTTCGGATGAGTAACATTGTTGTAGCTTAAATAAATCGATATTATTTGTTGATGTTGCCCCATTCTGATAATGCTTGAATCATATTCTGAACTCAATATTGCTCATCTCATTTGTCGGTTTTACTATTTCAGGCAAATAAATTTTTGTGTGAAATCCACGACCTCGAGGCCTTCAGAATCTTCACTAATGAGAGCAAGGGCTGTTCCTCGGAAGTCCGAACAGAAGCAAGACTGTCCCTCAGGAGTTCGAAAGTAGCACACACCCTACTTTGGCAAGAAAGATTCCTCTGGAAGATAACCGAGTCTACCAAGCTTGCACCAATAGGAGTAAAGATTGTATCTCGGAAGTCCGAGCAGAAGCAAGGCTGTCCTTCAGAAGTTCGAGCAGAAACAAGGCTGTCCCTCAGAAGTCCGAGTGGATGCGCACTTCTACTTCGGCAGCCAATAGAAGCAAAGACTATCCCTCGAGAGTTCACGTAAGAGTTCACTCTACCTTGACAAGAAAGATCCTCGAAGCTCGTACTGATGAAGTAAGGGCTATTCTTCGGAAGTTCGAGTGGGAGCATACACTCTACTTCAACAAGAAAGACCCTCAAAGCCTGCGTTAATAGAAGCAATGACTACTCTTCGGAGGTCCGAGTGGGAGCACACACTACTTCAGCAAGAAAGATCCCTTCAGGTTGGTAATCGAGTTTACTATTCCTCTTTCTTCTTCGAGGGGCAATAAAAATTGAAAACTATTTCATGCAACATAACACAATGAAGATACATCATATAGAGGAAATAACTTTCTTCATAACATGAGAAAGAAAGATAGAAAATTCTTAGACAATGCAGTAAATACAAATTGTAAATGTCATAGATAGACTTCCTCTACGCAATGTTGAAATTTGCCTCTAGAGTTGCAAGATCATTTGGAAAGCTTTCACCAGCTGCTCGGGTTGTGGCCGTCATGCACCATCATAGCGATGTCTTTGGATCCTTCTGTATAGACTGATATCCCCATCCCCGCAAGACTTTTCATGGATCTGTTGTAGTCGGAAGTTTGCTTCTTGTTGGCCAACACACCGGGCTAGGAATCCGGTACCTCCTCGGAAGTAAAGTTCACCTTGAATAATTATGAATTGGGCAAGCTTGGCCATAGTCAATTTTCCAACTTTGCTTTTGAGTTGTTTGAGGACTTCTCCTCTCCAGTCCTCCGGAAGGCCTTTGTCTTCGGGTATTATCGAAGGCTCTGTTCTCTTCCTGATAATAATTGTCGTCTCCTCGTCTGGGATATCAACTCTTGCCCCTAATGTAGCGAGGGCATCTGAAAACTTGTTGTCGGAACGAGGCACATGCTCTATTTCGACCTTCTGAAATTTGTCAAGAAGCCTTCGGACTATTGTTCGATATGTGGCCAAGGCAGGCTCCTTTAAGACGAACTGTCCTGAAACTTGCTTCACTATCAACTTTGAGTCCCCCCGAATCCGAATCTTCTTGATACTGTGCTTCTCAGCTGCTATCAAGCCTAACATAAGAGCCTCATACTCGGCTTCATTATTCGAACAATGGAAATCCAGTTTATAAGACAAATATAACTTTTCCCCACTTTTGCTTGTAAGGACTATCCCGGTTCCTCCTTTACCTCCGGCTGCTGCTCCGTCAAAGCTCAATGTCCAAAAGCTTTCCTAGGAAGCCATAGCTGCATGCACCTCTCCTCTTACTTTTTCATTCACTGGTTCATAGTCACCACTTGGAATTTGAGCAAGGAGGTCAGCTAAGGCTTGGCTTTTGATCGCCTTGGGGGCTACACATGTGATCTCGAATTCACCCAGTGCTAACAACCCTCTTGCCACCTTCCTGGTTATAGCAGGCCTGCTGATGAGGTATCGGATTGGATCACTCCTAGTAACAATCTGAATCTGATGTGCTAAGAAGTAATGTCTGAGCTTTTGGGCGGTGAATACCAAAGCTAAGCAATGTCTCTCTATCAGAGTATATCGGACTTCTGCTCCTCGAATCTTCTTTCTGATATAATACACCGGGCGTTCTGCTCCGTCTACATCTTGGACCAATAATGCCCCTATGGACTTGGGGGTTGAAGTTAAGTACAACATTAGAGGCACCCCGGGCTGCAGGGTTATCATGGTCTGAGGCGAGGTCAAGGCCGCCTTGATTCTCTTAAAGGCCTTTTGGTGCTCCTGGTTCCACTCGAACTTGGCATCTCCTTTTAACAATGAGCCGAAAGGGGCAGAGATCTCTGCAAGTGCTAGGATAAACCTCCGAATATAAGACACCTTCCCGAGGAACTTCTTTAACTCCTTCTGAGAATGCAAGGGAGGCATTGCTCTGATAGATTTGACCTTGTCTTCATCTGCCTCGATACCATGCCTATGTACAAGAAACCCGAGGAACTTCCCAGCCGTCACCCCAAAAACACATTTGAGAGGATTCATCCTCATTTTGAATTTCTGGCACCTCTTGAATACCTTCTCAAGGTCTCGGAGATGGTCTTCTTCTTTCTTGGATTTCACCACTAGATCATCAACATAATCTTCCACCTCATGATGGATCATGCCATGAAAGATTGCAGTCATATCCCTTTGGTAAGTTGCACAGGCATTCTTGAGTCCGAAAGGCATGACTGTATAGAAGAAGTTTCCGATAGGTGTTCTAAAAGCAGTCTTTTCTGCGTCCTCTTCAACCATCTTAATCTGATTGTATCTACTGAATCCATCCGTGAATGAGAACATCTGGTGTCCCGAGGTGGCTTCCACGAGGGTGTCGGTGTGAGGAAGAAGGAATTCATCATTCGGGCAAGATTTGTTCAAATCTCGAAAGTCTGCACATACTCTGATTTGGCCATTCTTCTTCTTTACTGGCACGATATTTGCTAACCACGTGGGGTATTGTATTGGCCGAATGAAACCAGCCTGTTGAAGTTTTTCAATCTCCTCCTTAATCTTCTCTTCGAGATTTGGATGATATTTTCGAGCAGCTTGCTTAATTGGCTTGGAGTTTGGGAACACATCTAGATAGTGGGAGACTAGGTCAGGATCTAGTCCGGGCATTTCCTTATATGACCAAGCAAACACATCTGAGTATCGGCTTATCAACTTTAACAACTGTTCCCACTTCTCTCGGCTAAGGCTCGAACTTACAAATATCGGCCTCGGTGCATCTTGTCCATCACTCAGATCTATTTCAATAAGTTGTTCAGGCTGAGGCTGAGGCCCATGTTGCATGCATTCTGGAGCCACTTCAGGTTTTATCACTATGTCATTGTCGGGAGGCTCTTCTTTTGACTTGGAGTCGGTGACTGAAGAAACCGACTCCTCGCACCTTCATAAATAGTACACCATCTTGCCCCCTTCTCGGACTTTCATCACCTTCCGAGGAATAGGCGGACTTTCTGGTCTAGACATCACTCGTTTACTTGATTCTGCCCTTGGCTCCTTGTCATCTTTGATATCCTCCCAACGAGGAATTTTGACCCCTCGAGGCTTAGAGGTGGTGGGAACTTCTTCGACAACCAGTTCGGTGAAGTAGATGGCATCAGAATAATGAGCTTCATGGACCTCGAAAGGCCTTTCTGTAGCCTGAATTGTTACCGTCTTCTTTCCCCATTTAGTCTTAACACATTGATGATAACTTGATGGTACAGCCCCATATCTATGCATCCAGGTCCTCTCTAGGATGATGTGGTAGTTTTCCTCGGAATCGATAATATGGAACTTGGTGGCCGAGCGAATCTCTCCGACGGCTAAATCAACTGTTACGCATCCGATAGTAACTCTCCTTTCTCCACCGAAGCCAGTGATGACTATCGGCTGCTTCACAATGCGTTCTTCAGAGATTTCGACCTTTTCTAGAGTAGCGCGAGTCATAATATTGATAGAGGCTCCACTATCTAGAAAGGCCCTTTTGAACTCAACCCCGTTAATAAAAGCAGTCACATAAAGCGGGCGATTATGGGAAAAAGGATACTTCCGATCAGCCTCGGAGAAAGTAATGGCACTAGATTGCTCTTTTGCCTTCCTCGGGATAGATCCCTCAGTTGACATGCATTCCTCATGGTGTGCCTCGGCTATATTAATGATAGACTTGGTGATTTCTGTTCTTGTCTCCCTGGAAAGTCCAAGCTAGTCAAAGAACTGCTTGAACTTTACACAGTCTTGCACGGTTTTGGCATAGTGATCCGGTTCTTTTTCCACTCTTGGAGGCTTGTAGTTAACCATCTCCTCGGTCTCTTCAAAATAAGATGCCACATAAACATGGTGTCCTCCTCTTCCATAGTACTCTTCTCCTCCTTCTGGATCAAAGGGATCTTCTCCATGAGTCATAAATGTTCTGCCCTCTAGATCGAGAGCATTTCCATAGTAAACTTGCTCACCCTCTGGCTCGAGGATGTCATCCAGATAATAATCATCGTCATTGAGATTGGCGATAGCCTCGATCATCGGGCCTTCATAAGCTATCATAGCAACATTCTTTCCCTTGTCTCGGTGCTGAGGATATGGTTGTTCTCGGATGTCTTGAGTCCCTTTCTTTTTGAACCTCAATTCGTCTGCCTCGACTTTATCTCTGAAGATTTTCCTGAGAGTCCAACACTTCTCTGTCGGATGTTTCAATGTACGATGGTAGACACAAAATTCAGGGTTCTCGCGGTCCTTTTTTGATAGCATTTCCTCGACATAAGGCAATTTTAGCTCTCCATCGGCCACCCATTCCTTAACTAGAGCTTTCACTTCCTCGATTCCACATGGATAAGAAACATTTCCCTTTTCACCATTATATTGCTTTCTCTTCTGGCCTCTATGACCTCCTCCTTGTGACTTTTGGGTATCTGGGGCAGAGGCAGCAGCAACAATAGGTCCACGAGACGATTTGAAGCTAGTCTTGTAACTGGCCTTAAATCCGAACTCTTGAGCCTGAGGAATGCTAATGTTCCGAGCTGCTTCTATTAATGCCGAGAAGGTGGGTAGCTTATGATTAACTAGAAACATTTTGTACCTGCTCAACGCCCCTTCTAGACAGATTTGAACCAGATAACTCTCCTCCACTGCTTCATGGCAATCCACGGCCTTGTCCTGAAACCTTTTGACGTAGTCAAGGATGTCTTCACTTTCCTGCTGCTTTTCTTTGCACAATGTAAGTGTGGTCACCTTCTCCGCCACTTAAAAGAACTTAGAGTGGAATTTGTTAACCATTTCCTCCCAACTTCGGACAGAGTTTGGGGCCAAATTAACATACCAACTATATGCTCGGTCGGTGAAGGACTTAGAGAATTCTCTCAGCGAGAGGACGTGGTTTGAACCATGAATACCTAGAGCCTCGATGAATCGCACAACATGTTCTCGAGCATTTCCTTCTTTGCCATCGAACTTAATGAATTTCGGCACTGTATATCCCTCAGGGAATGGATAGCTCAGCATCTTAATGGGGTAAGGCGGCTTGACATCCAGATCAAGCAAAGAGGGCAAAGTCCTCTTGTCCCGTTCGAGATCGAACATGGCTTGCACATCGGCGAGAGTGAGAAACTGTTGAGGGAGAGAGTTTGATGGTGGTATTCCCGGAACTTGGCTTATGGACCCAAAAACTGAGTTAGGGGCGACTTGGCCATTCTGATGCTGCGAATTCATCATTGGTGAGGACATTTGACGATACTGGCCATCAGCGCCTATAGACAAGCCAGTTGGTGATGGGACATTGAGTTGAGGCCGTAAAGTCCAACGCACGGCGCCGCTATACCGGGTTGTGCTTGCAGATTTGTTGTTGGCACCAAAGGAGGCTCGCCTGGTACTTGAGTAACATTTACTGGTGGCGTAACAAGATTAGGTACGGGCAGAGCTCCCTTTTGCGCCATCATGCTCCTCATGTTTTCCTGGACACCAACAGTCGCCGGAGCGCCATTCATTACACCAGAGCCTCCCCTAGTCACCATTGGATCTTGGATTGGCACGCCATGGAGCCCGGGCATGGGCAAACTGCTGCCGCCTACTGCGGTTTGAGCATGTGTTACTGTGGCCGTGTTGCCATGAGCCATAGGCTGATTGGGGCCTACTTCTCCTTGGATTTGATTTTGTGCTCCGGCGGGAATAAGTCCACCACCAGTTTGATTTCCGTTTGGCGCCGGTGCAAAGTTAGAACTCATCACCAACATGGTGTGAGTGAGATTCTGAAGAGTGGTAAGAATCTCCTGCTGAGTATTTTGAAGTCCTTGAATGGCCTCAAGCAAAAGTGGTTGATCTGGAGCCATGGTCCTGTCATCACCACCATTAGAGGATCCTTGTTGGTGAACTTCATCTTCTCCCGCCATCCTTGTTGGAGTTGTATGGATTCCAGATCTCGTTAAGACCATTAACCAATCCGCTTCCCTAGCGGAGTTGCCAAAATATAGGAGAGGGTTCAAGAACGTCGTTGGAAAATTAGAAAGATCTTCGAAGATCCTTGAAGAACAACTTCGAATTCTCTAGAAGATGATGAGAGGCTTAGATTCTTCAATAGTCTCAACTCAAGAACACAAGAATAAAGGAAATGATGGAGATAAGAGATTAGGTGAAGAAGAAGGCAAAGTGGCTAGAGAAAGAATAATGGCAAGGCTCTCCCATGGATCTCCCACTTTCACTCTCAAGGTTGATAATGGAGAAAGGAAATTAGTTCTTTCCCAAGAGTTAAATCTCCAAAATCCATCCCTTGTAAAACTATGGGTGGGTGCTATTTATAGGCACCTCATGATGTAGGATGGAGCCCATGTGCAAGGCACATGGGGAATATTCTCTCTAGCCACCTTGTCCGAGGAGGTGACCTCTCCGAGGATGAGGAAAATCCCGAAGAGGAGATCAACCTCTCGGCGAACCCTTCTTCTTAGTCACACCTAACCAATGATCCCCAATCATCCCAAAGGATCAGGGTAGTCCCAGAGGACGTCCTGCCGCATAAGGGTCAGGGGTAGTTCAAAAGAACGCCCTGCCGCAAATATTGCTGAGTCTCAAGGACCCCCTAGATCGTGCCACCTCGACCCAGGTGTAGGCTTGTTTAACCGAAGAGTGAATTTATCTCCACTCACCGTCCTCAGGATCGGGTCCTTTGTTCAGACTCCATTACGCCCATGGTTTTGATACGTAGATCCCGGAAAGCTCCGAGCCCGCAAGTGTTCTGGGACTCATTAACGGAGCGACTTCTAGATTGCGTCTGAATCCGTTCGAAGCCAACTGTTTCGAACCTTTAGGTTCGTGGATCCGAACCCTTTCGAGTCCGAGTGCCTCGGATCTCTAGGCTTGCTTAATACCATTTCGAGTCCGGGCCCGAGTAAGTCTCTAGGCTCGTGGATCCGAACCCTTTCGAGTCTGAGTGCCTTGGATCTCTAGGCTTGCTTAATACCCTTTCGAGTCCGGGCCTGAGTAAGTCTCTAGGTTCGTGGATCCGAACCCTTTCGAGGCTTAGAGCCATTTAGCCCGTTTGATGATGATAAATTCGGGCCCACCAATCTTGGACTATTGGGCCTAATTAATTTAATAGGCTCAAATTAGCCGCTCTTACATAACCTAATTTTTTATCTGCATAATATATTTGAAAAAATCTCTAAAATAAATAATTTAAATTATTAAAAAAAATCTCATGGACTCCATAAACTCAAACAACCTGGTCCATTTCTATCACGTTTGTGGGAAAGAGAAATCCAAAATGGTGACAATGTTGTATAAATAACATTTATTTTCTTTCTTGATCTTCAAAGTCAACAATGTCACGCTGCTCGGAATTTTTACACTTGACTGACTGGAGGATGTCCAATACCATTCATTTTCTTTCTTGCTTTTCAAACTAACAATGGCGCTGTTTGGGAAGCACAAAATAAGGCTATTATAGCCTATTTTGACAAATTAACCTAAAAGCAACACTGTTGCAACTTTTTTCAAAAAAAAAAAAAAAAAAAAAATTCTGCACAGCCGGCAGTGTAGGCTGTGCCTACACTGTCAGCTACAACCCTTGTCCCATCAAGACATAAATTACCATTTTATCCCTTGATATCAATTTAAAAAAATATATTTTTAGGGATAAATTTGTCATTTTAAATGTAAACATCATTTCAACACACTTTTCAATACAATAACTCAACTAAAAAATCATCTCATCTTCCCAAACACAAAAACTAAAATAGCCATTAAAATAATCAAATAACCTATTAAAATAGTCACTTCCCAAACGAGCCCAATGTCACACGTGATTTTTACAATCGAGTGACTGGAGGATGTCCGATGACATTTATTTTCTTTCTTGCTTTTCAAAGTCCAAAATGTCACGTGCTTGGAATTTTTATAATCGAGTGACGGGAGGATGTCCAATTATTTTTCTTTTCTTATTTGAGAATTTGGCTATTTTAACAGATTACGTGGATGTTTGGGAAGTAATTTTTTTTGAGATTTTTATATGGTTTGATTATTTTAAGAGGGTTTTTAGTTTGTGTGTTTGAGAATATGAGATTGATTTTTTAGAAATTTATTATATTAAAAAATGTGTTTGAAATGATAATAGAATATAAATTGACCAAATTACTCCTAATGATAATAGGAAATATTTGTTAATGTCCACGTGGCCACCATGGCTCTGACTGCTTAGAGCATCTCCAATGGTTTGCCATTGGAGCTGCTATTGCTATAATATAGCAGCTGCCATTGAATTTTGATGCTCCAATGGCAAAACATAGCAGCTGCCAAATTTGAGAAATGCCAAAGCTTGTGTCAAATTTGACACAAGCTTTGGCAGCTACCATTCATCCAACTCAGCCAAAACCAACGGTTTCCCTCCCTTCCTCCTTCCTTCCCTCCCTCCCTCCCTCCCTCTCTCTCTCTCTCTCTCTCTCTCTCTCTCTCCCTCACTTCATGCCAACTCAGCCAATTCATCAAACAGATTCACGTATTCACAGAAAAAAATTTATTATGTGTTTCTCAATTTGATTACAGATTCACAGATTCATCAAACAGTTTCAAACAAATCCAAATCCAAAAAAATTACAGATTCATCCAACAGATTCACAAAAAAAAAAAAAAAAAAAAAAAAAACTGATTAATTCACAAAAAAAAAATAATTTTGATTTTCTGATTAATTAATTTTTGGGCCCGAACTTGAAGATACAAAAAACTGATTAATTACCCAAATATAAAACATAAATAGAAATCGATTAGAGGAATGAAATGAAGACCTTTGAGAAGATCGGGGTAGAGATGAGGGGCGTAATGGATCAACCAGGGCTTGCATTTCTCCAAATCGGGACCGAACTCACACTACTCTGCTGGAAAACCGTGACTGAACCAGCTTCGGCTTCATCGATGGAGACCGAGATCAGTGGAGAGAGATCGGCTTCATCGATGGAGACCGAGATCAGTGGAGAGAGATCGAGATCAGTGGAGAGAGATCGGCTTGTTCTAGATAGATAGATGGATCAGTAGAGAGAGATCTTGATAGAGAGATCAGCTTGTTCTAGATAGAGAGATCGGCTTGTTCTAGATAGATAGACCGAGATCAGTGGAGAGAGATGGAGATCAGTGGAGAGAGATCTTGGTTAGGGTTTGATTTGGAAGATTTGAGGAGAGGAGATGAGAAAAGATGAGAGAGAGATAATGATCGGTGGGTGAGGGCAATGAATGAAGAGAGAGCAGAGAGAGAGAAAGAGCTTGGTGTCATAGATAGATGGATACAGATTGTTCTAGAGAGATAGATGGAGGAGCCGTTGTTTATTTTTTAATTTAGTAATGCCATTTAATTTTTAATTTTCAATTTGGATGGTTGTTGGTGGTTGGTTGTTGGTATTGATGATTGTTTATTTTTTATGTGTATTTAAAAAAATTTATTAAATATGTAGTGATATGTTTTTTGGTGGGGTGAATTAAACAAACAATTTTTTTTTTCCAATTTTTCATTTTTTTAAATTTTTTTATATTTGTCTAGTTGTGAATAATATAAATATAAAATTTTTATAACAAACAGGTAAAAAAATATCACAAAACACAAAAAATAAACAAAAATAAAATCACAAAAAACATATATCCAAACAATACCTACAAATTTGGAGGAAAAGTTAGTTGAGATTTGCCAAAAATAGCAAATGACCATTGGAGCACCATTGCTATAATTTGACAAAATAACACTATTCATTGCCAAATTATAGCAATAGAAATAGCAAAATAGCAACAACCATTGGAGATGCTCTTACACACAAATGCAGAATTTCGACGTGGCTATTCAAAGCAATCTGGCCGACTTTTGGTGCAATTGTTTGCAATAAATTAAAAAAATCAATTAATTGGTAAGTTGCTGTTAGTTTGTCATATTAAAATTAATTAAAATTTTTGTTTAATTAAAAATTGTATCTATTTCTCCAAAAAAAAAATTAAAAACATTTGTTTGGAAACATTTATTTTCATTTTCACATATAAAAATTAATTACAATTTTGTTTGGTTTACTGAATTTGCGTTTGAACCCAAATAGCACCAAAAAAAAAAATTTAATCTTATGAATGATCAACGGAAAATAATTTGCTCAATCTTCAATTCCAGAACAAATTTCCCACATTAATAATTCATCAAAACAAATTTCCCAAAGCAGATTTATTTGTTTTTTTTTCAAATTAATAATTCATCACATGTAAATTACAAATTTTATTAAATCTGATGAATGCCAAATGTTGATGAATCCAAGTTTTTTAATTTACACAGAAAATTAAATTACGGCAAAAAAAAATATTGGATGAAGACTGAAAAACAGTCTGTGCGAAGAAATTTTTTGTTTTGTTTTACTTGTTATTTATATGGCAGAAAGGTAAAAAAAAAATGGTGAAGAAAATCTCAACAAATTGGTAAATGAAGGAAGACGAAAAAGAGGGGAAAAGGGTTGCTCAGCAATGTATTTTTTGTTGCACACGACCAGGTGAAGATCAGTAGCAAGATCGGTGACTGAACGACCAACGCAGAAAAAAAAATTGCCGATTACATACATCATCGTCGGTGGAGAACGGTGAAGAAAAATTCGTAGAAATGGTGTTTTGCAACCGTACATTTGTGTGTCGTCGACGATCGCCTACTTGGTCTTCCGTAACAGTGTCGCCGAAGAGAGGTCTTCGACTCTGCTACACAAGCGTCCAGGCAGAGCTTCGGTTAGAGATGAGACAGATGAGAGATGCATTTCATATTTCCAAACAGGTATTGCAACGGAGGGTAAATACGTCATTTTACCCACAAAATGCACTACAACTGGACAGCGCTTGTTCACACCGCTACAGTGCTCAATTTTGAAATTTTTTCCATTGGTGAATAAAATAAGTCCCAACCCAGGTTCCCAAACACCACCTATTTTAAATTTTGATTATTTTAGTGAGAGAAAAGTTTTAACCATACAAAAGAGCCGAGCTGTTAATGTGATAGGCCTAGGTCGGTCCATCGCTTTATGATTAGCTAGGCCAAATTGAAATGGACTAAATCCACCAAGCAGGACTAACCGAATTCCATCATCTCAGCCGAAGTGTTTTACTAGTGGACCAGGCTGATCTCACTGAGCTATGGTGGTCCAAGCAGAGATGGCCCATGGTAGAGAACTTGGGTGAGTTTAATTGGCCTAGCCGGGTTGCAGTTAATTGGTTGGGCATCTTGGAGTTCGGCGGGTTGCTAGAAATTGCTCTTGGAATGGACAGCCATGCGTCGGACTGCGGATAGCTCGGCAAGAGCTGCCACGTGGCCCAATTGGAGAGTAGAGCGAGGAACCCACTGTTCATGCGTGTCAATATTGTTTGGTTGTTTTGTCGATGTTATTTGACAGTATTGTCGCACACACACGTATGACGAAGAGATGATGGTACATCCACGTGTCCAGGAGAGGACTAGAAAGGTAATGCACACACAAATTATATAAATCTTGCAGTGTCTCCATGCAATAGGGATGCGATCTTCCTTACACTAAGCTATTTTCTCTTTTGTCTTATTCTCTCTCTGTGAGTCTTAACTTGATCATTGGAAGGGTTTTCTGACAACACATCCGCTTGGTAGCTCACCATCGTTGTGTTTTTAGGTTGCATGATGCCGCTCAAAACAAAACAATACTTGGACAAAAGAAGTACAAAAACGAAGAATATTTACTCTTCGTACATTTAGTATGATAGAATTTTTGTGTTTGGAAATAAGGTTTAATTTTTTTTTATAGTTGGATGTGATATTCGTGGAAAAAAAAAAGTAAAATGATTATAAGTTTGATTTGACATTTTGTCTTATTTATTATTTTAGCCTATTTTGTCTTTTTATAAATTTTAATAAAAAAAAAAGCTCAAATTTAGCTTCCCAAACACCACCATTATTGATTTTTATACTCTAAATTTATTTTCTTTGAAATAATTTTTGTGATTTGGCTTTCAACTTTGGTTATGCATGCTTTCCCATCCATATAGATACACCCTTCTCAAACAGTCAAAAGCATTTACGGTGTCAACTATACAGATGGGGAAGTAAGATGAATGGTCACTCTTCCGAAAAATTATTAGATGGTCTAGGGCAACACGTGTCTTTGCCTTTCATCAATCATCAAATGCCAATCTTGTTGTTTTCCCCTATTCCTGAAATAAAAATGTGGATTCCATCTCTCCACCAATCATAACACTCTTTGAGCACTACTTGACCATGGCTTAAAACTACCAAATAACTTCTCCAATCTCAAATAGTATTAAAAAAAATTTTAAAAATTACAATTTACAATTTTTTATTTTTATTTTTTATAATGAAATAACGAAACTTTAGAAACTACAATAGGTCTTACTACAACGAAATGATATCATATCATTACTTTTTGGCCCCATTTGTTTTGGGGTGTAGAGGGTGGGATGGATTAGGATGGAGGTGGGTCTATTTAGTGTTGTGTTTGTTTGTAGAGTTGGGAAAGAGATTAGGATGGAGGAGGGGATTAAGATGGAGGTTAGAAGGAGAATTGGGACGGAGGAGGTGGAGGTGGTATTAGAAAAATAGTGAGTGGACTAGAATTTTTTTAATTTATTTTTTATTTTTTATATGTTGGCTATTTTTTTTTTAACATTAATGTTTAATTTTTTGTGTTTTTTTATTTTTTTAATTATTTTATATAAAAATAATTTAACAATTCCTACACTAACAACTATCATCAAAACAAACACAATTTTATTTAATCCCCTCACTATCAATCTTTTTACTAACAATCCCCTCACTATTAATTCCCTCACTATGAATTGGCTCCATTCTATCTCTGAAAACAAACGGGGCTTAAGAGTTCTATATTACTAACATTAATTTCAGTCAATATTTGAAAGTTCAAAGTCTAACTGCAATTTTTCAAAGTCCATCCAAGTTTTAGACATATATATACTGTGGAGAAGTGGTTTGGAAATACTCTTCTAATCCTAGGAAACGCTCGAGATCCTCTTCCGGTCACCTGAAAAGGAATATACACTCCAGCGAGGGTGCCGGAATTAGCACTCCGACGGACCAGTCAGTAACCGCACTCAAGAATACTTATATTCTAAGTTAAGCACTATAATTCCCACATGCCCTTCTTAGTCTGTTGTTCCTTTATTTATACTTGTTTCCTGGACCTCATGGCCAGGCCCACTTGTCGCTCATCGTCCTCTTATTTACTCGGCGCCATGGTTCAGTATCTGTTCGGCCCATCCATTATATTCTGTATCCTTATCGTGCAGAGTAGAGCCATGTAATATATGTCTTCTAGAGTATGCTTCTGATTATTCAAATTATTCGGCTCTCACAATTGCCCCCCAAACACCTCGCTAGCATCAGTTAGTCGGCGTGTTTGGCTGGAAGTCAAAAAATTCGACGGTTAATGCTCTTCCCAATGCGTGTCAGAACGCGTGCATGCTTTCTAGTCATTGTAACGCTTTCCTGCCCCATTCGTGCTTCTCTCACATTTATTATGATTTGAAACTTAAGTCCCTTCGAAAATATGCTTTTTTCGAATATTTGAACTTCCTGGACTGCCAGTCAGTATCTCTTCTTCGACGCGTTTTCTGCAACTCTTATCCGTTTCCTCCTTGTCTCCTTTGCCTTTCGTAAGTTTTCTTCTCTTCTCCTTGCAATCCTATTTTCCGTATTTATTTTTGATTTAGGATATCCTTGAGTTCTTACTAGAATAGCTAAGCATTTGAAAGACCTCCTTTCCGAGGGTCAAATTTCTGGGTTCCGAAAACATTTTTCTATTCATGAGGATGTCTATCTTGCTCTGGTAACGGACAATACCCTTGATATGGAGAGGGACAACCAAAATACAATCGTCTTTCCTCTCCTATCTATTGCGGAGGGTGGAGTTCGCTTTCCCCTACACCCATTTCTTAGGGTCATCCTCCGCTATTGGAGTCTGATTCCTTCGCAACCCAATGTAAACTTTTTTCAAATCGTAATGGGAATCGTAGAGTTGAACCGGCGTCTCAGGATCAACCTCGGCATTCCGGCGATTCGGCACGGCTATGCTTTAGCCAAATCCTCCGGTCGGCTCGGGCACTACTGTCTCAAGGCCAAGGACACCGACCATCACTTGGTGACGATGCTTGCCAGCTCTGGCAAATGAGTTGACGATGTAATGGTCAATGTTTGAGGTAACTGGGAATTCGGCGAGGGCGAAGATCGCTTGGACCCTATTCCCAGACGAAGGGGTGAACCAGGTTGCCCTCTAACTCCTTGTTTGTTGATCTTTTTTTTCATGCGACGTTTTCTCCAAGCCTTACCCTTTATTCTTGCAGGCAAAAAGTTGACGAGGATTTTGACCTCGGCTGACGACGCAGTCCTTGCAGAAATTAAGACAGCACTAAAGTACTTTGGTCGTCCGAACGTACAGAAGCAAGGGAGAGCTGCCCATATTCTCCTACGGTACGAGCCTACTTATACCACATTCTTGGCCGCGGACGATATTCCGATCCCAACCGGTGAACAGCACCTTACGGCTCTTGTCTTCCCCAGTTTCAGGACCCTCAGGCAAATTGGTCTTGAAGCTTCTGATTCGGAGCAAGACTTAGAGCCGGTGGTCGAAGTAGTTGCCGAATCAACGAAGGTATTCGCTAAGGAGGCCGAAGAAGTCAACGAAGCCCTCAAATCAGCGTTTGCGACAACCTATCTTAACGAGCCTAACTCTCCGTCTACTTCGGGTCGGGCAGAGTTTTCCTTCGGAGACATTTTTACAAATTAGGGAGATCTACCTGGAGCTTTTTCTAAAGGCATGGCTAGGGAAAATCTCACATAGATGGCGAGAAAGAAAAATGCCGAGAGAATGGCTGCCCGAAAGAAAGCCGAGGCCGCTCGTTCTAAGCCTACCCCGGTTGAATCTATACAACCGGTTACTGGAGAAGAAACAACTCAAGTTGTTGTGGCCGAGACGAAGGGAGCTGAACAGCAGGTTACGGAAGAACGGCTGGTTTCAAAAGAGCGGGGCAAGAAACGTTCCGCCGAGGGAGAGGCCGGTTCAGAGGATAGCCCTATTGACAAATGACCTCGCTTAGAGGAGTCCGACGTGGTTGCCCCCTTCGTTGTTTAACCGAAGATCAAAGACACGCCAATCTCAGCTAACGCATCTACCATGAAGGATCCAGTCGTGGCGTTGAGCTTGGCCACTTTAGTTTCGCTACCGGCTGACAAGGCCACCTTTCGAGAAGAGCCAAATTTGGTAGCTATAGTGTTCGCTGCCCAGTTGGCCCTTCTGGTATGTATACGATACTTTCATTTTCGCTCGTTTGGTTTGGTTTGCGTACGACGTTGCTTGATGTGGCGATCCAAACTTGTTTTGTAGACGGTTGGAAGGATAGCTGAACTAGGCCGCCGGCAGCATGATGCCATTGAAAGAATTGACCGCTTAAAGGTTGAAGCTGAGAGTGAAAGAAGTAGGGCCGAGTTCAAGGCGATGAGAACCGCAATGGAAAGTGCTCGAGCCGAAGCTGAAAAAGAGAGGGCTCGGACTGTTGACCAGCTTAGATCCAAAGCCGAGGATAGGGCGAACGCGAGCGAGGAGTCGCTCAAGTTAACCCAAGAGGCGCTTTCCAAAGTAGAGGCCGAGTTAAAAGAATTGAAGGCGGCCAAGGAAAAAGCCGAATCTGAAGCTTTTACGGCGCTAGAAGCTGGGAAGAGTGCCACCTTGAAGGAATACGTAGATGAGGTCCCCAAATTCAAGAATCGAGGATTCAAACATGGGTGGCTCAAAGCCCTTGCTTCCGCTGGAGTTACATTGGCCTTGCCAATTCCATATGAGCAAGTGGACGTCAAGCCACTTGAGTCTAATCCCGAGGATTGATCTGGGACACATTCTAGTTTTATTAGACATATTTAATTTTGATGTACGTTTTTTGTTTAGTGGATCCTTGTTAGTTGATGGTAATTTTCATGTATAAATTAGTTACTATCTGTACTCAATTTATTAATGAAAATTTCCTTCCCATGTCACTATTATTTGTACGAAGTTTCTGATATTAATGAAGAGTTTTGCCTTCCACTACTTTGGATAAAATGATTACTGTCTGTTGTGCCTTTTAACCAACGATTGGAATCAGTGTAATCTTAGTAATTATATTAGTTAAACTTGAATTTATCCGAACAAGTAAACGGACTCTTGGTGCCGAATAGGACTAGTAAATCGATTCGAGAAGCGGCTGGGGCACTCAAGCCGGATAGATTAATGAATCTGCCCTTGCCCCAACTGGTTCGCGAACATTAAACAACGAATCATACAATATTGATTAGTCGATTCGTGAAACGGCTGTGGCACTCAAGCTGGATTGATTGATGAATCTGCCCTTGCCCTAGCTGGTTCGCGAACATTAAACGCCGAATCATACGATATTGATTAGTCAATTCGTGAAGCAGCTGCGGCACTCAAGCCGGATAGATTGATGAATCTGCCCTTGCCCCAGCTGGTTCGCGAACATTAAACGGCGAATCATACGATATTGATTAGTCGATTCGTGAAGCGATTGCGGTACTCAAGCCGGATAGATAAATGAATCTGCCCTTGCCCCAGGTGATTCGCGAACATTAAACGGCGAATCGTACAATATTGATTAGTCAATTTGTAAAGCGACTGCGGCACTCAAGCCGGATAGATAGATGAATCTGCCATTGCCCCAGCTGGTTCGCGAACATTAAACGGTGAATCTTACAATATTGATTAGTCGATTCGTGAAGTGGCTGCAACACTCAAGCCGGATAGATAGATGAATCTGCCCTTGCCCCAGCTGGCTTGCGAACATTAAACGGTGAATCATAGGATATTGATTAGTCGATTCGTGAAGCGGCTGCGGCACTCAAGCCGGATAGATAGATGAATCTGCCCTTGCTCCAACTAGTTCGCGAACGTTAAACGGCGAATCGTACATTATTGATTAGTCGATTCGTGAAGCGGCTGCGACACTAAAGTCGGATAGATTGATGAATCTGCCCTTGCCCTAGCTGGTTTGCGATCATTAAACGCCGAATAACAGTGTGTGATGGGGGCACGACTGGGTCGGCGTTAGACTGTTGAGGTTTTGATATTAATGAGATTGCCTCGGTGGCGCTACCCCCGTAGGGAATAAATGAATGAAGGTCTTTTTTGCGTGCTCAATGAGCAACTCAGTTCAGGTCTTTGATGAAGAATAAACGATCGCGAATGTCGAATAGACTCTTTTTTAACAGCAAAGGGGAAGCGAGGACGCTAGCAGAGCTGGAAGGAAATATGAATCGAAGTGGCGAACCTTCGCGGGCGGGAGGCAGGGCTTCGAGGGATCAGGGGAGACGTGGATCTCTTCGTTGTTGAAATAGGTCGCCTAGGGGGAACAAGGAGCCACAGGGCAAATCCCCGCAACCTTGTTTTGGAAGGGAGCCCGGTGCGAACCCACGCCCATTGAGCTTCGCAGTCTTTGTGGGGAATAGACCCATGACAGATGCGGACTCGATCGTTCGAGATTCAAGTATGGCGGTCGAATTTGCTCGACAGATTTTTTCTCCCAAGGTCCAAAAGTAGATGGTAGGTCGACAGGACTTTGAAGTGTTTCGTGAAGGCATTCATGGCGCGGTGAAGGGGCTCTACACCGCCTACGAAATCGACATGCGTCTCCGTGCTGCCCGTCGAGAAATAGAGAAGTGGGATGAACGCATCTAAAACTTGGAGGCTCGTGTGGAAGAGGATGAACGTGAGCTAAGGAAGGTCAAGGCATTTCACGGGCAACTCGTCGGACTGGCTAACCCAATCATTGAAGAAAGGGTCACCCAACGACTTATCAGTGCCGCGCTCGCCGATCGAGATACGACGAGCATGTTCGCGATGGAATCCACGAAGGGGAGGGCCTATGAAAAAGGCTTGCACGATGGCCGGAAAGTCGGGATACAGAAGACCAAGGTAAAACACGCCGAGGAAGTTTGTCGATGCGAAAATCGTGGATTTAAGCACTGTTGGATCAAGGCGCTTCAGGCCGAAGAAGCTCTCCGAGCTATGGGCATCGAGTCGACATTGCCACTGTACCAACGTAACCATCTTTCGTTTGCCGCTTTTGAAGTTGAGCAGAGTGAAGATGAAGGAGACGTTGTGTAAAAACACTCAATGTAATGTTCGAA
Organism: Camellia sinensis; assembly: GCF_055761805.1. Classification (NCBI taxonomy): domain Eukaryota; kingdom Viridiplantae; phylum Streptophyta; class Magnoliopsida; order Ericales; family Theaceae; genus Camellia; species Camellia sinensis. The sequence continues at coordinate 168,704,327 of NC_138969.1, forward strand.
CGCGGATCGCATTCATAACTATGTAGTTATTGCCTAATTGAAAAAAATGTCCTACTTTAAAAGTTTGATTGTAATTTGGATTCGGCACACACATGTTTGCATGTGTTTCATTCATAAACATTAACTGGCCCGAGTCAGCTAGTCATTTTAATTCCGAACAGTTATATGCCGGCTTGTCATGAGCACTCTTTATTAAATATATATTTTGCATGTTACGCGCGGTCAATCGAGCCGAGTAGGCTCCGAATTAGGAGGCTCAACCGGCCCAAAGGCGTCATGTGCCAGGGGCTCCGAATCCAGAGACAGTTGGTGCATGGAGTAGCTGTGGCTAATATCGCTCGGCATTCGTCTTTTGGAGTTCAGTGTTAATAAAATCACCTCAGGGCTACCGCAAGGTGTTTCGAAATAAATCGCCTCAGATTTTTCGCTCTAGAGGCTTCGCTTAATGTGCTCAGACTCGATTTAAAACAATTTTGTTACGTAGGGTTAGATAAGCGTGTATTTCGAATGGAGTTTTTCTTCAACAGTAGAGGAGAAGTTCGGACTCTGGCTGAGCTTGACATTGTAATGAATCGCAGTAGAGAACCCACTCGCGCGGGAGTAGGGCATTCAAAAGACGAGAAAAACATCAACCTCTAAGTCGTCAAAGCATATCACCTCAAAGGGACAAACAGTAATGGCAAAGTTCTCCGCAATCGCGACGTTGGGTATTATTGTTTTAGTGGGGAATTCCTTCCTTGTCTTGGATCTTGGCCTTGACGTTGTCTATGGTGTCGAAGGTCCCAGCCTCAAAGGTGATTATCTCGTTGGTGTGCATCGTGGATTCTAGTGCAGCCCGATCAAGGCATTTTATGTTGCAGGTGCTCTGATCAGCAGGCGTTGACTCGACGCTGCGGCTCATCCCAACGCGACGCCGTATGAGAACAGATATTGTAATACTTCGAACGCAGATTGCGTTTTTTTGTAATTACTGTTTAATCAAATAAAATGTTTCATTCTAGAAGTTTACTTCATTCTGAATTTTTATATGCTTAATTAAGCATCTTATTTTGAATGCTGGAACATTTTGTCTTGTTCACGCGGTTGTGCTGGTTCAACCTGCATATCCCTGCTTCGAAGTGTAAATGTTTTCATTCTGGAGGGCGCTCCGAATTCGGAACATTACTCAGCCCTTGAGCGCCGCTCGATGATACTGGTCAACCGAATTTGGAGGCTTTATCGGCCCAAGGACGTCATGCGCCGATGGGGCATTGAATCCAGAGGCTTTAATCAGCTAATCGTGATATCCACGAAGGGCGCTCCGAATCCGGAGACTTTGTCGGCCCAAAGACGTCATGCACCGATGGGGCACCAAATCCGGAGGCTGGAGGGGCGCTTCGAATCCGGAGGCATTAATCGGCCAATCATGATATCCACGAAGGGCGCTTCGAATCCGGAGGCTTTGTCGGCCAATCGTGATATCCACGAAGGGCACTCCGAATCCAGAGGCTTTAATCGGCCAATCGTGATATCCACGAAGGGCGCTCTGAATCTGGAGGCTTTGTCGGCCAATCGCGATATCCACGAAGGGCGCTCCGAATTCGGAGACTTTAATCGGCCAATCGTTATATCCACAAAGGGCGCTCCGAATCCGGAGGCTTTGTCGGCCAATCGTGATATCCACGAAGGGGCTCTGAATCTGGAGGCTTTAATCGGCCAATCGTGATATCCACAAAAGGCACTCCGAATCTGGAGACTTTATTAGGCCAATCGTGACATCCACGAACGGCGCTCCGAATCCGGAGGCTTTGTCGGCCAATCGTGATATCCACGAAGGGCGCTCCGAATCCAGAGGCTTTAATCGGCCATCGTGAAATCCACGAAGGACGCTCGGAATCCGGAGGCTTTGTCGGCTAATCGTGATATCCACGAAGGGGCTTCAAATTCGGAGGCTTTAATCTGCCAATCGTGATATCCACGAAGGGCGCTCCGAATCCGGAGGCTTTAATTGTTCAATCGTGATATCTACGAAGAGCGCTCCGAATCCGGAGACTTTATTGGGCCAATCGTGACATCCACGAACGACGCTCCGAATTAGGAGGTTTTAATCAGCCAATCATGATATCCACGAAGGGCGCTCCGAATCCGGAGGCTTTTTTCGGCCAATCGTGATATCCACGAAGGCTGCTCCGAATCCGGAGGCTTTTTTCAGCCAATCATGACATCCATGAAGGGCACTCCAAATCCGGAGGCTTTGTCGGCCAATCGTGATATCCACGAAAGGTGCTCCAAATCCGGAGGCTTTAATTGGCCAATCGTGATATCCACAAAGGGCGCTCCGAATCCGGAGGCTTTAATCGGCCAATCATGATATCCACGAAGGATGCTCCGAATCCGGAGGCTTTAATCGGCCAATCGTGATATCTACGAAGGGTACTCCAAATTCGGAGACTTTATTGGGCCGATCGTGACATCCATGAACGGCGCTTCGAATCTGGAGGCTTTATTTGGAATATTTTTGAGCTGGATTTCATGGTGAGTAAACACGAATCTTTGCATTACTTACAAAAGTGGAAAGTGTACATGGTGAGCGATTCAGAACAAATATCATTCCCCACAGGTCGGGTTTAATGATAGAATTTGCGCAAATGCGTTAGGAGCAAGGCCGCGGACCTAGCTTTCTATCAACCGGCCCCTTATCATCTGGTATCGCCTAGAGCTTCCGTGGCTTATCGTCAGCGAGCCGTCCAACGTCAATAAGACTGTCTCGATTTGACACTTCAGTGGAGTTGACCTGTGTCTCCGTTGGTGTCTTTCCAAAAAAGAGATAGCATGCTTGTGCGGATTGCCGGGAACCACGGATTTGCTCAACACCGTGTTCGGTCGGGAAGCATAGCAGCTGATGATAGGTGCTTGGCACGGCCCGAATAGTATGCAACCAAGTTCGCCCCATGATGAGGTTATACGACGAAGGGAGCTTGACGACCATGAATTCCACATCCACTGTTTGAGAGCCCGCCCGAACGGGTAACGTGATTTTCCCCAACGGGTATTCTGGATTTGCGTTGAAGCCGAATAATGGATAAGGAGCCGAAGACAGGTCTGATTCGTTGAAGCCGAGTTTGAGGAAGGTCTCGTAGTACATGACCTCCGAAGTGCTTCCCTGGTCTATGAGGATGCGTTCGACGGTAAATCAATTCACGTGTAGTTCAATGACTAATGGATCAATATGGGGGAGCGTTATGTTGATAAGATCGGAACCGTCGAAGATGATGCTCGAAGCTTCTTGGGGCTGTTTCGCTTGTATGCGTTGCTTCTGGGGAGCTGAATGAATTGAGTGTATGGTACATGGCGTTGGAAGGCCGTATATCATATGTATTACGCCGAGGGGAGGTGACTTTTGTCGAAGGGCAACAGTTTTGATTGTGCTCTTCCGGACGTGTTACTGGAGCCGACCATCTTGCACCAATTCCTCGAGGTGGTCTTTCAAGGCATAGCAATTGTCCGTATCATGACCATGATCTTTGTGATATTCACAACGCCTGTCCCGCCTTCTCGTGTCAGGAGGTCCCATTATTTTGGACGGCCATTTGAAGAACGGAAGATGCTGGATTTTGGTCATAATCGAGCTGATTGGCTCTGACAGCTCTATGTATTTCTTGTTGGCGCGCTTTGTGTGCCTGCTATCGACCTGCAGTTGTTCATTTGCTTGGTGCGAGCATTGATCGCTAGATCGGCGAGAGTCCCGTCTCCTGTCTCGTTTAGCCTGCTGCCGTGGTTCAGGGCTCTGAGGTGGTGCGGAACTTATTGGCTGAGCAATCTCGAGAGGGGCCGTTTTGTTGGCCGTGTGTCCGGCTTTGACCCACAAGACGTCATCTTCCACTTTGCAGTATTCCTCTACTTTCTTCATCAACCCCCAAACTATTTTGGGGGTCTTCTAGTCAAGGAACTGCGGAGGGCACTATCTGGGTGTAATCCCATTTTAAAGGCGGTGATGGCCATGGAGTCGTTACAAGCATCGTCAACAAGATTAAAGCATTCCCAATATCGCACCGAATATGCTCTTAGTGTTTCTCCTAGTAGGATTTGCATTGCCCAAAGAGAGTTGACTTGCTTCGGCTGGACTTCGTTGGTGATGAATCTGGCCCTAAAGGATTTTTGTAGTTGATGGAAGGTTTTGATCGAAGCCGGCTCCAGTTTATAATACCACCTGACCGCCAATGGTCCCAACTACTGGGAAATATTCGGCACGTGAGGGCCTCGTCGTCTGCATGCAATGTCATGGCCTACTTGTAGTGGCGGATGTGGTCGGTGGGGTCTGATTTGCCGTCGTACAAGGTAAACGATGGTGCTTTAAATTTCTTGGGTAGCGCAGCCTTTGCAATCCTTCGTACGAAGAGATCGTGTTGATCTTCGTCCAAACTGTTCCTTCTTCGCTTGTGCATTGCACGGGGACTTTCTTCGAAAGAACTAGTGGTTTCGTGCCGTCCCTTCTTCCTGGGCTCTGGGGATAATGAGTCGGAGTCGCTATCAGTGTCTTGTCGTGCTCGAGGTTGTCAACCACCTGCCGTTAGAGGTTGCTCTGGATTTGGGCGCGCAGCTTGCTTGGACTGCGCCATTTCCAGGGCCAAATCTTTACGAAGACGTTCGTTCTCAGCAATCATGTTTTCTAGCCTCTGTTCATTTTGCTTTGCTTGTTCCATGATCGTCTGCATTGTCTCGTGCTCCGAAGTCGAGGGTGAGGCGAAATTCAAGGCACATCTTGCGGCGATAGTCTCTGTTCCAAGCAAGTTTGTTAGAGTGGTTTCCTCTTGGGGTATAGGGTCGACGATGACTGTCGGAGGATCTTCCGTCACGCTCGCCATGGATGTGCTTGAGTATTCTCACAGACGGCGCCAATTGTGGAGAAGTGGTTTGGAAATACTCTTCTGATCCTGGGGAACGCTCGAGATCCTCTTCCGGTCACCTGAAAAGGAATATACACTCCGGCGGGGGTGCCGGAATTAGCACTCCGACGGACAAGTCAGTAACCGCACTAAATAATACTTATATTCTAAGTTAAGCACTACAATTCTCTCCTGCCTTTCTTAGTCTATTGTTCCTTTATTTATACTTATTTCCTGAGCCTCATGGCCAGGCCCACTTGTCGCTCATCATCCTCTTATGTACTCGGCTCCATGGTTCAGTATCTGTTCGGCCCATCCATTATATTCGGCATCCTTATTGTGCAGAGTAGAGCCGTGTAATATATGTCTTCTAGAGTATGCTTCTGATTATTCCAATTATTCGGCTCCCACATATACTAAATTCGATACTGACACCATATGGTTAATAACGATTATCATACAGGGAATTAGGAAAAATTATTGGGTATTCTTAGAATATTACGTGTCTATACTCTTTCACTAATTATCATTCATTATGTCCTTTCATATTTCACAGTCATCTAATAAAAAATTATAAGCCCTACATTTTTCATTAATCATAATATTTGAAACTCCACGTGATCATATCCTAAGGGTGTGTTTGTTTGGACGGATTGGATAAGGGGATATTGTAATCCATCGAACTATTTGTCCTAGGATACATTGTTCTCGGACTATTTGGTTGGACTGGATTTGTATCCTATGTTTGTTTAGTCTTGGGATTAGATGTCTGGATTGGACTATTTTTAGTGAATCTAATGTTTGTTTGAGATATTATGGAAAATGATAAATGCTCAAATGACTATTTTATCATTTTTAATTATTTACTAAGTAATAGCAATATTGAACATAGTTTTAATATTTTAATTATTTTTAGCTAGATTAAATAAAAATTTATTTTATTTTATTTTTTGCACAATTAAATAAATTTATTTTTAAAAAATTAAATAAATTAAATATAAATATAAATATATGTTATTTTTTAATTAAAATTTTAAATAAATTTATTTTAAATAATGAAATAAAATGAAACATCTGTTAAAATTTAAATAATAAAATTAAATAAAATATAAACAAAATTTTAAAATAAAACAACAATAAAATTTCTATAAAAAAAATATTTTAAAAAATTAAGGAAATAAAACAAAAATAAAAATTAAATTAAATTATTTTATTTTATTTTTAAATTAAGGCATTTAAATTTTTTTGAATTTTACTAAATATAATACATTATTAATACTAGAGGGCAAAAATGTAATTTCATTATCTAATCCCACGAGATGAGTTATCTCATGGTTTCTATCCCACCCCCTCATGGGATAGGATAGTCCCATATTTGTGGGACTAATAGTCCGAATGAACTATTAGTCTAGAGCAAAATTTTTCAAACAAACAATAGACTATTAGTCCGGTGAAACTAATAATCCAATTCCACACTCTAATCCTTCAAAACAAACACACCCTAAGGTCATGTTTGATTCACAAGACTAATAGTGAGGTATTAATAATCCTATCAAATTAGTGTGGCATTCACTATCCCACCCCTATCCCATTACTAATAATCCTACAAATTTGTTAGATTAATTATCCATTAGATTAATAATCCTAAATCAAAATGTCAAAATAAACATAGAATAATTGAATCCATAGATTAATAATATCAATCTCATATTTTAATCCTTCCAATTAAACATGCCCAAAGAGTACTCAATAACTTTCCGAGAAATAGAACCATATGGTCTATACAAAACCTATTCCAATATCATTATATAAAGAGAAATGTTAGGGATCATGAAAATTTTTTCATGAAAAATCTGTGATCCTTAGATTACCTTGATTAGTGTGTGGTGCTTTATTTTAAGTGTAATCCAAAGGTCATAAATCTTTCATGATCAGTTTCATGAAAGACTTTTCATGATACCTAACATTAGTATTATATAAAATCATGAATAAACAATAAGTTTGCATGTTTGGTGTAATTGAGATCATCGAATGATGGCTTTTCCACTCACTTTCATCTGCATATTCACTCTTCTTCTCTCCCTCTTCACCAAACTCTCCATGGCAATCGACACCCTATCTCCAAACGAAACACTCACCGACAACGGTAAACTGCTTGTCTCCTCTGGCGAAGCGTTCGAGTTAGGCTTCTTCAATCCACCATATTCCAACAATCGCTATATCGGAATATGGTTTAAGAATGTCCCAATACAAACACCCATTTGGGTGGCAAACAAAAACAACCCAATATCAGATTCATCGGGCCTCCTCACAATCACCGGCACCGGCAACATCATCATCACCACCAACCAAACAACCACCGTCTGGTCTTCCTCAAATTCATCACCACCAACACCACCGAACAACCCAATCTTGCAGCTGCTAGACTCTGGCAACCTTGTGGTAAAAAATGGGGGCGGCGATTATCTGTGGCAAAGTTTTGATTACCCATGCGATACATTAGTACCTGGTATGAAGCTCGGACGGAACTTGAAAACCAATCAAGAATGGTTCTTAACATCGTGGAAAACCTTGCAAGGTCCATCTTCTGGCGACTATACGTACAAACTAGACCATCATGGCCTCCCACAAATGGTCCTTCACCGAGGATCAACAGTGAAGTATCGAAGCGGTTCTTGGGACGGTGTTCGCTTCGGTGGAGACCCTCCTCTACACACAAAGGCTGTGGTCGATAACATCTTTATCTTCAACTCAACCGATGTTTACTACTCCTTTAAGAACATGGATGATACTGCTATTTCAAGGTTTGTAGTGAACCAGACAGGCTCGCTTCAGCTCCTCACATGGAATGAAAGGCTTGGCGAATGGTTCAATTTAATGACAATGCAACGCGATGCTTGTGATGACTATGCAAAGTGTGGCCCTTACGGCATATGTCGCTTCGATGTTTTAGCAGCTTGTCACTGCCCTAATGGGTTCATACCCAGATCGCAACAGGAGTGGGACATGGGTGATTGGTCAGGTGGGTGCGTGCGGAGGACACCAAGGAATTGCAGTGCCCCTGAGGGATTCAGAAAATTGTCAGGGCTGAAATTGCCAGACTCATCGTATTTCTTAGTGGATACGACCAAGATGAGTCTGGTCGACTGCAAAGAGGCTTGTTTGAGAAATTGTACTTGTGTTGCTTTTGCACTAACTAGTGTGAGTGGTTGTATGGTATGGTTTGGAGAGTTGCTTGATATGAAAGAGTTTAGTGAACATGGACAAGATTTGTATATTCGGATGGCTGCTTCTGATCTCGGTAAGTGTTTGCCATATTAATCATCATTTTACCCATTTTGATTTATGTTTTTGGTTAATATAATGATGCTGTTATATGCATTTCTTAAAAAAAAATATATATGTTATTTTTGTCATTTTTATTTATTATTTCATGAGTCAATATCATATAAAAAATAGACATTTTTGCACTAGTGGTGTGACAACAATGTTGGGATTGTTACATAAAAGTTGCTGCAAAAATTTTCCTACGTTGCTGAGAATGAAATTCACTCTCTTTAGAATACAATGATAAGAACAAAAACACAATACCAATATTCTATTTTTCCACTTAAGGGTAACTAAACCCCATGTCAACCGGCTTCCCGCTCAGACCCGGTGCCCTTAGTGTTTTTTTAATTCCACCCTTATAGAATTCCCACAAGTTCCATATTTAGAGACAAACTATAGAAATATCAATCTATGCATAATGGTTTCTTTGTGGATTTTAGACTTCACAAACTAATCCAAGTACATGTAAAAAAATCAATAACTGTATGGATCCTGTAGACTAGAAGGCATACACTCAACAAACATGGTATCTATCTAACATGTCATCACAATATGCACTCATTTTCATTTTGAATACAATATTGACAAATAAGATAATAAATAAAATATGATATTTTTACATTATTGAGAAAAAAAACAATCAATTTTGAATCGACCTTTGACTTAATATACAGGAACCATCCATTAAGAGTTGTCTTTTGATCCTTTCGATACACCATTTAGTCAAAAAAAATTAGTTGGTGTTTATTAATTTGTGACAATGTTAGCATGGCCCAGACAGAGAGTGCATTAAATTTAATAACAAGGTCGAATTCAAGTACTTATTTATTTTTATTTTTTTTAGCGAGTGCATTACATATAATTTTTGGTGAGTACATTACACTATTTTTTTTTTTTTTGAGATTTTTATTGATAAATTTTATTTAGAAGTGTTTTAACTCAAGAAGTCTATGAAGGAATTTTTTAACCCATTTAGTTCTATGTATTTATAGTTTTATTCTATAAAGTCATTTTTCTTGATTTATACTATTTTGTTAGACTCTTATACCCTTATATTTAATGTTGATATTTAATTTTGGGGGAGGAGAGAGAAATGAAAGAACCAATGTATAGGAAATTTCATACACAAATTAAATAACATTAGTATTATTATTTTATATTATTATATAATGTGAATATATTTTGAATTGGCAATATATTAAAAATAATGTGAACATTCTCTTTCATTTGATGTAAATATATTTTTAATTGACAATATATTAAAAATAATGTGAACATTATCTCTCATCTGATGTAAACGTTCACAATACCTTTCCGAAAAATTTTCTCTCATCTAATGTAGTGATGTAAACATTCACAACATGTGAACATTCTTATTTTTAATTTACAACACATTCATTATATTTTTAATTGACAACACATTCTTTTTTTTGATCGGCAAAGAAAAATTTCATTAAACAGCATGAAATTAAAAGTACAGGAAGATGAGATGCATCGAGAGAGATTCGAAAGTATAAAAATACCCCTACTACTGCTACTCGCATCCATACAACCAACCCCTAAGCCTCTCGATTTTTTAAATTATAAGTTAAGAAGAACTTAACTAAGAAATTTAAATACATGAGTCCCCACAAAAACCCACAAAACACCCAAAACAAACTAAAGAAACAAAACAAGACCCACAACACAGCTGCTAAAACAAACTAAATAACGAGAACTAAACTAAACACCCAAGCAGCCCGAAGCCCTCCAACCAACGTCCAATCAGTAACCCACGTCTAATCTGCCAAGACCCACGGCTTAGCTGCTACAACTCCCCATGCCTCACGCCTCTGCTGCATCAACTGCTACAATTCCCCACGTCTCAGCTACTACACCACCCCACGCCTCCCAACTCCCAATACCCACTCCGGCCGAGAAAACACCAGTTCCACAACATGTAGCGATGTGACCGTTCACAGCATATAAACATTCTCTCTGATCTAATGTAGTGATGTGAACATTCACATTCGTATGTTTTAGTATGCATATTCACATAATATAATTAACGACACAATGACAAAAATTCATTTCAAGTTAAGGCTTGTGATCGTGTAATTTGATGCAATACTGATGCAATACTGATGTGAACCTTAACATCACATTTATCACAACGTCATCTGATGTGAATATTCACATTCACATTCACGTCATCAATAAAGAACCATATTTAATTTTTTGTCTGTAATATATATCAATATTAAATAGTGGCGTGTAGTTAATGCATTGTTTTTTGGAGTGAAGATATAATGACAATCAACATTAATGAGGGCATGAGAGATTTAGGGTGTTTTGGTCTTCTTACCTCAAGAGGACCTAATGGAATAAAAAAATATATATATATAAATTGGATGAAATAAAACTCTTAGAAAGGGAACTTATCAAAAAAACTCCCTTTTATTATTATTATTTTTTTTTTTTATTTTTTTTTTTTTGGGACAAGTAGATTACTTGTGCCCATTGGTTAATTCAAGTACATACATCTAGAATTACATTAACATGTTTTATGAATAAATTTTAATCTCATTGGCTAATGTTTTATATTATGTTTTCTTGTGTTTTTGGTGGATACTGAAAAGGATCCAATAAAAAGAACAAACGAACTGCAATGATTACATCAATAATAATCATTTCAGGGGTTCTTGTCTTGAGTTTAATCGGTTGGTATTTTTTGAAGGAACTTCACATGAGAAATGATAAATATTTTATGCTCGAGTTTATTTATTTATTTATTTATTTTTAAAACATTGTTTCAGTGGTTAATGCCATCCAACTGTTTGACATAATGTTTATTTGACAAAATTGATGTTCCACAAAGACTTCCATCTTAGCAACCCAAGAGTCACGCACTCCTACCAAATAGGAATGGCAATGGGGCCCCGATCCCCGATGCTCGAATTTTCCCCGGCCCCGGCCCCGATCCCCGACGGGGACTCATAGCCCGGTCCCATCCCCGCCCCCGATCGGGGATCGGGGATCCCCGACCCCGAAAAATCCCCGATTTTTTTTTTATCTATAAAAATCTGTAAATAATGAACAATGAACATCATAAATAAATTTATCATCTACACAGAACCAATGAACTAATGAACAATGAACATCATCTAATGAACAATGAAAATCTGTAAATTTATCATTATTCATCTTCAATAATGAACAATGAACTAATACACAATGAACATCACAGATCTGTTTATAAATTTAGAAAAAAAAAACAGATCTATATACTCATTTAGATATATATATATATATATAATCAGATATATTTGTATAAACAGATCTATATAGTCATATATATATATATATATATATATAATATACATATATGTAAACCTAGATCCAACCTAGATACGGAGGAGCTCGGTGAAGATCGGCGGCGATGACGGAGATCAACCCAGATATGAGATCTGAGATCTGTGTATCTGTGAGATCAACACAGATCTGAGAAAGAGAAAGTGGTGACTGCGATTGCGACGGTGGCTGCGATCTGTGACGGTGGAGAGGTGCGAGAGTAGAGAGAAGCATCGCGGAGGCATCGCAGACAGTGATGGAGGCACTGAGGAGACACTGTGTATCTGCGAGAGTGAGAGAGAGTAGAGAGAAGCCAAGGAGAGGCACTGTGTATGAGAGAGAGAGAGGAGACTTGAACACTGATCTAATCACCGTTTGTGTGAATGAGTGTGAATGAGTGTGCCAAACATATATTATATATATAAACGGGGGTATATTAGTAATTTCATGTCGGGGAACCGGGGCGGGGATCCGGATCGGGGATCGAGGCCGGGGTCGGGCCGGGGCAGGGCTTGAACACTGATCACCGTCCCCGGCCCCGAACAGATCGGGGACTGATTTTCAAATACCGTCCCCTCCCCGTCAGGGGTATTTTTCGGGGAAAAATCGCTAAAATCGGAGTCGGGATCGGGGATCCCCGTCGGGCCGGTTTCAAATTGCCATCCCTACTACCAAATTCACTGGTTCAAAAGTCTTTGTATATGAACGTTTTATTACATGCACTTACATTCATAAGGTACATATTTTTAAACTTTTTAATGTATCTTGACAAAATTCTTTTTTTTTTTCTTCAAAATTTTGAAGTCTATTTTGTGAATTTAAAATTTACCATTCTGTCATTAATAAAATTTTTTTCTCAAATTTATGCTTAAATTTGACTTTTGTCAATTGAAGTGTTTCATAACAACCAAAACATTTAGTAAATTTTTTATTTATCCAAAAAACAAAAAAACATTTACTCAATTTTTTTACATTTAAATTTGAATATCAATCCTTTTTCTCATCTGAAAGGTCAAGGATCATCATCACTTTGACCAATGAATAACATTAGGATGAAGAAAGAGAAAAGGTAGCTTGTTCTTAAAATGAAGAAATCTCAAGGATCATTCTTACTCTGATACTCAAACATGTCCTAATATATGGTTATAATGACAAACAAGATTTTAATTTGTCTATTCTAGTTTGATTTTACATTGTGTAATGAAAAAAGAGTTAAAAAAGATAACAAATAATTAACTATTTGAACCTAAGGAGCTTCTATCTATGAGATCTTAGGTTCAAGTCGTGATGGCATATTTAGTTGATATGCTAGTGGGTAGTCGCACATACTCAAGTTTGCGCTCAGGATGCATTTTATATGTATCTATACAACTGCATCTGACAACTTAACCTATGTTGCATATTTATGGCTCCTTGCTTTAGCAATTTTGATTAGTGATATTCTAAGATCATTTAGATTATAAAAGTGAATTGCATGATATTCAATTACCCTAGCAACTAGGTACAAAGACAAATAGCAAATCATAATAAATGTTTATTCTCTGTTCTCTACATCAATTTGGATTTCGTCATTTTATATTTCATCATTTTATAAGTTTCTATTGATGATAATAAGAGATGATAATTATCGCATATAATGTAATGTAGGATTGGAGGGACTATTGGAGTGCTGTTACCTCTTATGTATTAAATATTTTTCATGTAAATAATTTTCCAATCATTACAGCTCGGAGATTGGATAAGAGAAGCCAAAAGGTTCAAGACAACAACCAAAGAATTGTGGAGCAAGAGGACTTAGCATTACTTTTATTTGATTTGGCTACCGTTTCTAGTGCCACTAACAACTTCTCCTTAACAAATAAGATTGGAGAAGGTGGTTTTGGTCCTGTTTACCGGGTAATTTTCCATAATGTATGCAAACTTAACAATCAAATGTTGATTGTTTTTTGCTTTAGTCATGGTAAATTGTTTACCTTTCTTGACTTGTTGAGTAATAACAAGGTTCATGATAAACCATAGGGTGAACTCACAACTGGAAGAGAAATAGCAGTGAAGAGACTCTCCAAAACTTCAGGGCAAGGCCTCACAGAGTTCAAGAATGAGGTTATCTTAATTTCAAAGCTACAACATCGCAATCTAGTTAGACTTTTGGGATGTTGTATTCATGAAGAGGAGAGGATGTTGATCTATGAGTACATGCCAAACAAAAGTTTAGACACATTCATCTTTAGTTAAGATCTAAACACTTGAAATCTTTCACAATCTTTACCTAAAGTATACTGAGTTTTTTTTAACTTAGTTTAAATTTAAATTGTTTTAGATCAAACAAGCGGTACATCACTTGATTGGAAAAAGCGCTTTGACATAATAGTGGGAATTGCTCGAGGACTTCTCTATCTTCATCGAGATTCAAGATTGAGAGTAATTCATAGGGATTGAAAGTAGGAAACATTTTGTTAGACAGTGAGATGAATCCTAAAATTGCAGACTTTGGGTTAGCTAGATCTTTTGGTGGTGATCAATTTGAAGAAAATACAAATAGGGTTATTGGGACTTAGTAAGTACATACTCTTTGTCTTTTGTTTCTCTCATATTTATGTATAAAGCTTTCCATTTGATATATTTCCTTAATGATTGTGTGTAGTGGCTATATGTCTCCTGAATATGCAATAAATGGGCACTTTTCGGTGAAATCCGATGTTTTTAGCTTTGGAGTAATGGTTTTAGAGATTGTGAGTGGCAAGAAGAATAGAGGATTTTATGATCCTGATCATTACCTCAACCTTTTGGGACACGTGAGCTCAAAATTTAATGTTACCAATGTATGAGGTTAGAATTTGTTTTATGGTGTGAATCAAATGATGAATTGTTTTTTGATGTAGGCATGGAAGTTATGGAACGAAGGAAAGCCCATAAAACTATTTGATGTTTTCATGGAGGATCCAATTCCCACATCAGAAGTGTTGAGATGTATCCAAGTAGCCCTTTTGTGTGTGCAACAGCGTCCTGAAGACAGACCGACAATGTCATATGTTCTGTTAAGGTTGGATAGTGAGAACCCAGTGTTGCCCATGCCTAAACAACCCGGCTTTTACTCTGAAAGAGCTGTAACTGATATAGATTACTCGTCAACTGGGAAACATCATTGTATAACAAATGAAATAACCATAACAATGCTACATGGTAGATAGAATTGTTGTCCTAATCTTTGTAAAAAATTATATTGCATAGCTTATATTGCTTTCTAAATGTAAAATCTTATCTACCAAACTCGAAAATTTGTAATTTGCTTGGGGAAAAGAAAAGAAAAATAAATTAATTTTATTACCTGATTTTAATTATTCAATGAAAATGTTATTGTCATTTTAGTGAAATCATTTGGAATAATATTAATCATATAGACACTTGGCTTCGTACCTACCTCTTGCTCTGTCAGTAACTTCAATTTTTTATTTTTTATTTTTTTGGGAGCAAGATCATACTTAACTGACTGTTGTCTTGTATTTTACTAATTGCTTCTTGTAATTATCAAATTGATGCTCTTTGCTTCAAGACCCCTAGTGCTAATGTTTGGTTAAAGGAGAAACTAAGGTGTTACAAAAAGGATAAATTTATAAGTTTTTATTCTTATAGTTTGATCCAAATATCATTTTGATTCATATTATTTCAATTTCAACAATTTAGTGCGTAAATTTTTAAGTTTTGATTTGGTCATTCCAATATGACAAAAGATCAAACACTTGGGTTTGCTTTCTTATAAGTTAAGGTGTTTGAAAAGTTACTAAAAAAAAATTTTATGTGGCATTTGAGAGGATTCTGCCCAAGGTGCTATTGGGCTGTGGACAGACTACAGATTCTATTCTCACTGCCTTGGCAATGGGCCGTGCTTACCTTAAAAAATTTTAAAGCCAAGCCCGGCCTAGTCTCAAACCCTTGGGTTTTGTTTAGTCAACGGCACAGGCTTGGGCTGATTATCATAGATTCTTAAGGTCCATGCTCTACCCACAAGCTTAAAAAATAAACCTATGGGCTTTGGACTGGATTGGGCCCATATACACCTAATTTGGTCTTTAATTCAGAGTTTAATGAACAAAATTATCTATAACTTGTAAGTCCTATTAACCATACTTATTTACTTTAATATTTTTTTTTTTTTTTTTTTTTGTTTTTTTGAGAACTTATGTTCCGATCCTATTGACTAAACTTATTTACTTATAAGTGATACTCATTTTCACTCATCAATATTTCAAAAAAAGTGCTGAGGCTTTAATACTTTTTAGTGCATTAAAAAAGTGTAGAAGACTTATAGGTATTGAGGAACTTTTTTGCTCATAAAAAAAAAAAAATAGAGAGAGAGAGAGAGAATTTAGCGCTCGAGAAATCTTAATGTGAGCTTGACTTGATTTGTGAAAATTATATAAAAGGCTAATATTTTTATTTTATTTTTTGTTTCAATTCAAAGACAGAAACATAGAATCATGGCTGAATCAAATTTCCTTATTTGAAATACAGGCTTTTTTTATCACATAAAATTATGGTTGTTAATTTGATTTTTTTTGGGTCATTAGTGCAATTTTTTCAAATTTAAAGGTTTTAAATGGAATTAAGATTGTCTCCAGTCATTACAAAGGACTGCATCATCTAGTTTTTAATGTGGCTTTACAATAGGGTTTATATATATTCTAGGTGCGTGGGCAATGTGTATTGCACGATATAGCACATGCCCATGAATTGATGTAATGTGTGTTGGAAAAATGGTTAATATAGGTATATTTTGGGTCAACTCTGAGTCTAAAATTGAGTGGGTCCCGTATGTCTTTTGGGGTAGGTCCGAAGAGGTGAAGTGTTCCTTACCGCGTGGCAAGTCACACGGTGAAGACGGAACGTCAAAACCTTTTATGAGTGAATGGGAAGTTGACGTCGTTTTCGGGTCTAACATTAATTTTTAGATAAAATTCATTTGAATTTTTTCAATAAAAATTATTATGGGAATTTAATTTAATTCTAAATTCAAATTGTGGGTTCCTAAGTGGTTTCCTAAAATTTGTAATTGTGGGAATTTAATTTAATTCTAAATTCAAATTTTGGATTCCTAAATAGTTTCCTAAAATTTGTACATCTTCCTTTATTTATTAAACTATTCAAATAGTTTAATATATATATGTATATATATTCCAAATAGTTTAATTAATAAAGTTTCAACAGGTTTGAAAAACTACACCAACCAACCAACGGATCTTTTTGTTTGAAAATTTGTTCAATGCAATGGACAGATTCAATTTTCAAACAGAACTTGTTCAAAACAGCGTCACATCTGTTCGACAGCTTATGCACCTGTTGGGACAAATTTTTGGTCACTTTTTGTGCCTATATATAGATTCATTTCCTACAGTCCAAAGGATCTGAAAAAACAGTCTGCATCTTATATATTGCTGTCCAGAATTTTTCTCTTGTGCATTATTCTTCATTTTAGTTTTAGAATAAATATTCAGAGAGTTAGAACACATGTTTGGTTCGCCGAACAATTTGTTTTGGAGTGCTACGACAAATTGGTTAAGATCATTGTATCCTAGGAGATAGACGCCACTCAACCGCAAGCACCGTAGCGGGGCGAATCTGTCTTAAGGACAGAGCGACTTGGTCTTTTCTTCTAATTCGGTTCAATAATTAAATTCGGTACGTTATTTATTTATTTGTTTGGTTTTAGTTTCCATTTATTTTATTTACACAGAAGATTGTTCCAATAATCTTAAGACAGATTCGAATTATTCTGTTTACAGAATTTTTCGTTTGTTTCCTTTTCTCTTTCTTCTTTTAAGAAAATTATTTTCTGTAGATTTGCAAAATAATATTCTGGTTGGAAAAACAAATAGTGTTATATGCTATTTGACAGATAGTAGTAATATACTGTCTATTTTCTTTGACAACTAGTAGTACGATACTGGTGTCATTAACAATTCAGAATATATTTTTGTGTAATTTTTTCAGAAATTAATTTTGGATTTTAGAAATTATGTTCTGAGTTTTCATTACTTAAAATTCTGTTTTAGTTTTTTAATTATTGAAGTATTACAGAAATTAATTTTATGTGTGGAATTAATTTGGTTGAATAAAATTTTATTTTATTTCCAAATTAATTGAAAAATAAAAGTTGTATTCTTATTTCTTTTATTTTACAAAATTTAATTTTCTGTGTGGAATTAATTTGGTTGAATAAAGTTTTATTTTATTTCCAATTTAATTGAAAAATAAAAGTTATATTCTTATTTCTTTTATTTTACAGAATTTAATTTCCTGTGTGGAATTGGTTGAATAAAATTTTATTTTATTTCCAAATTAATTGGAAAATAAAAGTTACATTCGTGTTTCTTTTATTTTTAACAGAATTTAATTCTGTGAATTTGGTTTAATTTTCTGTATAGTGTAAATTCTAATTATAATTTTATTAAATAAATTTGAATTGATGGCTACTGAAACTAATGCCCAAACAAGTATTACTGTGGTGGCTGCAATGACGCCAACCCCCTCTCCTCTTGTAACAGTACCGGTAAATCACGATGAAAAGCCAGAGAAGATCTCAGGAACTGACTTTAAAAGATGGCAACAGAAAATGTTGTTCTATCTTACAACTCTGAACCTGGCTCGTTTCCTCCGTGAAGATGCTCCTATCTTTAAAGAGGATGAAACAGGCCGGCAAGTGATTGCTGCGGTTGATACTTGAAAACATGCCGATTTCTTTTGCCGGAACTACATCTTGAACGGACTTGATAACACATTATACAATGTCTACAGTCCTATCAAGATAGCAAAGGAACTTTGGGAGTCTTTGGAGAAAAAATACAAAACGGAAGATGTCGGCTCAAAGAAATTTGTGGTTGGCAGATTCCTGAATTTTGTAATGGTTGATTCAAAAATTGTGATCAGCCAAGTTCACGATTTCCAACTCATTCTGCATGACATTCACGCAGAAGGCATGTCTCTTAGTGAATCCTTCCAAGTTGCAGCTTTAATTGAAAAATTACCAAAAGTCTGGAAGGAATTCAAGAACTAACTCAAACACAAGTGCAAACAAATTTCTATAGAAGAATTAATTGTGCGTTTGAGGATTGAGAAGGACAACCGCAATTCCGAAAAGCGAGCTGGTAAGCATCCTATGGAGTCTAAGGCAAATGTGGTGGAACATGCTTCAAAAACCAAGAAATGAAAGTCTTCTGGAGAAAGTTCATCACAAGGCTCTAAAGGGGGGAAAATAAAAAGTACAAGTTTAATGGCAAATGTTACATCTGTGACAAAGAGGGACATCGGACCAAATATTTCCGTAGCAAAGGCAAAAGCAAAAGAAGAACAAGTAAGAAGCCTGCTCAAGCCCATATGACCTAAGTGGACAAGATTTCCAATGGTGTAGATAATATCAATCTTTCTGTAGTTGTTTTCGAGGCAAATTTTGTCAGAAATCCTAAAGAATGATGGATGGACACTAGTGCTACTCGCCACATTTGTGCTGACAAAAAGATGTTCACATCTTATTCTACAATGGACAATGGTGAACAACTCTTTATGGGCAACTCCTCAACTTCCAAAGTTGAAGGATAAGGAAAGATTGTACTTAAAATGACATCTGGAAAGGAACTCACTCTCAACAATGTGCTGCATATACCGGACATTCGCAAAAATCTTGTTTCCGGATCTCCGTTGAGTAAGAATGGGTTTAGGCTAGCATTTGAGAGTGATAAATTTGTACTTACTAAGAATGGGATGTATGTAGAAAAATGTTACATGTCTGATGGCTTTTTCAAGTTAAATGTAATGACCGTTGTACCCTCAGTTATTAATAATAATACATCTTCTTCTTACTTGCTTGAGTCTTCAAATTTATGGCATAGTAGACTAGGACATGTTAATTATGGATCTTTGCGTAGATTAATTAAAATGGAATGTTTACCTAAATTTGACATTGATTCAAATCATAAATGTGAAATTTGTGTTGAGGCAAAATTATCTAAAACTCCTTTCAATTGAAAGAAGTACGGAGCCATTTGAATTAATTCATAGTGACATTTGTGATTTTAAAAAAATTCAAACTAGATGTGGAAAAAAATGTTTTATCACTTTTATAGATGACTATACTAGATATAGTTATGTTTATTTAATTCGAACCAAGGATGAAACTTTGGAAACTTTCATTCAATATATGAATGAAGTTGAAAATCAACTTGGTAAGAAAATTAGAAATGATAGATGTGGTGAATATGAATCACCTTTTGGTGAGTTTTGTAAGAACATGGAATAATTCATCAAACTACTGCTCCTTACTCACCTCAGCAAAATGAAATTGATGAAAGGAAAAATAGGACTTTAAAAGAAATGATGAATGCCATGTTAATCAGTTCTGGATTACCTCAGAACTTGTGGGGGGAAGCAATACTTTCTGCTAATTATATACTTAATAAAGTACCCCGAAAGAAAGTGAATCAAACACCTTATGAATTGTGGCATGGAAGAGTACCATCCTACAAATACTTAAAAGTGTAGGGATGTTTGGCTAAAGTGGCTATTCCTAGTCCTAAAAAGAATAAGATAGGTCCTAAGACCATTGATTGCATTTTCATTGGTTATGCCAAGAATAGTAGTGCATATCGGTTTTTGATTCATAAATCAGAACATTCCAAAATGCATGTAAATACTATTATTGAATCTCGGAATGCATCTTTCTTTGAACATGTATTTCCAAATAAGACTGGACAAGAGACTAGTAACAATAAAAGATCTTTTGATACTATTACTAGTAAGGATCAAGAACAACAGTTAGATCAAAATGAGGAAGAGAAACCTAAGCGGAGTAAATATGCTAGAACCTCAAAAATCTTTTGGTCCAAATTTTCTAACATTTTTGTTAGAAAATGAGCCTTTAACTTTTAAAAAGGCTATGTCCAGTCCTAAGGCTCCTTTATGGAAAGAAGCTATCAATAGTGAAGTTAAATCCATCTTGCAAAATCACACTTGGGAATTGGTGGATTTGCCACCAGGTTGTAAACCTCTTGGATACAAGTGGATTTTCAAAAGAAAATTGAAAGCGGATGGATCAATTGAAAAATATAAGGCAAGATTTGTGGTCAAAAGATTTAGATAAAAAGAAGGTCTTGATTACTTTGACACGTACTCACCGGTTACTAGAATAACATCCATTAGAATGCTAATTACCATTGCATCTCTATACAATCTAGAAATTCATCAAATGGATGTGAAAACCGCTTTCTTAAGAGGTGAGTTAAATGAAGAAATTTACATGGAACAACCATAAGATTTTTCTGTTCCGGAAAAGAAAAGAAAGTGTGTAAATTGGTTAAATCATTATATGGTTTAAAATAAGCTCCAAAGCAATGGCATGAGAAATTTGACAAGGCAATGATGTCAAATGGTTTTAAAATTAATGAGTGTGACAAATGTGTTTATATTAAGAACACAGACAAAAGTTATGTCATCGTATGTCTTTATGTAGATGATATGTTCATCATAGGTAGTAATAATAATATGATTAAAACTACTAAGAAAATGTTGAATAAACATTTTGACATGAAGGACACGGGCATTGCTGATGTAATTCTTGGTATGAAAATTACTAAAACATCAGAAGGTTATGCTTTGTCACAAATCTCATTACATTGAGAAAATACTTGACAAATTCAACAAAGATGATGATCATCTTGCTAGAACACATGTACATGTTAATTTGTATCTTTCTAAGAATGTACAGGAAAGTATTTCTCAATTAGAGTATGCCCTAATTATTGGAAGCTTAATGTACTTGATGAACTGCACTCGCCCAGATATAGCTTATGCAGTAAGTAAATTACGTAGATATACGAGTAATCTGGGAGTAGAACACTGAAAAGCTATTATAAGGGTTCTAAGGTATCTCCGATTTACTCGTAATATTGGGCTGAATTATACTAGATATTCAATAGTACTTGAAGGATACTGTGATACAAATTGGATATCGGATACAAGAGACTCAAAGTCCACCAATGGGTATGTTTTTACTCTTGGTGGAACGGCTGTATCTTGGAAATCTTCCAAACAGACTTGTATTGCTAGGTCTACTATGGAATCAGAATTCATAACTTTAGACAAAGCAGGAGAAGAGGCAGAATTGCTTTGCCACTTCCTTGAAGATATTCCAATATGGCCAAAACTAGTGTCTGCTATATGCATACATTGCGATAGTCAATCAGCAATAGGTAGAGGACAGAGTCATATGTACAACGGCAAGTCTAGACACATTCATCGTCGACATAATACCGTAAGACAACTACTCTCTAATAGAATTATTTCCATAGAATATGTTAAATCCAAAGACAACATAGCGGATCCACTAACCAAAGGGTTAGCAAGAGAGCTAGTTGAGAATTCATCTAGGGGAATGGGACTAAAGCCTATTAAATAAGAGTTACCACAACAGCAACCCAACCTAATTGACTGGAGATCCCAAGAGCTAGGTTCAAAGGGACAACCGAGTTATGAATGACTCAGAAGGATCACTGGAGAGTCTAACTCGTACCCATTTCTATGATGAAATAGTGATGACTGCAGAGTTTTTAGGTTAAATAATACTTTTAATGATTCTTATATCTAGGTATATCTAGTGGAGTATGGCAGGATACTCTCCATAAGAATCACCTATGTGAGTGTGAACTGGGCCGGTTCTATAAGATTTGTGAAGGGCTACAAGTCTTTAGAGCACTCATGAATGACCAGGTTACTCAGGGTCAAAATGAACACAATAGTGAGAACTAAACTGTGTCTGGGGATATACTGTGTGAGTTCTATCGTCTTGGTTTACTCAAACGACTGAACAGTTCAAGACATCATGTTCACTAGTTAGCTAGTAAATCCGATAGTGTCTCACAAGGGAAGGTTCAAAGCCAAAAGCTACCTATCCTTTGCAAAATATTTTCAATTTCTGTACTTTCTGTAATTAGATCATGTTGTTGCATTTTCTCTCCATCAAATTCCATTCATGTGGGGGATTGTTGGAAAAATGGTTAATATAGGCATATTTTGAGTCAACTCTGAACCCAAAATTGAGTGGGCCCCGTACGTCTTTTGGGATAGGTCCGAAGAGGTGAAGTGTTCCTTACCGTGTGACAAGTCACACGGTGAAGACGGAACGTCAAAACCATTTATGAGTGAATGGGAAGTTGACGTCGTTTTCGGGTTTAACATTACTTTTTAGATAAAATTCATTTGAATTTTTTCAATAAAAATTATTGTGGAAATTTAATTTAATTCTAAATTCAAATTTTGGGTTCTTAAGTGATTTCCTAAAGTTTGTAATTGTGGAAATTTAATTTAATTCTAAATTCAAATTTTGAGTTCCTAAGTGGTTTCCTAAAGTTTGTACTTCTTCCTTTATTTATTAAACTATTCAAATAGTTTAATATATATATATATATATATATATATATATATTCCAAATAGTTTAATTAATAAAGTTCCAACAGGTTTGAAAAACTGCACCAACCAACCAACCAACGGATCTTTTTGTTTGAAAATTTGTTCAATGCAACGGACAGATTCAATTTTCAAACAGAACCTGTTCAAAACAGTGTCACATCTGTTCGACAATTTATTCGCCTGTTGGGACAGATTTTTGGTCACTTTTTGTGCCTATATATAGATTCATTTCCTACAGTCCAGAGGATCCGAAAAAATAGTCTGCATCTTATATACTGCTATCCAGAATTTTTCTCTTGTGCATTATTCTTCATTTTAGTTTTAGAATAAATATTCAGAGAGTTAGAATACAGGTTTGGTTCGCCGAACAATTTGTTTTGAAGTGCTACTACAAATTGGTTAAGATCATTGTATCCTAGGAGATAGATGCCACTCAACCGTAAGCACCGTAACGGGACAAATCTGTCTTAAAGACAGAGTATCACACACTCAACTTGGTCTTTTTCTTCTAATTCAGTTCAATAAATAAATTCGGTACGTTATTTAGTTATTTGTTTGGTTTTAGCTTCCATTTATTTTATTTACACAGAAGATTGTTCCAATGTGTAATTTGGAAGAATGTGATTACAAACCTTGTGAAATTCATAATATAGATCAAAATGTATAAATAAAATAGAAGCCATGACATTGCACATAATAGAGGTCAAGAACAAGAAGTCCTTCAAAATAGCAATGCAGATAATTTAGATCTTCAACATTAAACAAGAAATCATAAACAAGTTTAGTTATAAACAATGATGGTACATCAATAGGTGGCTCATCCACAACATTATCACCTTCAAGCTTTTTGCTTTTCTTTTCAAGTATCAGTACCAAAATCTCTTGAATTTGTTTTTCTTGTGGATTGGTTTTGCCTAATCCCGGAAAACCTTGAAATTTAAAATTTCATCCAATGGTCATTTTATTCCTACCAAAACCTAACCATTAAACAAGGATACATAACAATAAACAGGAAAAGAAAAGAAAATGAAGGAGCACCTCATACTTATTAAGAATGCAAGCAATTTTTTTTCAGTTTCTGCTATTGCGCCAAATGTTTCCACCTGCAATAATGGCCACTATCAACACTGGCCATTATTATTAGCAATTTTGAAGGACACTCTCAAGGTCATGTCCACCAAACAAACATGGGACTCGGTGTTTACTTCGAAAATTCAAAACATATCAAGTGAAAGGTAAATTACTTGTCGATTTGACAATATCGAGCATTTTAGCTTCATTGCAATCATGCAACGCTATAAAGACAAAATAGTACACTGTCCTTCTAGTGGACCAAAGGCCTTTTGGAACACACATGGAGATGTAAATGTGTGCACATGAGAATCGAAGATCTAACCTTAAGATCACATCTATGTCTTGATTAGAAAACTTTAGGCAATATTATTAGCAACTAATGCCTGACTGCCTTTAGACTTGGATTTTATTAGGCAATTGCATTTTTCTTAGACATCATTACCTGATACATGACATTTAGCAAAGACATTAAAATTTTCAAAATTATAAAACAAAGAATGAGGACGAGAGTCAAAACTCATAATTAAAAAGTTAAGCCACTACCAATTGTCAAGCTCTGCAGGACAGTATATAAGTTGAGTATAAGAGCACCAAATATGATTTATTTTGTGAATTGGTAAATATATGAAGCAACAGACATGAAGTGACGGCCTCGTTTGGAAAGCAACCGGTTTAGCCAAAAAGTCAATAACCTATACCAAAAAGTCAAAGATTCTCTTTTCTCTCTATTTTTTACACATCTTTTCGTAAAAAATCAAAAAATCATTCTAAACATACTAATTTTTTTTAGTTCATATTTTAACCAAATAGCCAAAAAGTTTTTAAATTAGCTTGTTCCCAAACGAGGCCTGATTTTCATAACCAATGTAGAAAATATACCCCCCCAAAGTAATTGTTCAATCCATTTTAACAGAAACCACTTGGAAAATAATAAATTAGTTCAGTCAAATTCAATATGATTGCATGATTTTTTTATTTTATTTTTTTTGTTGACAAAAACAATATTACAGATTGTAAGAATTAAGGACCGATTTACCAAAATAGGTTTTTATGTGTAACTTGTGCCATATCACCGCCTTTTAGTTGGTTTAAAAAGAATTGCCAACAAAATATTTTCAACGAAATGAAGCTGCACTTTTACATGCTACCTTTGTTATTCGGTACAAATTCTTTTAGCCAATAGCACAGCAGGGAATGGATAAAAGAACAAAAATGGAACGAGAAGTGGAGAATTAAACGTTTAGTAATTGGAAAATTGGGAAGGTAAGTATAGTTCTTCATTTCCATTCTCAAATTGGAACAAAGAATGAAAAGGACAACCAATCAACAACTAAAGAGAACACTTCTTATTATCAATTTTCAATCTCCTGCAATTCAATTGGTATCCATGTAGCAAACATGTATACATATAAAGAGGAGATTTACAAGGTAACCATGAGATGAATGAAAGTTGGACGGTCCTTCGCCACAAATTTTAGAACCCTAAAGGCTATGTTTAGTTCTTCAATTTGATTAGCGATTTGTTGAGGGAAAAGAAAAAGAGAAAGACAAATGATAAAAATTGAGCTTTAAAATCCTGATGACAAATGATTCCCCCTCATCTCATGCCTTTTCATCTATTAGAAAACCCTCAAACCCATTTTAGAGAAACCCATAGAAACCATTTGAAATAAAGAGACCCATCTAATTTTGGATAAACCCACTTTAAAACCACTTGAGAAGATCTCTTTTTATCAAAGTAGAGTACTCATGCCTAATATTCACAGGGTGCATATTAGGCATGAAAGCACTTGCATTCACAAAGCAAGAAAGCATTCTTCATAAAGCCATTTCAGAAAATAGAAACCATTTCACTTAAAAAAGAGATCAAACCATTTCGAATGTTGTGATGATGGTGGTCCGACGATGATGGTGGTCTGATGACCGAGAGAGAGAGAGAAACAGGGTGAGCTTGAAGAGATGTCTCCTGTGCAAACCTCAGAGCTGACTTACTTCTTCAGGTAGAAATCTTCTCTTTGATGTATTACACGATGGAATTGGCCCTGTCAGCAGTCCTAAACTCAAAACAGCATCACTTTCATAGTTTCAATAGTTAAATCAAAGTAAAATGAAGTGGATTGGCCTATATAAGATAGCAAAAATGGAAAAAATGCAGAGCTGAGGAAAAACAATGTAAGAGTAACAAAGTCTATATAGACCTAAGACTAAGATTCCCTATAAGTAACATATAACAAAGCACAATTTACAACAGAGAGGGAAGGATAAAGTGTAACTAAATTGCAGGTGAAATAAGCAGGTGTCTAAATCCAATATTTTATTTAAGAGGCTAATAGATGGAAAATGTGAGACAAGATGAGATGATTTAACTCATGAGAAATTGTGTTTAATTAGTTGAGTGTGCAAAACTAAAATGTGAATGGATATTCAATAAGATGATAAATACTTTCAAATTTGATATCTGAATCAAAAGCTTGTAAAGACTAAATTCATAAATCAACAACCTACGGACTTTTTGTAAATCCAATTTGTAAAATAAATTGATGAATGTAAAATAAATTGATGTATATTATTGATCGATTTTTTTGATGTTTACAATGATTGATATATATAGAAGAGAAGAAGGTAGTAGGTGAAGGTAGGTGAAGATGTAGTAGGTGATGGTAGTAGGTAGTGGTAGGTGTAGTAGGTGTGGTAGGTGAAGGTAAATTCTAACAGCCCCCCGCAAACTCAAGGAGGATAGAAACTAACCAACTTGAGTTTGAAGAGAGGAACAAAACAAGAAAATACATAAAAATAAAAAGAGGATAGGTGACACTGTATGGTCGTGTCAGACCATTGGTGAAGACACTGGATGGTGGTGTCATAACGTTGTAGAGGACACTGTATGGGGGTGTCATAACGGTGTAGAAGACAGTTTATGGGGTCATGTCGGACCGTTGGAGAAGACAGTTTATGAGGTCATGTCGGACCGTTGGATGCAGACAATGTTGTGACAGTTTACGGAGTCTTGCTGGACCCTTGTAGAAACTAACCGGAATCAATGTCGGGACAGTTTACAGAGTCTTGTCGGACCCTTGTAGAAACTAACCGGAATCTATGTCGGGACAGTTTATAGAGTCTTGTCGGACCCATAAAGGAGCTAACCGGAATCAATGTCGGGACAGTTTACAGAGTCTTGTCGGACCCTTAAAAAGTCGCACCCTCAAAAGGTGTGCCCAATTCATCAAAAGGCGTGCCATCAAAAGGCGTGCCATCAAAAGGCGTGTCCACTTTATCAAAAGATGTGCCATGAAAAGGCGTGCCAGTTTGTCGGGCGTCAAGAGGCGCGCGATGCGCGTGGCTGCCTTGGCTATATAACCAAGACGAAGGCAGAGGCTGAGGCAGAGAAAAACTGAGAGAAACCTCTGAAAAATCCTTCGTGTTGCTGAGAAAGAGAGTTCCTTGTGCTGAGAGAGATAGTCTGTAACACTTTGTTGCCCAGAAAATGGCCTCGTCTTCCCGTGGACTGCTCACCCTCTTTCCCGACCTCAACGAGTCAACAAGAGAGAGAACTGGAGCGGTGGCACTGGAACCTCAACCGAGTGCCCCGGAGTTTACTCCGCTGAACTTTCCGATGCGATCTGTGGAGCAAAGAATGGCAGTGCAGTCGGATGTGGAAGCCAATCAGTATACATTAAAGTCATGTGTGGAAACCATGACTGCGGTGACAAACTTGTCGAACAGGCTGCAGAGTAGGGCAAATGAGGTGCAGCAGTTAAACTCCCAGCTGGCTCTGC
Organism: Camellia sinensis; assembly: GCF_055761805.1. Classification (NCBI taxonomy): domain Eukaryota; kingdom Viridiplantae; phylum Streptophyta; class Magnoliopsida; order Ericales; family Theaceae; genus Camellia; species Camellia sinensis. The sequence goes on from NC_138969.1 coordinate 168,732,156, forward strand.
TCCAACGCATGTATAAGGATGCGCGAGCAGAGATAAGTGTGCTAAAGGCGGAAAATAAGGAGCTGAAGCGGAAGGCCACCGTGATGTTCCGATTTGGAGGTCCGCCGTATGCTGCAGTGGAGGAGTATGGGGGAGTGAACTTGCCCGGCGGCGTGGAAAACACGGAGGCCGGACGAGCACGGGACACCCAAGATAAAAGTAAGAAGAAGAGACCTGCAGCTGAGTAGAGAAGGGAAAAGAAAAATCCCACTGGGGGTGTGGTTGTTTTGTTGGTGTGTCTGTTTGTTTGTTTTTTTTTTTTTTTTTTTTTTTGATGTAAAATGGTGAACGGGGTAAACCCCGACATGAATAAAAGGAGTGGTATGCAAGTCGTCTTCGTCTAAAGTTGTTTTGTGTTTTGTGTTTTTTTTTTTTTTAATAAATAAATAAATAAATAAATAAAATAAAATAAAATAAAATAAAGAAATGGGGCAACGTGGGTGAGAGAAAAAGTAAAGAGAGAGAGAAAAGCTGTAAAGTGTTTGGTGACAGCTATCTTCTGTAGGTTCTGCTCATGGTATACTTTCTTTAATGCCTCGTGATAAGCATCTTTACAAATGTGCTCATGCTCTCAACAGTGTTGCTGCAATTCCTAGACGTGCAACTGTTGTAAATTGCTGCAGCCAAAACCTTGAATATGGTTGTAATAGGGCTTCCATGAGGAATTTTGGTCCTGTAAATAGAGCAAGGATCCTTGGTGCTGTAAATAAGGGGAGCCAAGGAGGAAGACTGGGATAGAGATTAATATTGTCGCAGAGGAGATCCCAAAACCCCATTGCTTGTCGCATACATCCTTCTCGAATCCGCAATTCTAAAGACCTGTGAAGAAGATCGAGTGCGAGGACTTGAGAGCAAAGCCGTCGAGCAAGACTAGGATGCGCCGATCGGTAGAGTTTTCGGGAGAGAAGGAATGGCAGATGATTGGGAGAAATGAGAGAAAGATGAGAGAAGTGATCGTCTTTTGACGGAGGAGCCGCACATGGTGCAGCAATGGGCGGCAGCGGAGTACCCACCGTGTTCTTCCATTTCTTGTGAGTGTGCTGCTGTGTGTTAGAGATCAGTTATGGAATTTGTGGCAGCGGAGTGAAGGTATATGTAGGGGTCCGGCGGGCGGCCAAGGCGAGGCTGCCGCCCGCCGGTGAAGCAGAATTATTAGTTTCTCAACCTTGCTCTGATACCATGTAAAATAAATTGATGAATGTAAAATAAATTGATGTATATTATTGATCGATTTTTTTGATGTTTACAATGATTGATATATATAGAAGAGAAGAAGGTAGTAGGTGAAGGTAGGTGAAGATGTAGTAGGTGATGGTAGTAGGTAGTGGTAGGTGTAGTAGGTGTGGTAGGTGAAGGTAAATTCTAACACAATTACTGTAAAGGGAAATTAACTAAATACTGAGCAAGTATGACTGAAAATAGACATTTATACTTTGAGCTGAAGTGCATACCATTACCTTGAGGAATTCTAAACTTTACGATTGCAGCACAGTTCGCATGTCGATATAAATTATTTCAAATTAAAATGGTTTCAATATATAATTAAATCATAAAACAATTTAACTTTCCATTGCAAGTAATTTGTGCTCATATATTATTTGAATCAATCTACTTTGGAGAACCAATGGCTTTTTTCAGGATGGACTATGACTGTTAAATTCGTTTAAGGAAGCTACAAAAGCACAGCCAAAATTCATTTGGTTCCATGAGTTTCAAAACGATATATTACTACCCTAAACCATAACATATTTATGTTTTAGTTTTAAATGAGTTGTAGCTCCACTGCAATTTCTTCTAATCCTATTGCCTTTTTTTCTTCTATTCTTTTATCTAATCTATTTTAAGAAATTTTATGTTTATATTTTCTCTTTCCCCTATCTTCTCCTTTTTTTTTTTTTTTTTGATCAACAAAAAAACTTGATTGATGAGAGACAACCTTACAAGAAAGGAAATAAAACATCAATAAAGGGGGAAAAAAAAAAAAAGAACCGGGGGTGGGGTGGGGGGAGGGATGATGCAAAGCCAACACAGTGACACAGCACCAATGAGGGACCAAACAGATACACAGAAACATAACAGCAGGTCTAGCAGATACACAGCACAAAGGCACAAAGTCAGCAGAGCTAACAGCACTGAGACAGATAGATACACAGTCAGCAGATAGATACACAACCAGGACTGAAGCAGGTGTTGCCCAAACCAGTAAACCAACAAACCGGCAGACACCAATATGCTACCCAAAACACCAAAAACAGCAACTAGCAAATGACAGACCAGCCCACAACACATGGTGGCAGACCAGCAGGTGTTGCCCAAACCAGCCAGGGGTGAAGTGAAGCAGATGTTCACCAAACCAGCAGGCCAACAGAATCCAAAAAGCCACCCAAAACACTCAAACAGCAACCAGCAAATGACAGAACAGATCTCAGCTGCAGTCCTTAATCTGTTCTAGATTGTTAAGTCCATGACAGAGTATATGATCCCCTTTGATGAAGCTTTAACCCAAAGAGCAAATCTAACCTTAATAATTTCATACAACTCAGACCCACTAACTTCTCCTTGATCACTGATGTCCCATCCACTGCCATGGTCACCTTCTTGTCAATTTGTTTTTGAAGCCCATGTGAACACCTCAGGAAAAGAATGAATGATGCAGAAGCACAGGTAGGAAAAAAGAAAATATATATATATATATATATATAAAAGAAGAAGAAGAAGAAAATACAATTCTAAATTTTGCTTTCATAAAATTTGAGCAAAAACCAACGAAAAAGTACCACCACAACACAAATGCATGAATGTATCAAAAAATTATATGCAAGATAAAATATGAACACTGTAAAAAAAATAAAAAAATAAAAAGAGTGCATGTAACAACAAACATTATCATTCTTCCTGATGCATAATTAAATGCATGGATGCTTGCAAAAAATATAACCGAAAACTTAAAAAATACGGGGAAAAAACAAGCATGCACAATCACACAAAACAAATAAACTTTGTGATTATCGCCAAAATAAAGAAGTACCTCATTTTCAGAAACAACTCTATCAACATACTTTTAAAATAATAAAATAAAATCTAGAAGCATAATTTACCAATTTCTGCATCTCATCAGATTTTTCAAATAAATAATTTACCAAAATTTCCCTTACTTTGTTCCCACCTTGAGGAACAATGTAGTCCAACATCTGCTACAAAAGGGGAAAATGTTTAATAACTCAAAGGAATAGATACCTTAAACACAAATACATAAATAGGTACCAAATAAATGTAACAGTTAAATTTGAAGTCCAGTTAAATTTGTTGAAGGCACTCTTATCACAAAACTCGTGAGATACAAATATAGTTTTAATAATTTTAAAAACTAAGACAAATTCATCACAACCCAATATGCAAATTGAAACATATGGGGGAAAGAAAGATACAAATATAGGAAAAATATTCCAAAGAAAACCTAGACAATCTGCGGAAAAAATCAAATAAACTTGAAGAGACAATGTACTTGATTTGTAAATCAAACTGATGAAGTGGGTCCTCCAATATCTGGAAGGCCCTTGGTGAGAAGAATCATCATCGGTGGGAAATTCATAGCTACCGCTTCCACAAGGCTGGACCATGTTGATGGTGATGTTCTAAAAAAAGTTGCAAAGGGATTTGAAACCCCCAAAAGAACAGCAGAACAGGTACTAAAATATAGCAAAAAACAGGAGAGAAAAAAAATCAACTGAAATAGAAACAATCTGCAAGAGCAAGGCAAGAAAGAAAATCAAACCTGAAGAAGAAGAAGAAGCAAGACACTATTTAAACAGAAAAAAACCCGGAAACACAAATTAACACAAACTCAAAATCAACATTTCAGAAACCCATTTCAAAAAATAATTAAAAAAAAAAAAGAAGCATTGTAAATAAAATCATCATTACCATTGTAAGGGGAAATTATTCCATAAAAGAGAATAATGAATGACCACTCGAAACCCATTTCAAAAAATAATTAAAGAACATTTCAGAAACCCATTTCAATCATATATAGAAGACATATTTAGAAATCAAACCATTTCAGAACTGAATTCAAAACTATATCACTCAGATCAGAGAACCATATTTCAAAAAATAGTGAGAGAGAAATGGAAGTTTTGTTACCAGTGCTGATGGTGTTCCGACGCGAGAGCTATTCGACATCGTCGATTGCCGTTGGGGTGTGAGAGTTTGAGATAGGCACAAACAGAGAATTCTGAGAGAATCCATTCTCTCCTTTACTCACAAAAACAGATGTAGTCTCAAATATTGTAGTAAAAGGAGACGTGAAATGTAGTCAAATCAAATTTTTTACTAAATTTGAATAAAAAATGACCCATTTCATCAACTTTGATACCACTCACTCCAACGGTTCACCTTTCACCAAATCTATTCCGGGACAACCGGGTGGTCGACCGGGCGGTTGACCGGTTAGGCCAAAAAATTTTTTTTTTTTTTTTTTTTGCGAATTGTCTGAACTTTTTTTTTGAACTTTCTGAACTTTTTTTGGGACGACCGGGTGGTCGACCGGCCGGTCGACCGGTTAGGCAAAAATTATTATTATTATTTTTTTTTAACAGTTTGAACTTTTTTTCCTGAACTGTTTGAATCTTTACTGGTTGACCGGTTGGTCAACTGGCCGGGCAACCGGCTGGTTGACCAGTGTACCTCTTTCAACGGTCAGTAACAGTGATTTGGTAAAATCTGTGTCTCGTTCTCAGTTTGATGCTTTTTTTGCTGAAATCTCATTTTGATATCAATCTGGTGCAACGGTTGGAGCATAAAAAAGTGCCTTTTTCATCAAAATTTGAATCTGATATCAACTTTAATTCACCGTTGGAGATGGTCTTATTGAGTTCATTTATTAAGGTTGAGTTCGAATTGAGTTTAGTTTGAAGTCTTGACTCGATCCATTAATATTATAAGATTTTTTAATATAATTTATATTAATATTAAATAGTGAGAAGTCAATGTTGTACATGCCAAAAACAATCCGACTATTACTTTAAAAGGGCAATAACTGATACAAATTTTTCGTCAATTGAAAAACATTATTGTACAACAAATGAAATAATCATAACAATGCTACATGGAAGATAGAATTGTTGTCCTAATCTTTGTAAGAAAAATTAGTGGCATAGCTTGTATTGCTTTGTAAATGTAAAATCTTGTCTATCAAACTTGTAAGAAGGTAATTTGTTTGGGGAAAAGAAGAGGAAAATTAATTAATTTCATTACATGATTTCAATTAACCAATAAAAATATTATTGTTATTTTAGTGAAACCATTTAGGATATTAATCATATAAATACTTAGCTTCGTACCTACCTTTTGCTCTGTCAATGACTTTAAATTATTATTATTATTATTATTTTGAGCAAGATCATAGTTAAGTAATTGTCATCTTTCTTGTTATTTATTAATTGCTTCTTGTTATTATGAAATTGATGCTCTTTGTTTCAAGATACCTTCTGTTTGATAGAACTTTCTAAACTTAATTCTACTATTATATTTGAGTGTAGTGTTTGTTTACCATTTTCAAAAATTAATTTTACACTTACTTTTGAAAACTCTGTCCAAGGCGAAAAAATTTAGGCTAACCGGCCGTCCTGCCGGACATCCGACCGGTTGACCGGAACAGTGCAATTTTTTTTTTTAAATACAAATGCGACATGTTATTTTTTATATTTTAAATAAAAAAAATTTCCTAATTTTTTTAAAAAAATTTATGAGTTTTGAATAGAATTTTGCGTTGTGTGTTTAGTTATGAGTTGTAAGTTTTTGTATCAAATATCATTTGCTACATTAAAAATTCTCCACTCAATTCAAAACTCTTTTTAAAATTATTTTCAAAACTCATTCACCAAATAAATTTTTCACACTCAAATCATAATTTCAAAACTCACAAACTCAAAATACAACTCTATTCTCAAATCATATTTAGAAAACTCTATCAAACGCAACCTAAAATCCATTTTGTATACACTTTTTGTTAAAAAAAGGTAAATTAATTTATTTGTTGACTTCTTAATCCTTTTATTTTAAACTTTGATTGACTTTCGTTGACTATCTATTTAAATTTTTTCTTTTTGTTCAAATTTTTTCCCTATTTATTCAAAGTTTTTTTTCCTATCTGTTTAAATTTTTTCCCTATCTATTCAATTTTTTTACCCTATCTGTTTACTTTTTTAATCTTTTCAATTCAAATTTCAAATGTTTGTCCAAATAAAATCTATATGTTCAAAAATTCTACCTGTTCAAATTACCTATTGAAATTCTATAATCTTTTTTCTATGTGTTGAAAATGAACAGATAAAGGATTTCAAAAGAAGAAGAAATCAACCATATCTATTATCCACTCTCTTCCAAACAAAACATCACACAACCCAACCTAACCTAACCTCTCTGTTCAAAGTATTTCAATAGATAACTACACACACATACACAATCAATAACAATAACAAACAAACAAAAAAGTGTCGAATTTGAAGGTTGAACTCACGCATACACAATGAACAAATAAAACCCTACCAAAAAAAAATTAAATCTGCTGAATAGATAAAACCCTAACAATAATACCCTAACAAAAAAAATCAGATCTGAATCCATATATATATATATATATATAAATTGATCAAGATTATTCAAAAAAATCATAGATCTGTTCAAAAAAAAAAAAACCACAGAACAGATGCGAAGGAAGATGGCGATCGATGGTACTGTGGTGGAAGAAGGTGCTGTACGATAGAGGATGGCGATCAATAAGTCATGTCACTGCAACGGTATGCGACGTTGGTGGTGGCGGGATCGTCATTGGGGATGACGATGACGGAGAAAGAAGTAAATCGACAGAGTGAAAGAGAGAGACAAATGCGAGGTGTTGTGCGACGAAGGATGGCGATCTGTGAGTTACGTCAGTGCAATGGTGTGCAACGACGGTGGGAGTGGGATCGCCTTTGGAGATAATGACGACGGAGGAAAAAGTAAATCGACAGAATAAAGAAGAGAGAGAGAGATGCTGAGAGAGAGGAGATCGGTAGCGGGTGAAAAAAACAGAGGGAGAGAGAGAGAGACGATGCAGAGATAGGGGTTGGTTAGTGTTTTGGTTTGGACAGTGAGGGAAACAGTAGATGAAGAGAGCAACCAACGAAAGAGAGAACTGGTTTGGATTTGGTTTAGAAAATAATATATATATATATATATATAGTTCGGTCATTTTATAGAATGATATCTTTATAGATCCAATGAAAAAATGCTTGGATTTGTGGGTAAAAAAAATTCAAAAAAAAAAATTATTGCCCGAGTGTTCTAAAAAAGATATTTTAGACATTTTATATACATTAAAATACTCTTTTTTTTTATCAATTTTATTTAATGAAAATAAACAGTTAGTTTAAATTGAAAATAAATAAAAATACTAGTGTTTAAATTAACAAATTAAAAAATTTATAATTTATTTTGTAATAAAGATCAAACTTTGATTCTTATTTGTAATTTCTCCAAAAATATTTGAGAATAATTTTTTCAGTTCTATGAAAAATATGAATAAATAATGTGTTTCAGTTGTTTTGTAATGATTTTTTGACTTATCTTATTTTTAGTGATATTTTAAATTTTGTATTTTTTTTTTTTTAAAAAAAAATTTGTTTGGTCGAAAAGGCAAGTTTCCAAATGATACATGTAATTGTCCCAATTCTATCTAAGGAAACTAACCTGTAAGTCCCATACACAAAATTCAAAATTATCTAAGTATCAAAACAAAAAAACTTGCACAAATTTGCAACCATTAGTCCTATATATTTTTAATTATTATCCAAAAATCATATTTCTTTTAAATTTTTTTTTTTTACAGAAGCTGCTATATCCTACCACCGTCAACTTCCGTTAGACGGTCATCGAAAAGTTGTTAGAGTATCGTTGAAAGTTTGCTGGAGTATCGTTGGAGTGTTCTAAATGTCACTGGAAGTCGTCGGAATATCCAGAACGTTTGCTGGACGTTAAGAAAATTGTAGGAGACTCACCGAAATATCCAGAATATTGCCCGAAAAAAATAAACAAAGAAATTAGAGCAAAAAAAAGAAAAATGTACAAAATATTGATAAACTGAAAGGAAAAAAAACACGTAACAACAACAAACAACAATAATATGGGGGAAAATATATGCTATTTTTTAATTTTTGTAGAGTTTAAGCAAATAATTTTTAATATTGATCAAACTGAAAGGCAAGTTTTAAAACTATAAAATATTACAGTTTCAAAGAAAAAATCTATTAAGTATTTATTCTTATTAATCAAACTAAAAAACATGTTATAAAAATATAAAATTTTACAGTTTTGAATAATGTTATGAAACTGTAAAATTTTGCAGTTTTAAAGTATGATTCATTTCAGCACCAAAAATATTGAAACTGTAAAATTTTAATGTTTTTACTGCCTGTAACTAAAATTCGAAAATAGCTTGTTTGGAACTTAAAAATTTTCTCCATTAAAATAGGAAAAGAGAAGTATGTAGCAAAGAAAATGTAGAAAAATTGAGAGATCGAATAAGAGAAGCAAATATAGAGAGAAGATTATACTCCAACAATTATTTTTGTTTAGATCTAGTCAGATCTAATATAGATCTACTTATCTTCTTCGCCGAAAACTCACCTCATTTGTCGTCGGTGAGGAGAAAGTAAAGAGTCGGTGGTCGGTGGTCGGTGGTGGCCGATAAACCCCAATAGATTGTGGGCGTCGGTTGCCGGTGATTATGTATCAAAAAGAGAAAAAGAAAAAATAAGACATGGTCATCGGAAATCAAGAAAAGAAAGAGAGAAGAACGGAGGCAGAGAAGAAGAAAAATGCTATTGGACTTTTGGATATAAACAAAAGGTTGTAGGACTAAATAGGCCACACCTCTTTGAAAGAAGACTTGTTGGTAATTTACCCTTATATCTATACAAAAAAATTCATACAAAAATTACACTACATGAATGATACGATAATGTTATTTTAATAAAGAAACATCATCATTATGAACATTTTGTTTTAAAATAAATATCTCTCATTAAATTATAGAGAAAATTGGTGATAAATATAATTTAGAGTGTCTAAGGCATTAGATCCAGTGAATATTTCTTGTTTTTGAGAGGTCCATGTTTTGTGAAATAGTTTGGTGAGAAGTCTTAGAGGACATTTTGTTTCTAATTTTACCCTTGACTTTTTTTTTATCTGTTTGACTTTTTGTTGACTATCTGTTCAAATTGTTTACCATATCTGTTCAATTTTTTTACCTATCTGTTTAATTTTTTAACCTTTTCAATTGTAATTTCGTTTATCTGTTTACATATTTGTCCAAATAAAATTCTATCTATCCAATTTTTGTCTATCTATCCAATTTTTAATCTATTATCTTATTTGTTGAAAATCAACAATAACAGATTTGTTTAAAACAAATCTGTTCTTGCAATCTACTTCTTCTTTATCAGCCATTATCTGTTAAAATAATTTCACAAACAAAGATTCATCATCATCACAGCACAGATTTATCATCATCATCATCATCATCATCATCATTATCAATAATAATAACAACAATAATAACAACCCTAATCAACGATAACAAACTGTAAAAGTAAGGCGCATTCATGAACGTAAATTGTGTGGTGCTTACCATCCATGAACCTCGGTACAAAAGATTCAAATTTGTACATATGTATACATATACATATACATACACATACACACTACAACAATTTACACTTTTTGCGACCAAATTTGGCGACTAAAGGAAATTTAGTCGCCAAAAATTGTAGAATAGGCAACTAAAAATTACATTAGTCGGCGTTGGAAACAATTTTAGCTATTAAATTTTTTAGTAGCTTTATATTAATTATTGGCGACTAAAAAAAAATTTTGTCGCTAAATACGCCACAATAGGCGACTAGAAATTGTTTTAGTCGACATTAATTCATGTTTTAGGCTACTAAAGTTTATTTTAGTCACAGTATACCGATTTTTGCCTAGTAAATACTTGTATATCAAAGAGTGAGAATGAGAGAGATAGAGAGAGAGAGAGAGTTCTGCGTCGCTAATCGGACAGCTCTAGATCCACCTTGTCATTGGGGCATGTTGATGGAACCTTGTTGAGGATTGACTCCGACCCTCGACCTAGATCTACGCGGTAGATGATGTGTTGGTGGAGTGGCGAGGCGAGATGGGGATGACGGTTGGACTACGCGTGCGGCACCAGAGCAAAGGCGATGACGGTGGTGAACCATAAGAGAGACATCGATTGGGGTAAGGATTTGCAGAAGGAAAGATGAGAGTGACAGATAGAGTTAGGGGTTTATATTGGGAAAATAAAAATGAGGATTTGTAGAAGGGAGAAGGAGAGGGTGGTGAAGGTGGTAGTAGGGCTAGTGGTGGCAATGGTAAGGCAAGACGAAGTGGTAAGCGGCGACGACGAGGCGATGCGAGGCAGTGGACGGTAATTGCGAGGAGGAGAGAGAGAGAGAGAGAGTGTTTGATTTTCATGTTCTAATTCGTGTATATATATATATATATAAGGTATTTTTGTCATTTTGTTTGAATTTGTCCTTTTGGACAAAATATTTCAGACCCTATACCTTTGGTCAAATAAAATTGTAATTTAGACTTTTAGACCGATTGCCCTAAATTATATTATTAAATATAGAAATTCTATATAAATTTTTTATTTACATATCATTAATGTTTTTCCAAATACATGCATTGGCGGTGTTTGGGAAGGATTTTTTTTTTCGTTTTTTTCCACTAAAAGACAAATTGGTTACAAAACCAAAAAAAATAAATTTAAACAAAATATCACATCAAACCCCATAATTATTTCATTTTTTCTCTTACAAACATCACATTCAACCACAAAAAAACTCAACTATCTTTTCAAACACAAAAAAACTTTCTCCAGTAATATCTTACAACTAAAAAAACCTATAAAAAAACACACTTCCCAAACACCAACATTGTCCACATAAGTTACTTGTGGGAAGCCATCGATGCCAATTAATTTCATTAAATGTAAGGGTACCCTAGTTATTAAAAATTTTATTGTTATTATTATTATTATTATTATTATTATTTGGAGAAATTGCATCCCAGTGGTACAGAAAAGTTTTTTTTACACAAACATAGAGGGGTGCAAGTTGCACCCTCGCAACAGAATCACTTGCACCTCATATGTTTTTGTAATTTTTTTTTCTCTCTATCTCACTGTACTATAATTCTCCCTTTTTCTTATTGACTGATATATAAATAAAAAAAATATACAGAATGGAATACCATATGCCTCAATTACAATCATTATAGTCTTTAATTGTAATTTATTGTGGTATTAGTTATGACTTAGTTATCATATGATTATACATATTACAGTGTTAATTATGACACATATTGATTATTATATTAATTTAATTATGATTCAAAAGTCTTTGATTATACCTTCATGTGTTTGATTATGACTTTTTTATTTATTTTTTGTTTTTAAAATGACTGAAGAGTATCTAATTATACCATAGCATAGCCCTAGAAGTTATGATCTTAAAATAACGTATATACTTAAATAAGTTCTAATTACTAGCATGTCACATTGTCATGATTAGTCAACTCATATAAATTATTTTTGATGTGTGCATGCTATATTTCTATTGGAGTTGGTTCCTCCAGTCGACTGAGGGCGTTGCCACCAGTCTGTGGACGGCGTTGACCTCGTTTGTGGGGCTTGTTATTGCGATTTATTGTGATTCTCATTTTGTTGATCTGAATAATTTTATAAGAGTCTTTGTAAATATTATATATAAAAAAATTTAGATCGATCTAATAATCACAATCTATTTATTTTAGAGAGATTTACGTGTAGGCCTTAATAGATAAACCTATTGTTCAATAGATTTTGTGATAATTAATGTATTTTTTTTTATCAAATACTAATAAAAAAAAGGTCAGTAATTGTTAATTTTCAGCGATAGTTTAAAAATTGTCATAAAAAATGTCACAAAAAATGTCACTAATTATAAATTTTAGCAATAATTTTAAAAATCGTCCTAAAAAAGTCATTAACTTTCAACTTTCAACCATAGTTTGAAAAATTCGTTATAGAAAAATGTCATTACTTGTCAATTTTAGCGATAATTTATAAAAATCATGATAAAAAAAGTCACTAATTATTAATTTTTTGCAATATATGCAAAAAATCGTCACAAAAAATTATTTTTAGTAACAATTTTATTATAACTTATTTTAAATAGGACTTGATAGGAATTAAGTTCAACTATTAAGACTTATTGGTAGTTTACCTTTCAATTTATCACATTTGTATTAAAAATAAACGACAAATGTGTTTCAAAAAATAGACAATTCATTTTTTTTAATGATAAATGTGATAAATTAAATAGATTACAGTTATTAGATTGGTCTAATTTTTTATCTGCATAATATATTTGAAAAAACCCATAAAACAAATGGTCTGAGTTATTAAAAAAAATCTTGTAATAGACTTTTATGAACTCAGACAAGACTCCTTAATTTAGATTATGATTTGAGAGGAAGCCGGTCCATTTCTATCGCGTTTGTGGGAAAGAGAAAAATCCAAAATGGTGACAGATGTTGTATATAAATTTTACATAAATAACATTTATTTTCTTTCTTAATTTTCAAAGTCAACAATGTCACATTTGCTTGGAATTTTTCCGCTCGAGTGACTGGTGGATGTCCAATCATTTTCCTTTCCCTGTGTTGGCCATCGTTTGGAATTTTGATTGTTTTCATAGCTTGTTTTAATTTTGGGCTCAGCTTGTGTCCTCTAACTGGACGGTGCTATTAGATTTGTGAAAACTCATTATGAGTTTCGTTTTAATAATTCGAACAATTTAATGTGTATAATTTGTTGAGTACTAAATTTTTGTAAAACATCATGTTGATCGGATATTGATAGCTATATGATCAAATCAGTTTTGTATAAAAAAATGGACGGTGAACAAATTAACGGTTGAAAAAAAAACTATTTTAATCACATAACTATCTATATCCGATCAATGTGATTTTTTATAGACATATAGTACTCGACGAGTTCTACACATTGAACAGTTCGGATTATCAAAACGGGACGCATGGTGAACCTCCACAGGCCTAATAGCACCGTCCAGTCCGATCTTGGACTGGACACAAGGTGAACCCTTAATTTTTAGCTATTTTAGTATATCAGAATTTTTGTGTTTGAAAAGAAGATTATATGTTTTTTTATAGTTTGATGTGATATTTGTGAGGAAAAAAATTAAATAATTATAAATTTAATGTGATATTTTGTCTTATTAATTTTATTTTATCCTTTTATGAATTTTAGTCAAAAAAATCCAAATTTAACTTCTCAAACACCGCCATTATTGATTTTTATGCTCTAAATTGATTTCAGTTCCGATTCGTAGCTCGAAATTAGCGTGGCTCAAATGGCCCGACATCAAAACGACATCGTTTTGAATTTTTTTTTTTTTTGTTCTGCGTTTTTCTGCAGATTTTTCTGATGAAGAAGAAAAAGAAAAGGAAGAAGAAGAAGAAGAAGAAGAAGAAGAAGAAGAAAAATGCAAAGAAAACAGAGTATCTTCATCAACACATCATCAGCAATATCTTCATCAACATCATCATCATCAACAAATTTTTTTTTTTTTTTTTTTTTATGAGCTAATCTTCAGATCCAGATCAAATCCAATCAACTAAAAAAGAAAAAATGTAGAGAAAATAGAGTATCTTCATCAACACATCATCAACAGCATCTTCATCAACACATCATCAACAACATCTTCATCAACATCATCATCATCAACACATCATCATCATAATCATCAACAATATTTTTTTCCCCCCTCATCTTCAGATCCAGATCAACTAGAAAAAAAAAAAAGAAAAAAAAAAGAAAGAAAAGTAGAGTTTGAAAGAGGCGATACCCACCGGCGCCACCACCGGTATAGAGAGAGAGAGAGAGAGAGAGAGACGCCACCTTCTCTTCATCCTCTCTTCTCTTCGCTCTCTCGCCTCTTCTCTCCTCTGTATGTGAAAGCAACTGAAGCAAGAAAATTATCCACCCACAAAAAATGAAGCAAGAAAAAGAAAAAGAAAGAAAATGAAGCTATTCGAGCCACTATTGAGCCACATTTCTTGAGCTACAAAGTATTATTGAATTGATTTTCTTTGAAGTAGATTTTGTGATTTGACTTTCAACTTTGGTTATGCGTACTTTCCCATCCATATAGATCAACTCTTCTCAAACAGCCAAAAGCATTTACACATCCAACTATACAGATGGGGAAGTAAGATGAATGGTCACTCTTTCGAAAAATTATTAGATAGTTTAGGGGCAACACGTGTCTCTACCTTCATCAATCATCAAATGCCAATTTATCATGTTGTTTTCGAGCAAGGATCTTCGGTTACCTTTTCTTGCGGCCCTCCCTGCCGCCCTTGCCAAAACGACGTCGTTTTGGTTAGTTTTTTTTTTTTTTATTAAACCCAAAATTTGAGTTTCATCTTCCTCTCATATGTTTTGCTTAGCCCTAACATCATCAACAGGTACACAGAGACGAAAGAGAGAGAGATGTGGAGTATAGACATCCATCCTGCAAAATGAAGAGATCAAAACACAAGTGAATTAGTCATAGATAGATTTATGCTATGTTTGGGTCTTAGAATTTGTTTAGTTTCTGCTATTTATTAATTTTTTCATTTCCTTCTCTGTTTCATGCACAAACCCCTCTACAAAAAAATTATTTAAGTGTGGGATTGAGAGAAAATGTAAGCTCAATGATAGTATCATTTGTAAACCCAGTTGAAACAAAAATTAATTTAATATATATATGTATATGTATATATATTATATAATGAAGATTGAAGATTAGGTGAGAATGAAGATTGAAAGGACCATATCTTACCTCGCCTCGCCTCACCGCCGAATCGACGCCATCTCGCCCGCCGTCGTCCTCCTCCGACTATCCTTCTTCCGTTTCGTCTCTCTTCTCTCCTCTGTTCATGTTCTTCTTTGATGGTTAGGGTTCACATCGACGTGAGAGAAAGCGAAAAGAGGGGAAAAGGGAAAGAAGGGGAAAAAAAAATTGAATTTAAAGTCAAAATGACGTCGTTTTGGAACGTTGTAGGAAGCGTGGCAGGGAACCGCGGCCGAAGATCAGGACTCATTGTTTTCCCCCATTCTCAAAAAAAAAATGTAGATTCCGTCTCTCTACCAATTACAACACTACTGTGGCTTAAAACTATCAAATAACTTATCCACTCTCACATAGTATTAAAAAAAAAATCAAAAAAATTACATTTTACATTTTACAATTTACAATTTACAATTTTTTATTTTTATTTTTTATAATGAAATAATGAAACTTTACAATCTACAATAGGTCTTACTACAATGAAATGATATCATATAAATACTGAAGAAAAAATTGTAATAATTGTTAGCTTTTATAGCCAGGCCCAACCTTGAGATTTCCGGGGTTCAAAATCGATAATCAACTAATAAATATCACTAGATCATTTGGAGCCCTTCACATATATATATATATATATATTTTCATTCAACGAAAAATTTAGCATAGCTAGCAAAAGATTAATTCTTCTTAATAATACAAATTTGTATAAATACTAATATTATAATAGCAATTGAGCAAAAGACAAGATAAATATTTAATTAATTGATTAGAAAAAAAGACCTACATTTGTTGTGCTGCTGCTCTAAATTCTTGATAAATTCATTAGTGTTCTATTGTGTCGCTTTTATCAAATTTTTGGAAAAATTGAATTAAGAGTTAGGGTTATGAATTAGATAGGGAGAGAGAATGTGCCTTTTTAATTTTTTATGGGTCAATTTATTTTAAACTAGTTTAGGCATTCTTTAATTTTTTTTGGTCTTAAAAATACCTAATATATTACACTAAATTATAATATGAAGGACCCCTTTTTAAATCTATTTTGAGGGACCCTAAGCCATGGCCTAGTGGGCCTATGCCTAAGTCCGGCCTTGTGTATAGCATTACTCTTCTAGATGTTCTATATTACTAACATTAATTCCAGTCAATCTTTGAAAATTCAAAGTCTATTTGCAATTTTTCAAAGTCTATTAGAGATTTAGAGATATATATATATATATATATATATATTAAATTTGATACAGACAGTTCAAAGTTTATTTGCAATTTTTTAAAGTCTATCCGAGATTCAGATATATATATATATATATATATATATATTAAATTTGATACGCACAACATAGGGTTAATAATGATAATCACATAGAGAACTAGGAAAAATTATTGGGTATTCTTAGAGGAGAAAAGTTAGGGATTATAAAAAAAATTTCATGAAAATGATCATGAAAAATTTATAATCCTTGGATTATCTTGATTAGTGTGTGGTGCTTTATTCTAAGTGTAATCTAAGAGTCACTAAGCTTTCATGATTATTTTCATGAATTTTTTTTCATGATACCTAGCATTGCTGTTCTTAGAATATCACATATTTATATTTTTTTATTAATCATCATTCATCATGTCCTTTCATATTTCTTTATCATCTAATATAAAATTATGGACTTTTCTTAAGTGTGCAACTTACACCTTACACTTACGCCTTTCTGTTTGCTGTCCTGTTTTATGTTTACACACCTTCCATTTACAGCTTTTGTGTTGATTGCATATGATGTACAACCTTAAGGGGTTGCACATCATAACAGTACCCTAAAATTATAAACCCAACATTTTTCATCAATCATAATACATGAAACTCCACGTGATAGTGTTCTAAGAGTACCCAATAACTTTCGAGAACCAGAACCATATGGTCCGTACCAAACGTATTCCATTAACATTATATAAAATCATGAATAAACAATAAGTTTGCATGTTTGGTGTAATTGAGATCATCAAATGATGGTTTTTCCACTCACTTTCATCTGCATTTTCACTCTTCTTCTCTCCCTCTTCACCAAACTCTCCATGGCGATCGACACCCTATCTCCAAACGAAACACTCGCCGACAACGGTAAACTGCTTGTCTCCTCTGGCGAAGCGTACGAATTAGGCTTCTTCAATCCACCATATTCCAACAAACGCTATATCGGCATATGGTTTAAGAATGTCCCAATACAAACACCCATTTGGGTGGCAAACAAAAACAACCCAATATCAGATTCATCAGGCCTCCTCACAATCACCACCACCGGCAACATCATCATCACCAACCAAACAACCACCGTTTGGTCTTCCTCAAATTCATCACCACCAACACCACCAAACAATCCAATCTTGCAGCTGCTAGACTCTGGCAACCTTGTGGTGAAAAATGGTCGTGGCGATTATCTGTGGCAAAGTTTTGATTACCCATGCGATACATTAGTACCTGGCATGAAGCTCGGACGGAACTTGAGAACCGATCAAGAATGGTTCTTAACATCGTGGAAAACCTTGCAAGATCCATCTTCTGGCGACTATACGTACAAACTAGACCGTCGTGGCCTCCCACAAATAGTCCTTTACCAAGGATCAACAGTGAACTATCGAGGCGGTTCTTGGGACGGTGTTGGCTTCGGTGGAGACCCTCCTCTACCCACAAACGCCGTGGTCGATAACATCTTCATGATCAACTCAATCGCTGTTTACTACACCTTTAAGAACAGGGATGATACTGCTATTTCAAGGTTTGTAGTGAACCAGACAGGCTCGCTTCAGCTCCTCACATGGAATGAAAGGCTTGGCGAATGGTTCAATTTAATGACAATGCAACGCGATGCTTGTGATGACTATGCAAAGTGTGGCCCTTACGGCATATGTCGCTTCTATGTTTTAGCTGCTTGTTACTGCCCAAATGGGTTCATACCCAGATTGCAACAGGAGTGGGACAGGGGTGATTGGTCAGGTGGGTGCGTGCGGAGGACACCAATGAATTGCAGTGCCCCTCAGGGATTCAGAAAATTGCCAGGGTTGAAATTGCCAGACTCATTGTATTTCTTAGTGAATATGACCAAGATGAGTCTGGTCGACTGCGAAGAGGCTTGTTTGAGAAATTGTACTTGTGTTGCTTTTGCACTAACTAGTGTGAGTGGTTGTATGGTATGGTTTGGAGAGTTGCTTGATATGAAAGAGTTTAGTGAACATGGACAAGATTTGTATCTTCGGATGGCTGCTTCTGATCTCGGTAAGTGTTTGCCATCATTTTACCCATTTTGATTTATGTTTTTGGTTAATATAATGATGCTGTTATATGCATTTCTTTTTTTTTTTTAAATGTTACTTTTGTCATTTTTATTTATTATTTCATGAGTCAATACCATATAAAAAAATGAAAAATGCCTCATACACTCACTGGGGGTTGACCCAGAGTGAGGTGGCACTCCATAATTGGACCAAAAAAAAAACTGTTTTTTTTTTTTTTTTTTTGGGTTTCGGCCAGTGGGGGCGCGACACCTCACTGGGGTGCGACCCCCACTGGGGGTATGCAGCAGTGTTGATAAAAAAATAGACATCTTTGCACTCGTGATGTGTCAACAATGTTGGGATTATTACATATCTCAAATATATAGTAGTGTAGACACCCCATTTTTGACCGACCTTAGTACTCAGACGTCACCAGTTGAGCACTCGGTGATATTGCATATTGTGCTTGTTCAGAAGTTTCAGAGTCTCAGCTGCGAGCCTTGCCTCCGAACTTCCGGACTCTTTCATGCTTTGCCTCGGTTTGCAAACCAGGCTCTGTTTTCTCTGTTTTCTCTTCCCGAAGGGAGGGAGAGGTCTCGTAGATCATCTCTCAGTGGCCGTAGGCTACGTTTCGTGGTCGTAGGCCGTTTTGCCCGTTTGGAGTCCGGTTTCCGATTTTTCGGAGCCGTTGGCCGTGTGCCTCGGTTCGGGACCGCTTAACTACCTCCGTTTGCCTAAGTTTTGGCATACATCTTATTTGCTCCCTTTTGAGGGACACTGTGGTCCGAGAGACCAACTTCGTGGTCGAACACCACTCCCGGTGCCCAACAATCAGTTTTCGGGGCCCCGAACTGCGCGTTCCGACCCCCGAACCTTCATTTTACATCGGTTTTGGTTTATTTTTGGCAGGGACCTCTGTTTCATTGCTAGGAAGGTCATAGGAGGATGGGAGGCCAGTAATTGTTCTGTCAGCCAACTTTATCCCTTCATCGCCCTCCGTCGCCCGTTTTTTCTCACTTCAAAGCCAATGTTGACCACCCTTGGGCCATTTTCTTGCACCCTAAACCCCATATTTGTGATGTACACATCTGGGAGGCCACCAATATTTGGTGGCCGGCCAGTAATTGCTTTTGAACCTTTTGAACCCCTTTGAAAAGTGGGTTGTTCTCCCTCCTGGTTCACTTTCTCCAGTTTTTGACCACAGGGCTGTGTTGTGCACACATGGGAGGCCCTCTTTCTGTGGTGGCCGGCCATTAATTCTCATTGACCGTTTTGACCTTTGGCCGGCCAGCCATGGAGAAAGCCGGCAGGCCACCTGCAACCTCAATAACCGGTCGGCCATGCTCCTTGCTGCAGGCACATTCCAAATATGCATCTCTTTTCCCCCCAGATTGTGTATCTGGGGGGGTGCATTTTTTGAGGGAAACTTGGATTGTTTTCCCTCCATTTTTCCTCCCTTTCCCCCCCCCTTTTTGCCTATATAACAGGGGCTCTAGCTCTGTTATTAGGGTTACGAAAATCCCCCTCAAGCCCTTTGCATTATATCTCTCTCCCTCTCTATTCCAAGCTCAAAACCTTTCAAGTCCTATACCCCTTTCCACAACACCACCAAGCCCCACCCTTCCATCCTCCATTCCAAAAGCTGGAGGTTGTTCTTCAAGGCCTAGGAGCCACCAAACTCAAGCCAAGAGTTGCCAAAAGATTGGTCTTCAAGGGTAAGTTCTATTTCTCTCCTTTTGGTCCATATTTTACATGCTATTCCAGCTCCTTATGCTTGCTGTTTTGGGCTCCGACCCTAACTGGAGTTAGGCTTATTTTGAGCTCATTTTCACTTTTTTTTAAGGGCCTCTCACTGTTTGAGGCCTCCTTGTTTCACTTGCTTCATTATCTCCCTTGTATGCCATTTTCTTGTGTAGTATTTTTGGCCCATGTATAAATTGTTTTGAGCTTTGTCATGGACTGAGAAAGGGCTTATTTTGAGCCCTTCTTCAACATTGTTGAAGGGCTCATTGCTGTTTGAGGCATCCTTTATATACTTTGTGTTATATCTCTCTTTTTGGCCTTATTTTGTGTAGTATTTTAGGCTTGCATGCATACTATTTTGGGTCTGGCCATCAACTGTAAAGTGTAATATTTTGGGCCCCTCTTCAACATTGTTGAAGGGTCACTTTGTGTTTAAGGCCAGAAACCACCGCTTGCTTCTTTGTTCCTCTTTTGGCCCATTTCTTGCATGAGAGCTTAGCCATACCTGTGTTGATTTTTGTGGTTTGTTGTAAACTGTAAAAGGTCATATTTTGGGCCCCTATTCAACATTGTTGAAGGGCCCTCATCTGTTTGGAGCCAGAAGCTGTGAGTTGCTTCTTTACCTCACATTTAGGGCCATTTTTGCATGCTAGTTTTGCCCTATTTGTGTTCATTGTTTGGCTTTGCTATAAACTGGAAACATGCTTTTTTTGGGGCTGCCTTGAATCTGTCTTCACATGCCATGATCAAATAATGCATGCTTGATGTAGCTACAAGTCATTTCATGTGCTTAATCTTGCATTTCGGGACCATTTCATGCATCGGGTGCTATATTGTCATGATTCGGGGCTGTTTCGGGTCATATTTTAGCGCTGAAATTTGCATGCTAGCATATCATATTCCATACCTTGCCATTGTCTTGTTAGAGTGGCATTTCGTGCCTTAGGGTCGGTCCTCGGTTTGCGTGCATGCGTGCACGTACTTCGAGAGCCTCATTTTCATCTTATGGCCTCCTATGTGAGTGTGGCTGAGGTCCACTCATGTTGGTGTAAGTCCATTATGTATTGTGTATGCCATTTTATTTCATAGCATTGTGTATGCTAGGTTGTATGTTAGCGCATTGTGTATGCCATGTTACCTCGTGCATTGTGTATGCCATTTCATAGCATTGTGCATGCTAGGTTGTATTTTAGTTGCATTTCATGCATATCATGCATATTGCATCGCGTTCGGGATAGGAGTTAGCCCGAGCATGGGAAACGAGGTACATTTCGTACTCCGAGTGACAGAACGTGTCTCAATTCCCCAGTCACCGACACCCCGGATTATCCATGACGGAGTTAGGTTTTGGTTGAGTTTTTATGTGCATTCATTCCATATTGAGTCGTGCAATTCGACTCCTCGGCCATTATGCATCGATATGCATGATTGGTGGCACGAGGATCGAGACATGCATACATTTGTGAAAATACATTGCTATGCCCCTCTCTTGCTCTCTGTTGCAGCAAATCAAGAATCAGCAGTCTCCCGGAGCTTGGCGCGCTTTCCAAGAATAATTGCAAAACAGAGGCTAATTGGGGCATCCCAGTGGATTTCTGCGTAAGGCAGCCCAAACATACATCATTCATCAGAGTCAAGGCAGTCCCTAACTTGCATGCTAGTTTACAGCTTACCTAGTTCAATTTGTTAATTAATTAGGATTCTGTAATTATTTGGACTGTAATATTTATTCGGGACTGTAATATTTATTCGGGACTGTATTATTCTTTCGGACCCTCTACACGAGGGCAATATTGTAATAAGTGTGCGTGTGTGTGATGTATGTCTTCCAACCCCACGTCTTTCTCATTTTTATTTACCAGCTTATGATGATTAGATTAGGGCATATTTCAATTAGCATACAGTATGATAGCATGTTTGCATTCATTCATCTGTATTGCATGCACCGGGCTCGCCACATCATACTAACTGCATTGTATTTTCAATTCCAAATTGAATACATGTTAACTGTAGCATTTCATATGCCATGTTTAGAATAGTCGAGCCTGCTATAGTTGCATTTTGCATGTGTTGCATTAGGCATTTCTGTATAATTAGGATCATGCATGGATTTCTAATTAGCTTCTGTTTTGGCTTGGAGTACTCGGTGAGTTTTATGCTTTAGCATCCTTGCATGCGTGTGAGTGCTGCCATGATAGTATGCTTACCATGAGGCAAATTGCTTATGTGATATAACTGCCTGAATGCCTGTGGGTGAAGGTTGGGTTATTTGGATTGGAACAAATCATTGACTGTGAGTTTTAAGCCCACTAGATAGTGGCAAAATCATGTTTTCTAAACCCACCCGAGGGTGGCAAATCCACGTCTTAGCCTACTTGTGGGTAGCACCATCAAACCGTTTTCAAATAAACAAACATGAAATGTTTTGTTCCAATTCAGGCGACCCAGTCTATACTTGTATGCTGTGCGCATCACATAGTAATCTAGGCTAATAACCGGAATAAGAACGCATAATGTTTTCAAAAATAGATATCATGGTTAGTAGAGGCCGATCTTTGATCGGGCGAGCGGGGGTGCTCACGAAGTGACCTTCCCCAATCGTACCCAAGTTCCCGAGCTGAGGCAACTTTGGTGATGACGGACACGTGGCCTTAGGCAACGAGTCAGGGTTTCCTAAATTTCCCAAAATAAAATATTTAGGTGGCGACTCTGTATCTGGCGAAGCAGTCCATGTTTGGCACTTCTTTCAAAAATCTGTTTTCTCAAAACGATTTGCCGGATTTGGACTCTTTGGTTCAGATTTAGAACCGTGACAATTTGAGAGTCCTGAGCTGTAGTGACCCCAAATGAACAGATCGGGATCACCCTCCCGCGGCATTCGGGGACGTCTACAGTTTCTGGCGACTCCGCTGGGGAGTTAGAGAACTTGACTCGAACTCATGATATCTGGTTTTGACTACACTTGCGTGTTTCTTTGCATTGCATTTGCATTTGTGCGCCTAAGACACCGTGTTTGCCATCTGCTATTCCTGAACGGTTTGCCAGAGGCTTGTCTTGTCAAGGCATGACCATAAGGCTGACCGGTTGTGGGCTCTGCTAGTATGGGAACATAAACCCCGGTTTTACTGGGGCACCCTTTTTGACCATTCGACCTAGTGCATATTCGGAATCCATAGTGACCATTCCAAACTAGGACAGGTTGCTTACCCGATATAGGTTGTTTGAAGCCGCTGCGTGCGTTGTGAAACCCTAGCTCCTAACAAAATAGGACAGGGAAACCCTACCCCAACATAGGGGTGTTTTGGCTCTCACTTGCCTGTTATGTGCTTTTAGAGTACGTCTCTATAGGAATGCATGTATCAGTTTGCAAGTTTGGGCATCAGGCCTGCGGGCACCAGTTCAGTACTTTGGGATTCAGCTCACCTGAGGGTATCAGTTTACGGGCAGAATTTTGGGCAGAATTCTGTAGGAGGCACAGTCATCCTGCTACACTCGTATCTGTTCTGGTGAAATCAGGCTGAGATGTGGCATGTTTTCTCTTTTGCTAGATAGTCCTGGAACCATAGTTTCAGAAGGCTCCAATATCCCCCAGGTACACCGAACTTGTGTTGATAGACTTTATCGGGTCAGAGATTCAGTTCAAGGGCAATAGAGGTAGGGTAAAAAGGTCAGTCAGGCATAGACCACCAGTACAGTAGCTACCAGCTCAGTGGTCTTTGAACAGCCAGGTTGAGATTTTGAGTCTACTGTAGAGATAGATATACTGGTGGTTCAATTAGATCAGGACAGTATGTCAGGCTTAGAAGAGATGGTGCGCCAGCTCCAGGATAGTATGAAAGCCATGCAGCAAGATGCTGTCCGTCAAGCGGAATTCGCCAAGCAACAGGCTGTGGTCATAGCCCAACAGGCAGAGACAATTGCCAGGTTAGAGCAGCAAACCGGAGTATCTACTTCACACCAGGCTCCTCCCCCACCAAGAGTTCCCATACTCGGGGAGGCAACCCACGTCCAGGATGATACGGACATTCCAGGCGGGCCAGCTCCGCCCCCGGTTCTACCCCAGCTGTCTAAAGCACCAATCAACCCACCGGACTCCCCCTTTGAGCTCGAGACGGATCCCATGACATTGAAAGTGAGCAAGCTTAAGAAATTGCTCAAAAAGTCTCAGGGGGCCCACTCTATTCCCGATATAGAGGACGGTTATACCGACTCAGTGGTGACATTACCGGATCGGTTCAAGATGCCACATATCAATCGCTTCGATGGCTCTGAAGACCCAATGGTGCACCTCCAGCTGTTTTCTGATATCTTGAGGCCAATGGGTTTGACCACAGCCCAGAAATTGTCACTCTTCGGCCGAACCCTGTCTGGGATAGCCGCAATCTGGTATGCAAAATTGGAGAACTCTGTGAAATGGAACTGGTAAGAGCTAGCTGAGGCCTTTATTGCTCAATACTCCTACAACACAGAGATCGAGGTCACAACTCGTGATCTTGAAGTCACCCGCCAAGAGCCAAAGGAGGGTTTCTCAGAGTTCGTGACGAGATGGAGAGCGAAGGCCTCAATGATGACTACAAGGCCTTCCGACAAAGATCAGATCAGGATGATTATCCAGAATCTACATGGCAAGTTGCTACAAAAGATGGTCGTTCTACCTCTGTTTACCTTTCCAGCCCTTCATGAAATGGGAGTTCAAATCGAGGACGCCATCAAACAGGGGGTCTTCGCAGAAGATAATGAGTCTTTGGAGATGAATGTTGCTCGCAGTTCCAATGCTGCTACTGATGGTAGCACAGCTGCGAAATGCTCAAAAGTAGACACTATCATCACTTCCCTCAATGACCAAGAACCGACCACTTCAACTCGGCCCCAAGCCCGAAAATTCCATCCTCTTTACATGAGTCTCTCCCAAGCTTTGAAAAAGCTGCAAGAAGAAGGACACCTAGAACTCCCAGAACCCCAACCCCTTCCAAATCCTCTTCCAGCAAGATATGACCCAGTTAAATACTGTGCCTATCATCAACAACACGGTCATGATACGAACCGTTGCATCCGCATCCGTCATAAGATTCAGGATCTTATTGACGAAAAGACCCTAGCTCCACCCAAAGGACCTCAGGTTAGTACTGACTCGTCACCTCCCCATCTCAACCTCATCCATATACTGCCGTCCACCTATGACCCCAGCATATACATCACCCCGGCCCATCTACCCAAGCCTGAGGTGTTTATCCCGAAAAGCATGGACTTATGCATGATGGGTGCATCTGAACCCCAATCATCCCAAACCCGTAAACCCACTACTTCTGAGCTAAAGAGAATGATCGAAGACCTTCAAAGAACTATGACAGATCTAGCCTCTGGGACATTGGCTCCATCATCGACCACAGCACATGCTAGGAGTTTCACGACAAAAGGCTCCCCAATCTTGGAACGGGCTATATTTGAGGAATGCCAATCCCTTGGCAAAGTGGAGGCGAGTGGAAGGAACAAGATAGGGGCGGACATGGATCCCCATGAACATCTTCTGTTGGCTGTTGAGGCTTTGAAAGCCGAGGGACTGAACAAAGAGCAAGTGCTCACAGTTGTTGCAAAAATTGTGGACGACACTTTTGCCACTCAGAATGAGAGCATTTTGAATCAAGGGGCAAGCCGAGAGAAGGGTCGTTGTATCAGAAACGTTCCTTTCAGCTATAATCCTGCACTCAGAAGAGATCAACAAACCAGGCCAGCACCTGCCAAGCCCTTTGCTGGTGCGTCCAGCAAAAATCCACAAACTTTGAAGTACCAACCCCGAGGTCAAAGGGTCTTCCATGCCCTCCACATGCCTTTGTCCAAAGCTTTCCAAATCCTTATAAGACAAGGCCATCTCAAACCCCTTGAGTCTCGGCCTCTCCCGAATCCTCTTCCGGCTACGCATGATGCTGCCCAATACTGTGCCTTCCATCAACAAACCGGTCATGGTACTGACAATTGCTCTCGTCTTCACCACGAAGTGCAAGATCTGATTGACAACGGGGTCATCCTCCCACCAGCTCAGCAAAGTCTATCGCCATTGGATCAGTGAACTTGGGGGATAGTGCAAATATGTGATCAGGGGATGAACCACCTGCGGGCGGCACTCAGTTTACTCCAGATGTGGCGTGGGGCACGCACTGTTTTGAGCATTTGCGAATGATGGTTTTTGTAGCTTCTGACTTGGGTGTTGAGTCAATTCTGTGGTTTTGTTTTGAGTCTGTCTCTTTGTTTTGAGTCAGTCTTTTTTTTTTTATTAAGGGTCTGTCTTGTTGTATCGAGTCAGTCCTGTTGTATAGAAGTCGGGTGATTCCGGGGGTGTTACTTCGGATATCACTATTTTGCTTTGTGTTTGTCCTTTTGTTTTCTTTTGAGTCTGTTTCTGCCAGGGAGCCAGTAATGCCAACCGATTTGAATGAACAGCAGTGGTTTTTCATGCTTTTGTGTTTGCTTCTGCCGTGTGCCAATTGTGCCAGAAATTCTAAATGAGATGGCAGTATTTGACTAGAAGCTGTGTCTTTTCTGTGCCTTGAATTCATTGCATCGACCTAAGTTTTCCAAAACATTTTTCGAAACGTTGTGATAAAAAACGAAGAGGAAGGAATTCCTTGGGTTTTGTAAAATTTGATCAATTGAGAGAAAGAGAGGCGTGCTAAGCCCTTAATGATTGAAATCATGCTTGTTAATGTGAGTACTGGGAAGGATCCTGGCTTGATCCAGGTTGGTTCTACACTGTCTTCAGCACGAGCGACCGGTCACTTTCTTAAAAGATTTCAAAAAAATGTTTTGCGCAGTCCTGCGAAGACTTGTGTGGAATCGCTCTTGAGATTGTGTAGCCTAGGATCGCTCTCAGCCTCGAGACTTGACCCCTCATTTTCAAACCTTGGACTTAAATTCAGAATGTTCAATGGCCAACCACAATGTGGGGCCTGTGTGGCCAGATTCAAAGCAGCCCTCGAACAAGGGGCAAGAAAGTCAGATCAAGAAGATCAGATGCGATCAAAGGAAGCTTGCAAAGCTTAATCAAAAGCACCCCTCGAACTAGGGGCAAAGGAATTTCAAATGTGCTCGAAGAGTCAAAGATGAAGAACGGCAAGAATGCCAAATCCCAGAAAGAAGGAAGGAAGAAGACACTGCTGAAGAACAACTGAGTTCCTATCCACAACACTAGGAGCAAATTCAGCCCCCATTGGATGGACTCCAACATCACCAGCGAACAACAGCCATTCTCCTGGATTCAGATGACTTTAGGATCCCAAAACCATTTGACATGGACGAAGCTATACTTTTACCCTTGAGAGGCTCACTGGGCCGAAAACTCGAAAGGGCGGCCCAGGCAAAAGTTAGAGCAAGAAAAGAAGAAAAAGAACAAAAAAGAAAGATAAAAAGAAAAGAACAAAAAAAAGAAAATCAAAAGAAATGAAAAGAAAAGAAAAGAACACAAAAATTGAAAAGAAGAAAAACATAGCTTGCAAGGTTGAAAACCTGCAAAGGGCGGCCTTGGCAAAAGTTAGAGCGCAAAAAGGAGAGGTTAATACCCGAGTGTACCTTAACCCCGAACTACGTAAGGCTTGATTCCCATCTTTGGGATACGTAGGCAACTTCATTCTGAAGTCCAGCCATAAACACTTCCAAATCGACTGTGTCCATGCGATGGTTCTGGTCTTCTTTTTCTTCTCTGTATCTGAGAGTCTGGTTGTGTTCGTCGCTCTGAGGACTGACTACAATGCGCTGCGGTGCTATCCAAACAAGGGGCAACTTTCCGTTGCCATTCAAAACGCCGCAGTGTCATTTCAAACAAGGGGCAACTTTCCGTTGCCATGTAGTGTCCTTCAGACAAGGGGCAATTTTGCATTGCTATGGATCCGAGGTTGTGCATCTCAAGAGTAGGTTCCGTGCTCGTTGAGCAGTGGTCGTTTGCAAAAATAGTTTTTGAGAATTTTTACTGAGGTTGACTAATCTTCTCGAAAAGTACTCCATTTTTCAAAACTGGACCATTTCTTGGACCCAAAAAAGGAAAACCCTCAGTGCTCATAGCCTAACTTGCATGATTTTAAATCAGAAAATCGAACAAGCGCGTTAATCTAACTCTCATGTTGGTCAAAACTGTTTTAGTAGAAAGCCAAAACAAAAAATGGTCAAATTGATGAACTAGGGGCACAGTTGAGTTAGGCTTCCTGTCTTTTCCTCGTTGTCAATGCATTTGCCAGAAAGGGCACTCTACTTGCCAGAAAGGGCATCGTATTCGCCAGAAGCGGGCACAACTGAAGTTAGCAGAAAAGGGCTGAAAGCTCTCAACATCATCCAAGCAGCGAGGTATCAAGCCAAGTGCAAAGCACGAACTGGAATGATCTGATCACGTCCAAACTCCCCGGTGGAGCATCATCAACCAATGTCAATTACAGATCTGCTGCACATCCAGCCGCATCACAACCCCTCTGTGGGAGAAACTCACTGTTGTGAACAAGAAGAAGAATCTATCGGAATGCTAAGGGCAAGAGCCCGTAACTTTCTGTTTGTCCATCAACCACCCAGAGGAGGGATAAAAAATGAGAGATTGAAGAATAAAGAGATGTGCGCTGAGAGAAAAAGTGAGAAAAGGGCTTTTTCAAAAAAACAGAGCCTGAGGGCCGAGTGATGTGAGAACCACAAATGAGAAAGGGTGGGAAACAATACCCGAAGAAACTGGCTCCTCGTGCACCGAGAGGTCTCTCGCCTTTGTAACACAGCTGAGTGTTGTGTTTGTGCGTTTTGTTTGTCTTGTTTCTCGTTTTAAGTCGTTTGAGTGTCAACAAATGTGTTTAGGTCATTTTACCTTGTTTTTCCTTTGTTGAGTTGTGTTTAGGTCGTTCTACCTTTGTTTTCCATTGTTGAGTCGTTTTGGCTGTGGTCAGTTGTAGGCTCAATACTCGGTTGAGAACCCATTTCTCATTTCAATTTCAAAAATCGTTTTGTGCTCAGAGTGCCGTGTCGTTCTCCACATTTGTGCAAAAAAAGGATCAGTTCTTTCATAAAGCCGCAGGGTTCAACCCAAGTCATGTTAGAATAGTAAAACCAGGACCTATCTGAAGCTATATGGGTTCCAGACTGCAAAGCAAAAGAAAAGAGGAAAATTTGGAGCATCTGAGTTTGTTTCAACTTCTACAGGTTCCGTTTTTACATCCCGTATTTTCAGATCGGACTGTCTGTTCAGACTGAGCTGTGTGCCGAGTAAACCGAATACTGTGTTATGAGCTGCGTGTTCAGAATGAACAGTATGCCGATACGAGCTGTGTGTTCAAATTGAACAGAATACTGTGTTGACTGTTTCACTGTTTCAAGCCAGAATGGCGATCAGAAGTGCTCTCCCTGAGTACCGTTCCCCGTCAGAGTAAAGCGGTTTACCGCCACTCACTCCATAGGGTGCTTTCTAGAGTGCCGCTTTGTCTATTCATTGCATTCCCTAAACATCATGCTCTACATTGTTTGTAACATGTATTGTATCATCGCACTTGTTGCGTTTATTTGCATCTTGTGTTATCTTATATCATTTTGCGTCGTGCTGCGTTTAGAATCGTTGTCCTCCGGGACTTTCTCAGGTTGCGTTGTGTACGCATCTGGGCGGTTGTTTTTGGGCCTCTTCTCACGATTTCAGCGTGGTTTGAGTGTCCCGTTCCTTACGCGATTTCAGCGTGTTTGGAATTTTTTCTCAGGTTGCGTTGTGTACGCACCTGGGCGGCTGTTTGGACCTCCTCTCACGATTTCAGCGTGGTTTGAGTGTCCTGTTCCTTACGCGATTTCAGCGTGTTTGGAATTTTTTTCTCAGGTTGCGTTGTGCACGCACTTGAGCGGTTGTTTTGGGGGCCTCCTCTCACGATTTCAGCGTGGTTTGAGTGTCCTGTTCCTTACGCGATTTCAGCGTGTTTGGAATTTTTCTCAGGTTGCGTTGTGCACGCACTTGAGTGGTTGTTGTTTGGACCTCCTCTCACGATTTCAGCGTGGTTTAAGTGTCCCGTTCCTTACGCGATTTCAGCGTGTTTGGAATTTATCCTAGGTTGCGTTATGTACGCACCTGGGCGGTTATTTGGACCTCCTCTCACGATTTCAGCGTGGTTTGAGTGTCCCGTTCCTTAGGCGATTTCAGCGTGTTTGGAATTTTTCTCAGGTTGCGTTGTGTACGCATCTGGGCGGTTGTTTTTGGGCCTCCTCTCACAATTTCAGCGTGGTTTGAGTGTCTTGTTCCTTACGCGATTTCAGCGTGTTTGGAATTTTTCTCAAGTTGCGTTGTGCACGCACTTGAGCAGTTGTTTTCAGACCTCTTCTCACGATTTCGGCGTGGTTAGAGTGTTCTTTTCCTCACACGATTTCAGCGTGTTTGGAATTTATCTCAGGTTGCGTTGTGCGCGCACTTGAGCAGTTGTTTTCGGACCTCCTCTCACGATTTCAGCGTGTTTGGAACTTATCTTAGGTTGCGTGGAACGCGCTCCTGATTGATTCTCTTTGTTCTGCCTCCACTCACGAGTCCAGCGTGGTTGGAATATGTCACCCTTTGCATCTGTTGTACTATCTATTACATCACATCTGTTACATCCATTTCATCGTATCTGTTTTATTGTCTGGTCTAAGGAGACCTTAAATCCTGCATCATCATTCGCGTTGTTTTTGCGCGTCGCACTTGCATTTCATCACACTATCTTGTGCACTCCTGGTCTAGGAGACCTTAAATCCTCTAAAAGGTGCAATTCCTTTGGTGTTTGTCGTGCCCGAACGACTTCCAGTGGTCTGGTATAGCCACCTGCCTGTGTTTACGGTGAGTTCCTAGGAGACCAACTGAGACGGTGGAAACTAGAGTTCGAATGGCTCTTGCCTAGAACGCAAAGGTTCGGGATTGCCGAGACTAAAGTCTGGTTTAAATACCCAGGAGTATATCCTCGGCTTGAAATCTGTATGGCAGCCCCATAGATTGAGATAGCATGTGTATGCGCCTCAATTCTGGATACTGAATCAACCTAGTCTGTCACCCTATTGGAGAATAGGGAAAGCTGCGACCATAGTCAGGGAGAAAAGTAGTACCTGCAGTTCAACCAAGAAGAAGCGAGAGATCCCCAGCACCATGAGGCATGTTATTGTATGTACGGTTCATTTGAGGCTGGTGCGACCAGACGAACCGCGCAGGTATTGTATCTTCTCCGTGTGAGATGTGGCGAGAATTGAATAATTCTCCGCATTCTTGACTGCATGAAATGTAGTTGTTGCTTTGCATTCCTGCTTAAAACTGTTGCATCTATTGTGAATATGTGCTTCATTACAGCTTGCTGCATTTGCATGATCATTGAGTCACTTTCGGCGTCTTGCATTGCCAGTTGCATTTTGCCCTCCCTGCCTGCGGGCACATCTCTGTTTATCTCACCTGTTTGTCTAAGTCTTCGGCCTTGTCAAAAATGGGTTGTCTCTGGGCTTCGACATTCACTACCGCCAGTTATGACTTCCGAGTTCTGTCAAAGAGGGGCAACTGTAGACACCCCATTTTTGACCGACCGTAGTACTCAGACGTCACCAGTTGAGCACTCGGTGATATTGCATATTGTGCTTGTTCAGAAGTTTCAGAGTCTCAGCTGCGAGCCTTGCCTCCGAACTTCCGGACTCTTTCATGCTTTGCCTCGGTTTGCGAACTAGGCTCTGTTTTCTCTGTTTTCTCTTCCCGAAGGGAGGGAGAGGTCTCGTAGATCATCTCTCAGTGGCCGTAGGCTACGTTTCGTGGTCGTAGGCCATTTTGCCCGTTTGGAGTTCAGTTTCCGATTTTTCGGAGCCGTTGGCCGTGTGCCTCGGTTTAGGACCGCTTAACCACCTCCGTTTGCCTCAGTTTTGGCATACATCTTATTTGCTCCCTTTTGAGGGATACTGTGGTCCGAGAGACCAACTTCGTGGTCGAACACCACTCCCGGTGCCCAACAATCAGTTTTCGGGGCCCCAAACTGCGCGTTCCGGCCCCCGAACCTTCATTTTGCATCGGTTTTGGTTCATTTTTGGCAGGGACCTCTGTTTCATTGCTAGGAAGGTCATAGGAGGATGGGAGGCCAGTAATTGTTCTGTCAGCCAACTTTATCCCTTCATCGCCCTCCGTCGCCCGTTTTTTCTCACTTCAAAGCCAATGTTGACCACCCTTGGGCCATTTTCTTGCACCCTAAACCCCATATTTGTGATGTACACATCTGGGAGGCCACCAATATTTGGTGGCCGGCCAGTAATTGCTTTTGAACCTTTTGAAACCCTTTGAAAAGTGGGTTGTTCTCTCTCCTGGTTCACTTTCTCCAGTTTTTTACCACAGGGCTGTGTTGTGCACACATGGGAGGCCCTCTTTCTGTGGTGGCCGGCCATTAATTCTCATTGACCGTTTTGACCCTTGGCCGGCCGGCCATGGGGAAAGCCGGTCGGCCACCTGCAACCTCAACAACCGACCGGCCATGCTCCTTGCTGCAGGCACATTCCAAATATGCATCTCTTTTCCCCCCAGATTGTGTATCCGGGGGGGTGCATTTTTTGAGGGAAACTTGGATTGTTTTCCCTTCATTTTCCCCCCCTTTTTCCCTCCCTTTTTGCCTATATAACAGGGGCTCCAGCTCTTTTATTAGGGTTACAAAAATCCCCCTCAAGCCCTTTGCATTATATCTCTCTCCCTCTCTATTCCAAGCTCAAAACCTTTTAAGTCCTATACCCCTTTCCACAACACCACCAAGCCCCACCCTTCCATCCTCCATTCCAGCAGCTGGAGGTTGTTCTTCAAGGCCTAGGAGCCACCAAACTCAAGCCAAGAGTTGCCAAAAGATTGGTCTTCAAGGGTAAGTTCTATTTCCCTCCTTTTGGTCCATATTTTGCATGCTATTCTAGCTCCTTGTGCTTGCTGTTTTGGGCTCCGACCCTAACTGGAGTTAGGCTTATTTTGAGCTCCTTTTCACTTTTGTTTAAGGGCCTCTCACTGTTTGAGGCCTCCTTGTTGCACTTTCTTCATTATCTCCCTTGTATGCCATTTTCTTGTGTAGTATTTTTGGCCCATGTATAAATTGTTTTGAGCTCTATCATGGACTAAGAAAGGGCTTATTTTGAGCCCTTCTTCAACATTGTTGAAGGGCTCATTACTGTTTGAGGCATACTTTATATACTTTGTGTTATATCTCTCTTTTTGGCCTTATTTTGTGTAGTATTTTAGGCTTGCATGCATACTGTTTTGGGTCTGGCCATCAATTGTAAAGTGTAATATTTTGTGCCCCTCTTCAACATTGTTGAAGGGCCCCTTTGTGTTTAAAGCCAGAAACCACCACTTGCTTCTTTGTCCCTCTTTTGGCCCATTTCTTGCATAAGAGCTTAGCCATACCTGTGTTGGTTTTTGTGGTTTGTTGTAAACTGTAAAAGGTCATATTTTGGGCCCCTATTCAACATTGTTGAAGGTGCCTCATCTGTTTGGGTCCAGAAGCTGTGAGTTGCTTCTTTACCTCACATTTAGGGCCATTTTTGCATGCTAGTTTTTCCCTATATTTGTTCATTGTTTGGCTTTGATATAAACTGGAAGCATGCTTGTTTTGGGGCTGCCTTGAATCTGTCTTCACATGTCATGATCAAATAATGCATGCTTGATGTAGCTACAAGTCATTTCATGTGCTTAATCTTGCATTTCGGGACCATTTCATGCATCGGGTGCTATATTGTCATGATTCGGGGCTGTTTCGGGTCATATTTTAGCGCTGAAATTTGCATGCTAGCATATCATATTCCATACCTTGCCATTGTCTTGTTAGAGTGGCATTTCGTGCCTTAGGGTCGGTCCTCGGTTTGCCTGCATGCGTGCACGTACTTCGAGAGTCTCATTTTCATCTTATGGCCTCCTATGTGAGTGTGGCTGAGGTCCACTCATGTTGGTGTAAGTCCATTATGCATTGTAGATGCCATTTTATTTCATAGCATTGTGTATGCTAGGTTGTATGTTAGCACATTGTGTATGCCATGTTACCTCGTGCATTGTGTATGCCATTTCATAGCATTGTGCATGCTAGGTTGTATTTTAGTTGCATTTCATGCATATCATGCATATTACATCGCGTTCGGGATAGGAGTTGGCCCGAGCACGGGAAACGAGGTACGTTTCGTACTCCGAGTGACGGAACGTGTCTCAATTCCCCAGTCACCGACACTCCGGATTATCCATGATGGAGTTAGGCTTTAGTTGAGTTTTTATGTGCATTCATTCCATATTGAGTCGTGCAATTCGACTCCTCGGCCATTATGCATCGATATGCGTGATTAGTGGCACGAGGATCGAGACAAGCATACATTTGTGAAAATACATTGCTATGCCCCTCTCTTGCTCTCTGTTGCAGCAAATCAAGAATCAGCAGTCTCTCGGAGCTTGGCGCGCTTTCCAAGAATAATTGCAAAACAGAGGCTAATTGGGGCATCCCAGTGGATTTCCGCGCAAGGCAGCCCAAACATACATCATTCATCAGAGTCAAGGCAGTCCCTAACTTGCATGCTAGTTTACAGCTTACCTAGTTCAATTTGTTAATTAATTAGGATTCTGTAATTATTTGGACTGTAATATTTATTCGGGACTGTAATATTTATTCGGGACTGTATTATTCTTTCGGACCCTCTGCGTGAGGGCAATATTGTAATAAGTGTGCGTGTGTGTGATGTATGTCTTCCAACCCCACGTCTTTCTCATTTTTATTTACTAGCTTATGATGGTTAGATTAGGGCATATTTCAATTAGCATACAGTATGATAGCATGTTTGCATTCATTCATCTGTATTGCATGCACCGGGCTCGGCGTATCATACTAACTGCATTGTATTTTCAATTCCAAATTGAATACATGTTAGCTGTAGCATTTCATATGCCATGTTTAGAATAGCCGAGCCTGCTATAGTTGCATTTTGCATGTGTTGCATTAGGCATTTCTGTATAATTAGGATCATGCATGGATTTCTAATTAGCTTCTGTTTTGGCTTGGAGTACTCAGTGAGTTTTATGCTTTAGCATCCTTGCATGCGTGTGAGTGCTGCCATGATAGCATGCTTACCATGAGGCTAATTGCTTATGTGATATAACTGCCTGAATGCCTGTGGGTGAAGGTTGGGTTATTTGGATTGGAGCAAATCATTGACTGTGAGTTTTAAGCCCACTAGATAGTGGCAAAATCATGTTTTCTAAGCCCACCCGAGGGTGGCAAATCCACGTCTTAGCCTACTTGCGGGTAGCACCATCAAACCGTTTTCAAATAAACAAACATGAAATGTTTTGTTCCAATTCAGGCGACCCAGTCTATACTTGTATGCTGTGCGCATCACATAGTAATCTAGGCTAATAACCGGAATAAGAACGTATAATGTTTTCAAAAATAGATATCATGGTTAGTAGAGGCCGATCTTTGATCGGGCAAGCGGGGG
Source organism: Camellia sinensis (assembly GCF_055761805.1). Classification (NCBI taxonomy): domain Eukaryota; kingdom Viridiplantae; phylum Streptophyta; class Magnoliopsida; order Ericales; family Theaceae; genus Camellia; species Camellia sinensis. The sequence goes on from NC_138969.1 coordinate 168,767,594, forward strand.
TGCTCACGAAGTGACCTTCCCCAATCGTACCCAAGTTCCCGAGCCGAGGCAACTTTGGTGATGACGGACACGTGGCTTTAGGCAACGAGTCAGGGTTTCCTAAATTTCCCAAAATAAAATATTTAGGTGGCGACTCTGTATCTGGCGAAGCAGTCCATGTTTGGCACTTCTTTCAAAAATCTTTTTTCTCAAAACGATTTGCCCGATTTGGACTCTTTGGTTCAGATTTAGAACCGTGACAATTTGAGAGTCCTAAGCTGTAGTGACCCCAAATGAACAGAACGGGATCACCCTCCCGGAGCGTTCGGGGACGTCTACAAGTAGCATAACCGCACACATAAAATAGAGAAATGTACAGAAAATTTGCAGCAAAAATTTTTCTACATCTGTGAGAATGAAATTCACTCTCTTTAGAGTATAATGATGAGAACAAAAACTCAATACCAATATCCTATTTTTCCACTTAAGGGCAACTAAACCCCATGCCAACCAGCTTCCTGCTCAGACCCAGTGCCCTTAGTATTTTCTTAATTTCACCCCTATAGAATTCCCACAAGTTCCATATTTATAGACAAACTATGAAAATATCAATCCATACATAATGGATTCTTTGTGGATTCTAGACTCCACAAACTAATCCAAATACACCTAAAAAACCAATGGATCCTGTAGATTAGAAGGCATACACTCAACAAACACGGTATCTATCTAACATGTTAGTTACTCATTTTTATTTTGAATATAGTGTCGACAAATAAGATAATAAATAAAATATGATATATTTACATTATTGAGGCAAAAACAATCAATTTTGAATCGACCTTTGACTTAATATACAGGAACCATCCATTAAGAGTTGTCTTTTGCTCCTTTCGATACGCTATCTAGATCTAGTAAAAAAAAGTAGTCGGTGTTTATCAATTTGTGACAATGTTAGCATGACCTAGACAGAGAGTGCATTAAATTTAATAACATGGGCGAATTCAATACTTATTTATTTATTTATTTAAGTGAGTACATTACATATAATTTTTGGTGAGTACATTACACTATTTATTTATTTTTGACAAGTAGATTACTTGTCCCCATTGGTTAATTCAAGTACATACATCTAGAATTATATTAAAATGTTTTATGAATAAATTTTAATCTCGTTGGCTAATGTTTTATATTATGTTTTCTTATGTTTTTCGTGGATACTAAAAAGGATCCAATAAAAAGAACAAACGAACTGCAATGATCACATCAATAACAGTCATTTCAGGGGTTCTTGTCTTGAGTTTAATCAGCTGGTATTTTTTGAAGGAGCTTCACTTGAGAAGAGGTAAATATTTTATGCTCAAGTTTATTTATTTATTTATTTATTTTTGAAAAATTGTTTCAGTAGTTAATGCCATCCAACTGTTTGACATAATGTTTATTTGACAAAATTGATGTTCCACAAAAACTTGCATCTTAGCAACCCAAGAGTCAGGCACTCCTACCAAATTCACTGGTTCAAAAGTGTTTCACTATAGGAAATTAGAGTTTTAGCGGCGTTTCAAAAACGCCGCCAAAAACCTCAAAAACGCCACCAAATGTTACAGCGACGTTTAATATTTTCGTCGCTGATACGGCCGCGCAATAGCTTTGCAACATTTGAAAAACGTCGCTAAAAATATTAGACAGCGTTTTTAAAAACGCCGCAAAATGTTTGACATTGTTGGAACTTCCATTAGTAACAGATGACGTCACAATGGCGTCATTTAATGGTGTTTTTACCAAAAACGCCATTTATTTATTTATTTTTTATTTTTTTTTTGGGTGTGTTATCATATAAAACTGAAAAAACAGACCAACTTAGTTCCCATCAGTTGCTTTTGCAACAACACATACCAATGAAGCAAAGATGACATACTATTCAATCCAAAGTACCAATAAAAATTAACAGCTTTAAGCATCAATACAAATTAACAACTAGTAGCAAATCTAACAACAATACACAATACTCTAAATAGCAATTCACTACATCAAGCAATTCCAAAAGCTGCTTCTCACAACTGGTCACATCAACCCAAACTTCCACTTGAGTTGTTGACTTGTCTCCAAGGTGTTCAGAATTTGCAAGTGTATGCCGATTAGCACCAATATTGACATCTAAGATTTCATTTCACTGCATCACATTGATTAATCAAATGCACAGAAATCTCCAGCTTAAAATCTTACTGTATGTTAACCCCCAAAATAATGAAATCACAGATTTCAACAATGTATTTCATACCTATAAATTACATTAAGTGAAATGTTACACCATGTCTTTTGATTCTAAATATGATGTAGAACATGCGGTGTCAGTTAGTTTAGGCATCTAGTCAAAGTTGCAAATTTGGGCCAGAACCACCCATGTTCGATCTGAAATAGCCCAACAACAAAAATTCACTGCTTCACCGTGACCTAAGCCACCAAAGTCTCTCATTTTGGCTCCCAAATTCACATTTGTTCCCCTTTCTTGAAAGTTTTAATTTAGTTATGACTTAATTTAGGAGTTTTCATTTTTTTTTTTTGACACTTTTCTTATACTTTATAGTATCTCAGTTTGAATCTAATAGAAATTTGCAATTGTTGGTACTTTTGTTCATTATTCTATGTCTTGTTAGGAATAGGATTATTATTTTATATCAAGGGTTGTAAACCTTCACTGAAGTATCTCAGTTTTAATAATATTGGTCTTTCAGTGAGGCTTTTTTAATGGTGGATCCTGGTCCTCAGAATAATATGCAATAAGGTGTTCCTACAATCAACATAAAACAAACACCCACAGACTATTAACATTTCAATACTACCATCCTTAACCCAAATTGGTTCTAACATTTCAATACTGCCACAGTTGAACCAGAGACACTCCGTTTATATATTAAGACCAACATTACCTTCAGCGTGGAACTTTCAGATGATTCAGCAAGCAATGCTTGCATCAACTCTTCCTTCTCCAATGCTAACTGCAAACACAAAGTCCAGAACTCGGTAATTCTAAAAGTATACTCAATAATATTACTTCAATTATTTCATTAGGAAATTAAAAATATCAAATATGAAAAAGGGAAAAATATAGATATCAGAACCTTACAAAAATGAAATAAAAAAGGTTCATCCTGCAAGAAACAAGTGAACTGAAATCCATATAAAGATGGAACACATGCTCATCTGTCCGTAATTGAATCTTATACTTACAGAACTTAAAGAATAAAATAGTCCATTAACATCTAGCATGACAGATATATAATCACAATGCCAACTGCAATCATCAAAAAATAATTCTTGGTTTCGAAACTATCCTGTAAGAGCATTGAAACAATCCTTGGGTTTACAAACTCGCTCTGACACATGCGATTCTCTTGGCAGCAACATAAAAGTAGGTTCCACTTAAGCTTTAAGCTTCAATTATGCCACAATCTAATAAAATTCATACACCAACACTATGTATATATAAGGCTAACGAATAAAAATAAATAGATATACTCAAAATAACTCATGAACAGATTTAAACTCCTAAATAACTCAAACTCCTAATTATTGCTGCCTTATCGATCTTCATCAATTCTCCCCACTAAGAAGAACTCCCATATGGAGAATAAAGAGAAAGATAACACTCAAATTATTCAGAATTAAAGTATCAAAGATTGTCCTTAACAATCGGAGTGGCAACAGTGATGAAGCCAGAGCATATTATTCATATATTTCAAATCAATGATGAAGCCAACACCATTCCAATTAGAAAAACTTCAATCACTTCCGATTCCTTTGAAACCAAAAATAAAAAAATAAACTAAAATAAAATAAACTTGAATAATAATTTGAAATTTTTTTTTTAAAAAAAAACCCCACTCAGAACACCCTAAACTCCTTGACATAAATTTACACCAAATTGAATTTTACTCCAATATTTACCAAATCAAGAAATTCTCAAATCTATATTCAAAATTAAATTCTAAACTAAGGTCTCAAATTTTCCACTCTGCCATTAGTTTTTACAATACAGATTCAAATAGCTCCCTTCTTTTTATGATTGAAAATAAAGAGCAAATCCCAAGTAATATTGCAATTCTAACAGCATATATATATATATATATATATATAACTGTATACACAAAGAAGAGAGAGAGAGAGATCTAATAAAAACTTACAGATTTGAGAAGCCAAATCTCAAACAGGTTTCATGTAGATTAATCGACCAATTGATGAACGATGAGATCTAATAAAACAGAAAATCAGAAGTGAGAAGCCAGATTTGAGTTAGAATGTAAAAAATCTAATAAAAATAAAAAAACCTAAACAAATTGAAACTCACAAAATCGAAAGAGACAACTGCAAATCTGGAGAATCAACCTTCGAATCTTCAAGAATCAACCTTCGAATCTGATGAAGAGATGAGTACAGAGAGTGAGAAAGAGAATTCGAGCAAGAGCGAGAGTGAGAGTGCGACAGAGAGAATTTGAGAGAGAGCGAGAGTGAGAGAAACTACAAATCTGGAGAATCAACCTTCGAATCTTCAAGAATCAACCTTCAAATCTTCGACAAACTTCATAGATCTGATGAAGAGATGAGTATAGACAGTGAGAGTGAGACTGAGAGAGAGAGAATTCGAGCAAGAGCGACAGTGAGACTAAGATAGAGAATGAGAGCGAGAGACAACTGCAAATCTGGAGAATCAACCTTCGAATCTTCAAGAATCAACCTTCAAATCTTCGACAAACTTCATAGATCTGATGAAGAGATGAGTACAGAGAGTGAGATTGAGACCGAGAGTGTGAGAGAATTTGAGCGAGAGCGAAAGTGAGACTGAGACAGAGAGACTTCGAGCGAGGGTGAGAGTGAGAGTGAGAGTGAATTCGAGCAAGAGTGAGAGGGAGGGAGAGAGTGAGATAGGATATGTAACGGCGTCAGATATGCACCCACAACAGCACTGTTTTGAAATTTAATTAACACAGCACTGTAGTTTTTAATTTTTAATTGATCAATGATGGCGTTTTAATAAAAATGCCATAAAAAAAACATTGTCGTAGCTTGTTTTTGTTGTAGTGTTTGTATGTGAATGTTTTATTATATGCAGTTGAATGTACATATTTTTAAACTTGTTAATGTACGTTGACAAAATTCATTTTTTTTTTCAAAATTTTGAAGTCTATTTTCTGAATTTAAAATTTACCATTATGTCATAAATAAAAAAAAATTCTTAAATTTATGCTTAAATTTGAATTTTTCGATTGAAGTGTTTCATAACAACCAAAAAATTTGCTCAATTTTTTATTTATATAAAAAAAAGTTACTCAATTTTTTTACATTTAAATTTGAATATCAATCCTTTTTCCCATCTGAAAGGTCAAGGATCATCGTCACTTTGACCAATGAATAACATTAGGATGAAGAAAGAGAAAAGGTAGCATGTTCTTAAAATGAAGAAATCTCAAGGATCATTCTCACTCTAATACTCAAACATGTCTTAATATATGGTTATGATGACAAATAAGATTTTATGATAACAAATAAGATTTTAATTTGTCTAGTCTAGTTTGATTTTACATTGTGTAATGAAAAAAGAGTAAAAAAAGATAACAAATAATTAACTATTTGAGCCTAAGGAACTTCTATCTATGAGATCTTAGGTTCAAGTTGTGATGTCATATTTAGTTGATATGTGAAGCTAGTGGCAGTCGCACATACCCGAGTTTGCGCTCTTATCTCTCTTAGGATACATGTTTATATGTATCTATGCAACTACATCAGACAACTTAGCATGTGTCGCATATTTATGGCTCATTGCTTTAGCAATTTTGATTAGTGATATTTTAAGATCATTTAGTTTATAAAAGTGAATTGCATGATATTCAATTACCCTAGCAACTAAGTACAAAGACAAATAGCAAATCATAATAAATGTGTATTTTCTATTCTCTGCATCAATTTGGATTTCATCATTTTATAAGTTTCTATTGATAATAATAAGAGACGATAAATGTGTATTCTCTATTCTCATGTAAATAATTTTCCAATCATTACAGCTCGGAGATTGGATAAGAGAAACCAAAAGGTTCAAGACAACAACCAAAGAATTGTGGAGGAAGAGGACTTAGCATTACTTTTATTTGATTTGGCTACCGTTTCTAGTGCCACTAACAACTTCTCCTTAACAAATAAGATTGGAGAAGGTGGTTTTGGTCCTGTTTACAGGGTAATTTTCCATAATGTATGCAAACTTAACAATCAAATGTTGATTGCTTTATGCTTTAGTCATGATAAATTGTTTGCCTTTCTTGACTATTGAGTAATATCAAGGTTCATGATAAACCATAGGGTGAACTCACAACTGGAAAAGAAATAGCAGTGAAGAGACTCTCCAAAACTTCAGGGCAAGGCTTCACAGAGTTCAAGAATGAGGTCATCTTAATTTCAAAGCTACAACATCGAAATCTAGTTAGACTTTTGGGATGTTGCATTCATGAAGATGAGAGGATGTTGATCTATGAGTACATGCCAAACAAAAGTTTAGACACATTCATCTTTAGTTAAGATCTAAACACTTGAAATCTTCACAATCTTTACCTAAAGTATACTGAGTTTTTTAAACTTAGTTTAAATTTAAATTGTTTCAGATCGAACAAGAGGTATATCACTTGATTGGAAAAAGCGCATTGACATAATAGTGGGAATTGCTCGAGGACTTCTCTATCTTCATCGAGATTCAGGATTGAGAGTAATTCATAGGGATTTGAAAGCAGGAAACATTTTGTTGGACAATGAGATGAATCCTAAAATTGCTGACTTTGGGTTAGCAAGATCGTTTGGTGGTGATCAATTTGAAGAAAATACAAATAGGGTTATTGGGACTTAGTAAGTACATACTCTTTGTCTCTCACTTCTCTCGTTTTTATGTATAGAGCTTTCCATTTGACATATTTCCTTAATGATTGTGTGCAGTGGCTATATGTCTCTTGAATATGCAATAAATGGACACTTTTCAATGAAATCCGATGTTTTTAGCTTTGGTGTAATGGTTTTAGAGATTGTGAGTGGCAAGAAGAATAGAGGATTCTATGATCCTGATCATGACCTTAACCTTTTGGGACATGTGAGTTCAAAATTTAATGTTACCAATTGTATGAGGTTAGAATTTGTTTTATGGTGTGAATCAAATTATGAATTGTTTTTTGATGTAGGCTTGGAAGTTATGGAACGAAGGAAATCCCATAAAACTATTTGATGTTTTCATGGAGGATCCAGTTCCCACATCAGAAGTGTTTAGATGTATCCAAGTAGCTCTTTTGTGTGTGCAACAACGTCCTGAAGATAGACCAACAATGTCATCTGTTCTGTTAATGTTGGATAGTGAGATCCCAGTGTTGCCCATGCCTAAACAACCCGGCTTTTACTCTGAAAGCCAGCTTTCATCAACTGGGAAACATCATTGTACAACAAATGAAGTAACCATTACAATGCTACATGGTAGATAGAATTGTTGTTCTAATCTTTGTAAAAAAATATTTTCATAGCTTGTATTGCTTTGTAAATGTAAAATCTCATCTATCAAACTCGTAAATTTGTAATTTGTTTGGGGAATAGAAAAAGAAAATAAATTAATTTTATTACATGATTTTAATTATGCAATGAAAACGTTATTGTCATTTTAGTGAAATCATTTGGGATAATATTAATCATATAAACACTTGGCTTCATACCTACCTCTTGCTCTGTTAGTGACTTCAAAATTTTATTTTATTTATTTATTCAGTTTTTTTTTTGGGAGTCTTTCTTGTATTTTACTAATTGCTTATTGTAATTATGAAATTGATGCTCTTTACATCAAGTCCCCTACTGCTAATGTTTGGTTAAAGGAGAAACTAAGGTGTTAAAAAAAGGATAAATTATCACTTTTTATTCTTATAGTTTGACCCAATTATCATTTTGATTCATTTTATTTCAATTTCAACAATTTAGTGCCGACATTTTTAAGTTTTGATTGGTCATTCCAATATGAAAAAGATTGAACACTTGAGTTTGCTTAGTTATAAGTTAATAGGGGTGTAAATCTGGCCCGACCCGGCCCATGTTGGGCCTCGCGGGCTCCCTCCAAAATTTGGGTCGGGTCGGTCACGAGCCAAAAAAAATAGACCCATGGGTATTCGGGTCTTGGGCGGGCCGGAGGGTTGGGCCTCTGGGCGGCCTGGTGGGCCTAGGTCTGGCCTCGGGCTTGGGTCGAGCTTAGGTAGGCCTGACTATCTCTTTTTGTTTTTTTAAATTTTTTCTACCAAAATTTTATTATTTTAAACTAGAAAAACACTGGGCCTCGGGTGAGTCGAGGGGCCGAGCCTTGAGCCCGGCCTTGAGTGGGCTTTAAACGAGCCGATTAGGCCACAGGCTGGTCTTCAAAATGATGGCCCAAGTTCAGGGTCTCGGGATGGGGTTGGACCCAAACGGGCCTGGCCCACCCTATGCTACGGGCGGGCTTCGAGCCGTCCACGGGCTGTGAGCGATTTTTACGCTCCTATAAGTCAAGGTGTTTGAAAAGTTACTAAAAAAAATTTATATGACATTTGAGAGGATTCTATCCAAGGTGCTGTTGGGCCGTGGATAAACTACAGATTCTGTTATCACTGTCTTGGCAATGGGCCGTGCTTACCTTAAAAAATTTTAAAGCCTAAGCCCGGTCTAGTCTCAAACTCTTGGGGTTTTTTTAATCAACAGCCCGGGCTTGGGCTAATTCATCATAGATTCTTAAGGTCCATGCTCTACCTACAAGCTTAAAAAATAAGGGGAGTTACGGGCCGATCCTTTATACCGAACTTAATTCCTCTGAGGTCCTAACTCAAAAAGATTTAGCACTTCTTCCTATTTTACCCTTAACATTCAGTCCAAACAAAGAAATCACTCAACAGTTTTATTGTCTCTCTCTGTCAGAATTGTTCGAATCTCTCTCTCTCTCTCTCTTAACCGACCACCGAAGACCACTTCTGACTGCTGGTGACCATCATCACCCTCCAATGACTCCTTTGGCCTTCATCTTTGACTGCTAGCAGCCATTACTAACCTCCAGCAACTACCTCTGAACTTTGACAATATTTTTTTGTGTGGCCATTTTCCATTTCCACCATGTCAATACTACCAGTACCTCCTCAAACAAGGTGGCAACAAGAGAAAAAGAGAAGAATAAGGATGAAGAAAATGAAGGAGAGAGATGAGGAATCTTTACCAGAAAAGAATTCTACACATCCCTAGATTAACACAAAGAATCAAAGACAAATCTAGTAAAAAAAATTTATAATTGACACATTCAGTGATAAATTTAACCACTGTCTGTTGTTAAAAATTACAAAATCTCATCATCATCGTCACAAATCAACATAAGATTCAAAGAAATATTCAGTAATAAATTTATCATTGACTGTTAAAAAATTATAAAAAGAAAATCCCGTAATCATTGTCACAAATCAATACAACATTCAAAGACATTCAATGTTAAATTTATCACTGATAGACACATTCACTAATAAATTTCTCATTGATTGATTGTTAAAAAATTATAAAAAAAAAATCTCGTCATCATTGTTACAAATCAGCACAAAGATTCAAAGACATATTTAGTGATAAATTTATCACTAATAGACACATTCACATAAATTTCTCACTTACTATTTGTTAAAAAATCTCGTCATAATCGTCACAAATCAACACAAAGATTCAAAGACATATTCAATGATAAATTTATCACTGATAGACACATTCATTGATAACGAAAAGAAAATATCATCATTGTAATAAATCAACACAAGATTCAAAGACATATATCAATGATAAATTTAACACTGATTTATTAAACCCTTGTTTACAACAGATTTGGTTTGAGAGAAAGAAAGAGAGAGGGAAGGAGGAGGAGAGAGGCGAGATTTGGAGAATCAATGTTGCTTGTAGTCGTTTGAAGTTGATTTCACAGTAGAAACAACTAGATCAATATAGATCTAGGACAGAGTATAGATCAGTAATGACATAGCGTAAATTGGCGATAGCGAAGATGGTTGGTATATAGTGGCGGTAAATCGAAGCTAGTGAAGTACAGATCGACAACGGTGGAGATGGTTGGCGAACGATGGTGGTGGTAGTAGCCGGTAAAGGTAGTGGTGGTCAATGACAGACGACGGTGGTAGTGGTGGTGGGTAAATGGCCATGGCCATACCACTAGAGAGAGAGAGAGAGAGATATGAACTAAAAACCCAAACCCAAACTCACATCATAGTATTTTGATGGCAAAAAACAAACGGAAAACGCAGCAAAAACGGGGGCAAACAAAACAAGGGTAAAACAGTACAAAAAATAAAGCTCCAGGACTTATTGGTGCATAAGACCAATCTTCAAGACTAAAAGGATAATAACTATAAAAAGCAGGACATACCAGTAAAAATACCTAAAAAATAAACCTACGAGCTTTGGGCTGGATTTGGCCCATATACACCTAATTTGGTCTTTAATTCAAGGTTTAATGAACAAAATGATCTATAACTTGCAAGTCTTATTGACCATACTTATTTACTTCAATATTATATATTTATTTATTTTGAGAACTTATTTACTTCAATATTCATTTTGTTTTTTTGAGAACTTATTTACTTCAATATTCATTTATTTATTTATTTATTTATTGAGAACTTATGGTCCGGTTCTATTGACTAAACTTATTTACTTATAACTGCTACTCATTTTCACTAATCAATATTTCGAAAAAGTGTTGATGCTTTAGGACATTGTAGTGCATTAAAAAAGTGTAGAAGATTTATAGGTATTGAGGACCGTTTTTGCTCAAAAAAAAAAAAAAAAAAAAAACAAAACAAAAACAAACAAACAAACAAACAGAACAAAAGCAATAGCGCTTGAGAAATCTTAATGTGAGCTTGACTTGATTTGTGAAAATTATATAAAAGGCTAACATATTTTTTTTTAATTTTTTATTTTATTTTTCAATTCAAAGACAAAAACATAGAATCATGGCTAAATCAAATTTCTTTTTTTGAAATACAGGTTTTTTATCACATAAAATTATGGTTGTTAATTTGAAATTTTTTTTTTTTTTTTGGGGGGGGGGGGGGGGGGGTCATTAGTGCAATTTTTTCAAATTTAAAAGTTTTAAATGGAATTAAGATTGTCTCCGGTCATTACAATGGACTGCATCATCTAATTTTCTAATTTGGCTTTACAATGGGGTTTATATATATACTAGGTGCATGGGCAACGTGATATAGCACGTGCCCATGAATTGATGTTATGTGTAATTTGGAAATGTGATTACAAACCTTGTGAAATTCATAATATAGATCAAAATGTATAAATAAAATAGAGGCTATAACATTGCACATAATAGAGGTCAAGAACTAGAAATCCTTCAAAATAGGGATGCAGATATTTTAGATCTTCAAAATTAAACAAGAAATCATAAACAAGTTTAGTTATAAACAATGATGGTACATCAATAGATGGCTCATCCACAACATTATCACCTTCAAGCTTTTTCCATTTCTTTTCAAGTATCAGTACCAAAATCTCTTGAATTTGTTTTTCTTGTGGATTGGTTTTTCTTGAAGAGATCTGTGTGTGTAGACAGCAATCCTAGAAAACCTTCAAATTTAAAATTTCATCCAATGGTCATTTTATTCCTACCAAAACCTAACCATTAAACAAGGATACATAACAATAAACAGGAAAAGAAAAGAAAAGGAGCACTTCATACTTGTTAAGAATGCAAGCAATTTTTTTCAGTTTCTGCTATTGCGCCAAATGTTTCCACCTGCAATAATGGCCACTTTTGATATGCGTATGAGATATTGGCATTAATAAAATATAAGCTAAGAAGATTAAGATACAGCCATGTGAACAGGAGAAAAAAATCCATTTTTGGTCATACATGCTAGCAGAAGGAAGCCAACAAGAGGTTCCAGTTTTAGTGATCACATTACCTATCCCATTTGATGTTGGTTAGTACTCACTTCAACATGAAAGAAGTGATGCATGTTCTTATCTCTACTAATATTATGGTTCAGTACTAAAACCTTAACAATATAATACAAAATGTTTAATAATCTAATAAAAACTTTTAGGTTATGTTTGATTGGGCGGTTTAATTGATATTAGCATTTTATAAATCTCTTTGGATTGTGTATTCCATCCCAATGTTTGGATTGTTTCAGAATTATGAGGGATTGAGAAATCTATCAAATTTTCAATTTAACTAATTAATTTGAACACTTTCTTAGTCTAAACATCTTCTGTTATGGGAATACTATGTCCGGATAAACTATTAGTTCGGATCCCAATTTTCTTAGCCAAACATCAGATTATGCATTTTGTTGGATTATTAATACACTCTCAAGATCATGTCCACCAAACAAACATGGGCCTTGATATTTACTTAGAAAATTCTAAACATATCAAGTGAAAGGTAAATTACTTGTCAATTTGACAATATCAAGCATTTTAGCTTCATTGCAACCATGCATTAGTACAAAGACAGGACGGTACATTGTCCTTCTAGTCGACCAAAGGCCTTTTGGAACACACCTGGAGATGTAAATGTGTGCTCATGAGTTAAGATCACAACTATGTCTTGATTAGAAAACTTCAGGCAGTATTATTAGCAACTAATGCCTAACTGTCTTTGGACTTGGATTTTATTAGGCAATCCCTTTTTCTTGAACATCATTACCTAATAAATGACATTCAGCAAAGACATTAAAATTTTCAAAATTATAAAACAAAGAACGAGGAAGAGAGTCAAAACTCAAAACTAAAAAGTTAAGCCATTACCAATTGTCAATCTGTGCAGGACAGTATATAAGTTGAGTATAAGAGGACCAAATATGATTTATTTTGTGAATTGGTAAATATAGGCAGCAACAGACATGAAGTGGCACTGATTTCATAACCAATGTAGAAAATATACCCCCCCCCCCCCCCCCCCCCCCCCCCCCCGACGACAAAAAAAAAAAGCATAACTATTCAATTCATTTTAATAGAAAACCACTTGGAAAATAATAAATTAGTTCGGTCAAATTCAATATGATTGCATGATTCAGTTGTAAGAATTAAGTCTCAGGCATTAAGGACCGATTTTTATGTGCAACTTGGGCCATACAAAGAGTTTGGCCTTTTAGTTGGTCTCAAAAGAATTGCCAACAAAATATTTTCAATGAAATGAAGCTGCACTTTAACGTGCTTCCTTTGTTATTCGGTATAAATTCACTTAGCCAATGGCACAGCAGGGTATGGTTAAAAGAACAAAAACGAAACAAGAAGTGGAGAATCAAACGTTTAGTAGTTGTAAGATTGAGAGGTAAATATGGTTCTTCATTTCCATTCTCAAATAGGAACGAAAAATGAAAAGGACAACCAATCAATAACTAAAGAGAACACTTCTTATCATCAATTTTCAAACTCCTGCAATTCAATTGGTATCCAAGTAGCAAACATATATATATATATATATATGTATAAAGAGGAGATTTACAAGGCAACCATGAGATGAATGAAAGTTGGACGGTCCTTTGCCACAAATTTTAGAACCCTAAAGGATATGTTTGGTTCTTCAATTTGATTAGCGATTTGTTGAGAGAAAAGAAAAGGAGAAAGACAAATGATAAAAAGTGAGCTTTAAAATCCTGATGACAAATGGTTCCCCCTCATCTCATGCATTTTCATCTATTAGAAAACCCTCAAACCCATTTTACAGAAACCCACAGAAACCATTTGAAATAAAGCGACCCGTCTAATTTTGTATAAACCCACTTTAAAACCATTTGAGAAGATCTCTTTTTATCAAAGTAGAGTACTCATGCTTGATATTCATAGGGTGCATATTAGGCATGAAAGCACTTGGATTCACAAAGCATGAGAGCATTCTTCATAAAGCCATTTCAGAAAACAGGAAGCATTTCACTCAGAAAAGAGATCAAACCATTTCGAATGTTGTGATGATGGTGGTTTAATGACCGAGCGAGAGAGAAATGGGGTGAACTTGAAGAGATGTCTCCTGTGAAAACCTCAGAGCTGACTTACTTCTTCAGATAGAAATCTTCTCTTTGATGTATTACAAGGTGGAATTGACTTTGTCAGCACCTATTCATCCAAGGATTGAAAGTTGCCCTAAACTCAAAACAGCATCACTTTCATAATTTCAATAGCTAAATCAAAGTAAAATGAAGTGGATTGGCCTATATAAGATAGCAAAAATGCAAAAAATGAAAAGCCAAGGAAAAACAATGAAAGAGTAACAAAGTCTATATAGACCTAAGACTAAGATTCCCTATAAGTAACACATAACAAAGCACAATTTCCAACAGGGGGAAGGATAAAGTGTAACTAAATTGCAGTTACAATAAGCAGGTGTCTAAATCCAATATTTTATTTAATAGGCTAACAGATGGAAAATGATGAGCTCAGACGAGTGAAAACTTTGTTCTCCCCACATCTGAAATATTTCTACTAAATGTGTGAGACAAGATGAGATGATTTAACTCACGAGAAATTGTGTTTGATTAGTTGGGTATGCAAAACTAAAATGTGAATGGATATTCAATAAGATGATAAATGCTTTTAAACTTGATATTTGAATCAAAAGCTTGTAAAGACTAAATTCATAAATCAACAACCTATGGACTTTTTGTAAATCCAATTACTGTAAAGGTAAATTAACTAAATACTGAGCAAGTATGACTGAAAATAGACATTTTTATACTTTGATGCTGAAGTGCATACCATTACCTTGAGGAATTCTAAACTTCTATGATCGCTGCACAGTTCGCATGTCGATATAAATTATTTAAAATTAAGATGGTTTCAAAATATAAGTAAATCATTTAACAATTTAACTTTTTATTGCAAGTAATTTGTGCTCATATATTATTTGAATCAATCTACTTTGGAGAACCAATGGCTATTTTTAGGATGGACTATGATTGTTAAAGTCGTTTAACAGCCAAAATTCATTTGGTTCCATGAGATTTAAAACTATATATTACTACCCTAAACCATAACATATTTATGGTTTAGTTTTAGATGAGTTGTAGCTCCATTGCAATTTCTTCTAATCTTATATGCCTTTTTTTTTTCCTATTATTTTATCTAATCTATTTAAAGAAATTTTATGTTTATATTTTCTGCCATGGTCACCTCCTTGTCAATTTGTTTTTGAAGACCATGTGAACACCTCAGGAAAAGAAGAGAAAAAAAAAGAAAAGAAAAAGAAAAGATGAGGAAGAAGAAAATACAATTCTAAATTTTGTTCTAATAAAATTTGAGCAAAAACCAACAAAAAAGTATCACCACAACACAAATGCATGAATGTATCAAAAACTTAATTGGTTAGCACAAGAAAGAGTTCAGATATAGCAACCCAATTAAAAAATAAAAGGAGTGCGTGTAACCTGATGCATAATTAAATGCATGGATGCTTGCACAAAATATAACCGAAAACTTAAAAAATAGGGGGAAGAAACAAATAAACTTTGTGATTATCACCAAAATAAAGAAATACCTCATTTTCAGAAACAACTGCATCAAAATACTTTTAAAATAATAAAATAAAATCTAGAAGCATAATTTACCAATTTCTGCATCTCATCAGATTTTTCTAATAAATAATTTACCAAAATTTCCCACCTTGAGGAACAATGTAGTCCAACATCTGCTACAAAAGGGGAAAATGTTTAATAACTCAAAGGAATAGATACCTTAAACACAAATACATAAATAGGTACCAAATAAATGTTGCAGTTAAATTCGAAGTCCAATTAAATTTGTTGAAGGCACTCTTATCACAAAACTCATGAGATACAAATATAGTTTTAATAATATTAAAAACTAAGACAGATATATCACAACCCAATATGCAAATTGAAACATATGGGGAAAAAAAGATGCAAATATATGAAAAAAATTCCAAAGAAAACCTAGACAATCTGGGGAAAAAATCAAACGAACTTGAAGAGACAATGGACTTTATTTGTAAATCAAACTGATGAAGTGGGTCCTCCACAAGGCTGGACCATGTTGATGGTGATGTTCTAAAAAAAGTTGCAAAGGGATTTGAAACCCCCAAAAGAACAGCAGAACAGGTTCTAAACAGTTCCGATTCGTAGCTCGAAAGAGCGTGGCTCGAGAGTGGCTCGATACCAAAACGACGTCGTTTTGGTATATATATATATATATATATTTTTCTTCTTCGCGTTTTTCTAAAGATGACGTAGAAGAAGAAGAAGAAGAAGAAGAAGAAGGAGGAGCTGGGTTCATCAACATTAACGCCGATCATCAACATAAGGAGCTGGGTTCATCAACATAACCTCTTAGTACCTATCAAATCATTTGGTAAACCTCTTCGCCACCAACCCATACCCTTGGGTGTGTTCATCAACATCAACATCAACAAAATGAAAATTGTTTTCTTCTTCTTCTGAACAATTTTCTTCATCAACAATTTTTTCTGAACAATTTTTTCCAAAAAATTTTCTGAACAATTTTCTTCATCATTTGGTAAACCTTTTTTCTGAACAATTTTCTGAACAAAATGAAAATTGTTTTCAGAGAACAAATTTTCTGCAAATTGTTCAGAGAACAATTTTTTTGCAAATTTTTTGCAAATTGTTTTCAGAAAATTGTTCAGAATTTTCTTCAACCCAAAATTGTTTTCTTCATCAACATAACCTCAGAAAATTGTTTTTTTTTTTTCTACGTTGCTGGGTTCATTAACATCAACCAAAAAAAATAAATAAATAAATAAAATTTGTTGATCAATATCAACAAATTTTTTTCTAAACAAATTTTTTTTTTGTTCATCAACATCAACAAGATTTGGGTCGACATAAAAAAAAAAAAAAAAATTTGTTGATCATCATCAACAAAAAATTTCCTTTCATCCTCAAATGCAGATCTACTGGAAAGGGGATCGCCATCACCGCCGATCACCGACCGCCATCACCGAGAGAGAGACCGCCATCAACGCCGATCTTCCTTCTCCTCTTCTCTCTTCCTCTTCTCTTCTTTCCCCCCTCGTCTCTTCCTCTGTATTTGAACGCACAGAGAAAGAAAGAAAAGGAAAAAAAAAAAAACCCAAAACGACGTCGTTTTGGGTATTCGGGCCAATTTCGAGCCAACAAATTCAAGCAACGGATCATTTTTCGGTACTAAAATATAGCAAAAAATAGCAATGGTAGAGGGCCACAATTTTTGTAGCTCAAATGGCTCGAAATTGCCAAAACGATGTCGTTTTGAGTACAAAACAACTTCGAAATTGCCAAAACGACGTCGTTTTGACAATTTCGAGCCATTTGAGCCACAAAAATTGTGGCCCTCAAACATTTTTCAGCGAAAAATAGGAGAGAAAAAAAATCAACTGAAATGAAAACAATCAGCAAGAGCAAGGCAAGAAAGAAAATCAAACCTGAAGAAGAAGCAAGACATTATTTAAACAGAAAAAAACCAGGAAACAAAAATCAACACAAACTCAAAATCAACAAATTTGAAAACCCTAAAAAATTATAACTATACCATTTGAAGTAAAAAAGAAAAGGAATTAATTGCATACATATATAGAGATCAAAACAAGTAGAGATGAAAAGTATTAACAAATTACTTATTGCAACTTTGGTCAAAAGGCAAAATTAATTAGATTTGTCTACAAAACTCACAAATAATCAAATAACCCTACCAAGGACAAGAGGAAAAAAAAAAATTGAAAGAAAAGCAGAAACATAAAAACCCTCATTTCTACTTAATTACCCCTCACCATTGTAAGGGAATAATTATTCCGTAGGAGAGAATAAGGAATGACCATTCGAAACCCATTTCAAAAAATAATTCAAGATCATTTCAGAGACCCATTTCAACAATAGATAGAAGACATATTTAGAAATCAAACCATTTCAGAACTGAATTCAAAACTATATCACTCAGATCAAATAACCAGATTTCAAAAAATAGAGAGAGAGAGAAATAGAAGTTTTGTTACCAGTGATGATGGTGGTCCGGCGGGAGAGCTATTCGACATCGTCGATTGCCATTGGACTGTGAGAGTTTGAGATAAGAACAAACAGAGAATTCTGAGAGAATACATTCAGAAAATATTTTCTGAGACGTGCGTGGCTCTCTCCCACTCACAAAAAGGATGTAGTCCCAAATATTGTAGCACAAGGAGACGTGAAACGAGTAGAGCCGAATGGAGATAGGCTGATCTCGAATTCGATTGTTTGGTTTGAATTTTTTGGATTAAAATTTTTAAGAATTAAATTTTTTAGTTTTTGTGTTTTTTTATTTTTAGTAAATATTTTTAAAATTTTAAATATTTTTTTTATTTTTTTAGATGCACCTTATTTAGATGTATCTAAAAAGTATAAAATTTGTGAAAAAATATTTTAAAAAATTAATATACATAAAAATATAAAAAATGTTTTGAATTCTCGTATTTTTTTGTATTGTTGGTATTTAGGGGTTGTTTGGGATGACCTAAATAAGTGCACTTTTTGTCTTTTTACGAAAAGATGTGTAGAAAAGTAGAGAAGTGATGTGATGAAAAAAAGATAAAAAGATGGATTATTTTGGTGTTGCCAAACTTGACCTTAGTGAATTTTTAAAAGATTTCTTTCACAATTTTTTTACTTTTTAGGTATATTTATGTTAGGTATGTCTAAAAAGTAAAAAAAAATTGCTTAAAATATTAAAAAAATTCAGTAAAAATAAAAAAATATAGAAAATAAGAAAGTATAATTTTCTGAAAAGAATTTTTGGAAAACTCTAACCAAATGTTTATTTATTAAGCTTGAATTCGGCGTGATAGTTAATTAGATTTGAATTTGACTTAATTAGTTAATATTAATAAAATTTGAGTTTAGCTTGACTCAATTGGATAAGATTTTTTTAAATATTATTTAATAAAAAATATTATTCATATTATTTAATATATTTATTATATAATTTTAATAAAAATAAACAAACCGATTTTTATAAGCCAAATTTGAGTTCGAATTTGATTCGTTTAAACGAGCCAAGACGAACCTTTAACAAATCGAATCGAGCCGAGCCTGTTTGTGAATAACTTAATTCATTTGCAGCCCAACTCCTCATGGGCCCCTGTTTGTGAACAATGTAGTCCAACATCTGCTACAAAAGGGGAAAATGTTTAATAACTCAAAGGAATAGATACCTTAAACACAAATACATAAATAGGTACCAAATAAATGTTGCAGTTAAATTCGAAGTCCAATTAAATTTGTTGAAGGCACTCTTATCACAAAACTCATGAGATACAAATATAGTTTTAATAATATTAAAAACTAAGACTAATATATCACAACCCAATATGCAAATTGAAACATATGGGGAAAAAAAGATGCAAATATAGGAAAAAAATTCCAAAGAAAACCTAGACAATCTGGGGAAAAAATCAAACGAACTTGAAGAGACAATGGACTTTATTTGTAAATCAAATTGATGAAGTGGGTCCTCCACAAGGCTGGACCATGTTGATGGTGATGTTCTAAAAAAAGTTGCAAAGGGATTTGAAACCCCCAAAAGAACAGCAGAACAGGTTCTAAACAGTTCCGATTCGTAGCTCGAAAGAGCGTGGCTCGAGAGTGGCTCGATACCAAAACGACGTCGTTTTGGTATATATATATTTTTTTTTTCTTCTTCGCGTTTTTCTAAAGATGACGTAGAAGAAGAAGGAGAAGAAGAAGAAGAAGGAGGAGGAGCTGGGTTCATCAACATTAACGCCGATCATCAACATAAGGAGCTGGGTTCATCAACATAACCTCTTAGTACCTATCAAATCATTTGGTAAACCTCTTCGCCACCAACCCATACCCTTGGGTCTGTTCATCAACATCAACATCAACATCAACAAAATGAAAATTGTTTTCTTCTTCTGAACAATTTTCTTCATCAACAATTTTTTCTGAACAATTTTTTTCAAAAAATTTTCTGAACAATTTTCTTCATCATTTGGTAAACCTTTTTTCTGAACAATTTTCTGAACAAAATGAAAATTGTTTTGAGAGAACAAATTTTCTGCAAATTGTTCAGAGAACAATTTTTTTGCAAATTTTCTGCAAATTGTTTTCAGAAAATTGTTCAGAATTTTCTTCAACCCAAAATTGTTTTCTTCATCAACATAACCTCAGAAAATTGTTTTTTTTTTTTTTTCTGCGCTGCTGGGTTCATTAACATCAACCAAAAAATAAATAAATAAATAAAATTTGTTGATCAATATCAACAAATTTTTTTCTGAACAAATTTTTTTTTTGTTCATCAACATCAACAAGATCTGGGTCGACATAAAAAAAAAAAAAAATTTGTTGATCATCATCAACAAAAAATTTCCTTTCATCCTCAAATCCAGATCTACTGGAAAGGGGACCGCCATCAACGCCGATCTTCCTTCTCCTATTCTCTCTTCCTTTTCTCTTCTTTCCCCCCTCGTCTCTTCCTCTGTATTTGAACGCACAGAGAAAGAAAGAAAAGGGGTATTCGGGCCAATTTCGAGCCAACAAATTCAAGCAACGGATCATTTTTCGGTACTAAAATATAGCAAAAAACAGCAATGGTAGAGGGCCACAATTTTTGTAGCTCAAATGGCTCAAAATTGCCAAAACGGTGTCGTTTTGACAATTTCGAACCATTTGAGCCACAAAAATTGTGGCCCTCAAACATTTTTCAGCGAAAAATAGGAGAGAAAAAAAATCAACTGAAATGAAAACAATCAGCAAGAGCAAGGCAAGAAAGAAAATCAAACCTGAAGAAGAAGCAAGACATTATTTAAACAGAAAAAAACCAGGAAACAAAAATCAACACAAACTCAAAATCAACAAAACCCTAAAAAATTATAACTATACCATTTGAAGTAAAAAAGAAAAGGAAATAATTGCATACATATATAGAGATCAAAACAAGTAGAGATGAAAAGTATTAACAAATTACTTATTGCAACTTTGGTCAAAAGGCAAAATTAATTAGATTTGTCTACAAAACTCACAAATAATCAAATAACCCTACCAAGGACAAGAGGAAAAAAAAATTGAAAGAAAAGCAGAAACATAAAAACCCTCATTTCTACTTAATTACCCCTCACCATTGTAAGGGAATAATTATTCCGTAGGAGAGAATAAGGAATGACCATTCGAAACCCATTTCAAAAAATAATTCAAGATCATTTCAGAGACCCATTTCAACAATAGATAGAAGACATATTTAGAAATCAAACCATTTCAGAACTGAATTCAAAACTATATCACTCAGATCAAATAACCAGATTTCAAAAAATAGAGAGAGAGAGAAATGGAAGTTTTGTTACCAGTGATGATGGTGGTCCGACGCGAGAGCTATTCGACATCGTCGATTGCCATTGGACTGTGAGAGTTTGAGATAAGAACAAACAGAGAATTCTGAGAGAATACATTCAGAAAATATTTTCTGAGACGTGCGTGGCTCTCTCCCACTCACAAAAAGGATGTAGTCCCAAATATTGTAGCACAAGGAGACGTGAAAACTAGGGGTGGGCGCGGGTCGGTTGCGGCCACAGAACCTCCAATCCGCCATCCGTCCGCCAGATTGGCGGATTGAAGAAAATCAATCCGCATCCGTCCGCCAATCCGGCGGATGTGGATTGAGCGGATTGGCGGTTTGGCGGATGGATGCGAATCGGTTTGGCGGTTTAAAATTTTATAAATTTTCAACATAATTCAACTTGTGCACTTCCTCAAACAAAAAAAGAAAAAAAAGAAAAAGAAAGTATTACAGTCAATGACTTAAAAAAATATTACAATCACTGTATGCCTTATCTAAAGAAAAAAAGTTTGAAACTTTAGAATATCATGATCACTGCATGCCTCATCCACATATTATAATCACAGTATGATTCATCCCCATAAAGTATTACAATCTGTGATTCTTAAAATATAATAACAATTCAAATCACCAAAACTATGAACAGAGCAGTAGTAGAGATTGAATGTCTCTGTATTGTTACATCTACATATGTGTTTGAAAACAAAAACCAACCAGCATATATCATATTTTCTATTTATTATTTTTAGAGTTACATTTAAAAACTAAAAAATATATATGAATAATACGTTTATTTTTTTCAATTCAAAAAATATATTCAAGTTGAAAACTTTTTTTCAACAGAATATTTAAACTATTTTTCAATTGAAAACACAAATATAATATTTAAATAAATTAAAAATACAAAGTCTTATAAATTACTAGGGGTGCTCGCGATTTGGCGGTTTGGCGGTTCGGTTGCGGCCAAAAAATCTCAAATCCGCCATCCGTCCGCCAAATTGGCGGATTTGAGAAAATCAATCCGCAACCGTCCGCTCGTCATCACGCATCCGTCCAAAATGCGGCGGATCGGTTTGGTTCGGTCGGTTTTGGCCGATCGGTATATCCGCTGCTCACCCCTACGTGAAACGAGTAGAGCCGAATGGAGATAGGCTGATCTCGAATTTGATTCATTGCGTTTGGTTTGAATTTTTTGGATTAAACTTTTTAAAAATTAAATTTTTTCGTTTTTGTGTTTTTTTATTTTTAGTAAATATTTTTAAAATTTTAAATATTTTTTTTATTTTTTTAGATGCACCTTATTTAGATGTATTTAAAAAGTATAAAATTTGTGAAAAAATATTTTAAAAAATTAATAAATACATAAAAATATAAAAAATGTATTGAATTCTCGTATTTTTTTGTATTGTTGGTATTTAGGGGTTATTTGGGATGACCTAAATAAGTGCACTTTTTGTCTTTTTACGAAAAGATGTGCAAAAAAGTAGAGAAGTGATGTGATGAAAAAAAGATAAAAAGATGGATTATTTTGGTGTTGCCAAACTTGACCTTAGTGAATTTTTAAAAGATTTCTTTCACAAATGTTTTACTTTTTAGGTATATTTATGTTAGGTATGTCTAAAAAGTAAAAAAAAATTGCTTAAAATATTAAAAAAATTCAGTAAAAATAAAAAAATATAGAAAATAAGAAAGTATAATTTTCTGAAAAGAATTTTTGGAAAACTCTAACCAAATGTTTATTTGTTAAGCTTGAATTCGGCGTGATAATTAATTAGATTTGAATTTGACTTAATTAGTTAATATTAATAAAATTTGAGTTTAGCTTGACTCAATTGGATAAGATTTTTTTAAATATTATTTAATAAAAAATATTATTCATATTATTTAATATATTTATTATATAATTTTAATAAAAATAAACAAACCGATTTTTATAAGCCAAATTTGAGTTCGAATTTGATTCGTTTAAACGAGCCAAGACGAACCTTTAACAAATCGAATCGAGCCGAGCCTGTTTGTGAATAACTTAATTCATTTGCAGCCCAACTCCTCATGGGCCCCGTTTGGTAGAGTTATGGAAAAGTGATTATAGATTATAACTTAACAGATTATGGCTTATAATTGTGAATTTAAACTGTTAACCTGTTTGGTACAGCTGTGGAATTATGGATTTAAGCAGCTGAATAGTGTTTGTTTAATAAGCTGTAAAATATCTTTTTATTGTGTAATTATCATTTTTGCCCTTATATGATATAAAAATAATTATTTTGTCATTTTTTTTCAATTTTAATTAAAAAAATTATTTCATTAATAAAAGTTAATATAATTAGTATTACAAAAATTATCATTTCATTAATAGTATCAATTAGTATAAAATTATTTCATTTGTTCATTATAATTTAATTAGTGTCAATTTTAATTAGCATCAATTAATACTAAAATTATTAATAGTATCAATTAGTATAAAATTATTTCATTTTTTCATTATAAATTAATTAGTGTCAATTTTAATTAGCATCAATCAATACTAAAATTATTAATTGTAGCACTTGTGTCCTTTAAAACTTTTGGTAAGTGTATTTGAATCATTTATTCCATTTTGAGAATCTTTGGTGATGTTGTACCTTAGTTTTAAAGAAGTACAAATTGATTTAAACTTGTTGGGATTGCTCGTTCACGCTTGTTTACGTTGAAAAGTTGTTTGGGAATTTAAAAATCTTGTTCTAGGGTCGACACCGGTCTTGGTGATGTCGACACTTTTTTTTTTTTTTTTTTGGCCACAAGGGTTGACACCAATTTGGGAAGGGTCGACCCTTGTTTTGAAAATTGCTCACTTCATTTTGGTGTTGACACCAGTTTGGGAAGAGTCAACACCTGTGATGCTGTCAAACATAAGTGTTCTAGCTTTTCTTCATAAGGGTTGACACCTGCGACTTTTTTTCCAGATTTTTCAATCAGTTTGGGGCCTACTTTTTGGGGATTTTGACCAGATATTTTGGGTTGACTTTGCGGCTTATATTTATTTTGACCTAGTACTATAAATAGGTCCTCATTTAACCTTTTTCTTTACTTTTTCTTCTTTTTTCTCTCTCTAAGCCGTAAGACTCTCTCTCTTTCTCAAAAGCACCTTTTCAATCAAAGATCCTTAGATTTACTTACTTGAAGGCCTCTCCCCGCCTTACTCCTTTGAGATAAATTATAGAGCTTGTCGAAGGTTTCATTTTGATTGGAGCAAAATGTCATTTCTCCTCCGTCGACTTTTGGGCTTTTCTTCCTTCTTCCTCTTCTAAGCTTGAGGTAAGGACTTTCTATACTCTTGTATGATTTTTAACTTGGGTATTTGATGATAGTGCAAGTAAAGATTGGGATTTGGATGATTTTAGACAAACCTAGGGTTTTGATTTAAAATCAAACACGGGTTTATGGTGAATATGAGATAAATGGGTATGGGGTTTAAATATGAGATCTTGTTGTGCAGTTAATTTTGGTGTTTGGGTTGATATTTGGTAAAATGGGGATTTTTGCCCTAATTTGATTAAATCATTATTTTGCATAAATAATTGGGATTAACATTGCAAATGTGAAATTGGAAGGTTATGGTTATGGATGGTGAAATTAGATATATATTATCTTACACTTTTGGAAGTTTTGAATAAACTATTTATCTTGAGATTGAATATCTGTTTAGGGATAATTGTTTTGAGCTATCGATAGAGGATAGTCATGATTGTTGTAGAAATTGCATAAAGATTAGGTGAATGGAAACTAATCTCGTATTGAATGTCATTGAATATGACCATGTGTTAATACATTGTATATTCATCATATTTGGGAGGAGAAAGGGGATGGACTCCATTGAATTAAGTTGGTCTGTTTGTCCCGGATGAAAGTCCTGAAAACCGCATGTATATACATGGGTGCCAATTCCCGTGGATAAAATTTCTGTAAAATGGAAGATTGAATTGTCTATATGATAATTGTATTTGTAGAGAATTATTGGGATGTAATCTCAGTTGAATGTTTGGGTAACAAGGGATTTAACTCATGGATTGAGATGAAATGAATTGCCATGAACTAAAGTAAGATTAAAATGGCTTGAAATGTAGAACTTGGCATAGTATGATCTTGTAACATCACGAATGATTTGTCATTGGCATCGTATATGCACTCCATACATATACTTTTGTTAAGATTCATATATTGCGATAGATGGTTTTTACTAGGCTTTGGCTTACCCTACTTGGGAAAAACATTTTCAAGTGCTGGTGATATGCCTCCGCCAAAGACTTAGCTTAGGAGGATTTTGGAGCTGAGAGCTCACTTTTGTTGTTTGTATTTATTTGCTTTTTGTACAAGCCTAGGGCTTAATTTGTATTGAGTTTCTGACTTATTTTGTTGTAACCAAGCTCCGTCTTGGAAAGTTGTAAGGCCGTAGGGCATATTTATCTATTTATCTTTCTTCCTCTCTTTTAATTGGGAACATATGACATAGATTCAGGGTTAGGTTTTATGAATGTATGATGCATATGCTTCTCTTTTGTAAACCCCATTGAATTAATGGAAGATAACTTTATTATTGTTGTTAACATATAATGCTTATGGTGGTGGGATTGTTGTGTTATTTTTTTTTTTTTGGCGTAACAACTTGGTATCAGAGCGTACTGGGTTTGGATACTTTGGATACATGGGAAGTGGTTAGTATTACAATGGATTTGTCTCACTTGATAGAGACTTCTGTGTGAATGATGTGTACCTCTATGATACATGCTTACGTGATTATATGAGTATGGGATTAAATTTCTAAGATGTTGATTGAGTCTACGGGTCTCTAGAAGTCCTATTTGAAAAGCACTTGATCACTGTTGTTTATAATTGGAACTCTGGCAACGTCCTGGGACGGTCATTATCCGAGAACGAAATTCGTATGTGTTTATGTGACAATACGCTTATGTGGAGTGAATTATTGTTGTCCACCGCTTGAGGACGCAAGTGAGTTAGTTTCGGCACATTTGTATATGTATTAATCGTTTCTGTTAGCTTTATTAGGATGTCAGGACGTGGACGCGGTGGTGGTGGTAGGCATGGTAGACCTAGAAGGCACGAGGTGCCTTTACCAGATGAAATTTTGGCACAGGAAGAAGGGGTTGGCCAAGCCAATGTGGCTGAACCAGTTGGTCAACAGGCCATGGGTGCGCTAGCCTGAGAAATGGCCGGCGCGTTGCGAGACTCTATGGACAATCTCAGGGCTGAGAATCAAGTCAAGGCCCATGTTGATGAGACAGGGCCATCTTTCTTGAAACGGGAGTTTTTCCGGTCGAATTCGGACGAGTTTGTGGGTGATCCCAAGGAGCCACTAAAGGCGGATGAGTGGCTAGAGTAGATTGTGAAGACATTCGAGATGTTTGGCATCGAGGACGACCAGTTGAGAGTGACCTTGGCATCCTTCTAGCTAAAGGGAGATGCGGGTTAGTAGTGGAAGTATACGCGTGGGAGTATCAGAGTGACTTGGGAGGCTTTTGTTAACGCTTTCCAAGACAAGTTTTTACTTCCCATGATCCGGGAGAAGTTGAAAGACCAGTTCTCTAAGTTAGTACAGCTGATCACTCCGGTGGTTAAGTTTGAGGCCACATTTACTAGTTTATCGAGGTTTGCACCAGAACTCATGGCGATTGAGGAGCGCCGTTGTTTAGAATTCTAGAAGAGATTAAGGACCGGGCTAATGTTCAAGGTGGCCGAGTTGATGATTAGGAAATATGGACGCCTTGCAGAGACGGCGGCTCATCTAAAGACCATAATGCAGATGGAGGAAGAGAGAATGAGGGGCTCCAGGAGGAGTCAGAAGGGTCAGGGAGATAGTAAGAGGCAGAGGGGTTCTAATCCCCAACTATCCCAAGGAGCGCATTCGAGGTCTACCTTTCCAGTGCCGAGTTCGGGTTCTAGGAGAGGTGGTCAGGGAGACTTCACTTGTTTCAAATGTGGTCAGTTGGGCCACAAGTCTCCAACTTGCCTACAAAGGGGAGGAGGGCAGCGAGCAGCTTCATCTTCGACTCGTTCTCAGGGCCAGAGTCAGGACAGAGACCAGTCGCTCACTTGTTATCAGTGTGGGCAGGCGGGGCACTTGAAGAGATTTTGCCCTCAGTTAGGTGGTACACTGTCACGACCCAAACCCACCCCTGTAGGTTTAGCATCGTAATCGGCCAGTAATCCATGGATTACCCAAGGCCTCTGAACAGATAAGCACATAATAAGGGGCTACGGAAGCAATTATACAAAATAGACAAGGTCCAATGAGCTGTGGTAACGTACATGGGGCAGAATATTTCAAAACTTATATATCTACATAAGCATGTCAATCGAAGGACAACAATATTTACATAATATTTACAAAAGTGTAATTCCCAGGACCTGACTTAACAAAACAGACAGAGGCTAGCATAAGTACAAAAATAGCCATGAACTAGACTTCAATCGGAACCTCCTCGGGAGGCACAACAGTTGGCTGACAAAAACAGAAAGGAAGGCCGTCAACTCTGGCCCTGATCATGCGCTGGCTCACCTACATACATAATATAAACTGTGAGCGAAAGCTCAGTGAATAATAACAGAGTAAAGGGGTTTCAATGAATGAGTCCATACAGATTCAGAAATCATAATTCAGTTTCGTATCAAATTCATAATTTGTCCAGATCATATACAGAAATCATGAGGCATGCTTAAGTTTACGTGATACATCCATTAGCATTAACAGAGCAGATACAAAACAGATACAGACATGTGAGGGTTACGAATAACCAGTTCCATAAAGGAACCTTCGGATCCGGGTAACAGTGAATGAACACGCTGAGCCCCCATGACGGGGCCACCGGTACGGGTAAAAGAGTGCAGACAGATTAAGTTCCATGATAGAACCTCCGATACTGGGTAACAGCCAACAGATATCACATGATGCTAAGGATGTCACGAATACATATCAGAAATTGGATAATCATTCATTGTACAGAACATAGCACTTTAGAAAACAGATCTTATTTTACCACACAAAAAATAAATACAGTTGAACATAACTTTACTACGTTATTACTCACAGTTGGCCTTGAGACAGATAGACGGAGCAGATTGGTCAAACAGTACGCAGTACATGACCTACATAACACATAACAGACACACACTTGAAACACACGTTCTAATTGTACATAACTTATTTTGTTGGCTCTTAGTATGTTTCTAACCCTTAATCCTCATTATGGAGTCTTAAACATGGCCTAGGAATGGCTGGGATGGAATAAGGATGCAATAATGCATTGGAAAACATTTCTTGAAACTTGCTGAAAATAAGGTCCACGCTCAAGCGTGGATTTCCCCGCTCAAGCAGACATGCAGACAATGAAGCTTCGCTCGAGCGTGGACTTCCCCGCTCAAACGGACTGTATACCTCAACAAAAGTACTAGATGCATGTTTTTCATGCTCGACGGGCGCTCGACCTACGCTCGAGCGTGAGACTTAAACCTTCGCTCGAGCGTAGATTCCCCCGCTCGAGTGGACTGCAAAACGCAAGAACTTCTGGGTATATGCGTTTCACGCTCGAGCGTAAACCTCGATGCTCGAACGGAGTGCACGTACTCAGAGTGGACGCTTGAGCGTAAAGTTCCACGCTTGAGCGTGGATCAAATTCCTGGAAATTCCAGATTTGATCACCAAGCTCAAATCCAACCTTTGAACATTCAAAACTCATTTTTCTGGGCCAAAACTTCAGGAAACACATAATAACTCATAAAACAACATGTATTAAAAATCATTTCAAGAAATCATGGCCCAAAAGCATGCCAATTATACAAAATTCAACTTGGAATTCAAAGTTAATTCAAGAACATAACATGCATGAACTCTCTTGTATTCCACCTCCTCAAAACATGATCAAACTTGGTAATTTAATGGAAAACATGATGAATGACCAAAATGTAAGTGAGGTTAACACATGCATGAAAGAAACCTTTGAAATTATGCTCAAAATGTGAAAAAATGCACATGCATGCATGAATTCACCCTTAATTCCACTCTTGTAGCTCAATTCCCATGTTAATCCACCTAACGCCATTAATTTCATGTTCTAATCAACTAAACTTCAAGGCTAGAGATTAACATTCTTACCTAGGGATCTCAATTCCTTATGCTAGAGATGTTCTTGAGTAATCTTCCAAGTTTTCCTAGCAATTTCCCTCCTTGTGAACTCAATCTTCAAGCTCAACACTAATTCTCCCTTCTCTCACTTTCCCTCACATTTTCTTCCTCTCAAAGCTCAAGTGCGATAAAAAAAATGAATAAAAGAGGTGAGTGGGGTTCAATTAGCCTAATAAGTGGTAATTGCTCAAAAGTAAACAAATGGCATTCATTTAATCAAATTTAATCATTTCGAACCGAATTTTAATTAAACCTATCATAAAATTCTATAAATCCTAATTAGCACATAAATCAAGTCAATTTCTGATTCGAACGCCGATGAGGCTTTCAATTCGCAAATCGAAACTAAGACGTAAACAGATCTTTCTACGCCTAATAAATATAAACACAACCATGCAACACACATGTGTTTTAAACTCAGAATTTCACCTTAATTGCTAATTAGGCATAATTAATCATGGATTAACGTTAATCAGAGGTCGGGGTTGTTACAGTCTTCCCCCCTTAAAAGAGTTTGGTCCTCCAAACTCGAATTACCTTCATTCTGGAACAACACTGGACCAACGGGAACAAATCCGGATATCTCTTCATCATGTCTTCTTCTGTTTCCCAAGTTGCATAGGTTCCTCCGTGGTTTTGCCAATCCACTTTTACCAACGGTATTTCTTTGTTTCTCAATCTTTTGATCCGGTGGTTCACAATCTGGATAGGTCTTTCCTCATAGGTGTAATCATCTTTCAAAAGCACGTGTGTTGGCTCAATGACGTGGAGTGGATCCCTCAAGTGTTCTCGAAGCATCGATACATGAAAGACGTTGTGCATATACTCCATTATTGGAGGTAAGGCTACCCGATACGATATTGGATTGATCTTTTCAAGGACTTCGTAAGGTCCAACATACCTTGGCGCCAATTTGCCCTTAACACCAAACCGAGTTTGACCCTTCATCGGTGTCACCTTTATGAACACATGATTCCCAACTTTGTATTCCCTATCTCTTCTTCGGACATCAGCATAGCTCTTCTGCAGACTCTGTGCAGTTTTCAGACGTTGCTGGATTAGTTTCACCTTCTCGGTTGTTTCTTGCACATGTTCTGGTGCCAACAAAGGTCTATTACGTACTTTAGCCCAACATATCGGCGAACAACATTTTCTTCCATACAAAGCTTCGTAAGGAGCCATTTCAATGCTTGAATGGTAACTGTTGTTATACACAAATTTAGCTAATGGCAAATAGGTCTCCTAATTCCCCTGGAAGTCTAACACACACATTCTGAGCATATCTTTCAAAGTTTCGTTAGTCCGTTCAGTTTATCCATCTGTCTGCGGGTGATAGACACTACTCAACCTCAGTTCAGTCCCCAAAGCTTGTTGCAAACTCTACCAACATCTCGATACAAACTTTAAGTCCCTGTCAGACACAATAGACATTGGCGCTCCATGCAATCTCACAATTTCAGTCATATAGATATTGACCAATTTGTCAGCATTATAAATAGTTTTGATGGGCAGAAAATGAGCAGGCTTAGTTAAACGGTCAACTATAACCCAAATAGAGTCCATACCTCAGGAAGAACGAGGCAATCCCAAAATGAAGTCAATGGTAATGTGCTCTCATTTCCATTCCGGTATTGGAAGTGGTTGTAGCAAACTAGCGGGTCGTTGATGTTCTGCTTTAACCTGTTGACAATGTAGACATCTAGCCACAAAATCAGCAATACTCGTTTTCATTCCAGGCCACCAAACATTCTGCTTCAAATTATGATACATTTTCGTGTTCCCCGGGTGCATGGCAAACTTACTGTTGTGAGCTTCGGTCATAACATGTTTTCTCAAATCACCACAATCGGGTATACATAGACGGTTTTGAAATTCCAGCACGTTATTTTCAAACACAAATCTCGGCTTTGGCTTTGAATCAAATTCCTCTATGATCTTTTTCAAGTATTCATCTTCGCATTACTTCTGTTTGATCTCATCAATAATTGTTGGTTGAGCAGAAATAGCAGTTAAGATCCCACCTTGTTCTCACACGACAATCTCAACCTCTTTCTGTTCCAGGTCATCTAGCAATTCTTTTCGGTTGGATAACAAGCATGACAAATTTGCAATGGATTTTCGGCTCAAGGCATCTGCTACGGTATTTGCTTTCCCTGGGTGATATAGGATCTGCAAATCATTATCTTTGATTAGCTCTAACCATCGCCTCTGTCTCATGTTTAATTCCTTTTGGGTGAAGAAATATTTCAAGCTTTTATGATCGGTATACACTTCGCAAGTTACCCCATACAAGTAGTGACGCCAGATTTTCAAAGCAAATACTACAGCTGCTAATTCAAGATTGTGCATGGGTAATTCTTTTCATGAAGTCGGAGTTGTCTAGAAACATAGGCAATCACTTTTTCCGTTTTGCATTAACACACACCCCAATCCTTTATAGGAAGCGTCACTGTAAACTTGAAACCCATCAGTACCATTGGGCAAAGTTAAAATTGGTGCAGTCACTAACCTGGTTTTCAACTCTTGAAAGGCTACCTCTCTTTGTTCGTTCCAGTCAAATGGCACATTTTTCTGAGTTAACTGGGTCAATGGCATGGCAAGCTTGGAAAAGTCTTTTACAAATCTCCTGTAGTAACCTGCAAGTCCCAGAAAACTTCTAATCTCTGTCACATTTGTCGGTTTAGGCCAATCCACAATAGCTTCAATTTTCTGAGGGTCAACAGAAACACCATCCTTGTTAATTACATGGCACAAAAATGCCACACTGTCAAGCCAGAATTCACATTTGGACAATTTAGCGTATAATTTCTTTTCTCTCAAAGTCTGTAGGGCCATTCTCAAATGATTCTCACGTTCTTCCTTGCTTTTGGAGTAAATCAGGATATTATCAATAAATACAATAATAAATCATCCAGAAATGATTTAAACACTCTGTTTATAAGGTCCATGAAGGCAGCATGTGCATTGGTCACTCCAAACGGCATTACTAAAAATTCATAATGTCCATACCTAGTTCTAAATGCTGTTTTCTCTATGTCTTTAGCCCTGACCTTTAACTAGTGATACCCAGATCTAAGGTCAATTTTGGAAAATACACAAGCACCTTGAAGTTTGTCAAACAAGTCATCTATTCGGGGCAGAGGGTATTTGTTCTTGATAGTCACTTTGTTCAGTTCTCGATAGTCTATACACAACCTCATAGATCCATCATTCTTTTTGACAAACAAGACTGGAGCACCCCAAGGTGAAGTGCTCGGACGGATAAATTTCTTATTCAACAATTCTTGAAGCTGAGTTTTTAATTATTTCAATTCGGAGGTAGACATTCTATATGGAGTCTTGGAAATAGGTTGTGTTCCCAGAAACACCTCAATAGTGAATTCAATTTCTCTATCAACTAAGTCCCCAGGTAAGTCATTCGGACATACATCGGGAAATTCACAAACGACGGGGATAATTTCTACATTAGTTCCGTCAGATGATGCAATCAGTATACAACACAAGTAAGCTTACATCCCTTCCTAAGCAGTTTCATAGCTTTTATAGCCGAAATTAGATATGGGGGAGAAACCACCCCATTCCCAGTAAAAGTAAATTCAGGCATACTCGGTGGTCTAAACATAACAGATTTACTTGCACAGTCAATGGTAGCACAGTATTTAGTCAACCAGTCCATTCCCAAAATGCAATCGAAATGATCAATGTTCAAGGGCAATAAGTCAACATATAACATCATATCGCCAATCATAATATCACATGCGAGATAAACATGAGCACACATCATAGAACCCCCAGACGGCGTAGATACAGATAACACATATGTCATAAGTTCTAATGGTCTAGTCAATTTTCGAGAGAGAGCATGCGATACAAAGGAATGTGTAGAACTAGAATCTATCAGTACATATGCATTTTGAGAACATACAGAGAGTGTACCTGACACCACAGTATAGGTGTTTGGTACGTCACCGGGTACTAAGGCGAACACTCGACCTTGTCTCAGAGGTTCTTTCCCAGTATTTGCTTTTGCATTTGTTTTGGCCACAGAGGCAGATCCAGCTAAACTTGTCGCAGGACGGCTAGTATTCTCAGACCTGAGCGGGCAATCTTTCTCTACATGACCTGACTGGCCACATCGGAAACAAGCACCGGATACTCGGTAGCACACACCCCTATGCCTTCTACCACAATCAGAACAGAACGGGATAGACCCACTACTCTGACTCGAGCTGCTTGTAGACCCCGTGTTTTGCTTCTTACTGACAAAAGACCGACCTCTTTTAAAACCAAACCAAGACCTTTTTCCTCTCTAATCAGTTTGTATAGCTGCTGGGGCCTTACTTTGTTTCATAGCGGCTATGGTGGCGTCTGCCATTTAGGATCTGTCTAAAACTTCCACATAAGTAGGCAATTTCAACACGCCTACCCGATCAAACACCTCTAAATCCAGTCCACCTTCAAATTTTCGTGCTTTCTTGTAATCAGTATCCACCATATGTGGAGCAAACTTGCCAGTTCAGTGAATTTGGCTTCATACTCAGCCACAAACATTCTTCCCTGTTTGAGTTCTTGAAACTCAGACACCTTCCGATCCCTGAAACATTGGGGAAAATATTTATCATAGAAGATGGCATTAAACTGTGCCCACGTCATATTCCCATTGCCACTTCGTATCAGTAACCACCACCTTCGGGTTTCATCCTTCAGAGTATAGGTGGCTAGGAGGACTTTCTGAAGTTCAGAACAAGGAAACACTTCATATAACTTCTCCATTTCAAGTAACCACGTCTCTGTTTTTAGCAGTTCAATTCCACCATAGAATGTCGGCGGTTTCATTTTCATGAATTTCTGTGTCAAGTTGATGATGTCATTATTATCTGCTTCAGCTTGTGCCGGCGGAGGTGGAGGGGGTAAAGGTTGTTGTCTTTGCTATTGTGTCAAAGTTTCAGTCAATGCTGCAAGCATTTGTTCCATTCGGCCCATGCGAGCCTCTGAAGATTCACTTACATCACTTCCCTTTGCATTCTCCATGTTGCTATAGAGACATCAAATGATAATAAACATAAGCATAATCTTATTTGTTTCTTTCAATTCATCTGTTCAAATTTACACGCATTAAGTTTCCATATTCATTTAGATTACCACACACTCACACATGCAGATGGAATGCCCCTAACTCTTACTAGGACATCCTAAGCTCATATGGACCTGTGTGTGCGGTAGAACACGTGCTCTGATACCACTCTGTCACGACCCAAACCCGCCCCTGTAGGTTTAGCATCGTAACCGGCCAGTAATTCGCGGATTACCCAAGGCCTCTGAATAGATAAGCACATAATAAGGGGCTGCGAAAGCAATTATACAAAATAGACAAGGTCCAATGAGTTGTGGTAACGTACATGGGGCAGAATATTTCAAAACTTATATATCTACATAAGCGTGTCAACCGAAGGACAACAATATTTACATAACATTTACAAAAGTGTAATTCCCAGTACCTGACTTAACAAAATAGACAGAGGCTAGCACAAGTACAAAAATAGCCATGAACTAGACTTGGATCGAAATCTCCTGGGGAGGCACAACGGTTGGCTGACAAAAACAGAAAGGAAGGCTGTCAACTCTGGCCCTGATTACGCGCCGGCTCACCTACATACATAATATAAATTGTGAGCAAAAGCTCAGTGAATAATAATAGAGTAAAGGGGTTTCAATGAATGAGTCCGTACAGATTCAAAAATCATAATTCAGTTTCGTATCAAATTCATAATTTGTCTAGATCATATACAGAAATCATGAGGTATGCTTAAGTTTACGTGATACATCCATTAGCATTAACAGAGCAGATACAGAACAGATACAGACACGTGAGGGTTACGAATAACCAGTTCCATAAAGGAACCTCCGGATCCGGGTAATAGAGAATGAACACGCTGAGCCTCCATGACGGGGCCTCCGGTACGGGTAACAGAGTGCAGACAGATTAAGTTCCATGATGGAACCTCCGATACCGGGTAATAGCCAACAGATATCACATGATGCTAAGGATGTCACGAATACATATCAGAAATTGGACAATCATTCATTGTACAGAACATAGCACTTTAGAAAACAGATCTTATTTTACCACACAGAAAATAAATACAGTTGAACATAACTTTACTACGTTATTACTCACAGTTGGCCTTGAGACAGATAGACGGAGCAGATTGGTCAAACAGTACGCAGCACGTGACCTACATAACACATAACAAACACACACTTGAAACACACGTTCTAATTGTACTTAACTTATTTCGTTGGCTCGTAGTGTGTTTCTAACCCTCAATCCTCATTATGGAGTCTTAAACATGGCCTAGGAATGCTTAGGATGGAATGAGGATGCAATAATGCATTGGAAAACATTTCTTGAAACTTGCTGAAAATAAGGTCCACGCTCGAGCGTGGATTTCCCCGCTCGAGCGGACATGCAGACAATAAAGCTCCACTCGAGCGTGGACTTCCCCGCTCGAGTGGATGTAAACCTCGACAAAAGTACTTGATTTATGTTTTTCACACTCGACGGGCGCTTGACCTACGCTTGAGCGTGAGACTCAGACCTTCGCTCGAGCGTAGATTTTCCCGCTTGAGCGGACTGCAAAACACAAGAACTTCTGGGTATATGCGTTCCACGCTCGAGCGTAAACCTCGACGCTCGAGCGGAGTGCACGTACTCAGAGTGCACGCTCGAGCGTAAAGTTCCATGCTTGAGCGTGGATCAAATTCCTAGAAATTCCAGATTTGATCACCAAGCTCAAATCCAACCTTTGAACATCCAAAACTCATTTTTCTGGGCCAAAACTTGACGAAACACATAATAACTCATAAAACAACATGCATTAAAAATCATTTCATGAAATCATGGCCCAAAAGTATGCCAATTGTACAAAATTCAACTTGGAATTCAAAGTTAATTCAAGAACATAACATGCATGAACTCTCTTGTATTCCACCTCCTCAAAACATGATCAAACTTGGTAATTTAATGGAAAACATGATGAATGACCAAAATGTAAGAGAGGTTAACACATGCATAAAAGAAACCTTTGAAATTATGCTCAAAATGTGAAAAAATGCACATACATGCATGAATTCACCCTTAATTCCACTCTTGTAGCTCAATTCCCATGTTAATCCACCTAACACCATTAATTTCATGTTCTAATCAACAAAACTTCAAGGCTAGAGATTAACATTCTTACCTAGGGATCTCAATTCCTTATGCTAGAGATGTTCTTGAGTAATCTTCCAAGTTTTCCTAGCAATTTCTCTCCTTGTGAACTCAATCTTCAAGCTCAACACTAATTCTCCCTTCTCTCACTCTTCCTCACGTTTTCTTCCTCTCAAAGCTCAAATGTGATCAAAAAAATGAATAAAAGAGGTGAGTGGGTTTCAATTAGCCTAATAAGTGGTAATTGCTCAAAAGTAAATAAATGACATTAATTTAATCAAATTTAATCGTTCTGAACCGAATTTAATTAAACCTATCATAAAATTCTATAAATCCTAATTAGTACATAAGTCAAGTCAATTTCTGATTCGAACGCCGATGAGGCTTTCAATTCGCAAACCGAAACTAAAACGTGAACAGATCTTTCTACGCCTAATAGATATAAACACAACCATGCAACACACACATGTGTTTTAAACTCAGAATTTCACCTTAATTGCTAATTAGGTGTAATTAATCATGGATTAACGTTAATCAAAGGTCGGGGTTGTTACATGCACCCAGTGCATCTAGTTCGAGATAGACACAGAGCTACCAGCCTACAAATCAGCACAGGCCTCGAGGGCCAATCAAGGAGCCTCTTCGGCTCAGTTAGTGCAGCAGTCTTATGCTCCGAGGGGTGAGCAAGTAGATTAGAGGCCAACAGGGTATGTATATGCTGTTACCGCGCCAAACCTTTTACCGGCTCCATCTATTGTGAGAGGTACCTTCTTGTTTTGCAATTCAGTTGCTAGTGTATTGATTTATACAGGTGCATCCCATTCATTTATATCTTCTGCATTGGCATCAGTTTTGGGATTGGAGTTGGCACGGTTAGCATCTCCTATTTGTGTAAAGTCACCTACTGGTGGTAAGGTTATCTTGAAACAGGGGTATCGAGGTTGTGACCTAGAGGTCGCCGGTCGTCGACTTCCGTTTGCATTTGTTTTGCTTGATACGACTAGTTTTGATGTTATTTTGGGTATGGACTGGTTATCGTCATACTAGGCTTTTATAGATTGCTACCATCAGAGGGTTACTGTATGTACTTTAAGCGGGGATTTTTTTTATTTCTTGGGGGACCGGGTGGATAGAGTCTTATCCCCGATATATGATCTGCGTAGGCAGAGTGAGCTTAGTTGTCTCTATACTAGCTTTCAGAGTGGTGATTGTGATGAGGTTTAGGTTGAGTTGCCAAGAGTGGTTTATGAGTATTCAAATGTCTTTCTTGAGGATCTTACTAGTTTACCACCTCACCGAGAGATTGAGTTCTCTATTGATTTAGTGCCTGGCACGGCACCGATTTCTACGACACCGTATAGGTTTGCACCAACTGAGTTGAAGATTCAACTCTAGGAATTACTAGATAAGGGTTTTATTCACCCTAGTACTTTGCCTTGGGGAGCACCGACCCTTTTTGCTAAAAAGAAAAATGGAGCATTGAGACTTTGTATTGAAAACCGGAAGTTAAATCGGGTTACGGTTAAGAACAAGTATCCAATGCCACGTATAGATGACCTATTTGATTAGTTGAAAGGGTCTCCTTGCTTCTCTAAGATAGATCTAAGATCGGGTTACCATCAATTGAGGGTAAGGGAGGAGGATCTCCCAAAGACGGCATTTTGTACACAGTAGGGCCACTATGAGTTACTTATGATGCCTTTTGGGCTAACCAATGCCCCAGCTGTGTTTATGGACTTGATGAACCGAATCTTTCGAGAGTTCTTAAATCGTTTTGTGGTCGTCTTCATGGACGATATCTTGATTTGCTCACCTTCTAAGAAGGAGCACGAGGAACACTTGCGGGTGGTGCTTAGGTTGCTTAAAGCCCATAAGCTGTCTGCTAAGCTTGGGAAGTGTGAGTTCTGGCTTAGGAAAGTTAAGTTCTTAGGCCATGTAGTATCCTGGGAAAGGGTGATTGTAGATTCATCCAAAATAGAGGCAGTGCAAGATTGGGCACAACCTAAGAATGTTTTCGAGATCCGTAGTTTCTTGGGGTTGGCCGGGTATTACCGTTGGTTTGTGACGGATTTTTCCAGATTAGCTTCGCCTCTGGCTAGATTGACGAGAAAAGGGATCAAATTTGTGTGAAGCGAGACTTGTGAAAAGTCGTTCCAAGAACTTAAGGTTAGACTTACCACCGCTCTAGTTTTGATTATTCTGGAGAAGGGTTTGGGCTATTTGGTATATTGTGATGCTTTACGGGAAGATTTAGGCTGTGTATTAATGCAAGAGGGGAAGGTAGTAGCCTATGGCTCGCGGTAGTTGAAAACCCACGAAAGCAACTACCCTACTCATGACTTAGAGTTGGCAGCGGTAATTTTTGCCTTAAATATTTGGAGGCACTACATGTATGGTGAGAGATTTGAGGTGTTTTCTGATCATAAGAGTCTGAAGTATCTGTTTACATAGAAGGACTTGAATTTGAGGCAGAGAAGGTGGATGGAATTTATAGAAGATTGTGATTTCGAGTTGCATTACTATCTAGAGAAGGCCAATGTTGTGGCTGACGCCTTGAGGAGGAAATCTATTAGTAGTGTAGCCGGTATTGCCATCTGCGAATGGGAGATGTTGGATATTCTTGGTGAGTTTGACTTGCATCTAGGCGAGTCTGTTGAACCTGCGGCCTTGTTCTCTATAGTTGCACAACCTACACTTGTGAATCGAGTGTTAGAAGCACAGAGGGGTGAGCTTGAGGTAGAATTCCTTCGGGAGAAGGTAAAAAAGGGCTTGACTGTGTATCCCGACTAGAGTGTGAGATACTGTGACCGCTTGTTCGTGTCGGAGTCTTGCCGAGAGGAAGTACTCCGAGAGTTTCACCATTCGCGCCTTGCGGTGCATCCGGGAGGCACAAAGATGTATCATGATCTTGGTTGCTAGTTTTGGTGGAGGGGTATGAAGAAGGATGTAGCCATGTTTGTATCGAGGTGCCTTACTTGTCAGCAAGTGATGGCTGAGCACCAGAGGCCAGTGGGTTTGTTGCAACCTTGCCTATAGCCAAGTGGAAATGGGAGCATGTCACGATGGATTTTGTTGTGGGCCTTCCGAGGACTCAATGGGGTAGTGATGCCATTTGGGTGGTAGTTGACTCGTTGACCAAGTCGACATACTTTATAGCTATGTGAGTAAACGATTCGGTAGACTATCTTGCCGATCTTTATATTAGGGACATAGTGAGGTTGCACGGAGTCCCTGTGACGATTGTTTCAGATAGAGATCCACGTTTCACAGCTCAGTTGTGGCAGAGCTTGTAGAGTACCTTGGGCACTAGATTGACCTTTAGCAATGCGTATCATCCTCAGACTGACGGGCAGTTCGAGCGTACTAGTCAGATCATTGAGGATATGCTTCGAGGTTGTGTGCTTAATTTCGAGGGGTCGTGGGAGAGGCACTTACCCTTGGTGCATTTTCTCTACAATAACAGTTTCCAATCGAGTATTAGCATGGCACCATTTGAGGCCTTGTATGGCCGACCTTGTAGATCTCTAATGTGTTGGACCGAGGTGGGTGATGCACCTTTGTTGGGTCCAGAGTTAGTTCGGGAAACGACAGAGAAAGTTGCACTTATCCGTAAGAGGTTGGTCACTACCCAAAGTCGTCAGAAAAGTTATACCGACCGTAGTAGGAGACCTTTGTCTTTTGAGGTGGGGGATCATGTGTTCTTGAAAATATCACCGAGAAGAGGTTTGATGAGATTTGGGAAGAGTAGGAAGTTATCCCCTCGGTTTATTGGTCATTTTGAGATCCTTGAGCAGATTGGGGAGGTAGCTTACCGTTTGGCCTTGCCACCATAACTCTTCAGGGTTCAAGATGTGTTCCATATTAGCATGCTTCGGAAGTATGAGTCGGATCCATTGCACGTGTTGGATTGGACCGACTTAGAAGTAGATGAGGATGCCTCGTATGAAGAAAGACCGGTGAGGGTCTTGGATACCCGGGATCAAGTCTTGCGAGGCAAGACAATTCCCTTAGTTAAAGTATTGTGGAAACATCACGGGGTTGAGGAAGCAACTTGGGAACGTGAGTTGGAAGTCCGTGAGAAGTATCCGAACTTATTTGTTAATGTTTGAGCATGTATTGAGATGTGGATTATGTTAATGAAAGATGAAAACATCGTATATGTTATGTTTGTTTTGGAAACATGGATTGCATATAAAAACATTGTATGTGTTTTAGAAAATGTGAATTGTACGTTTAATGTTAGAACTTGTGTATCAAGTTGATAAAAATGGTTGACTGGAGAATGGGCCATGATGATGAAATCGATTGATTATCATTGTTGGGATTGGTTTAACAATGGCTTTAAAACTTGCTTTAAAATTCCGGAGACGAAATTTCCTAAGGTGGGGAGGTTGTAGCACTTGTGTCCTTTAAAGCTTTTGGTAAGTGTATTTGAATCCTTTATTCT
The DNA here is from genome assembly GCF_055761805.1 of Camellia sinensis. NCBI lineage: Eukaryota > Viridiplantae > Streptophyta > Magnoliopsida > Ericales > Theaceae > Camellia > Camellia sinensis. Next base: position 168,808,775 of record NC_138969.1, read on the forward strand.
ATTTTGGGAATCCTTAGTGTTGTTGTACCTTAGTTTTGAAGGAGCACAAATTGATTTAAAGTTGTTGGGATTACTTGTTTACGCTTGTTTACGTTGAAAAGTTATTTGTGAACTTAAAAATCTTGTTATAGGGTTGACACCGGTCTTGGTAGTGTCGACACCTTCTTTTTTTTGTTGGCCACAAGGGTCGACACCAATCTGGGAAGGGTCGACCCTTGTTTTGAAAATTGCTCACTGCATTTTGGTGTCGACACCAGTCTGGGAGGGTCGACACCTATGATGCTGTCAAACATAAGTGTTCCAGCTTTTCTTCATAAGGGTCGACACCTGTGTTGCAGGGGTCGACACCTTTGACTTTTTTCCAGATTTTTCAATCAGTTTGGGGCCTAATTTTTGGGAATTTTGACCAGATATTTTGGGTTGACATTGGAACTTATTTTTATTTTGACCTAGTACTATAAATTGGTCCTTACTTAACCTTTTTTTTTACTTTTTCTTCTCTTTTCTCCCTCTAAGCCGTGAGACTCTCTCTTTCTTTCTCAAAAGCACTTTTTCACTCAAAAATCCTTAGATCTACTTACTTGAAGGCCTCTCATCGCCTTGCTCCTTTGATATAAATTGTAGAGCTTGTCGAGGGCTTCATTATGATCGGAGCAAAACGTCGTTTCTCCTCCGTCGACTTTTGGGCTTTTCTTCCTTCTTCCTCTTCTAAGCTTGAGGTAGGGACTTTCTATGCTCTTGTATGATTTTTAACTTGGGTACTTAATGATAGTGCAAGTAAAGATTGAGATTTGGATGATTTTAGACAAACCTAGGGTTTTGGTTTAAAATCAAAGACGGGTTTATGGTGAATATGAGATAAATGGGTATGGGGTTTAAATATGAGGTCTTTTTGTGCCAAAATAGTTAATTTTGGTGTTTGGGTTGATATTTGGTAAAAGGGGGATTTTTGCCTTAATTTGATTAAATCATTATTTTGCATAAATAATTGGGATTAACATTTCAAATGTGAAATTGAAAGGTTATGGTTATGGATGGTAAAATTAGATATGTATTATCTTACACTTTTGGAAGTTTTGAATAAACTATTTATCTTGAAATTGAATATCTGTTTAGGGATAATTGTTTTAGGCTATCGGTGGAGGATAGCCATGATTGTTGTAGAAATTGCATGAAGATTAGATGAATTGAAACTAATCTCATATTGAATGTCATTGAATATGACCATGTGTTAATACATTGTATATGTATCATATTTGGAAAGAGAAAGGGGATGGACTCCATTGAATTAAGTTGGCATGTGTATCCTGGGTGAAAGTCCCGAAAACTACGCGTATATACATGGGTGCCGATTCCTGTCGATGAAATTTCTGTAAAATGGTGGATTGAATTGGCTATATGATAATTGTATTAGTAGAGAATTATTGGGATGTAATCTCAGTTGAATTGTTTGGGTAACAAGGGATTTAACTCATGGATTAAGATGAAATGAATTGCCATGAACTAAGTAAGACTAAAATGGCTTGAAATGTAGAACTTGGCATAGTATGATCTTGTAACATCACGAATGATTTGTCATTGGCATCGCATATGCACTCCATATATATACTTTTGTTAAGATTCATATATTGCGATAGATGGTTTCTACTGGGCTTTGGCTCACCCTACTTGGGAAAAACATTTTCAGGTGCTGGTTATATGCCTCCGCCAAGGACTTAGCTTGGGAGGATTGTGGAGCTGAGAACTCACTTTTGTTGTTTGTATTTATTTGCTTTTTGTACAAGCCTAGGGCTTAATTTGTGTTGAGCTTCTGGCTCATTTTGTTGTAACCAAGCTCCGTTTTGGAAGGTTGTAAGCCCGTAGGGCATATTTATCTATTTATCTTTCTTCCTCTCTTTTAATTGGGAACATATGCTATAGATTCAGGATTAGGCTTTATGAATGTATGATGCATATACTTCTCTTTTGTAAACCCCATTGAATTAATGGAATATAACTTTATTATTGTTGTTAACATATAATGCTTATGGTGGTGGGATTGTTGTATTATTTTTTTGAGGGGCATGATATTAATAGTACCAATTAGTATAATTTTTTTTTTCAATTTTTCATTAAAAATTAATTAATGTCAATTAATGGCTTATTAGCATCAATTATTGTTTTTTATTCATTAATTTTTTTTTTATTAAAAAACACTAAAAACCTCCCCCCACACCCAAAAAAAAAAAAAAACCTAGCCCTAGCGAGCACATTAAGAAAAAGTGGAGGAAGATGGGGATTGATCCTCTCACCCACAAGCCACGGCCTACTCCTCAAACTGATCATGATGAACCCCAATGAGAACAACCACAAGAAAATCAACAACCACCACTGCCATCTTTAACTTGTAAAATCTCTGAAGTGACAATGGGTCAAAACAGTGAAATAGAGACATCATTTGAGTCATCCATTTCTGAACCAAACACAGAGAAAGAGGAAAACATAAACATAGAAGGCCCATTTGACTCATTAATGGATGTCAATAATGATATCCCATTAATTGAACCGCATGAGATCAATCTGCTACCACTATGTACTACTGCTCCTTGAAGATCTGAAATCTGTGTGGATTTAAGGCAACATTCCACCCTCCAAACCCGAGATCGACGACGAAAAACCCTAGGTACGGCACCATGGATGTAGTAGAAAGAGAGAGGAGAGAGAGAATGAGAGAAGGAGGAAGAGAGAGAGAGAGAGAGAGAGAGAGAGAGAGAGAGAGAGAGAAGAGCGAGGGATAAAGAGAGATCTATGGCTCATGTTCGTGCGAGAGAGAGATCTCTGGTTCCCCAGAAATCGCTCGGAAATCGCTCGAAAATCGCTATAAATCGCCAAACGGATTCGTGCAAGAGACAAAAATGAAAGTGTTTTGATTTATATACATGGTACACTTGTAATAACTTGAAATTGTGAGGGGCATTTAAGTCATTTTGCCCCTCAAATTGTAGCTACCCGCTTAAGCTGATTAGAAAAGCTTCTCCTCTCTCACTCAAAGAAAAAGTCAATTTTTGGCTTATAAAAAGCTATAATATGTATTATTAAACTGAACCAAACACACCGAAATAGCTTAAATTAAGCTAAAAGCTGAAATAAGCTGAAAATAAGCCCTACCGAACAGGGCCATAGAGGGAGCAGCGACTAAACATTATTCAATGAGCAATTCCCCTTATATAAGCCTTGTTTAGAAGGTTATTTTAGTTGACTATTTGACTTTTTAGCTATTTTTAGTCTGGCTAAAATAGTTGTATTTAGAAAGTTGGTTTTTTTTTTTTTTTTTGTATAGTTAATTTGATTTTTGTGAGAGAAAAAGTGAAATGATTATAGGTTAGATTTGACATTTTGTCTTATTAACTTTTTACTTATTTTGTCTTTTAGTAAACTATTTTAGCCTAACCATCTTTCCAAACACTCCCATAGTGTATAGACTAGTAAATATGCCCGTGCTTGCACATCTATTTACGCAGGATATTTGAATTTTAAGTGAATTAAAAATATATTTCTTGATATTCATTTAAAATACAGATTGTCTTTTGTAATTGTAGAAATTATATCTCGCCCTTTCAAGTTTTTAGTTACATAAAAAATGACCAATTTTATTATTAAATATTAAGTTAATTAATAGTTTTTAATAATATCATAAATGTATTTCGATTAATAGTTTAAATAATTTTATTGTTGTATAGACGAGTTTTAGGGTTTTATTTTTTTATTTGGTTAATTTTGTTAAATAAAAATTTTTGACAAAAATGATATTTGTTATTTCAAAACTGAGCTGGACAATCCTTATTTTAAGTAAATTTAAGGAGGTGTATTTGTAATTGAGTTTGGCTTCTCTCAAATTGGCATCTCCAACTTGAGAGAACGTTTGGACTTGTAAGCTTATTTTGAAACTGATTTCGGTGATCCGAAATGGATAGTTATTCTTAAAATTATATTTGTCGTCTATTTTTTTTAAAACAAATATGAATTGTTTAAAATTACAATTTTGTTGTTATGTGAACATGAGAGAAGTCTAATCATTCGTAATTTACCCTTGAATTTTTTTTTAAATTATAATTTTATTTTTTTTACTTTAACATAGTGTTCGTTTTTATGAGAAGAAAAAAAAGTTATAATGGAATGATTATTTTGTAGAGGTTAAAAAATATAATTCCATTCCATTTCACCTAATTCAATGACATTTCACCTTCATTCTAATTGTACGAGCACGAAAATAATCTTCTCGTATGATCCTGTTGATCAAGTTTGCACTCCTCCAAACAACGTTGCTTTGCCACCTGAAATCACAAACGTGAGCTAACCGGCGGGTGTGTGCCGGAAACCCCTCCGATGCCTAAGTCAGCAACTAGACAATAGACAATAAGCTCTGTGTATTCTAGAGTAAGAATTGGGATACCTGTACATAGGTCTGGTCATGAGCTTTTATAGATTCTTCCAGGCCGAATCCTAGTAGGATTCCAACTCTCATTATAAGAGTCTTTCTAGGAATCACACACCGTGCTCACTACTAACCAAGTGAGATGGTTTGCACAATCCTAGTAGGACTCTACTCTCCTTAGCAGAGTCCTCCTAGGAGTCACACTCCTACTCACTACCAACCAAGTGAGATGGTTTTGCACTATCTCAGTAGGACTCTACTCTCCTTAGCAGAGTCCTCTTAGGAGTCATACTCCTACTCACTACCAACCAAGTGAGATGGTTACCTCTTTTATATAAGCTGCTGCAACCACACCGAGCTAAGTTACCTCGGTCACACACTTAGGTAATGATGCAGATGGCGCCCGGCCGAGCTATACCAAGACCGACATCCTTTCTCACCAATACCTCGGCTCACCATCAGGCCCACTTATTTAGGTAGCTCGGTCCAAAGTATCTCTGCCGAGCTTTCATACAACATGGGACCGAGCTACTCGAAGCCCATACCTCGGCTCCATGCTCAACATGGGCGAGCCGTGATGACCATGCTACAGGTTGGCATCCTGCCGAGCTACACCTTGCTCGGCGCATCGCCCTACCATCATCTCGGTCAGAAGCTAGATAGGTCCCTAATCCCAGCAACACATCCAACAGTTGTGGTACCTACCTCGGCCCAAAGCCGAAATACAAAATATCTCCTTGGCCCATTGCACGGCCCAACTTCCAAAGAAGACTCGTCCTAGCTCGGCCCAATTTGTTTAGAAATTACCCTTTCAATTGCCCCTTAATTCTATCTGCGTAGCATGATTGGGATTATTTTTCCTCCAGCCGAGCTAAGAACACCCCACTCTGCCGAGCTAGAGAAGTTGTTTGGTCTCACAACTCGTTCAGTCCCAACAAGTCTTGTCAGTTGCTCAGCACGTCATTCCCAGGATACGTGGCATGCCCCCATTATCCTCGTTCTCCTGTTACAACCGTTATGTGCCTCCAAAAATTTGAACAGCCTCATTTTTTTGCCTTAAACATTTATATCCTTCAAGTTTGTAATCGCATGAAAAGGCATTCTTTTTGTGTAATCGGACTATATGTCTCACCTTTTGTAATGAAAAATTTCGATCTCTTTGCTCAGTTACTTTGTTTCTTTTTCAATGACCGAGATATCCATCTCAGTTGAAGAGCCCTACAATCTGTTAACCTTGCGTTGGTCATACCTGCCAACTTTCTTCAGCCTAGATCCTTATCTCAGCTGAAGAGAGCTAAATGTTGGTTTTTCCTGCCAACCCTCTTTGTCGTGCCCTCAAAAATTAACCCATTATATATATCAATGACATGCATTATTTAAAGAAAACACTTCAATAATTCATTATAATATTCATCAGAGTCTTACTAAACAAAAACATTACATGTAACATCAAATTAAATGCCCTAACGGCTTACATCTTTCCAAGCCAACACTTGGACACCAAAAGTATGAGTTCTAACTCAAATATAAATAAAGCCCTAGGCTTGAGTGTTTACATGTACTAACAATAAAAAAAAAAACAAATAACTAGAAATAGTCTTCAAAGTCCAAGTCCTTCCAAGCTAAGTCCTTGGAGGTAGCTTATCACCTGAACCTGAAAATGATGTTCCCATAAAGGGTGAGCCACAGCCCAGTAGAAATATACTAAACCACATATAAGCAATGAATAAAGCAATAGCATTCAACAAATGGTTAACCAAGATAATCAATTACTTCATTTTACAGTCTCATGACACTATTGTCTAAGACACGTTTTACTTTCCAACTTTATCAACATGGCTCAGAACCTGGCCAAACTTACAACAGTGAATTATATATATATCATATTCACATCCTTCCAATATCAACAAACAAATGAGACTCAAGCTCAAATCAAAACACTTCATACTTCCAGATTGATACACATTTTAGTGCTATATCAATAAAAACACTTCTATATAAATAAGCACACATAAAAGTGATGCTAATGGAGTCCATCCCCTATCTCCTCCCAAACAAAATCTGGTTTAGAGGTCCATCCCCTATCTTCCCCTAAACCGTGGAGTACATCCCCTATCTCCTCCCACACAAAACAATGTATGCAAATGCAATGCTCAATCAATACACGTATTTTCTGTATCAATGCAATAATCAAAATTAATGACTTAACCAATGTGATTAGTTTCAGTTATTCCTAATCCACATGCAATGTCTACAACAATCACGACTATCCTCCACCGATAGCCCAAAACAGTTATTTCTAGACTGGAAATAAATATATCAACAATTCAATGGGCGAGTGATTTACATTATCCAACTACACCATTTAATCAATAAATTTCCCAATTTCATGAATTTAACCAAATTTCCCAATTCCCTTAAATTAATTATAAAAATTAATTAATTTAAACAACTAGGGTTTTTCCCAAAATTATCAAAGTAACCCCAATTTATCAAAATACCAAAACTTAGAACAAAACTTATAAAATAGAGTAGGAAATCCCTACCTCGAAGAAAACAACCCAAATGGAGAAGACAGAGATGAATACCCAAATACCAATGTGCTCCAAATCGCCAAATGTTCAGATTAAATGAAAGCCCTCGACTCCCTCTATCTTTTTAATAAAGCAACTAGGGTAGAAACACACTCTAAATAGATCAAACCTAAGAGAGAAGGTGAGTAGGGAGAGAGAGAAGTCGGACCTAGGGTTTGGAATCAAAAAGAAGATGAAAAAGACTGATCAAAACCTGCTGCTACGTATATAAACTGGACAGGCTCGCTCGAGCGAAGACTTAGTCGCTCAAGCGACCAGACACAGAAAATCTACGCTCGAGCCAAGGAGGCCTTGCTCGAGCCAACAACCCAAAAGCTCGCTCGAGCGAAAGAAATCTCGCTCGAGCGAAGAACTCAAACCCTCAAGTCTGTAACCAGACACACGCTCGAGCGAAGGAAAACTCGCTCGAGCGAAGAACGAACTAACTCGCTCGAGCGAAGAAAAGCTCGCTCGAGCCAAAAACCTCTGCTCTCAGGTCTTACTTCAAAATGCAATCCTCGTTCGATCGAAGAAACCCTGGCTCGAGCGACGGACCAAAACAAAGAGCTCGCTCGAGCGAAGAACTGCTCGCTCGAGCGAAGGGTCAAAAATCTGGGCAGCAACTCTTTACTCCCAAGCTCAACCAACCTGCTACAAACCTGCCCATTGCATCCTATAACTCCAAATGAGAAAATAAAGGACGACAACAACAAATATACAATGACAGAATAAACGGAACCCAAGTCTGGATACAATGATCAAATGGGAAAAGACCGGGGTCGCTATACTCTTCAGCCTAGATCCTGATCTCGGCTGAAGAGAACAAAGTGTTGGTTTTTCTAGCCAACCCTCTCCAGCCTAGATCCTGATCTCGGCTGAAGAGAACGAAATGTTAGTTTTTCCTTCCAACCCTCTTCAGCCTAGATCCTGATCTTGGCTGAAGAGAATGAGGTGTTGGTTATTCCGGCCAACCCTCTCTAGCCTAGATCCTGATCTCGGCTGAAGAGAACAAAATGTTAGTTATTCCAGCCAACCCTCTCTAGTCGATATCCTAATCTTGGCTGAAGAGAACAAAGTGTTGGTTATTCCAGCCAACCCTCTCCAGCCTAGATCTTGATCTCGGCTGAAGAATGGAAAATGTTGGTCAAACTTGCCAACCTTCCCAATTGCCCCCCAGTCGGGCAAAGACTTATTAGAAAGAGTTGGCCAATCCTGCCAACCTTCCCAATTGCCCCCCCAGTCGGGCAAAGACTTTTGCGTGGTCAATCCTACTTGTCAACCGTGTTAACTCTAGCCAAAAAGCTTTTTGTCTGGTATCCCTGTTGCACTGGACTCTGCCTTGGTGCGCACCCCATCTTCCTCTGCCCTGATGTGTTGGTGCACTCTCTCCATTAGGGCTTCCATAGTAAGGGGCGGCGTCATTGTCATTGAATCCCTCAATTTATTGCCAGCCGGCAAACCTCGTTTGTACTGTGCGATAGCTAGGTTTGTAGGGTAATTTCCAATATGATTAAAAGTCTCCCAATACCGGTTATTGTAAGACCTCAATATTTCTTTCTCTCCCATGTCTATGGCGAGAAACTTGTCAATCTCCACTGGTGTCTTGGTGTTCGTTTTGAATCTGGTCACAAATGCCTCCGCTAGTTGCGCCCACGAAGCTATGCTACCTTCTGGCAACCTTTCAAACCACGTTAAACCTAGGTCACCAAGGCTGGAAGGAAACAGGATACACATTAAATCCTCGTTTCGCCGATACACGGCCATAACCTGGTAAAAGTGGCTCAAGTGTATGTAGGGGTCCGACTTCCCCTCATAAGTAGTGAATTTGGGCTGGTGGAAGCCTGAGGGTAATGGTGCATTCTCTATTATCGGAATGAACGGTGACCTCTGCAACCTTGCTAATGCTTTGTCTGCTGGTTCATAGGCAAGGCGTGGCTCTGGAATTCCAACCTCGACACTTCCATGTGTTCTAGGAGCCAATCGTTGTAGTGCGGAGACTCTGTGGGGGTTGCGAGCCTGAGTGTCTTCTCTCATTCGAGCCCTTTCAGTCCTCATTCTCTTAGGCCTGGAGTAGCGTGTCCTGGAAGTCTTTGACCGTGTATCGCTCGACCTGAGGTTTCTACTTTCAGTTTGTGATGGTGTGACTTGTCTGTCATGATCTTCTGAGTGGCAAGAGTGTCTGTTGTCTTTGCGCCCCTCTTTTCCTGCCACCCCTTTGCCTTTTATCTGGCTCTTCATAGACTCTATGTCAGCCACCATTCTTCTTATTATTTCGTCTTGCTCCCTTACGCGATCTTCGAGAACCTGAGGATCCATCTTCCGCCTCTGTCTATCAGGGCTTGGAGAGCGGTGTGGACTTGAGCCCCGTCTTTCTCTCGCTTCTCTTTGCAGATTCCTTCATTGGGGATCTAATTCCGCCATGGGTGGGATAGAAGGTAAACCTTCGCGCCTCCCACCCCCTTCTGGGGTTTGCCCATCTATAGCAGATTGCGAAAAATCTTTGTTGTGCGCCATTGATTTCAACTAGAGAGGAAAACTCGATCAAAAGGTTTTGTTCTATGTGTCATTCCCACAAACGGCGCCAATTGTACAAGCACAAAAATAATCTTCTCGTATGATCCTGTTGATCAAGTTTGCACTCCTCCAAACAACGTTGCTTTGCCACCTGAAAACACAAACATGAGCTAACCGGCGGGTGTGTGCCAGAAACCCCTCCGATACCTAAGTCAACAACTAGACAATAGACAATAAGCTCTGTGTATTCTAGAGTAAGAATTGGGATACCTGTACATAGGTCTGGTCATGAGCTTTTATAGATTCTGCCCGACCCAATCCTAGTAGGATTCCAACTCTCATTATAAGAGTCCTTCTAGGAATCACACACCCTACTCACTACTAACCAAGTGAGATGGTTTGCACAATCCTAGTAGGACTCTACTCTCCTTAGCAGAGTCCTCCTAGGAGTCACACTCCTACTCACTACCAACCAAGTGAGATGGTTTTGCACTATCTCAGTAGGACTCTACTCTCCTTAGCAGAGTCCCCATAGGAGTCATACTCCTACTCACTACCAACCAAGTTACCTCCTTTATATAAGTTGCTGCAACCACACCGAGCTAAGTTACCTCGGTCACACACTTAGGTAATGATGCAGATGGCGCCCGGCCGAGCTATACCAAGACCGACATCCTTTCTCACCAATACCTCGGCTCACCACCAGGCCCACTTATTTAGGTAGCTCGGTCCAAAGTATCTCTGCCGAGCTTTCATACAACATGGGACCGAGCTACTCGAAGCCCATACCTCGGCTCCGTGCTCAACATGGGCGAGCCGTGATGACCATACTACAGGTTGGCATCCTGCTGAGCTACACCTTGCTTGGCCCATCGCCCTGCCATCATCTCGGTCTGAAGCTAGATAGGTCCCTAATCCCAGCAACATATCCAACCGTCGTGGTACCTACCTCGTTCCAAAGCCGAAATACAAAATATCTCCTTGGCCCATTGCGCGGCCCAACTTCCAAAGAAGACTCGTCCTAGCTCGGCCAAATTTGTTCACAAATTACCCTTTCACTAATTTATCATATATTACCCGAGATTATTATCCAAAATAAGATTCAACTTGCTTAGTTTGGATTTTTAGGATTCACTTTTTAAAAAATTGAAATTTTTTATTTTCTATGTTTTTTTTTTTTTTGTTTTCACTGATTTTTTTAAATATTCTAAGCATTTTTTTTTAATTTTTAGATACACTAACGTAAATACACTTAAAAACTAAAATATTTGTAAAAAAATATTTAGAAAATTCACTAAATACCAAAACTATTTAAAAAAAATATGAGAATTTAATACATTTTTTGTATTCTTGTGGATTTATTGATTTTTTAAAATATTTTTTCACAAATATTTTACTTTTTAGATACATATAAGTAAGGTGAATCTAAAAAAGTAAAAAAAAATTGTTTAAAATTTTAAAATTATTCACTAAAAACAAAAAAAAATACAAAAAACAAAAACTTAATTTCTAGAAAATTGAATCTAAAAAATTGAAACCAAACACACTGATTATTTTTCATAGACTTAAAATGGGAAAAAAAAAAAAAAAGGGATTGACATTGTATTTGTTTTGACGGATGCATAAAATATTTTTCATAAAAAATATTTTCCTATGATTAATTGCAGCCTTAAAATTAACACATTAATACTTCAACAATGCTATAGACCCCCAAAAAACACAACCCCTACAACCCCACTCACCCGCGATTGGTCCAGGAAGGAAAGAAAACATAAATAAATAAATAAAAATACATGATTGGTCCACATTATTTTGGGGCTCACGGGTGTCCCCAACCTTGGTCCACATCATTTTGGTGATGCCATTTGGGGCAACTAATGCACCTGTAGCTTTTATGGACTTAATGAACAGGGTTTTCAAACAATTTCTTGATGAATTTATAGTTGTGTTTATTAATGATATTTTGATTTACTCCATAGTCCAAAAGTAGGGAAGAACATTAGAATCATCTGAGAACTGCCTTACAGATCTTAAGAGAAAGGAAGTTGTATGCAAAATTGTCTAAATGTGAATTTTGGCTAGACTATGTAACATTTCTGGGACATGTAATCAACAAAGATGGCATTACGGTGGATCCACAGAAAATTGAGGCTATTATGAATTAGCCAAGACCAACCAATGTGTCAAAAGTCAAAAGCTTTCTAGGGTTACAGGTTATTATCGTAGATTTGTGAAAGATTTCTCAAAACTTGTTATGCCATTGACACAGTTAGCACAGAAAAATATACCATTTGATTGGAATGATCAATGGGAGTCAGCTTTTCAAGAACTAAAGACTAGATTGGTAACTACACCAATTCTAACTTTGCCTAATGGTATTGATGCTTTCTAGATCTACAGTGACGCATCATACAAAGGCTTAGGGCGTGTGTTAATGCAGAATGTGAATGTGATTGCGTATGCTTACCAGCAACTCCGACTGCATGAAAAGAATTATCCGACCCATGACCTTGAATTGGCAGTTGTGGTTTTTGCACTTAAAATTTGGTGCCATTATCTATATAGAGTGACTTGTGAAGTGTATACTGACCATAAAAGTCATAAATATTTCTTTACCCAAAAAGAACTGAATATGAGATAGAGAAGATGGTTAGGGTTGATTAAAGATTATGACTTGCAGATTTTGTACCATCCTAGAAAGGCAAATACAGTTGCAGATGCTTTGAGCAGAAAATCCATTGAAATTTGTCATGCTTGCTCACCGCTCAGAAAGAGTTGCTATGTGATTTGGAAAGAAACGAAATTGAAGTTGTTTTACGTGAACAGGGTAGAGTTCTAGCCATCATTTCTGCATAACCAGCTATACTTGAGGAAGTTAAAGAAAAGCAATTAGAAGATGAATTCTGAAGAAAATTGTGGAAGAAATTGATTCAAAACCAAGACCGGGATTTACGTATGAAAATAACGTGTTGAAATTTCAAGAAAGGATTTATGTACTAGATTGTTCTGAATTGAGGAAATGTATTTTACCTGGGGCTCATAGTTCTAAATTTGCTATGCATCCGAGAAACACGAAGATGTATCATGATTTGAAACAGAATTTCTGGTGGCCTGGAATAAAGAAATGTATTGTTGATTTTGCAGCTAAATGTTTGCATTGCCAACAAGTAAAGGTCGAACATCGAACATCAACGACCCGCTAGACTACTTCAACTGCTTCCAATACCGGAATAGAAATGAAAGCATATCACCATAGACTTCATTGTTGGACTGCCTCGCTCCTCCCGAGGTATGGATTCTATTTGGGTCATAGTTGATCGTTTGACTAAATATGATCACTTTTTACCTGTTAAAACTTTTTATAATGCGGATAAATTAGCTGACATCTATGTAAATGAGATTATGAGACTACACGGGGTGCCAGTATCCATTGTATCTAACAAGGATTCTAAATTCATTTCAAGATTTTGGAAAAATTTGCAACAGGCTTTAGGAACTGAATTGAGGTTAAGTAGTGCTTATCACCCATAGACCAACGACCAATCTAAACAAACCATTCAAACTTTAGAAGATATGCTCAGAATGTGTGTGTTAGATTTCCAAGGAAATTGGGAGACCTACTTGCCATTGGTTGAATTTGTGTACAACAACAATTATCATTCAAGAATCGGTATGGCTCCTTATGAAGTTTTATATGGTAGAAAATACCGTTCTCCGATCTATTAGGCCGAGGTAGGTGATCGACCTTTGTTGGGACCGAAACTTGTGCAAGAAACAACTGAAAACGTGAAATTGATTCAACAAAGATTGAAAACTGCACAAAGTTACCAAAAGAGTTATGCGGATGTCCGAAGAAGAGGTAGAGAATATGACGTTGGGGATTGTGTGTTTATGAAAGTAACTCTTAGGAAAGGGCAAAGACGATTTGGAGTGAAAGGAAAGTTGGCTCTGAGATACATTGGTTCGTATGAGATTCTAGAGAAAATTAATTCAGTAACATACCGAGTGGTTTTACCTCCGATCATGGAGCAAATGCATAATGTCTTTCATATTTCAATGCTTCAAGATTACTTGAGAGATCATTTACACGTGATTGAGCCAACACATCTGTTATTGAAAGATGATTTTAGTTATGAGGAACAACTGATTCATATTGTCAATCGAAGGATCAAAAGGCTAAGAAACAAAGAAGTTCCATTGGTGAAAGTTAACTGGCAGAACCACGGAGGGACATATGCAACTTGGGAAACTGAGGAAGATATGATGAAAAGATATCTTGATTTGTTCCCTCTGGATCTGGTGTTCTTCCAAACTGAAGGTAATTTGAGTTTGGAGGACCAAACTCTTTAAGAAGGGAAGACTATAACAACCCTGACCTGTGATTTACGTTAATATTTTATTAAGAATGCCTAATAAGTAATTAAGAGGAAATTCTAAGTAAATTACATATGAATTGTGTTATTTGTGTTTGTATTTGTTTGTCGTAGAAATATATGTTTGTGTTTATGTTCTGCTTTGCGAATTGAAGGCCTTACGGCATTAGATCACGAAATCGACTCGGTATATGTGTTATTAAAAAATTTTAGAATTTTATAGTAAGTTTAATTGAAATCTAATTCAGAATCAAATAATTAGAATAAATTAGAGGCGGATTGATTAACTATAATCACCATGACTAACTTAACTTAGTCTAGTCCTATAAAAGGGTCCAATTAAGCTTATATGCTCATACTTACAACCCCTTAGCTAAGATTAGAGAGAGAGGATAAGAAAGGACTCAACAATTTGGTGGGAGAAAGAAGAAATTGAAGGAGATTTGGTTGAGACATGAGGAATTGAACTAAGACAATACTTGAATTCAACATTAGGTATGGAATTCATTCTAAATTCTTGGAATTAAGCCATGTAGAAACTAAGTTCATGGAGTTGTAGGATCATTGGCATGAATTTGAGTGGGTTAAACATGAATTACCTTGAATAGGATGAATTTGAGATGAATTGCATACATGCATGTGCATTACATTGCATTTAGAGCATGTTGTCCAAAAATTTGTCCCATGCATGTTCCTATTTTGGTTTTCGTTTAAGAATTCACCATGTTTTTGAATAGAACATCTCATTTGATCATGATTTGGAGACTTGGAATCTCGTTCATATCATGCATGTCATGTTCATATTGTGTTTTTAACATTCCAAGCTTGATTTTGTACAAATGACAAAGCTTTTAGGCTTAATTTTGTGAAATGGATTTTGACTCATGATATATTATGAATTTATAAGTGTTTTCTTAAGTTTTGGCCCAAAAGAATATGTTTTGTTGCCTTAGAATTGAGTTTTGAAGCTAGGAGTGTAATCTGAAAATTCTAGAATTCTGTATCACTGCTCGAGTGAAGAAGTCTAAACTTGAGCTTAAAATTCATGCTCCCAGAAATTTTACAGAACTTTGCAGACCGCTCGAGGACCAAAGTGGCACTCAAGCAAGAACCTTGTTTACTCAATCTTTGACTCGAGTGACCATCAAGCATCCGTCGAGCGAAAAAAATCATATAACCAGTACTTTTGCAGACTTTGCAAGCCGCTTGAGTGACCAATGTTGCGCTCGAGCGAACTGCCATGTTTTTGAAAATTTGACTAAGTGTTTCAAGTTACATTTTGGCATCCTTGTTGCATCTTAGGCATTCCTAAGCCCTAATTAAGACATAATAATGAGGATAAAGATTAGAAACACACCCAAGCCAAAAAAAAAATTTACATGAATTCCAAGCATATGTTTCAATGTGTATCCGTTTTGCATTTGTGTAGGTCACGCGCTATAGGCTATCTGGTTATCTACTCTGTTTGTCTACTTTATCTATTCTGTCTGTCTGCTATTGGAGCCAGCTATGAGTAATAACTTTGTAAAGCTATATTCAATTATAAATATTTTCTAAATAATATATTGTTTGCTGAATTATTATCTTCTGTATGAATGAATAGTTGTCTAATATTTCTAAAATGTATTCGTGGCATCATTAGCTTCGGATAACATCTGTTATCTGTTCTATTATATCCCAATTATGGGCCAACTGAACGTCTCATGAGCCAACTGTTATGGATCCTTCTGTATATGGCCCAATTATGGGCCAACTGAACGTCTCATGAGCCAACTGTACCATCTTCGTGCACGTGAGTCAACTGTATGCCTTTATGGCTGTCCCTTTATAGGTCAACCGTTTCTATTAATACTGATGGATGTACCACATATAATTTACTGTAAATTCTGATTATGAATATGATTCTGATTCCATTTTTGTTATGAATACTGATTTCTAAACAAGAATATGAATCCACTTCTGATATGAGCTGAATTTTGTTTTCTGTATTTGTTATGGACAACATTCATTAAATCCTTTACCCTGTTATTATTCACTAGGCTCTAACTCACTGTATTATTTACGTATGTAGATGACCGGGCGCGTGACCAAGCTCGGAGTTGATTGCTTGGACTTTCATTTTGTCGGCCAACCTTTGTGCCTCCCGAGGAGGTTCCAAAAAGAATCAAGTGGTTGAGTTTTGTGAACTAAATTTAAGACTTTGTTTTCTTTTACTGAATCTAAACAAGTTTCTGTTTATCTGTATATTGGGCTAAGTCCTATTTTGGTTTAATCTGTACATGAGGGTGACATAACACTAATGTAATTATGATGTCACATGTGTGTATATAAAGTTTTAAATTTTTGTTCCATGCATGTCTACACAGCTTTATGGACATTGTATTTTGTATAGTTGCTTCCGCTAGCCCCTTAATTATATGTTATACTGTATAAAGGTCTTCAGTAAACCAAGGATTACTGGCTGGTTACGATACTAAACCTATAGAGGGGTTTGAGTCGTGACACCGATGAAACCCAATTGATTGTGGTCGTCGATTGCCGTTGACTATATATCAGAAAGAGAAAGAGAAAGAGAAAAGAAGAAGTAAGACGTGATCACCGAGAATCAAGAAAAGAAAGAGAGAAGAACAAAGGCAGAATGTGACGCCCCAAATCTACACTAAGGGTTGTAGTCAAGGGAAAGTCACTAATGAGTCCTATGGCCAATAACTAAGTAAGATCCCAGAGCCGGAGGAGTCAAATTAGCCTCCCTTCTAAGTCCATCTTTATTAGGTAGCGCACTACCCTTTTAACAGATCTTAAGAGGCATTGGCATAAGGTCTTATAAGCAACGTCAGGGATTATATTGATATTGGAATATAAGTTCATAATAATAGGATAATTACAAATATCCTTAATTACAAAAGCTCGTTCCATTAACATTACATCCCAAAAAAAAATTTAAAATTTCATATGAACCTTACGAAATATCAAAAGGGAAATTTCTAACTTTTCTAAGATAGCCAAATGTCTTTGAAGGTTTCCGGCTCATTCTCTCCTGCTATAAGCTCCTCTTTGGCACCTGGCATGATATGCCGTGAGCTTTGAATACCCAATCAACACACATACACCCCATCATTTTTTCCCAGTCCAATACACAACAGCATTTAAAAAAACAGAGGAAAGGGATCATAGCATTTAAGTTCATAACACAGATTATATGGTTAGCTGTTAGTAGTCTAGAAATCTCCCAAAGAGATTTCGTTCTCTCAACTCCAAGAATTGGACGAGGATTATTTGGTATGCCCTCTCTTTTGCTGCTTTGTTACAGACCTTACCTCGGATGCCTACAAACGGTTATATACCGCGTAGCGCCACCCACAGAGCCTCAAAATAGACGGTAATGATAGGCCTTGCCCAAATCCCTCCTTACACCGAACTACCTAGGGTTCGAATACAACCGCTCCATTCAAGGGTTCTGAAACAACCATTTGCGTAAGACTTGCTCATTTTAATCCCCTACTAATATCAACTTAACATTCTCAGCATTTATTATATATAACTAGTGTGGTCGTCAACCCTCTTTACCAATCCATTTAGTTTTTCCCTTTTCACGTTGAGTTCATTACATATTAGTGGATAGCACAAGTAAGAACATAATAAGGTCATTCAAGGTGAAACTCAAGCATGCAAGTATAACATATATTATAACAAATATGTCATGATAGCACAAAAACATTAACTACAACAAGAACCACACTTTTTAGATTTCCAGCACTACATGGTTCAAAAATAAATATAGAAAAAATAATTTTTTTAAGGGTTTCAGAAATGTGGCATCTTGAGGATTTGTAGAGAATCAAGTCTAGTTTTGTAACGAAAGTAGGGTGGCCCTTTTTGATTTTTAAATATTTAAGAAATACACAGACCCTGTCCAGATTTGACAACTATTACAAAATTTGGTGTTTATCTTAAAATACTCATTCATTTTCATTGAAATAATTTTTTTTGAAATCTAACCTTAATAGGAAGATTTTGATATAAAAATGAATGTGAGACCATTTTTCTATAATGTTCTAGAATTTTCTAAAGTTCTCTGTTTAATAGGTTCTTTGCAGCAAGTATTTAGAAAAATAAAAGGAGTCATAAAAACACATCCATGGTCTTAGAAAAAAATTCTCACATATTCTATATATGTCAATTAATACCCCTTTAAAACATATTTTGGGTTGGTGAAGGTTTGCTATGGAAATAAAATCAAAAAACCTTGTGAAAAGCTTGTTGGAAATTATAAGGAAGAAAAAGAACATTTCATTTTCAAACCATATATCATCTAACAAATGTAGTGAATCTTAGTATCATATGAAATACATTTTTAGCATGTCTTATGAGGGGGAAAAACATGTTGATTCATTGAGAGAAGAGGTGTATGAGATTTACTTTAGCTTGCTAGATTTTTTTTTTCCTACTTGTATCTCTCTTTTTCTTCTCTTTTTGTCAAACTCACTTGCTTGCCCTTTCCTTCTCTTTTTAGCTGTGGGTTGTGTGTGTATGGAGTGACAAAAAAATGAGCTAGTAAGGCTTGTATTTATAGGCCAAGAGGAGAGAGAAAATGGTTGAATGGTTTGGTTGAATTTCAATGGAATCTGGTTTGGTTGGTTTGTAATTGGATCCAATTAGAATTAGTGTTAATTAATCTTGATTAAGAAAAAGTAATCCTATTTATTAGTTAATTAGGAGACAAGAGTACATTGCATTTATTGCTACCAATTTTTTCATGTTTTCAAAGATTTTCTTGAATATTCAATTCAAGATTTGCTACATAAAAAAAATAATTTTTTTGGTCCTTCTCACCTATTCACAACTTTCCACCATTCTCACATGTGAGAATTTGATTTCTTTTGAATAAAATATAGTGGATATTTTGTATAAATTAACAAAATATTAGTTGTACTCTTATTGAATAAAATATTTGAGTTTTTGGGGCCAAAATGCAATAATAAAGAAAGAAAAGGGCCGAATCTGAAATTTTGAAATAAAACATATATTTAAGTTATATATTAAATAAAATAATGATAGGAAAAGTAATTCGGGTCACGTGATGTCGATTCGCAACAAAAGGCGAGATATCGGGCTAAAACGGCGATTACTAAAAACAAGGGTTTTTCTCTTATAAATTTTCATTCTAGGGTCTCTAAATTATTGGTTTGGGGTTTTAAAATATTTCCTAAGTTCTCAGAGTCGAATAGGGTTTGCCGGTTAGCTCGTGCAATCGTTCTTGATTTCTAGGGTTTAATTTGCAAGAAAAGAAGAAACAAGGTTTCTTATTGAAATTCTTTAACTATAAGAGTTTGGAGAAATTACAAAAAGTTAGGGCCTCACACAGGGAGGAAGAAAAATGCTACAGGACTTTTGGATATAAGCAAAAGGTTATAAGACTAAATAGGCTACACCTCTTTCAAAAAAGACTTGTTGGCAATTTGCCCTTCTATCTATACAAAAAATTCATACAAAAATCACACTACATGAATGATATGATAATGTTATTTTAATAAAGAAACATCATCATTATGAACATTTTGTTTTAAAATAAATAGCTCTTATTAAATTATAGAGAAAATAGGTGATAAATATAATTTAGAAAGTGTCTAAGACATTAGATCCAGTGAATATTTCTTGTTGCTAAGAGGTCCATGCTTTGTAAAATAGTTTGGTGAGAAGTCGAGAAGGACATTTTGTTTCTAATTTTACCCCTTTACTTTCTTTTATCTGTTTGACTTTTCATTGACTATCTGTTCAAATTGTTTAGCCTATCTATTTAAATTTTTCTCTATCTATTCAAAGTTTTTACCTATCTATTTAATTTTTTTAACCTTTTCAATTCTAATTTCATTTATTTGTTTAAATATTTGTCCAAATGAAATTCTATCTGTCAAATTTTGGCCTATCTATCCAATTTTTTTGTCTATCTATTTAATTTTCCATCTAATTTGAACAGATTTATTATCTTATCTGTTGAAAATCAACAATAACGGATCTGTTTAAAACAAATCTATTCTTGTAATCTACTTTTTCTTCATCACTCACTATCTGTTAAAATCATTCCACAAACAAATATTTATCATCATTATAGCACAGATTCATCATCATCATCATCATCAATAACAATAACAACAACAACAATCCTAATCAACAATAACAAACTGTAAAGATAAGGCGCATTTTGATAGAAAATGCCATGAACGTAAATTGTGTGGTGCTTACCATCCATGAACCCCAGTCCAAAAGATTTAGATTTGTATACATATACATATACATATACATACACATACATACTACAACAATTTCCATTTTTGGCGACCAAATTTGACGAAAAAAAGGAAATTTAGTCACCAAAAATTATAGAATAGACAACTAAAAATTACATTAGTCGGCGTTGAAAACAATTAAATTTTTTTAGTAGCTATATATTAATTATTGGTGACTAGAAAAAAAAAATAGTTGCTAAATAAGACACAATAAGCGATTAAAAATTGTTTTAGTCAACATTAGTTCATGTTTTAGGCTACTAAAGTTTGTTTTAGTCACGGTACACTAGTTTTTGCCTACTAAATTCTTGTATATCAAAGAGTGAGAAGGAGGGAGGGGAGAGAGAGAGAGAGCGAAAGTTCTGTGTCGCTAATCGGATAACTCCAGATCCCCCTTGTCGTTGGGGCATATCGATGGAACCTTGTTGAGGAATGACTGCGACCCTCGATCTAAATCTACGTGGTAGAGGATGTATTGGTGGATAGAAGAGGTGAGGTGAGGTGGAAACGACGGTTGGACTACGCATGTGTAGACACCTTATTTTGACCGACCTTAAGATTTGAGCACTTTCTTTTGAACACCCCATAATGAAAATTGGAATATGCCATTTTATGAATTTCTCTGTAGAAAAATCAGATTGAAACTTTAATCCCAAATTTCACCCATTTTGGCCAAATTATTAATTTGTAGTATTTTATAATTTTATATGCTTGTACATATTTTTAGGTGGTGTTATATAAATTGGTACATTTTAGCTATTTTGATAAATAGAATATAATAAAAAAATAATTAAAAAAAATAGAGTATGGTCAGGATATTTTTGGGGCGGGGATATGAAAGAAGAGATAGGGAGAATATCATTATGAAAATGTTTTTGGGTGGAAGAAAAGAAAAGAAAAAATGGGTCAGAAAGGTATGATTATATTGTTGGTATTGGAGAATACAATTATGAAGACATGTGGGTGGAAAATGATAGATGAAAAAAAATAAAAATAAATGGGGGTCAATAGGAATGATAAGGTTTTGAGTGGGAATGTATGTAGTGAGCACCGAATATGAGAAGGAGGGAGTGTGCATGGTCAAGGGGAAGGTGTAGAGTGTTTGTTTAGTGGAAAAAAAAAGCTGAGAAGAGAGTGAGGGCAGCATGGAGAAAAAATGAAAAAGATGACTTCTTTTTTTTTTTTTTTTAAATATCTCTCTGTCTTGAGAATGCGGAGGTTGGTGGCAAAGTTGTATAAATTTGATTATTGGTTTTGATGGAGTGATAGAGAATTTTCAGCAAAGGGGGTTCTGAGTGGGGGATGAATGAGATTATGATTTAGAGAGAAAAGCTAAGAAAGAGTGGAGGAAGAGGGCTTAAAAATATATATGTATATATATATATATATATCTGTGGTGGATAATAATAGAGGGACTATTTGAGCTCTCTCGAGGTGGTCCATTAAAAAAGAAAGAAAAGAGGCACGATCTGATCTCTCTTTCTCGGTTGAAAAAAAAAGGGGGAGGAGATGAACATGGAGCGAAAATGAAACCGGTCGGGCTCTCTCTCATTTTTTATTTTGATCCCAAATAGCTTATCAGCCGCTTGCTCACAGCCCATGGCTGCCACTCCAAGCGCCGTCGTCATCACCGAAGACATCCACTGCTTGTGTGTCTCCCATCATCTTAGCCTCCGAGCACACACCGACGCCGGCGGCATCATCTTGCTCGTCCAAGATGAAAAGGTCTGAGGCCTCCAACTCCTCAAGGATGGACAGTGGATTGATGTTCCTCCCATACGCTATTCCATTGTCATCAACCTTGGTGACCAACTTGAGATTGTGAGATAGTTCAGGGGCTTCCGTTCAAAGGTTTTGGATTGTCGTTCACCGGTGGGTCTACAACGTTGGTTATTTCAGTGCTTCTACATGTGTGTGGTTAGTGAATGACCTGGGGACGTCTGGTTTGGTGGTTCTGCAAGTGCGTTATCACCGGATTAATCTCTGTCGGTTCATGTTAGTCCGTTACCGTTGTGTTGCTGTCGAAGTCCATGTTTTGTGCTCTGCCATGGTGAGCTGAATTCAACATTACTCTCTCTCTCTCCATCCATGGCTATGGGTTCATCGCTGTGGCTCGAAATGGTTCACGACTTGGGTATTGTTCTCTGCGGATCTATTCTCTGGTCTCGTCTCCTTTAATGAAGGATTGGCCAGGTCTGTTTGTCATTGGTCTAAGTTTGGACTCATGAAGGTTGGTGTATGGGTTTTTTCGGGTGCTGGTTCAGTTAGCAGCTGGCTGGAGATGCCCTTGCTGGGTTATGAACGCTCCAAGGAAGACGATGAAGTACTGCCTACGTACTTCATGTGCGTTCAAGTGTTCTTTTGGAGCTGGCGTGTGTGCCTCATGGTCAGAGTATGCATGGGTTCTGTAGCAGAGGCAAGTTTGTTTGGGTGTTATTCCGATGCCGCTTCACTGGTATTAAGAGAAAGGATGATCGGTGGTCCGTTTGTTGGTGCTCCGAAGTGGTCTTGGTTCAGTCTTCTTCGGCGCTGTTGCAATAATTCTCGCCGGAGTTGCCATGTTCGCCGGTTATTTTGGCCTTTGCCGCTAGTTTGGGGTATGATTATTATATATATATGTACGGGGAGGAAATAATTCTCCTCGTATAATCCTGTTGACCAAGTCCACGCTCCTCCGTACGACGTCGCTTTGTCACCTGAAAACACAAACGTGAGCTAGCCGGCGGGTGTGTGCCGGAAACCTCTCCGATGCCTAAGTCAGAAAACTTGACAAATAGACAAAGCTCTAAGTTCTCAGAAAGATTGTGTTCAATTACCTCCTCCAAGGTGATGCTTGTGAGCTTTTATAAGTTTCATATGGCACAATCCTAGTAGGACTTGTATTTCTCCATACAGAGTCCTCCTAGGATTCAATCTCTTAAGGATAATGCTTATCCTTTTACACCCTCCCCCACTGCTCAAACCAAGTGGGATGGTTTTCTTTACGGCCGAACTTCCTTTCGACCGAAGTAAACTTGGCTATATCGAGTCACAGAAGGCCGAACTATCCTTAGCTCGGTCCTCTCCTCCAAATCTTTACTTCGGCTGCCCTGTTCAACCTTGATGCGCTTAGATCAGACTTCCAAGTAACAAGTTCTGACCGACCTAACCATTGTAAGTCACGACCGGACTAACTCTGAGATCGGCCTAACTGTGAGTTGCCTCCAGACCGGAGTAGTTTTACTCTTTCTTGGGCCGAAGTAACATTTACTTCTCCCAGCCGGAGTAACATTGCTCTCTGGGCCGGAGTATCCTTTACGGCCTTCTTACTTAGTCCTCCGCGTTTTGGGCCTCAAAGCCCAACTTGCAGCTCGGCCCAATTTTTCCCAAAAATTACCCTCTCAATTGCCCCTTAATTCCATCTGCATAGCATGATTGGGATTACCAGTCCACTGGCCGAGCTAGTGTCGTTTTAAGCTTTTCCAGCCGAGCTAAAAAATACTTTAGCCTCTCCGGCCGAGCTAAAAACTCTCGAGTTTTAAGCCGAGCTAATTTTACTCCTGGCCATGTTTTGTCCGGTCAAAAACGTCTCTTCAATCATAATGTCTGTAACGCTTCCCATTCTTATGACACGTGGCATGTTTTGGTTGGCTAAGGACGGCTGTCATGCCGTCTTTCGTACTTCGTGAAATTTGAACAGTCCCGCCCAAATTTTGGGCTTTCTAACAAAATCAATCCCTGAGGCTAGGGTCCCCTCACTTTTGCCATTTCTCCATCTTCTCTCTCTGTGTTCTTGCTGCTCGTGCTCTTTCTTTACTGCGACAGTCTTCATCTTCAGTCCTTCCTTATTTAATTCTGGTAAGCAAATCCATTTTCCCTTCATGTTTTTGCTTTTACATTCGTTTTGTGCAACTGTATATCTAGTTTTCGTATGCTTTTGCGAAACATTTCTTCCATTTATCTGCTCTGCTTTTGTACTTTCTATGAAGAAACCAGTAGAACTTGTATGTGTATGAACTATTTTGTAGGAATCTTAGATCCAAAATCACCTAGCAACCGGACTAGAAAACTGTTTGTGTTATGTATGTGGATAGATTCTGAACATAACCGAACTAGAACTTGTAGGAATATCAGTAGTTTCTTCTGACCCACTTTAGCCAAGATAAGATCACCGAACAAGCTTGCATATACCGAACTAGGTACTTCGGTCTCCAACCGAGCTAAGACCTTGGGGCCAAGCCGGCTTTCTTAGTTCTGAAACCGAACTCAGAAAGCCGCCCCTAGGGGCTCAGCCGGAGTAACTTTCCTCACATCGCAACCGATTTAGGCCTTGGGACTAAACCAGCTTTCTTAGTTTTTTAGACCGAACTCAGAAAGCTGCCCCTAGACGTTAAACCGGTCTAAACTGCTCCAAACCGAGCTAACAAACATTCTGAAGAGCCGAGGTAGAACCAGCCCACTAAGCCGAAGTAGGATTTGTATATCTTGCTTATAATTTGTAGCGCGGTCCAACGATCTGTGCTTAACCCCTTTGTTTTCTACTTTGCAGACTTAGGTTGCCCAGGCACTCCCGCGTGTGCTCAACCGAGCTACTGAGCCTAGTTTTTGTACCGAAATAACTTATCCGTAATTTATACAACAAATGGGTAAGTATAGATATTTAGTCGAAACCCCTGGTGGCATGGCCGAATTCAGGCAGGACTACCAGATTCCTGATGATGTTCAACTGGAGTTGGCCAAGAAAGATGCTACTCCCTGGGACAATGAAGGCTTCGTCCCTTTCACCCTTCAATCAATAATTGAAACCGGACTACGGTTTCCTGTCCAACCGCTAATCTGCGAATTCCTTAGGCAGACTAGGCTATGTCCCACCCAACTATCCACCAACACATATCGTATTATAATGGGGATAGCCGCATTAAACCACCAAACCGGACTGAATCTTGGTCTGGCCGAAATATTCCATCAGTATTCCATCGGTTCAAAGAATGCTGGGTGGGTATATTACCTTAGAATTCGCCGCCGCCGAGAGAAGATAATTAAGCATACTCCGGACAAAGATCTCAATGATGATGATTTCTTTTGGGTCTCTGGGAACTTTGAGGATTTTCAAGCTCAAATTCCTGGCCGACCTATAAATTGGAAAATGGGAGAGCCTGGTAATTTTACTTCGGTCTTCTGCTTTGTATGTTATCTCGGTTGCTTAATCTGCTAGCCGAACTAACACTTGTCTTTTTTTTTTTGCAGATTTCGCCCATCTCCACTCCTTGTATAGCTATCCTAACCTCGGCGTTTTGCGAGCCGCATTTCGGGTTAAAGAAAGAGATTGGGCCAAGCTTCTAAATTTCGAACCGACCTACCGTTACAGCGGTCGACGGAAGGCAAAAGTAACCGATTTTCTTCTCGAGGAAGCACCGGAGCCGGACCCCACTTTGCCCGAGATAAGACTTGTTCCATTAACCGCTGAGGAAGAAATGGCAAAGAAGAGCAGAGTCAGGGCCCTTCTAACTTCAACAACTAGAGCCGAAGTAACACCAACTACTGAGGTGCAGCCTGCCGTCGTGGCCCTTCCTTCACAACGGCCCTCTTCGTCTCGCCCTTCAAAACGCGCCCGATCTACGTCAGCCGAACAACAACTTGTTGACGAAGTCGAAACCGTCCCCCAAAGTCCTCAACCTGCCTCCCAACCTGAACAAACTGACCGAGCCCGATCTCCGAAGTGGGCTCCGCCTTTGATCTTCAATGACCGAAACATCAAAGTTACTGATTCGGTCGTGGGTGAAAAAGACCACCAACTGGCCTTTAACCTGGCCAAAAGTGTGTGCCTCCCTAAGGACATGGAGCACCACTTGAAGCAACTGAATACCGAAATGAAATCAATTCGGTCTGTTTCCAAGTCCATGGTCTTGGTAAGTAGCTGTCTGCTTTTTCCTGTCTAAATTTTTCTAACTCTTACTTCGGTTCTAAAGGTATCTTTGCTTTGCCAGGCCTTGCAAAAGAACAATGTCACTTACCGGAAAGTCCAAGAGCTCCGCAAAACCACAAGGCAGGCGATGGGGGAAGCCGAAGCAAGGTCGGCCGAACTACAACAAGCCGAAAAGAGAATGGCCGAGCTGGAAGCGGAGAACGGCCGTCTTGCCGATCTAGTTAATTCGGCGGAAGCGGAGAAGCAGAAAGCTGCCATTGTTATGAAGGACAAGTATTTGCGGGAGTTGTTGAAGCTAGAGAAGAGAAAGGACGCCGAAATGAGCGAACTGAAAAAGAATATGGAGGCGGTCGACAAGGGGGGGTACAAGCGAGGTTTCAAGGAGGCCGAGGAGGCCTACGTCAAGCAATGCGATGCCGCCAAGGAGCTTTTCTTCAAGTGCGGCTGGAGGGCGGCTGTGGAGAAGCTCGGTCATGATCAACAGACCGAGGTCTTCAACCCTCCAGAGTACTTTATACCGAAGTCCCTTGTGGGGTACGCGGATGCCATGCAGCAGCAATTCCTTGAAGGTTCAGATACTGACGAAGATTCTGCTTCTGGGGGTACTCCAGTTGAAAACGTGGATCAGACAGATCGGCCGGAGTCCAGAGTGGAAGATCTGGCTATTGAACAGCCGAATGAAACTGTGGCTCCGGTCGATGCCACCGTTGTGACTGAAGGAGTGCTGCCGCCAGAGACCGGTCTTCCAGTAGATGCCGATGCGGTTTTCGATGCTGAAATTGATGAACTTTTCTCTTAGTTTTTTACTTTTTCTTCTTTGTAACCGAACTAAGCCCCCTTGTAATGACTTCTGTTTGAATAAAAATTTCACTTCTCTTATTCCGGTTATTGTGTGTATGCTTGGGTTTGTAATGTCTTCTATTACTCCAAGTGTTATTTCGGTTTTTGGTTGGTTAAACTATACTTACCAGCCAACCACTCCTTAGCCGATATAATTACTTCGGCTGAGGAGTACAGTGTTGGTTCGTTTCAGCCAACCACTCTTCAGCCATACACTTACTTCGGCTGAAGAGCAACAGGTGTTGGTTTATTCCAGCCAACCACTCTTCAGCCTTGCACTTACTTCGGCTGAAGAGTAACAAGAGTTGGTTTGTTCCAGCCAACCACTCTTCAGCCTAACACTTACTTCGGCTGAAGAGTTACGGGTGTTGGTTTATTCCATCCAACCACTCTTCAGCCTTGCACTTACTTCGGCTGAAGAGTAACAAGAGTTGGTTTGTTCCAGCCAACCACTCTTCAGCCTAACACTTACTTCGGCTGAAGAGTTACGGGTGTTGGTTTATTCCATCCAACCACTCTTCAGCCTTGCACTTACTTCGGCTGAAGAGTAACAAGAGTTGGTTTGTTCCAGCCAACCACTCTTCAGCCTAACACTTACTTCGGCTGAAGAGTTACGGGTGTTGGTTTATTCCAGCCAACCACTCTTCAGCCTTGCACTTACTTCGGCTGAAGAGTTACAGGTGTTGGTTTATTCCAGCCAACCACTCTTCAGCCTTGCATTTACTTCGGCTGAAGAGTAACAAGAGTTGGTTTGTTCCAGCCAACCACTCTTCAGCCTAACACTTACTTCGGCTGAAGAGTTACGGGTGTTGGTTTATTCCAGCCAACCACTCTTCAGCCTTGCACTTACTTCGGCTGAAGAGTTACAGGTGTTGGTTTATTCCAGCCAACCACTCTTCAGCCTTACACTTACTTTGGCTGAAGAGTAACAAGTGTTGGTTTATTCCAGCCAACCACTCTTCAGCCTTACACTTACTTCGGCTGAAGAGTAAAAGTGTTGGTTTATTCCAGCCAACCACTCTTCAGCCTTACACTTACTTCGGCTGAAGAGTAACGAGTGTTGGTTTATTCCAGCCAACAATTGAAGTTAGTTTCTCCAGCTAACTTCGAGTATTTGGTTATTCCGACCAAATGTCCTGCAGCCTGGATCCTTATCCTGGGCTTAGGAAGGGTGTTGGTTTAATCCAGCCAACCTCTAAGTTTGTTTTTCTGGCTAACTTAGAATGGAATGCTTGCAATATACTCAAGTCTAGCTAACTTTTACAAAGAGTAATCTGTGCTAAAAAGAATCTCATTTTATTGAAGGAAGAGAAAATTACATAATGTTTGAAGGATAAAAGCTAAAAGTAAAATATCTTGAGATTGGCCGTATTCCATGGCCTAGGGATTGCCTGGCCATCCTTGTCTTCTAGGTGGTATGCCCCTTTGCCGGCTAACCCAACCACTTTATAAGGACCTTCCCAATTTGGGCCTAACTTGCCGTCTCCTGGGACCAAGGTGTTTCCCATTACTTTGCGCAGTACCCAATCGCCAATTTTGAATTGTCTTGGATGAACCTTTTTGCTGTATTTTTTGATTAACTCTCGTTGGTATGAGGCGATGTGGACCAATGCTCTTTCTCTTCTTTCTTCTGCAAGGTTGAGTTCTAAGGCTATGGCTTCTCCATTTAAGTCTGGATCAAAATTTTCGCTTCGAATTGTGGGGAGGCCAACTTCTAGTGGGATCACCGCTTCCATTCCATATGCTAAGGAGAATGGTGTTTCTCCTGTTGATCGCCGAGGTGTCGTGCGGTAGGCCCATAAAACATGAGGAAGTTCATCTGCCCACTTGCCTTTTGCCTTCTCTAGCCTTTTCTTTAGTCCATCCAAGACGACTTTATTTGATGCTTCTGCTTGCCCATTTGCTTGGGGATATGCCGGTGTGGAATTGTAGAACTCTATCTTGTACTCTTCACAAAAGCTCCTAAAGATCCTGCCGTCGAACTGAGTTCCATTGTCTGAGATCAGTGCTTTTGGTATGCCAAACCGAGTGATAATATTCTGCCAAACAAACTTCTTCACATCCTTCTCTTTGATTGACGCCAATGCTTCTGCTTCCACCCACTTTGTGAAGTAGTCTGTTGCTGCGAGAAAGAATTTTCTGCCTCCGGGTGCTGTTGGAAGTGGTCCTACTATGTCTAAGCCCCACATTGCGAAAGGCCATGGGCTAGTTAAAGGTAGGAGTTCTCTTGCTGGTTGATGTATTTGGTGCGCGAATTTCTGGCATTTTTCACACTTCTTCACATATTTTTCTGAGTCTGCTTGCATATATGGCCACCAATATCCTTGCGAAATAGCCCTGTAGGCGAGCGACCTTCCCCCTTGATGACTTCCACATACCCCTTCATGTATTTCGAATAGGAAGGCTTCTACTTTGCTGGGATGAACGCATTTGAGGTAAGGCCCAGAGAATGACTTCTTGTATAATGCCAAAGATGGAGATAGCCAAAATCGTTGTGACTTCGCCCTTATTCTGTTGGCCTCTTTTTTCTCTTCAGGTAGGATGCCGTCTTTCAAGAACAGGATGATGGGATCCATCCAAGAAGGGCCTAATTCAGTGCAATATACTTCTTCTGCTTCGGGGTCTTCTATACTTGGTCTTGGTAAGAAGTCGATGAGTAATGGATGAGGGATCGATGTATCTGCCATTGAGGCCAGGCCTGCTAGCTCGTCCGCTCGGCTGTTTTCCTCCCTGCCAATTTGTTCTATCCTTACCACATCAAACTTCTTGATCTCTGTTCTGACTAACTCTTGGTACTTGGCCATTCTGTCGTCCTTTGCTTCGTATTCGCCCGAAATTTGGTTTACCACCAGCAGAGAGTCACTGTATACCATTAGTTCGGCTGCTTTCATGAAGTGTGCTGACTTGAGTCCTGCGATAAGTGCCTCATACTCTGCTTCATTGTTGGATGCTGGGAAGCCAAGGTTGATTGCTTGCTCTATAACCAGGCCGTCTGGAGAGATGAGGACTATGCCAAGCCCTGCACCATGTCGGTTGGATGCTCCATCCACAAAGAGCTTCCACATCTCTCCAACAAATAGTTTCCAGCATGTGGAAGGGTCAGATGATGCCGTGGGGTCAAGGATGGTGTTTTCTTCAAAGTCCATATTGGCTGTCTGCCCTTCATCCTCTGTTTGAAGTGCTGGTGAGCCTTCGTTTGGCTCCTCCTTGTCGTCCTTAATGTGGTCTGCCTTTGTGCTTGATGGACTACTTTCCACTAGGGGTTGCGCTATTCCGGCGTCAACTTCCGTCCTTAGTTCGGTTGATGGACTATCTTTCACTAGGGGTTGTGCTATTCCGGCGTCAACTTCCGTCCCTAGTTCGGTTGAGTCAGTCAGGTCGACTGGGCAGATATGATGACTTCCAGGAGTAAACTCTGCGACGAAGTCTGCCAAAGATTGAGCTTTTATTGCGGTCTTTGGTTGGAACTTGATATCGAATTGTCCCAACTCTACTGCCCATTTCAAAATTCGCCCACTGAAGTTCGCCCTTTCAAACAGAGCTTTTAATGGAAAAGCCGTGAGGACGACTATGGTGTGGGCATGAAAGTAGTGCGCCAATTTCCTGGATGCCATCATTAATGCTAATGCTAGTTTTTCCAATGGTAAGTACCTTGTTTCGGCTCCCAACAATGTCTTGCTGACATAAAAGATGGGCAAGTGTTGTATTCCTTCTGCACGAACCAACACTGCGCTGACTGCGTGTTGAGAGACTGCTAGGTACAAAAAGAGTTCTTCACCAGGTACTGGAGTAACAAGTAGTGGTGGGGAAGACATGTATTCCTTTAAGCTTTCCAGAGCTCGGTCGCATTCTTCATCCCACTCAAACTTGGCCTTTAAAGCTTGGAAGAACGGTCGTAGCCTGTCCGACGATCTGCTTATGAACCGGTTGAGTGCAGCCGCCATACCAGTAAGATGCTGTACTTCTTTAACTGAGTTTGGTCTCTCCAACTCCTGGATCGCTTTGATCTGAGAGGGGTCGGCTTCTATACCTCGGTTGGTCACCAGGAAGCCCAAGAATTTGCCAGATCCAACTCCGAATGCGCATTTGGACGCATTGAGGCGTAGCTTGTGTTTCTTCAGGATCTGGAACATCTCGCCTAAGTCTTTCAGATGGTCATTCTCATCCTTGCTTTTGACCACCATGTCGTCGATGTACGCCTCCATTGTTCTGCCTAACAATGGTTCAAACATCTTGGTGACCATCCTTTGGAATGTCGCCCCCGCGTTCTTTAGGCCAAAGGGCATGACCTTGTAGCAATATAACCCCCTTGGTGTTGTGAAGGATGTGACCTCCTGGTCTGGTTCATGCATGGCGATCTGGTGGTAGCCTCTGTATGCATCCAAAAAGCTAAGTCGGTTATGTCCTGCCGTTAAGTCCACCAGTTGATCTATCCTTGGTAGAGGGAAGCTATCTTTTGGGCACGCTTTGTTGACTGTTTTGTAGTCGACGCAGACACGCCATTTACCATTCTTTTTTGGCACTACGACGGTGTTGGAGATCCATTTTGGGTAGTGCACTTCCCTTATCGCTCCTGCCTCCAGCAGGTTGCCTACCTCTTCTGCCACTATTTCGGCGTGGTGGAGTGCCGATCTGCGCGTGCGTTGAATGACTGGTCTGGCGGAAGGGTGGACATTGAGTTGGTGACTGATGAAGTTTGGATCAATGCCTGGCATGTCGTAAGGTGTCCAGGCAAACACTTCGATATTGGAAGTCAAGAATTCCATGACCTCTAATCTCTCAGCGCTGGACAACGATGAGCCAAGCAGAAAGAACTTATCCGGGTTCTTCTCATCTATTTTTACCTCCACCAAGTCTTCCACCGCTTTCTGATTAGCTTCTTTGCCGACGTCAGCGAATAGTTCATTACTCTCTGGTTCTTCCACCGAATGAACGTATCCTTTGGCAGCTCGGCTTCCATTTGCTGTGGCGAAGCACTGCTTTGACATGATCTGATCGCCATAGATTTCTTCAATTATACCGGCGTCATTGGGGAACCGCATTACCTGATGGTATGATGACGCCACCGAACGCATGGCATGCAGCCATGTTCTGCCTAGGATGATGTTGTAGGTGGAGGGGACCTTCAATACCCAGAACTCCACCTGTTTTGATACACTTCCAGCTCTGACTGGAAGGATTATTTTGCCGACAGGCCACTCTGGCATGGAGTTGAATCCAATCAGGGGAGAAACTGCAGGTGCCAAGTCTTTGTCTTGCAACTTTAGTTGTTTGAATGTGTCGTAATACATGATCTCACATGAACTACCCTGGTCAATCAGAATCCGCTTGACGTCAAAATCCTTGACTCGGAGAGTGACAACCAGGGCATCATTATGGGGGCAGTAAATTCGTTCCAAGTCCTTATCCGAAAAGGACATGACGTTTGTTGCCTCTGTCCTCCCCTTCTTGATGGCGGGTTGGGAACTTAATACTTCCCTAAAGTGTTCAGCCTTCTTGATTGAACCTCTAAGCTCGCATACGCGCTCAGGTTCAAAAACTCCATGAATTACATTGATAATGCCTTGTGGTGGTGCGTCGTTTGGCATTCTGTTGGGTTGGTCATGATCTTGGGGGGCCGGTTGCGCTCCTCCTTCAATGTATTCGTCCAAGTGGCCTGCTGCCACCAATTCTTCTAAATGCTGTCTTAGGGGCGTGCAATTCTCAGTTCGGTGCCCCTTTTCTTTGTGGAAGGTGCACCGTGATCTGTCGTCGTAATTCTTCTGAGCCTCCCCAAGCTTGGCTGGCCACTTGATAAAAGGCTCATCTTTGATTTCGCTTAGAATCCGATAAATTGGTTTTTTGAACACTGTTGTTATGGCAGTGCGGATTCTCAACCATCTTTTGTCTGGGTCTTCTCCGTTATCTCGTCTGCCACGCCCGTTTTTGTTACTTCGGTCCACCGTATTAACCTTTGCTGAGGTTTTCTTTTCTGGTACCGTGGCCGCACTTGTTTTGGTTTTGGAACGTGCGCCATCTTCCTCTACCCTGATGTGCTGATGCACTCTCTCCATCAGGGCTTCCATGGTGAGGGGTGGCGTCATTGTAATTGAATCCCTTAGTCTATTCCCTACTGGTAGACCTCTTTTATACTGCGCAATGGCCAGATTGGTTGGGCAGTCTCCAATTTGGTTGAATGTCTCCCAGTAGCGACTGTTGTAAGATCTGAGGGTCTCTTTTTCACCCATGTCAATGGAGAGTAACTGGTCTATTTCCACCGGTGTTTTTGTGTTTGTCCGAAACCTTGTTACGAACGCTTCTGCCAATTGGGCCCAGGAGGCTATGCTACCCTCTGGGAGCTTTTCGAACCAAGTCAGGCCCAGGTCGCCCAGACTTGATGGGAAAAGTATGCACATTAAGGCCTCGTTTCGCCTGTATACGGCCATGACTTGGCGAAAGTGGCTCAAGTGTGAATACGGGTCCGTCTTCCCTTCATATGTATTGAACTTCGGCTGAAGGAAGCCTGATGGTAAGGGTGCGTTTTCGATCGCTGGGACAAACGGCGAGGTCTGTAGTCTTGCCAATGCCTTGTCCGTTGGTTCGTAGGCCGGTCGTGGTATTGGCATTCCAACCTCGACGCTTCCGTGCGTCCGAGGAGCCAACCGTTGTAAGGCCGAAACTCGGTATGGATCCCTTGCCCTGGCATCTTCCTTGCATCGTGCTTTTTCTTCTAGCACGGTTCGTAAGTCGGATGACCTGGGTAGCTCGGTTTGTCTGGATCTGGTTTGGTGTGAATGTGAAGGCCAATACGTGCTTCCTTCAGTGTATGATCTTTCGGATC